>NC_045427.1:347092525-348292525 GCF_902635505.1 Sarcophilus harrisii | reverse complement strand
AAAATCTCCAATAAGGGGGAAGCCCACAATCTCTTGAAGTGACTCATTCCCTCTTTGGATATCTCTAGTTGTTAAGAGATTTCTTTCCTTAATTGACAATCCTTATCAATAATGCTTATCAAAGAATACAAATAGGTAATTTTCAGATGGAGAAATTAAAGGTATGTATACTCACATAAAGATGTTCTAAATCACTATTGATTAGAGAAATGCAAAAGCTACCATCTCATACCTATCAAATTGCTAAGATGACAAAAAAGGAAAGTTTTAAATGTGTTCAGGAAAGTCAGAATACTAATGCAGGGTTGGTGAAGTTGTGAACTGATCCAACCATTTTGAAGAACAATTTGGAACTATGCTCAAAGGGCAACAAAACTGTGTATACACTTTGATTCAGCAACATTATTAGATCTGCCTCTCAAAGAGATCATAAAAAGGGGAATAGGACTCAACATGTACGAAAACATTTATAGAAGCTCTCTTTGTGGTAGCAAACAATTGGAAATCTAGAGGATGCCCATTAACTTGGAAATGGTTGGACAAATTGTGGTATATGAATGTAATGAAATAATATCATTCTTTAAGAAATGATGATTTTCTTCATCATTAAGAAATGATGATTTCAATAAAACCTGGAAAGACTCATGAAGCAAGCAGAATCAGTGGAACATCATACAAAGTAACAGTAACATTATGCAGGTGATGAATTTTGATAGACTTTGCCCTTTTCAGCAACACAATGATTTAAGACAATTCCAAAAGACTCATGATGGAAACTGGTATCCACATCCAGAGAAAGAACTATGGAGTCTGAATGTAGATCAAAGCATACTATTTTCACTGTTGTTTTATTCTTTTTTTTCTCATGGTTTTTCTCTTTTGTTCTGATTCTTCTTTCACAACATGACTAAAGTGGAAATATATTTAATGTTATTGTACATGTATAATCTATATAAGATTTCTTTCCATCTTCTGGGGAAGGGAAAGTAAGAGAGGGAGAAAAAATGGAAATTAAAATTTTATGAAAGCAAATGTTAAAAACTATATTTACATGTAATTGGAAAAAATACAATTAATGGAAGGATAAAAAAAGAATTTTCCTTTATATCTAAATTTGTTTCACTTTAAAATCTACCTCCTACTCCTTGACCCTTTAGAGCCAAGCAGGGTAAGTCTAATATTTTATTTAACAATCTTTCAAATACTTGATTACAAATTTAATTTCCTCCTCAGGTTAAGCAATCTTACTTCCTTCCACTGATCCTTTTTAGGGCAAAACCTCCAGTCACTATTGTCTTAGACTTTAAAATGTTTCGCCAATCAAGTTTATTTCAGATGAGGCACCACTGCTAAATGAGTCTTTATCTCTACTCTTGCTAATGCTAAAGGTCTTTTTTATTCTCTGGGCATCAAAGCTGTTCCATCAGGAACTTAACTCCCAAACTCCAAGATTCCTGAATTTTTTTCTTCTTAAAGGGTAATTTGTTTATTAGCTGTTATTGTTGTTAATAGCATTTTTTGAGTGCTTTACAAATATAATTTCATGTGATCCCTAGAACTCTACAGAGGTAGGTGCAGTTATCTCCATGTTACAGATGTAGAAATTAAGGTAAAAAGAGATTGCGGTTTGTCTAAAATCTTGCAGCAAGTAGCATTTAAAAATGGATTTCAATTCACGTCTTCTTAATTCAATATCCATTTCTTCACTGTGCCATCTAGCTACCTCATTTATTCTGATGAAATCATGCTGATTATTAGTAACAATCATTTTTCTAAGTTATTTACCAACAATTCCTCCATTGTTTTTCAGTCACATGCAACTCTTTATGACTCCAATTTGGAGTTTTCTTCACAAAGATATTTAAGTGTTCCTTTTCCTGTTCCTTTTCCAGCTCATTTTACAGATGAAGAGAATGAGGTAAAGAGGGTTAAGTGAACTGCCCAGGGTGGGTCACTTATTTAATAATTGTCTGAAGCCAGATGTGAACTCAGGAAAATGAGTCTTCCAGACTCCAGGCCCAGCATTCTGTCCACCGGACTACCTGGCTGTCCCATATGCCATTTAGGTAATACTATGGTCCAGAAATTTTCTAGGCAACAAATTCACATTAACTAGCCTATATTTTTTCAGACTACTCTTTTTTGGGGGAGTGTTAGATGGGAATTGGGACATTTTCTTACCTCTTATTCTATAGTACCTCTTTCATGCTACATGTTCTTTCAAAGATGACAGACAGGATCAGCAATTATATCAGGTAATATTAGAAACACTCTAAGATATAATTCAGCTGAGTTTTATGATATGAAAGCTATGAGAAATTTTATGCTTTCTTCTGCACTCTTACTCATTTTGTCTTCATTTCTCTATTAACAATTTTTGTTTTATTTTTGCCAATCCAAAAGATCTTTATATTTTGGAGAGAATCAGAAGCATAATTGGAATTGAGTTGTTGTGCCTTCTCATTATAATTCATTCATCCAAAGCAGTGATTCTATTCTTTCTTTTGATTTTCCTTTTGACCTCAGTATAGTTTAATTTGTTTTTGTTGTTGATGAGGATGATGATTATAGTGATGATAATGTTTTTGTTGTCATCATTACTGTCCTTAATATTCATCTCCTCCTTAGGTCACTGGAGGAAGACAGAAAGGATTAGAGAATCATTTACTAAGTGCCTACTAGGTGCTAGGAACTTTCTAAACACATTATAAACATTTCATTTGATTCTTACAATAACCTCATAAAGTAGGTGCTTTCATTTTTCTGATGTTATTCTTGTCAGACAGCAACTCTTTTGAAATCAATATCTATTATATATCTTTGCTTTGATCTTCAATTCAGGTCTTTTTAAAGATGTGTCCTAATTGATGAGTGCTCTTTAAAGTCATATAGGTTTATTTCTTTCTTACCCTCTTCTCAATCATTTTTGTTTTCCTCTTCATAATTAATTCTTGAGAGCTTCTCAGCCTTCATGGAATGACTTGCCCTGCAGAACATAGGATCCTATCTATTTTTAAATTTTCTGTATGAAATTTGCTTTTCCACAAATTTAAGGTGCATAGCAGATTTTGCCTATTTTTCCTCCTCTCACCCACACTGGTTATACCATCAAGGTATAAAATTGTCTTGTTCTCTTATTCTTTAATGTAGTTTTTTTCCCCCAAACAAGCTATGAGATTCTCAGGACCTAGAGTAACTCATTCTTTTGTGTCTCTCAAGGCACTTAACAAGCTACATAGCATGTAGTAGATGGTCAACGTAAAACTTATTAGAAAGATTTGGAAGGTGACCCTGAGTCCCTTTGTGGCTTTTAAGGAATATCATTCTCTCATTTTCTGTGGATCAGATAAGAGACCCATAGAATCATGTGGAAAAATAGGGAGGAGTTTCATTCAATAAACTTTATTGAGCTTATCTACTTTATGAGAGGTTCTATATTCAATGTCACAGAATAGAGGCAAAAATGAATAAGATGATGGCTTCACAAAGCTTGTGATCTAATTGGAGAGATAACACAAATTGTGTACAATGGATGCACAAATTGTGATAATTTTTAGGACATTAGGGTTATTAGGACAAATTAGGATCTGAAAGATTCAGAAAAGAAGCATAGAGTACTGGAACAATTCAGAGAAGGGAGAGAATATTTCTGTTTGAGGTGATTAAAGAAGCTTTCATAGATGAGGCTTGGCATGAGCTAGATAAGCAGAGTTTTGATAGATGAAAATGCATAGTTCATTGATGGAAAAGTTGTAGACCTGCCTTCAGGAATCTTTTAACTCTGCAGAAGGAAACTAACCTTACCTTCAAACAATTGATGTTCTTCCTTGATTCACTACATTGTCAGCAAGGGATTCTGTGGCCTCTTCCCCCAGAAAGGAGGCACAGATTCAACCCAAGGAAGGAGGCTGATATCTGATACCTAATGTAAGAAAAATAAAGACAGGCGTAATCTGTCAGAAGAAAATCTGGAAGAAAAAAAAGATGGTTAATGAAGTATGAGTCCTCTTCAGCCTTTTTCAAGTTCTGTCTGCAACATTCAGAGCAATGGTGCTGACCAGTACTTTTTAGATCCTTGAGGCCCCTCCAAAAAGTTGGCAGTGACCTCCTCAGAATATCAGTCTCACTTTTGAAGCAGTCAAACTACCTTATCATCATATATTTTAAACTGTAAGTGAACAATCTCACCACAATTTAATAAAATATATATAGAGAAACTCAGCTTTTTTTTTTAAACCAAGATTGATTGAGATGAAATTCTTAATCAAAGTCATACATGCAATAAGTACCAGAACTATGAATTCAGAATCTCTAACTTTAAATTGTGAAATCTTTTGATGATCCCATGAAAATTCCAAGAGTTTCTTTCCTTGGTTAAAAAGGGAAACAAATGGAGGGGATGTGGGAAAACTGGACACTGATGCATTATTGATGGAGTTATGAACAGATCCAGCCATTCTGGAGAGCAATTTGGAATTATGCTCAAAAAGTTATCAAACTATGCATACCCTCTGATCCAGCAGTGTTACTACTGGGCTTATATCCCAAAGAGATATTAAAGAAGAGAAAGAGACCTGTATGTGCCAAAATGTTTGTGGCAGCCCTTTTTGTAGTGGTTAGAAACTGGAAAATGAATGGATGTCCATCAATTGGAGAATGGTTGGGTAAAATGTGGTATATGAGTGTTATGGAATATTATTGTTCTGTTAAGAAATGACCAGTAGGATGAATACAGAGAAGCTTGGAGGGACTTACATGAACTGATGCTGAGTGAAATGAGCAGAACCAGGAGATCATTATACACTTCAAATACAAAACTGTATGAGGATGTATTTTGATGGAAGTGGATATCTTTGACAAAGAGAAGATCTAATTCAGTTTCAATTGATAAATGATGGGCAGAATCAGCTACACCCAGAGAAGGAACATTGGGAAATGAATATAGACTACTTGCATTTTTGTTTTTCTTCCCAGGTTATTTTTACCTTCTGAATCCAATTTTTCTTGTGCAATAAGAGAACTGTACGAATCTGCAGACATATATTGTATCTAGGATATACTTTAACATGTTTAACATGTATAAGACTGCCTGGCATCTAGGGGAGGGGATAGAGGGAGTGAAGGGAAAAGTTGGAACAGAAGTGAGTGTAAGGGACAATGTTGTAAAAATTACCCATGCATATGTTCTGTCAATAAAAAACTATAATTAAAAAAAAGAAAAGAAAAGGGAAAACAATTGCAAGAAAAAGTTGAGATAAGAAATCTCCTTGTCCTTGAGAACAACTCTAGTAGGGAAATAATGTATATTGGTAGCTGGCAAGTGCTTTAGAGAATGACAGTAAAAATGCTAGGTAAAATCTGATTTTATCAATAACTGTGGAAAAGTTGAAAGAAATTTCATGGAGGAGGTAGGATTTTAAGTTGGCCTTAAAAATGATTAGAAATCAGGAGAAAAAAAAGAAGGAGATTATCACAGATACAGGAAACAATGTGAGCAAAACTTCCTAGAGCAAGAGAGTCCAATTGCTGAACACCATAAAGGGAAGTAGTCACTATCTCCCCTTATTATTCCATGAAGCTTTTATGACCTCAAATGTTGAATGGGAAACATCTACAGAGGTTGAAAAAATTCATTTAATAATGTATATATGAAAAACTGGTGAAAAAATGCTGACTATGTAGGCAGTGAACAATTGATGTTTTTTTTTTTAAAGCACATTATATCCATGCCACTGTTTCAGGCTGACCTAGTCCTTTCTAAATAATGAATCTGAGTAATGAGTACCTGCCCTGGTTCTTGGTATTTACTTAGATTAGGTCACCCTTTAGGAAAAATTTTTTTTTTCTGAAGTCTCTTGGGGGGACATTTGACTCTGCTTTATTGTCTAAAATAGTATTGTTACCACTAGTACCAGTTTCCTCTTTGGGCTGCTAAATTTGATTGTCTGGGGTAGAGGGAGGGGCAATTTCCTCTTGCCTCTAGCTAATGTCACCACATTAACCTTATGACTCTGAATCTTGTTGTAGCTAATATATTTGCCATTTGTTGGATCCCATAACCCTGTCCTCCTTCATAGCATAGGATTATTTTAAGAATGAAATTAATCAATTTATTTATCATGTTTAATAATATGATTAAGCTCCAGAAAGGATCACCTAGCTCAAACTCCATTTACAGAACAGGAAACTGAGATTAAGTGATTTACTCAGTTATACAGCTTTAAAAAATAGTATGGGTGGAATGTGAATCCAGCAGTCATGTGGCTAAAGATCTGGCATTCCTTCCTCTATACCATCCTGCTTCAATCAAATCAAATTTTTTTTCCCAAGAATTTTAGAGAACTCCCTGAGCAAACACAAAGTTTCAGAAAGTACTCTTCTGAGTCTTAATTTTTTTGATTGCTTTTGTCCATCACCTCCCTCAATCTGCCCTCCTTTTCTTCAGACCCCTTTTCTTAATCTTTTCTCCTTCTACTTCTGTCCTCCCTTCTATTAGCCTTCACTTTTCCTTTCTCCCTTCCCCTCTTACTACCCTATAGGGTGAGACAAATTTCTACACCAAATTAAGTATGCATTTTATTCCCTCTTTAAGCCAAATCAATGATAGTAAGATTCAAACAACGCTCACTCTTTCCCTTAACTGTGCCTCTTCATGAGACACAGTTTGTCCCTTTTTACCTCCCCTTTTCTCTTCCCCCAGTACAATGCCTTTTCCATCCTTAATTTCTTTTTTATACATTAAAGTCAATTTATACCTGCACTCTCTAAGTATAGCCCTTCTAATTGCCCTGACAAAAATAAAGTTCTCAAGAGTTACATGTATTATCTTTCCATGTAGGGATGTAAATATTTTTACTTTTAAAAAACATAGGGTTTTTTCTTTTATCTTTTTATGTTTCTCTAAAGTCTTGTATTTAAAGATCAAATTTTCTATTCAGCTCTGGTATTTTCATCAAAAGTAAATGAAATTCACCAATTTCATTGAATGGCCATCTTTCCCTCTGAAAGATAATGCTTAATTTTGCTGAATAGCTGATTCTTGGTTGTAGTCCAAACTCCTTTGCTTTCTGGAATATCATATTCCAGGCCCTCCTATCCTTTAATATGGAAGCTGTGAAGTCTTTGGGTAGTTCTAATTGTAGCTCCTCAATATTTGAATTGTTTCTTTTGTGCTCTTCTTCATGATCTGACAATTTTGGAACTTAGCTACAATATGCTTTGGAATTTTCATTTTAGAGTTTCTTTCAGGAGGTTATAGGTGGGTTCTTTCAATCTTTTATTATTTTACCCTCTAATTCTAGGATATCAGGACACTTTTCCTTGATGATTTCCTGAAAGATGTTGGCCAGCCTTTTTTTCATCATGGCTTCTAGGTAGTCTAATAATTCTTAGTTTGTCTCTCCTAGATCTATTTTCCAGGTCAGTTGTATTTCCAATGAGGTATTTTGCACTTTCTTTTTTTCCCTATTTTTAAATTTTTGTTTGACTAATTCTGGATATCACATTGAGTCATTCACTTCTATTTACCTAATTCTAATTTTTGGTGAATTATTTTCTTCACTTAAGCCCTTTCCCCTCCTTTAGCATTTGGCCAATTGTGCTTTTAAAAGAGTAGCTTTGTTCACTGTTTTTTTTTCTCATTTTCCCAATTCTATTTTTAAATAAATTGTTTTCATTTTTCATTTCACCAAACTTATTTTTAAGGAGTTGCTTTCTTCAGTCAATTTTTATGCTTCTTTTTCTAAGGTTTTGGCTTTCCCCCTCAAAATATCATAATTCTCTTGTATAGTCCTTATTTCTTTTACCCATTTTTCTCCTATGTCTTTTTAAAGATCCTTTTTGAAATCTTCCAAGGGAGCCTTTTGAACTGGAGAGCAGTTCATCTTCCTCTCTGAGACTTCATCTGAAGGTATTTTGCCTTTGCTGTCCTCTGGGTTTGTGTTCTGATCTTCCCTGTTTCCATAGTAGCTCTCTATTGTCAGTGTTATTTTAGCTTTTTGATCATTTTTAAAAGTTGAGATCTGCTCCTAGGACACAGGAGAGATTGTCCTTAGCTTTCTCTGCAGGGCAACAGAAGCTTCTCCCTGATTGTGTTAGGGCCAGTGGTATTGTAGAGTTCCCCACTGCACTTGGTAGGCTTGGCCAAGTTGCACCTATTATACTGGGTTCAGGGGCTCACAATTTGCTTTCTGTAGTTGTGTTGGAGGTTTCACAGTTGGTCTGCTGCTATATTGGTCTTCTGAACTGGAACAGAGTAGCCAACATTGCTGTATTTTGGCTGAGTTTTTTATTAGATTTTCCACACCTGGTTTCCCTACACTGTGCTCTGTTTCCCCCTGCTCAATTGAGACAAATCTTTCCTGAAGTTCTTCCAAGATATCTTAAGTGAGAAAATTATTACACTCTGATTGTTTGTGGGTTTTCCAAACCTCCAAAATCTGTTCAGAAGTTTGAGCTAGTATTGATTCTGAGGGAAGATGGGAAGAGCTCAGGTGATATCCTGTCTACTCTCTGCCATCTTGGCTCTGCTCTGCTATTTCTTACATTGAAAAACATAGTTCAATTCAATTTAACAGATATTTTCAAATGTACTTATTATATGCAAAGCTTTAGTGAGAACATATATCTTTGGTATTTTTATTTTTAGTACCTCAAGAAAGCAACAAGATAGAAATCTAATGGAAAAAACATTGATTTTGGAGGCAGGAAACTTGAGTTCAATTCTCAGTTCTATGATATTACTTGCATGACCACAAGCATGTTCCTTTTCTTCCTTTAGTCCCACTTTCCTCATTTTTATACTACAGATATTGATTGGTGTCTATTGACTTGAAATTTAACAAACATGTATTAAGTACCTATATGTAAAAGACTCTGATTGAGACACTGGGGACATAAAAATAAAAAAGTGAAACAGGCTTACATTCAAGAAAATTGGATAAAATATGTATAAAAGTAAGTGAGTACATTATAACTAAAATGTTGTTGTCACCTAGACATAAAAAAGTAGTGAAGGATTTGAAGTGGAGCATTCATGAAGATGCTTTTCCTAAGTAGTTTCATTCTTTACCTTTTTCTCCTCTTATTAATTTGCATGGGAGACAAAAACAGCTTGTGAAATGAGAACATGAGAAAGAAATCAAGATGCATGATGAAGTATCCTTTAAAATGATGCTGAGGAGTGCAGTTTTGCAATCAGACATTGTATATGAAATTATAAGGAATTTCCAATTCTAGATCAGGTAGAAACTGCAGACAGAATCTAGCCCTTGGAGAAATATGGAGCCGAGATTTTTAAAAAAATGTTAAGGTCTATGATCAGAACTTAGCTTGCCAGTTGTGTTTATCACAAAGAATTTTAAGTTCTTAGGTGAAGAAATCTCCTTTTGAAGAAGAAATGGGTATTACACCCAAGGTTCTGAGTAGTGACAGTCCTTCCTAATGATTTAGGATACACAGAGGATTTTTTCCTATTCTAATAACTATTCAATGACTTGACTTTCTGAGAGAACTTTAGGCTAAACTTCTGAGCTTAAAGCTAAAGGAGAAGTATCAGAGAGGTCTAAAGCTGAAATTCCACAGCCTTCCAGTTGAACCATGTCTGGACTGGCAACATGTACCAAGGAACGTGGAACCTGTGGGGCACTGTAAAGCAGCAACCACAAAAAATAAAACTCTAGCAAATTCCTAATAAGCACTGGAAACATATCTATAACAAGGTAGAAATTATATGAGTGAATTAATGAATGAAGCTTTTATTAAGAATTTCCTCTGTGCTAGGCACTGGGAATATTAACAAAGGTAAGACACTCTCAGCTTTCAAGGAGCTAAAATTCTAATAGAGAAATTGATCCAACACTGATGGAAAGTTTCAATTGCAAATCAGATGGAAAGGTTTTATTGGTCCTTGGGGTAGAGTAGCAAAGCAGATGGCAGTGCTGCTTCCTTAGTGTCATCTCCATTGACAAAATCATAATACTTTCTGTGCTACAATATTTGACAGTTCTAAGGACTTTGATGACAAGAACTTTCCTTTTGGATCTTTATTATGTGTGGCTATAGTGCCTGCAGAAACACTTGCCAGACTATAACCCTACAGGTTTTGGTTCCCAAGATGATAATTGAATGCACTAGGCTGAAAGCATTGCTTTTACCAATGCTCTTGGGTTCAGGATCCAATACTGTCTCCATTAGTTTGAGGAGTGACAGTCTAGGTCACACTGGTGATTTGCTTGACATATGCTACCTCATCTCTTCCTTGCTCAGGATACCTGCTATTTAATCTACATTGGCTTGCCTGCCTATACAGGAAGCAATATGCCAGAAACTACATACAATAGTAAGGAGCAGATAGAGCTGTAAGAGTATGCTGCCATCTCCAGAAGACAGTGGCAGATCTGTGGCATTGAAGGTGGGCCTTGTTGTTCCAAGTTATCCCCTGGCTATTGACATGTCATTCTGAGTGCTCTCGTGATATACATTTACTTTGTGTGTGACTCACAGCCAGTGGTATCTGCTAAATGTATTGCCTACTAGGTATATATTCTGGCCACATATGTTTTCTAATTATGTGTCCTTCCATAAATATTCCCTCTACATGTTCACTCTTTCCAACAATGGTATGTGAATCTGTGTATATCTGCTATGGATAAAATATCTTATTGCTAGTTTTCCTACTATGATATTTCATTTACCTTTGCACAATTAATTGTTCTCTATTTCTGTTCAGTTAAAGTAACTACAATAGTGGAGGTTCATGCAATATATTTTTGGGTGGATATAGACTCATAGAATTCCTTAAATCCAAAGATACACATTTGATGGGAGAGTATTTCCAGATGTTATATAATATAAGATAATTTGGTGAAAAAGAAAAAGTGAGAAATTTGTGGGGAGGAGGAAGCAGGAAAAAGGTTAGGAGAGAAAATAGCACCTGAATTGATATTTGAAAGGATTTTTGAGAGTAAGGAATAAAGAAGGAGTTCATTCTAAGCACAATGAATGATTGAATGAATGAGATACTTGATATATGCTTACCATGTGCAAAGTACTATGCTAAAGTCTAGAGATATAAAATAGAAAAGTATGAGTAGTTTATGTAAATCTATAAGGTAGGAAATGAAAGAGCTGTTGGTATTGTGAATAACAATTTGAAAAACTACTGAGAAGCCATAGAGAATGAAGACTAAGATAAAGTTTTTGGATTAAGTAATTAAGAGATAACCGGTCAGAACTTGTACATACTGAATAATGACTATATTGAGGCATAGGAAGACTTATACAAATGTTTAATGTAAAGTATAAATAAGTAAATAAGATGTAAAATGAAACAAGAACCAGGAAAACAATATAGACAATAATATAAACGGAAGCAACTATAAAAGAGAAACTGAAATTGAGTATTATATAATTACAATGACTAAGTTTTGATATCAGAAAAGGGATATTGAAATGTACCTCCCTCCCTTCTTTGCAAAGGTTTAGGATCGTGTTTTTCTTGATAGTTGGTTAGTTGGTTTTGATACACTGTGGGGAGAGGAGCTTTATTATTATTATTTCTTATGCAAATTAATTTGTATTAATTAATTAATTAAAATGTGCATAAAATGCACAATTAATTGTACAAAGGTAAATGAAATATCATAGGGTAGGGGAGTGAATATGATATATTGGGAAGTAAAAGTGACCTCAACCAAAAGGTATAAATTGATGTAAAAATAGTTTATTGGTAAACTTAGAGAAAATATAAATTCAAAGGCATAGTAAGAGTATATAATTGAAATGTACAGCTAGGTGGCACAGTGATAGAATGAGTGACAGATCTGGAGTCAAGAAGACTCATATTCCTGATTTAAAATGTAGCTGTGCAACCTTGGGCAAGTCACTTAATTCCATTTGCCTCAGTTAATCTATTAAATGATTTAGAGAAGGAAATGGCAAGCCACTGCAATTTCTCTGCCAAGAAAACCCCAAATGGGATCACAAAAAATTTAACCCAGCTGAAAACAACTGAATGACAACAAATCATTGAACACTAGTTCAATATAAGTTCAAGACTGAGAACATCAAGGTCAAAGCAGAAATAGTAGGCTGGGGAGAACTGAATGGGAATGAAAGAAATGGAAGTCACAGTGAAGACTAGATTAAGCATTTAAAGCCTCTTAGCAGTTCTAGGAGGTAGCCATATGGCACAATGGATAGAATGAAATCATAAAGACTCTTCCTCCTGAATTCAAATCTGGCTCAGACACTTACTAGGTTTTTGACTCTAGACTAGTCCTTAATTTAATTTAATCCTATTTGCATCAATTTTCTCAAATGGCAAAACATTTCAATATCTCTGCCAAGAAAATCCCAAATGTCATTAAAGGTAACAACAAAAATAACTTCCAAATCCTATAATACCAATGAGCCAGTATAGTGAAGAGGAAAGATCCCTGGCTTAGGCAAATTCATATTCTACATCTGGTTTTGCTACTTGTTGTTTATGCCATCTTTCAAATATGGAGAATAGTTTCTGCCCTACTGATCTCATAGGACTATTGTGAAGAACATTTGAGAGTCTGGTTAGAAGAGTGTTTGGAAAATGTAAAGTATCTTGTTTACTAGACAAGCTTATATACAGGAAGAAATACTCATTTCTACATTTCTATTACTTGGGCCCCTAGATGATTCCTGTCAGTATCATTATTATATCATTTAAGCAATTAGCAATTCTAGATTAGGAATATTGTGAGTCATTCTCTGAGCTCAACTACCAAGGGTAAAGTAGGTGTTGCTAGAAGTGTTTTGTTAAATATGGAATTTTTTCTTTATCTTCTACTTCCTTGGGGGTATGCATGTGTGTATATCAAACTGAAGCATTTACTATCTATGTATACAATAGCAGAATCCCAGAATCAATAAACAATTCAGTGATTTTCCTCACATAATTATAAATTATGTCCCAGAGTAGTTGGAACAATACCCAACTCTACCAACAGTATACTATTGTGCATACCTTTCTGCAGGCAACAAAAGATTTCCACCTCAGGAAATCTCTTTTTGATTATCAATTTGATGAGTGTGAAGTGAAATCTCAGAGTTGCTTTTATTTGTATTTTTCTTATGTAACTTTGGCATAAATTTGTTCAGTTATCATTTATTTTTTGAAAACTTCATATCTTTGACCATTTATTTATTTCAGAATGCTTCTTTATCTTATGTATTTATGTCATTTCTCATACATATCTTGGATGTCATATTCTCATCAGAAATATTTTAAAAGATATTTCCCACATAATAGATTCTCATCTTATTCTGGCTATAATGATTTTTCCCCATACAAAACTTTTGCCTTTTTTTAAACAAAGCACTAATAACTGGGATATAATATTTTAGGTTTTGCAAAGTACTTTACATATATTACCTCATTTGATTCTCTCAACAATCCTGTGAAATAGGGATTAAATTTTACAGATGAGTAAAGTGAGACCAGGAGATGTTAAATGATATGCCATGGGTCACATAGCTAGTGAGAAATCAAATTCAGGTCTTCATACATTATGTACACTTATGCCAAGCACTGTGCTAGATAATAGGAATATGAATACAAAATCAATAGTCTTTGTTTCAAGGAGCTTACATTCTATTTGAGGAAATGACAAGAGAAAAAATGAGTAAAAACATGGTATATGCAAGTTAAATACAATATAATTTTAGTGGAGTATTGATTCCTAGAGGTATTTGAAGAGATGTAAGAATCCTAAAAAGCAGAAGCAAGAAGATAGTATGAAGAACAACATGTGCAAAAGGAAAAAGACAAGACAGAATGCTGTAATAAGGGTATCAGTTTAGGTGGAACATCAATTTAGGAAAGAGTATATACCAGTAAAGTCAACAAGCATGAATCAAGTACCTATCATATGAACTGTGCTAAACATTGGGGATGCAAAAAAAAAAAAAAAATAGAATTTACTTTCAAGGAGCTCATAATCAAATATAGGAGACAACATACAAATAACCATTAACAAACTAGAAACACCACATGCATACACACATACATGCTTATACATATATGATAAATTGGGTATAATCTCAGAGGAAAGGCAAAAAGAATGCTAGAGTGTGAATCTTTTAAAATATCAAATTGTGAAACATGTATTTTACCAAAGAGGTAACAGTCTTAAAAGTATTTTTTCCTTTTTCTTTCTTTTTTTCTTTTTCTTTTCTTTTCTTTTTTTTTTTTTTTTTTTTTTTTTTTTTTTTTTTTTTTTTTTTTTTTTTTTTTTTTTTTTTTTTTTTTTTTTTTTTGAGCAGGGGAAACATAACAACAAGACAAAGATAAGGACCTTATTTCTCAATAAAAATACAAGTCATTCCCCAATTGATAAATACCAAAAAAAAATTTGTGGAGGTAGAATGAACAAGATGATGACTGGATATGGGGTTTGAATAGGGAAAAATCAAGGATGAACTATCATAGCAGTCTGGGATGATGAAAACGACAATGGGTGACAGGGGTAAGTATGAAAGGGAAAATAATGAACTCTGTTCGGGACCTGTTGTATTTGATTTGGTTAGAAAATATCCAATAAGAAATGCTCAGTAGTCAGTCAGTGACGAAGAAGAGTTGGATATTTAGATGAGGGAATCATCTCTAAGGAAGATGATCAGAAGAGAGGAAATAAAGCAGAAGATAAGATAATCAGGACAAACCTTGTGGGTACACACAGAGTTAGGGAGCAAGTTATGAATAAAGAATTAGCAAAAGAGATAAAGAAGTGGCCAGAAAGCTAAAGAAGAGAATCCAGAAAATAGTGCCAAGAAACCTAGAAAAGTGAGGGTATTCATTCATTCAGGGGAAAGGATGTTTAACATTGTCAAATCCTGCAAAGAAAGTAAAAAAGAATGAGGATATAGAAAAGTGGGATTTAGAAATTAAAATCATATCAGTTACTTTGAAGACAGATATTTCAATTGAAAGCCAGAATGCAAGAGGTTGAAAAAATGAATGAGAGTAAAGGAAGCATAAGTATCAATAGATTTTTTTCAACTATATAACTACAAAAGAAGAGATTCAAAGAATTCTCTAAAGAAAATGGCAGGAATAAGTGATTGCTTTTAAGATAGAGAAAAATTGCAGCACAGCTGCAATTAGATGGGAAGGAACAAGCAGAGGTGTTTGGGATATGACCTTTCGTGCAAAGACTATATATCAACTTGATGATTAATATAGTACAAATGCTGAAAACCTATTTTCCCAAAAAAAAAAAAAATGATTTCCAGTTTCTCCTGAAGTTCCTGCATGGAATTTTTCTCCATTATTTGGGTTTACATAGTTTAGGCATAAGAAATAACTGACTCCTGCATTTGGTTGCGTCTGTGTCTTGATTTAGTTTATTAGATTTATTTTTATTTTTACTATCTATAAGTTTGCTAAATTAAACTAAATTTCTATTTTTAGAAAGTTTATTAGATTATTATTTAGCAAGATCCACTTTCATACTTTTAAATATAGGAGTTATGTTCCTCCTAAGTCTTCTTTTCTCCCCAGTGTTTTAACTAATCCTCATATGTCATGGTCTACCATCCCTTCAGGTCAAAAAAAACATTTTGACATATATTAGACATACAGGATGCTATCATAAGCAAATTAGGGGAGCATGACATTCTTTACCATATGGGAAGAATTTGTAACCAAACAAGATAGAGAGCATTACAGAATGTAAAATGGATAATTTTGATTATATCACATTAAAAGGGTTTTGCATAAACAAAACAATACAATCAAGATTTGAAAGGGAATCAGGAAACTGGAAAAAATTACAGCAAGTTTCTCTGATAAAAGTCTTATTTATTTTCTTTTTTTCAATTTTTTATTTAATTTATTTTTTTGAGTTCCAAATTTTAAAAAATTTTACGTGTGTGTGTGTGTGTGTGTGTGTGTGTGTTTTACTGAGGCAGTTGGGGTTAAGTGACTTACCCAGGGTCACATAGCTAGGAAGTGTTAACTGTCTAAGGCTAGATTTGAACTCAGGTCCTCCTGACTTCACAATAAATCCTTGTTGGCTTTATTTGACATATAAATTATGATATACCTCATGTATAGTATTGTCTCTCCTTTTAATGCCTTTATACTCGTTGTCTCTCATATCTGGAATATACTCGCTCCTCACCTTTACCTTAAAATCTCATCTCCATAAAATCCTTCTCTTTTTTCAAGCCATATCTTCTGCATAACCTCCTATATAAAATCTTTCTAAACCTTCCAAATACTAGTGCCCTCCCCCAAATTACCATGTATTTAATTACTTTGCAATTATCTATATTTGTTCTTTATATATTTACATATGTATTTTTATCTCCACCAATACAGTGTAAACTCCTTGAGAGAAATGATTGTTTCATCCTTTGTATTTGTACCCATACAGCTGGACACATAGTAGGTGCTTGATAAATGCTTGTTAATTGAAATGTAAATGTCAGTTATTTTTGAAGAAAACTGAGACACAGAAAAGGGAAATGATTGGCTCAGGGTCATTCAACTGTTACCATTAGGACTGAGTCTTGAACTCAGGTCTTTTATTTTTTTTAACAGTCTAACACTCCCATCACTACACCTTCCTAAAGTTACCTTCCTAAAGAACCTTAAATATCACAAAGTGATCACAGTGGTACTTGTTTAGAAGGTAGATTTGATTAATACCAATGTTAAGACGTATGCTTTAAGTATTCAGAAAATGGAAAAGGTAGAACGTGTTTTGATAACTTTGGGAATAGGGGCAGCTAGGTGGTGCCGTAGGTGTCAGTTATTTCTTGTACCTAAACTATGTAAACCCAAATAACAGAGAAAAATTCCATGCAGGAACTTCAGGAGAAACTGGAAATCAGTTTTTTTGGAAAAATAGGTTATCAGCATTTGTTCTATATTAATCATCAAATTGATATATAGGTCATATCCCAGTAGATAGAGCACCAGCTCTGAAGTCAGGAGGACTTGAGTTCAAATTTGACCTCAGAAAACTTAACACTGCCTAGCTATGTGATCCTGGGCAAGCCATTAACTCCAATTGCCGCAGCAACAGCAGCAACAACAACAGCAGTTTGGGGAATGGAGAGATTCCTATAGGCTGAGAGAGGTGGAAGGATGGAAGGAAAGAAGAGTAAGGATCAAGTCCTTCTAGAAAGAAAAGAGAGATTATCCTGGGCTGAGAAAACAGTATGAATAAAAATGTGGAGGTGAAACCTGAAAGCTTGGGTGTGGACATCATCCTAAAATCACCATTACTTTCTAAAGTCCACTGAGCTTCCACAATGGGAAAGAAACAGAGAAGCCTGGGTCCTGTTCTAGAGAAGCTGGGTTGCTCTCTCTTCTTCCAACTTCTCAGAGCCAGGCATCCAAAACCATTGCCTTTTTTCAGACTTTTCCTGGACTTCAGACAGTGGCAGAAACACAATTTGGAAAGAATCCTTGTTACAGAAAAGCACTGCATGTTCATCAAAGTCAACTAATGATCCATTTCAAAGCCATTTGTCATTTTGAGGACCTAGTTATCAACTTCTCATCTTGTAAATACATTCCTCAGAGAGAAACAATCGTTTCTTTCTGTTATCTAAGAAAAAAAAAAATTAAGGACTAGTATTCAATAGGACAGTTGTCAAATCCAGCTTTGGAATAGATTATATAGAGGAAATTAAATATTTTCTTCAGCTCACCATATTGAATATCCAAGATTGCTCCAGCTAATCATTTAGACAGGCAGATGCTTCAGAGTTTGAGCGGGGAAGCTGCAATGAGTGGCTCAGATTTCAATGGCAGATGGAAGAGGAAGCAGAAAAGATAATCATAAACAAACTAGAATTATTTACTATCTGAGAGGTGTTGAGCAATACAGAATTTACCTAGAATAGTAAAATCCTGTTTCAAAATGTTTTTGGGAAGCACAACGGCAGTTCTTTTTTCCCCCCTCCCTTCTCAGTCCAGTTCAATTTGCCAAAGGAACAAAGACCAAATGCTTCTGTTGAAAGCTGTTCAAAGTGATGGCTGGATTTAGTAGTTCTACTTTACAATCTCTAATTAGTCCCTAAATGAGACAGATAAAGAAGAAATCACCAGCAGTATGGCAGAGAGAACATGATAGTCTATTCTTTCTGTTTTAATGGGGACTTGAGTAAAATATTCTTGCCCCCAAGGTAAAGATAGAAGTTACCCCAACTTTACTGATTGAGTTGCAAGTTTAAATCTTCAAGAAGAAAATTCCTTAAGAAAATTGCCTTTTGAAGTGGACCTCACCCAATTCTGTGAGGTTAAGAAAGGAAAATCGCTGGGATCTTTCACTTCATGCAAGAGAGGGAAAATAACTCAAAGCACAATAGGCAGTTGACTTTGCTCAAATGTGTTGGAGAGCTCTCTTTCATTTTCCAGGCAAACTCCAAGTGCTAAGGAGGTAGGGGCTTAATTTCAGGAGGTTAAAGTTAAAAACAAAAATAGTATTTTAGGTATTGTAGAGCAAAGAAGCCTATTATTAACACAACATTTCTGTGGCCTCTATTTTCTTGGCTGTCAAAAGTCACCAGAGATTACAAAGGCACTAGCACTTAAGCCAAGACTACAAGCTTTCCTGATAACCTCCCAGACCACCACAGCCATCAAGGAGCACTCATGTGGAATAGATTTCCCTTCCCAACTTTAATGGAAAAGATGAGAGATTATGGGAGGTCATAAAGATCTCTTCCCGAGTTCATCCAACTGTGATCATCTGTCATCAAACTGGGATTGTGGGAGACAGCAGGATTTGGGGGGTCAAAAGATTGAATTAGCTTCACAGCCCAGAGAACATTTTTAGGGGAAGCTATGAGTAGTGAGGGCACCATGAAATCACACCGGGAGAAAGTCAGGCAGCCAGCAAATTTGCTTCATCAGCTTCCAGTCTTTCAATGTACTGAACTTTTTACTACATTCCACAAAATCAGAATAGCAGACTGGAAAGGAGCTTTCAACACCATCTTGGGTATGCTCATTACTTTTATAGTGAGAAACTAAAGCCCAATGAGAAGAGTGGACTTTCCCATGGTACTACAAACTTTGCATAAGTTTACAAACACACTAACTTCTAAGTCAGCTTGTGTGTCCCCTGTCAATAATCTTTTTCTCTTGAGTCTAGAGGAGATGGTGATAATGTCACTTTGGAGAAAGGCTACATTTGGTTGATGACAATTGATTTCTTAACTTAACTAACTGTCTAGGAAGATACCAACATCTAGGCTTTGTACTGATCTCTCTAGCCAGCTTCTTAGGCAGAGGATCCTGACTCCAAAGCACTTCCTTATCCTCACATCACATTTGGCCCCATAGATGCTGGTTTGAATCTTCTGTTCTGCAAGTCACTTGTTCCCAGTGAACTATTTTCCCTCATACAAAGGATAAAATCTCTGACAAAACCAGTTCTTACTTCACTTAGGTGAAATGCCCAAGTTCCATTTCATTTATCAAAAATTACTATGTTCCACCTATGCTCTATTTTACATATTTGTCAGTTGAAGAGTAGTATCTCACTGTCACATTGAACTCTAGTCTAAAAGATCATGTAAGATATCCTAAAAGTCTGCATGCAGATTTGAGCTTTAATAGTTTTTTAAAAATATAATATTCCTATTAGCTTTCTGGAGGTCTTGGAACCAGCCTTCATTTCGGCAGAATAATCATCACAAGAATAGTCAGGAACAAAGTCCAAAGTCTTTATTATCTCCTTCACAGTCTGTCTCCTTCACCTGGGGCCTGGCTAGCTTTCTGGAGGCCTTCCAGAATGGGTCTTGATTTCAGTGGGGGAAATGCAGGAGGCAAGAAAGCCACCAGGAGCCTGATCAAAGATGGAATGTCTCTCCTCCAGTCCTTGTTGGCTCTTATATACTCTATTACAAGTACAACATCATAGGTGCCAATCTTGTAAAATACTAAGTACATGTAAACTAGAGAATCATTACCTTAATTCCACTGAGTCAACACCTTGTTATAAGATTAAATCAATCATACTGAGCTAGAGACTTTTAATCATCATGCTCAACTAGAAAACCATTGTCTTATCAATTCCTCTGAGTTAACACCTTGTTTCAAGTATACTTCTCCAGAGTTCTGCCTTTTATAAAGGATTTTTTGAACATCTTCTATTAATGTTCTTAAACAAGCCTAGGAATGTATGGGAACAATTTAAAACAGGTGTGAGCTGCTGTCTGCTCTTCCCTGCACAGCTGTCTACTCTTCAATTCCAGAATCCTCTGAATCTAACACAAGGTCATGTAGCAGGTTAGGAGGGAATTGGTGCCAAAACTCAGCTGTCCCAAGTGTCAGGTAATGGGACTGCTTTGCTTTATAATTACTATCTAAGGGGAAAAGATACAGCTTCTATTTTTACAAATGGACAGAATTTTGTCACCAAAATGAAGACTCTGCCTTGAAAAACATGAGACATCTTGAAACTTTATAAGAAATCCCAATACTCTTGTTTCCAAATAAAACCATTTAAAAGCCATAATGGTTAAGAGCAACCAAGTCAGTTAGTCATATTTCAAAGGCAAAAAATGAATATTAGACCCATGCACTTGTCTTTCTCTACCTTAAAGCTCAGCCCAAGGTCAGCTGCTGATTGTTGCCATGACAAGGAGTATTAGTCCGCCTTAGCTCCCTAAAACCCACTTCAAAGCTTTAGAGTTCTTGTGTCTTATAAGACTCTTCCCAGAAGGGCCATTAAGTCCTGTGGAGAGTAGCATGGAAAAAGAATACGTATGCTACATGGGCCATGCTCTGCTGGCTCATCTGTTTTACTGCATGTGATTAATAGTTGCTGCCAATGAGCAGGTGTCTGTACGATCTCCCCAGTGATAAAGGAGAAGCCATTTCAGGGGTACCAGTCTTCAGATTCCGAAGACTCCTTTACTCTGGCTTCTGACTTTCCAACTAACAACAGGGAAGTACTGGAAGGCACACCCCTAGTCTCCTAAGCTCACAAAGATGAGAGCTACTCTGGTGAATTGGCCTGAAATTCAGAAGAACAGACTTCTTTTTTCTCCCCCTAATTATATGATACTTGGAAAATCCCTTCCCTTCAGATTCTTCCTCTATGTAAAAGAGGGGCAAACTTGACACTCACTAGTATCCATTCTAATTCCAATGATCTGATTCCAATCCCTTATGATGGGAAAAAGAGGAAAGGGGAGAAAAATCTTTTAGTTTACAAAGAACTTTCAGATTTTTTTAATCTTGAGATTGGTAGGACAGAGATTACTATCATTATTTTATAATTGAGGAAATATAAATAAATTCAAAGAGTGAATTGACTTGCCCAAATTCTCATATCTCTATGTGACTGAGCCAGGATTTAAACTACTTTTAAAAGTCTTCCATTACAAAAAAAAAAAAAAAAACTACGTTAATAAATAAATTTAAAAAAAGCTAAAAGAAGGTGGATTTCTTGTGTATTCTGAGTTGTCAACCAATCAGAAAATATTCATTAAGCACCTACTGTGTGCCAGCCACTGTGCTAGATTATGATGATACAAGTAAAATGAATGAAATCATTCCTATTTACAAGGAGTTTACATTCTAAAGGGAGAGATAAGTACATGTAAAATATATATACAACATAAATAGAAAGTGAATAAATATAAATATTCAATAACTAATACAAATAACTACTAGAAAGAAGGTAGTAGAAGAAGTAATTACTAGAAGAGAAGACTTTATATAGAAGATGGAGCTTGACACATTTTTTCTATTCATTTTTAGCATTCTTTTGTTTGTTTTTTTAGTTTTAGATTCTCTCCCAGTCTTCCCCTCCGCTGAGAAGGCAAGCATTGTGATATCTATTATCTATGTGAAATCATGCAAAACAAATTTCCATATTAGCCAAGAAAAATAAAGAATTAAAAAAAATGTTTCAATCTGTACTAAGACTTCATGAGTTCTCTCTCTGAAGGTGAATAACATTTTATCATGAGCCCTTTGGAAATATCATGAATTATTGCTTTGCTCAGAGTAGCTAAGTCTTTCACAATTAATCATTGTTACTATATTGCTGTTACTGTATATAATTTTCTCTTGTTTCTGTTCACTTCATTTTGTATCAATTCATGTAAGTATTTCCAGGTTTTTCCTGAAGTTACCTCCATCTTAATTTTTTAAAGCCCAATAATATTTCATCATAATTATATGCCATAATTTATTTAGTCATGTTTCAACTGATGGACTACACCTAATTTTCAATTCACTGTCACCAGAAAAATAACTATTATACATATAGGTCCTTTCCCTTTTTCTTTGATCTCTTTAAAATACAGACCTAATAATAATATTGGTGGGTCACAGGGGACACAGTTTTATAAACCTTTGGTTTCATATATATGAAAATAAAATCCAAAATAGAGTCATGAAGAGTTAAACATGTCTAAAATGACTGAACAACAAATATACTAGAGGGGATTGCCATCTTCCTTTTCCAACTCATTTTATAGATGAGGAAACTGAGGCAAACAGGATTAAGTGACTTGTCCAGGGTCACATAATTAGAATCTGATACCAGCACTCTAGTCACTACACTACTTAGCTTCCTTTGTTGTTTGTTTGATTTTGGGGTTTGAGAGGCAATTGGGATTAAGTGCAACTAATGTATGTATTAAGAATCTAAGGCTAGATTTGAACTCACATCCCCCTTGACTCCACAGTAAGTGCTCTATCTACTACACCATCTAGTTGCCCTCTCCAAATTTCCTTTAGTAACTTTTGCTTGTAGTTCCAAATTCTTGAAATACATTTTTAAAGGAAGAGTAGGACTTTCAGACAGAATGGAGTTCATTCCACACATGTAAAATGGTTAATGCACAGATATATAGATAGAAAATAAAATATCATTGTGTGAGGAACAATTGGTTCAATTCGGTTTAATTGCAGAGTGTGAGTAGTGATCAAGGTTGGAAAGATGGGGTCCAGTATAGAACTTTAAAAGATAAACAATATTTGTAGAAGCAATAGAAATGAATAAGATTTGATTGAGTAAGGGAATCATTTTGTCATATTTGTTTTAAAGAAAAATTATTTTAGGCACATAATGATGGACAACTTGAGGGAGGGAGAAGAAATAGGATGCTGTTAGCAATAATCTACGCAAGAAGCAATGAGGATCTATGTGAGTGGAAAGAAGTAGTCAGATGCATTGCAAAGTTCAAAATGACAGAATTTGGCAATGGATTTGATTGTAGATTAAGGGAGAGTTCAGAATCTAGGATCTTTTAAGGTTATGAACCTGGAAAGCTAGAAAGATGATAATGCCTTCAACAGAAATAAGGAAGTTTGGAATAAGGGGTGATTTGTGGGCAAATATAATGAGTTAAGTTTTATACATGTTGAGTTTAAGATATCTCTAGGGTATCCAGTTTAAAATGTCCCATAAGTTATTAGTAACTCAAGACTAAAGCTTAAGGGAGAGATTAAGGCTGCACATACACACTGCAGTAGATATTCACATAAAGATGATAGTTAAATCCAGGGAACTGATGAGGAGAAAGACAGTGAGACAGATCAATAGAGATCAAGGCAGATGAACAAATATACAGACAGATATAGAGAGACAGAAACAGAAAAAGAAAGAAAATAGTAAAAGTAGAAAGAAAAAAAAAAGTCAAGGGCTTAGGAAAGAACCTTGAGAAACCTTCACAGTTATGATATTAAAAAAAAAAAAAGAAAACAAGAAAAAGACAAAAAGAATGGTCAGATAAGTAGAAAGAGAGCCAAGAGTGATCATGAAACAACCTGGAAAAGAAGGAGGTGAGGGTGTCCCAAAATGTTAAATGATGCTGACTAGTCAAGAAAGATTAGAATTAAGAAAAGGTCATCAGATTTGACAATTAATAAATAATTCCCAACTTTGCATAGGACACTTTTAGTTGAGTAATGAGGTTAGATAAAAATAGATCAGGCAACGATAATAGATGATAGAAATAAGGCAGAGATAGGCAGCTTTTATTTTGCTTCTGTCTTCTCTAAAAGAGAATAATCCTCAAATTGTAAAGGATATGAGGATATAACAAAATATCTAAGTTTGGTTTACCAGCTCCAGTTGAATTGTATCCTAGAGACTGAAAGAAGTGATTATTGTGATTACTGAGCCATCTTTGAAAGGTAGTAGAAAATGAAACAGTATCCCAATTTCCTCTAAAAAAGAGAAGAGAAAGGGGAGTCTGCAAGCTTTAGGCCAGTGAACTTAATTTGATTCCTGGCCAAAAAAAATTGAGAATGCATTATTTAATGGATAGGCTGAGAACTTTAGAAAAGGAATCAGGGATCACAAAGAAAAATCATGACTCCATGAAGAAAAGGTCATGCCATATTAACTTTATTTCCATTTTTGTCATGGTTACTAGACTGGTAGTGGATTGCACTTGTACAATAACAAAGTTCTTTTAATGAATCCAAGCTTATCCCTAAAAGAAAGGCCCATTTTTTAAATACCAATTTTCTTCTAGTGATGTCACATAGCTGTGAGTCATAGAACACTCAACTATAACTTCCGAAGAATGAAATTGAGAATCAACAAAATGGAAATGCAGAAGTTCCTGATAGCCTGAACACATTATAAATAAGGATTTGCATAGAAAAAAGCAGTATAAAGGACACCATCTAGGAAAATTATAAAAGAACTGTCTAGAAATGTACAATTTTCCATGGTATAACCCACCCTCCAATGACGTCATTAAAATAATAAGAGGACTCCAAAAAGACTGCCAGCACACTGGGAGGACCCATGGTAGAGAGGATATTCACAAGAGTCATGCACAATGGGTAGGTACTAATCATTTGTTATCTGCTTTGAAAAGAGTGTTCACATTTTTGAGGTCAGAAATGCACTACAGTATACAGTAGAAGAGCACCTAAGCAAGAGATCAGGGAAATACTACAGATATGATTTACGCAGATTTTAGGAAAAAACGATAAAATATATCTTGTTGTTCTTAATAAAAGCTGTGAACTATATGAGAATAGCTTAGTTAGATTTGGACCTGGTGAAGTGAATGAACTGCTGAAAATAGTTATTAGTCAATCAATGTCAACTTGGAAGAGGAAACTTCTAGAACAGGAATTACCATTTATCTGTATTTGATCCTGTACTGTGTACATTTTTATCAATAACTTAGATAGATGGCATACATATTAAATTTGTAGGTGATACAAATCTAGTAGGGATTATTAATATATTGAATAATGGAGTTAATGCAAAGAGCTCATATCAAATAGGAAATATCTAATAACATAAAATGTAATAAATGTGAATTCTTTCACATATCTGAAAAAAATCAGCTATTTTAATAGAATTCCATTGGATTTTAATGAATAACAAACTCAAGACAAGATAATAGTGTGATTATTGTGACCCAAAAAGTGGATGAATGCTTGGCTTCCTTGAGAGGCAAAGCTTCACAGTGAATAAGGTGCTAACAAGATGTAATCAGCCTTATTCATAATATAGCTGAAGTGTTGTATTCTGTTCTGAGTTCCATGAATTTTAAAAAAAAATTATATTTAATTTTTTCCAACCAATTTTAAAACCAATTTTAACAGTTTTAAATTTTGAGTTCTAAATTTTCTCCTTTCTTTCTCCAACAAACCTTAAGAAGACAAGTAATTTGATATAGATTATACATATATGCAGCCATGTAAAACATATTTCCATATTAGCCATGCTGCAAAATAAAATAAGGACAAAAATAAAAATGAAGAAAAACAAAGAAAGTTTAAAAAGCATGAGTCAATATGTATTCAGATTCCATGAATTCTTTCTCTGGCGGTAGATAGCATTTTTCATCCTAAATCCTTCCAAATTGTCTTAGAACAATTCACAATTGTGTGTCATTCACAATTGATCATAATGTAATATTAATGTTACTATATACAATGTTCTCCTGGTTCTACTCAATTCACTTTGCATCAGTTCATATAAGTCTTTCTAAATTTTTCTGAAACCATCCTGCTCATCATTTCTTATATAGCACAATAGTATTTCATCACAATCATATATTTAGTACCTTGTTCAGTCATTTCCCAATTGATGAACATCCCCTCTCTCTTTGCCACCACAAAAAGAGCTGTTATAAATATTTTTTGTACATATAGGTCCTTTTTTTTTGTCTCCTTGAGATGCAGATCTCATAGTGGTATTGTGGGTTCAAAGGGTATACATAGTTTTATAGATCTTCAGGCATAGATCCAAATGGCTCTCCAGAATGGTTGGGTTATTTCACAACTCTACCAACAGTGCATTAGTGTCCCAATTTTTTGAGTTTCACATTCTTTGAGTTTCAAAGTATATTTCTAAGTCAGAGGATAACCATGATGTAGAAGGCCTTAAATACATTTGCTAGAAGGATCAGTTGAAGGAACTGGAAATATGATTATCTAACAGGTAAAAAAGATATAAAGAGGATACAATAGTTTTCTTGTGGTATTGTTATAAAGGAAATTAAGGTAAACTAAGACACCAAATTCTGAACATTATCACTTTATTAGTAAAATAAAAATTTATCGATAAATAGGATCTAGCTTCCTCAACAAAGCTAAAACTCTAATTAAGGGGGACAAGTCTCTTTTATAATTTTGGGGAATACAGAACAAAGAATAGGATTTTGTAGAAGGGGAAAAATAATGCCTGATTACAAGAGATAGACAATCTGAATAGTGAAACTGGTATGGCTGATTACAGAGCTGAGGCATGGGAGATAATATGATTGGTTGGGCTTTAGAAATGAGGTACTAACAACAACTGCTTCCTTCTCTTCTGTGACTAAGAGATATTTATTGTTTCAGTCCATCTGCAAAGTCAGAGATAGTGGACTTGACTTCTTTGGATAATAAACCAAATGTCCTTAAAGGATAGCTTGGTGGTGTATAGATCCTGAACCAGATTTGGTATTGTCCACTCATATCCATTAAGGACAGCAGTTGCCTTGAGGCAAGAATAGAACAATAATTAGCAGAATTTGGATTAACTCTTTATAAACCAGTTGAATTTCTGAACTAAGTTGAGAGACAAAGAACCAGGACATAGGCAATTACAGGACAAAATCTGTATATACAATCAATTAAAAGATGGGACAAAATCAATCTGATTATTTCCTTTTGTAAAGGGCTTTGGAATAGATGAAAGATTATAATTGTTTCGCTTGGACCCAGAGGGCAGAAGATGCTGGGTGAAAATTACTAGAAGTAAAATTATGATTTATATAAGGAATACTTTCCTAACAATCAGAGCTAATCAGAAAAAGAATGAGGTATTTCAGGAAATAGTGGATTGGTGCTTCCTAGAGGTCTTTAAAAAGAGGCTGAAGAACTCATTGTTAGGGATCTTATAAAAAGGACTCTTATTCAGGAACAGGTTGGACTAGATATGGTTATAGAGGCCCCTTCCAAATCTGAGCTTCCATGGTTCTGTGAAGTATTTGCAGCTCAGTAGTTTTCTCTGTTTCGTATTGTTGCCCTTGAAATTTCTCTCAAGATCTGACATGTCAATGTCAAACGGCAATGAAGTCTCCAGTTTTAATCCACACAACAAAGTTTCATAGATTCATCCAGACACTGTAACTTGCTGAGCCTCAACAACATGATCTCCTTTTAGAACCAAAGAAGGAAGTGTTCAGCTCTTTTTTCCCTAAATCAAGACTGATAAATAAACTTTAAAGCCCATCTCTGCAGATGCCACCTCTTCCACAGTATTTCCTGATCATCATCAACTGTTTTCATCACCACCAGCCCCTGCTGATAATGTTCTGCTGAGATATCACATAGCATCTCTCTAATGCATATATTCTGGAACGTAATTATTTGTATGTTTTTTCCTCTACTGGATTGTTAACTGTATGAGTATAGGAGCTGAATCTTCTTTAAATTTTGTACCTTTTCCAACATATAGCACTAGGCTCTACACATAATAGGTGCTTGAAAAATCACTTGTTAAGCAGGCAATGTAACATAGTGGAAAGAATTACACTTAGAGGACCTCAGTTCAAATCCCAGTTCTTCCCTTAACTAACTGTGTGACCTTAGCCAAATCTCTTAACCAAAGCTTTGGTTTCTGCATTTGTAAAATGAGTAGTTTGGATTAAATGTATTCTAAAGCTCTTTTAACTCTAAGTCTAACTTCTAAGTCTAAGTCTACTACCCTAGTAGTACCCTGTACCCACTATGCTAGCACTAGAACTACAAGGTAAAAACAAAATTAGGTTCTGACCTTGAATTTACTTTCTGTTAAGGAGAAACAACTCACACATGTAAGAAAATGGAAATTGTATTCCAAGTAAGTATAAAACAATACAAAGGGTGGAGGCTTGACAACTGCAGCATTTGGGAAATTTTTAATTCAAAATGTGTCAATCAGATTTAACTTCTAATAAATCTAAGGAATAAAAGAGTGGAAGTCAAACCTACTATTATTGAACAAATATTTATTAAATATTAACTAGCATAGTACCCAGAATATAATAGATACATAATAAATGCTAAAGAAAGCATTGTGAATTGGGTTAGATATTGAAAATATTAAGGTCATCCACTACATTTCAGGCCATCACTAGTCATCTAGATTTTTGTCTTGCCATTGGACTCCAATGACTCTGAAAGAGAGAGGAAGTTTGATAACTTTGCCACAACTCTGCCTCATTTAAATTCATTTCATATATAAATCAAGACATCACCCTTTAAAAATGAAAGATGAACAACAACAACCAATATAAACTAAAAGGAATTATAAAAGTTGGATGAATGGATAAATAAATGAATGAATGAATGAAATGTGGTATAAGAGGCAATTCCCAAAGGTAGCTGGCAGCATACCCATGCTTTAAAAGAAAGCCTAAAAAGTGGTGCTTGGTCAATCTTCTGCAACTATCTTTTGACCAAGACAATAATTACTCATCAGAGAAGATCAAAAAGGAGAGGTCCCCTTGGAAGTTTTGCAGTCTTTGGTGTGAGGCTGAATTAATTTTCTAAAGTTGTTGCTTGCTTGATTTTTTGGGGGGAATCCAGCTTTGAGATCTTACAATGTGATAAAAATGTATGATCAACTTGAAAACAATATGTATTCAAACCCTACCAATCCTAAACAGTCAATAGCTGGCCTTCATACAAGAAAAAGCACCATATTCAAGAGTCTATAAGGGAATTCATGTTTAAATTCTTCTTCTTCTTTTTTTTTTAGTGTGGAAAATTGAATATTCTAAATATAGGACAGCCAAATCCTCTGACCACCAGTTTTATTCCAATACTCTCCATCAACAAAAGGTTTGAATGCCATTCTACTTCTTTTATGTAATTCTCAAACAAAATTCCAATCAACAAATTAATTTGAACACTTTCTAGAACACATCAAACGCTCAATAAATGCTTATTGATGAGCTAGGGTGGTGACTGTGGGAGTATATAGAAGGGATTAAATATGAGAGTTGAGGAAGTAGACCAGACAAGATTTGGCAACTATACATGTGGGTTAAGGGAGAATGAGAAGTGGAACACCAAGGTTGTAAAAACTGAGTAATTGGAAGATTCTGGTGCCTTCAAAAGAAAGAGTGAAATTTGGAAGAAAAATAGCTTGGGGTGGAAGAACTGAAATCCCAAAAGGTAAAATTAATTAATTAATTAATTTCCCCAAGGTAACACAGGTAGTAAGTGGCTAAGCTTGAATTTGAAGGCAATTCCTCTGATTATACTTCTATTTGAATTAAATTGAATTAAACTCAGTCTGGGGGAGGGGAGAAACTCTGAATGGTACTCATATGGAACCCTCTTTCTAATGTAGTCTAAGAATGACTATATTTCTTCTATATTAGTACAAAGAAATAATTTTAAGAGATCACTTGGTCAAACTCCCCAGGTGAGGCTGAGAAAAGGAAAACATTTTGCCTAAATTCACCTACCCAGTGAGTGAATATCAGAGCAGGATCTAGAATTTAGGTGTCTTGAGTCCAGGAATGCACCTGAGTTAGACTTTATTGTTAAATTTTTATTGTAATCATTAAAAACCTCAAAAATTAAAAATTCTATAAATATGTTTTTTGTTTTGTTGATTATCTAGATGATAGAGAAAGGTTAATAGTACAGATTACACTTAAAAGTATGTTATACATGCTTTTTTGTTTTGTTTTGTTTTGTTAATTGTGAAACATCTATGAGCACATCTCTGCTTCATTGACATTCAGATTTCATTCCACTACACGATGGCCCCTCCAGAATATTCCACACTTTAATTGCTCCAAAGTTTCATCAAAAATAAGCCACCACCAAATAAAATTCTCAACGGGCCTTCTCTACTATCTTGTTTTTTTAGACAGTCTTATCAAGACCAATTTAGGTTAATATCTATCCTTTGGATAAAAGAAACAAAGGAAAAGACTTTACCCCTAGAGACATCAGGAAATGGAATACTTCCTCTCTCAAAAGTTTTCTCTCATCTAGTTAACTTGCAAGTCACAGCTCCCATCATTAGTAAACACAAGTAAAAAAACTCAGCAGTAGCTTTGTGGTTGCAGGTATAGTTAACATTTTATCCCAGCTCTTTGTCATCCTGTCCCTTCCAGTACTTGCTAAATTTATTACATGACTCCAGTTACTGATTCTCCTCATTTCTAAAAATGGTCAGAGCATCAGCATAGAACATATATCTGGAGTTGGTTCCATTTTTTCTTATCTTTCCTGACAAACCACTCTCCTGCACACTTTTTATTGCTGTGATAGATGATTCTCACATGACATAATTCACATTCCTATCTGACCACCTTCTTGGTTGAAAACACGTCATTTCAGGTTTTCCCCTTTCTCTTCTTTCTGTTTTTTTTTTTTTTAAGCTTCTATCAATATCTGCTTCTTGGGATTCTTTTCAAATAATTTTAGATCTTTTGGGCAAAGTGTACTTGGTCTGTGTCACTGAAAGAATCTAACATTCAGAAAACCTTCATGTAGCAGCAAAACTTAGAATTAATCTAGATCTTTTTTGAGGCTTCTCTACATTTGCTATATGACTGTTTCGTCATTAGTGGAGATTAATGGGAAAGGCTCCATGTCTTCATGAGGGGTAAAAACAGATCTATTGAGAGAGAAAAAAAATTCTCTTCAGACCCTTCTTCTTCCAGCCTTGAAATGGACAATGCCAGTCATTCTTTAGTTTACTGCAGGTAGAAAATTACTATGGGAAGAAGCTCATCTATAAAATTTAGATTATGTCCTTATTCTCAACTTGGAGATTCTCAACCCTCATTCCCCTTGGGTAATGTCTGGGACTCTCTTTTGGTTGATTGAAATATATTACTCCCAATGGGAAAACTCCTTCAATCTGTATTGTCTAATATATATATTCTCACATATATACTTTCTCTGATTTCTGTTTTCCTGTTGACTTGGATAAATGAGCTTCATTGCAAATAATAATAATAACAACTAATAAATAAAATGAAGGAAAGAAAGAAAGAAAGAAAGAAAGAAAGGAAAGGAAGGGAGGAAGGAAGGGAAGAAGGAAGGAAGGAAGGGAGGAAGGAAGGGAAGAAGGAAGGAAGGAAGGAAGGAAGGAAGGAAGGAATGAAGGAAGGAAAGAAGGAAGGAGAAAAAAATGGTTGTGAGGGTAAAACCAGATAGTATTTGTACAGTACTTTGCAAGCTTTAAAATAAAATATAAATGTAAAAAGACAGAAATACTCAATACATCCTTTACATATCTTAATGCAAAAAGGGAATAGAAATTGGTTCAGGGACCAAAAAGAAAAAATATGGAAGGAGATGATGAGTCAACAATTAAATCTTAAATAATGTTAGGCAGAGTCAGAGAAGTAATTGATAACCATATAAAAGAAAATGATAATTGTGAAACAACATACCAAAATTTTTAGTAAAGCCAAAGCAGTCTTCGGGGGGGAAATCATATCCTTACACTAACAAAATAGAATAAGAGAAAATTAATGAACTGAATATACATTTTTATTATTATTATTATAGTTTTTTATTGACAAAACATATGCTGGAGTAATTTTTCAACATTGACCCTTGCAAAACTTCTGTTCCAACTTTTCTCCTCCTTCCCTCCACCCCCTCCCATAGAGGGCAGGCAGTCCCATACATGTTAAACATGTTAAAGTATATGTTAAATAAAATAGATGTATACATATTTATACACTTATCTTGTTACACAAGAAAAATCAGATTTATAAAGAAGGTAAAAATAACCTGGAAAGGAAAACAAAAATGCAAGCAAACAACAACAGAAACAGTGCAAATGCTAGATTGTAGTCCACACTCATTTCCCAGTATTCTTTTGCAGGGTGTAGCTGGTTCTGTTCATCACTAATCAATTGGAACTGATTTGGATCCTCTCATTGATGAAGATAGCCACTTCCATCATAATTGATCCTCACATAGTGTTGTTGTTGAAGTGTCTAATGATCTCCTGGTTCTGCTCATTTCACTTAGCATCAGTTCATGTAAGTTTCTCCAAGCCTCTCTGTATTCATCCTGCTGATCATTTCTTACAGAACAATAATATCCATAACATTCATATACCACAATTTATTCAGCCATTCTCCAGTTGATGGACATCCATTCAATTTCCAGTTTCTAGCCAGTACAAAAAAGGGCTGCCACAAACATTTTTGCATATACAAGTCCCTTTCCCTTCTTTACTATCTCTTGGTATATAAGCCCAGTAGTAACACTGCTGGATCAAAGAATATGTACAGTTTGATAACTTTTTGAGCATAGTTCCAAATTGTTCTCCAGAATGGTTGGATCTGTTAACAAATCCACCAATAATACATCAGTGTCCCAATTTTCCCACATCCCCTCCAACATTGCTCATTATCTTTCCCTGTCATTCTAGCCAATCTGACAGGTGTGTAGTGGTATCTCAGAGTTGTCTTAATTTGCATTTCTCTGATTAATAATGATTTGGAGCATCTTTTCATATGGCTAGAAATAGTTTCAATTTATTTGTCTGAGAATTGTATGTTGATATCCTTTGACCATTTATCAATTGGAGAATGGCTTGATTTCTTATAAATTAGAGTCAATTTTCTATATATTTTAGAAATGAGGCCTTTATCAAAATCTTTGATTGTAAAAATGTTTTCCCACTTTATTGCTTCCCTTCTAATCTTGTCTGCATTAGTTTTGTTTGTACAAAAACTATAATCAAAATATTCTATTTTGTGATCAGTAATGATCTCTAGTTCTTCTTTGTTCATAAATTCCTTTGTCTTCCACAGGTCTGAGAGGAAAACTATCCTATGTTCTTCTAATTTATTTATGATCTCATTCTTTATGCCTAGGTCATGAACCCATTTTGACCTTATCTTGGTGTACAGTGTGAAGTATGGATCAATGACTCATTTCGGTCATACTAATTTCTAATTTTCCCAGCAGTTTTTGTCAAACATTAAGTTCTTATCCCAAAAGCTGGGGTCTCTGGGTTTGTCAAACACTAGATTATTAAAGTTATTGATTGTTTTGTCCTTTGAACCTAACATATTCCATTAATCAACTAGTTTATTTCTTAGCCAATAGCAAATAGTTTTGGTAACCACTGCTTTATAATATAATTTTAGATCTGGTACAGCTAGCCCACCTTCATTTGATTTTTTTTTCAATAGTTCCCTTGAAATTCTTGACCTTTTGTTTTTCCATATGAACTTTGTTGTTATTTTTCTAAGTCATTAAAATAGTTTTTTGGGAGTCTAATTGGTATAGTGCTAAAAATATAAATAATAATTAATATTAGCATCAATATTTATTAGGGAGATTGGTCTATAATTTTCTTTCTCTGTTTTCAACCTACCTGGTTTAAGTATCAGTACCATGTCTGTGTCATAAAAGGAATTTGGTAGGACTCTTTCATTCCCTATTTTTTCAAATAGTTTATATAGCATTGGGGTTAATTGTTCTTTAAATGTTTGGTAGAATTCACTTGTAAATCCATCTGGTCCCAGGGATTTTTTCTTAGGTTGTTGATTAATAGCTTGTTCTATTTCTTTTTTTCTGAAATGGGACTACTTAAGCAATTTACTTCCTCCTCTGTTAATCTAGGAAGCCTATATTTTTGGAAGTAGTCATCCATTTCACTTAGGTGATCAAATTTATTGGCATAAAGTTGGGCAAAGTAACTCCAAATTATTGCTCTAATTTCCTCTTCATTGATGGAAAGTTCTCCCTTTTCATTTTTAAGACTAACAATTTAATTTTCTGCTTTCCTTTTTCTGATCAGATTTATCAAATATGATTTTATTGGGTTTTTTCATAAAACCAACTCTTGATTTTATTTATTAATTCAATAGTTTTTTTATTTTCAATATTATTAATTTTAGAATTTCAAGTTCAGTATTTGATTGGTGGTTTTAAATTTGGTCTTTTTCTAGCTTTTTAAGTTGCAAGCCCAATTCATTGATCTTCTCTTTCTCTATTTTATTCAAGTAAGCCTCTAAAAATACAACATTTCCCATTATTACCACTTTAGCTGCATCCCACAAATTTTGGTATGATGTCTCATTGTTGTCATTATTTTGAGTGAAATGATTAATTATTAATTGTGTCTATAATTTACTGTTTCACTCAATCATTCTTTAAGATGAGATTATTTAGTTTCCAATTACTTTTTGGTCTATTTACCCTAACTTTTATTGAATGTAGTTTTTATTGCATTGTGATCTGAAAACAAAGCATTTACTATTTCTGCCTTCCTGCATTTAATTTTGAGGTCTTTATGTCCTAATATATGGTCAATTTTTGTATAGGTTCCATGAACTGCTGAGAAGAAAGTATACTCCTTTTTGTCATCATTCAGTTTTCTCCAAAGATCTATCATATCTAATTTTTCTAATATTCTATTTATATCTTTAATTTCTTTCTTATTTGTTTTGTGGTTTGATTAATCTAATTCTGAGTGCAAGTTTGAGATCTCCCACTATTATAGTTTTGCTTTCTATTTCTTTTTGCAACTTTCTTAACTTCTCCTTTAGGAAGTTAGATGCTATACCATTTGGTGCATATATTTTTAGTATTGATATTGCTTCATTGTCTATGCTACCCTTTAGCAAAATGTAGTTTCCTTCCTTATCTCTTTGAATTAGATCAATTTTTGCTTTTACTTGTTCTGAGATACAGATGGCTACCCTTGCCTTTTTGACTTCACCTGAAGCATAATAGATTCTGCTCCAGCCTTTTACCTTTACTCTGTAAAAAGTCAAGTAAACATGGTAACTATAATAATATAAATGGAAAGAACAATGATATGCCAAGAAAACAAAAGCAAATACAACAAAATTATAAAAATCAAGCAAGACTTGAATGAAAAGATTAGAAAAAAATATCCACATGTATTTTTCCACATCCTTTCCAGCACTTAGTTTTTCACTCATTTTAGCTAATCTGATAGGTGTGACGTGGCACCTCAGAGTTATTATTTCCAATTTATCCAGTATACAGTTTGATAGTTGTTTACAAATTGCTTCTCTCTTAGACAGTGACTTTCTTGAGAATAGTGTCTGTTTGTTTGTTTTTACTTTTCTTGGTATCCCCAATAAATATTAATAAATATTTATTGACCATCAGTTGGTGGGTAACATTTTCTCAGACCAGTGAATTAATAAACAGGGTCATCTTATTTGGTCATATCAGTCACTTGATCTACATCCCTTAGACTTTTTCTAGTGTTATCACATTAAAACTATTAAATGTGCATTAAAACCTCATGCTTTGCAAATCTTAAGGTGATAATTTCAAATGAAATCTTTTTAGTCACTAAGCAGCAATTGATAAAAGTATATATAAAGTCTGAAAATTAAATAGTGTAAAAAGATCATTATGTTGAATTTTAATAATATAAATATTTTAAAATGTAAATAGTTAACTTTTCAAGGATTTTTGTAAGTTTGTAGCATTTATATTCTTGCCATTATTAAAGCTTAAAATCACATTATGATGTGAAATCCTTGAGATACAAAGACAAAATTGAAAAAGTATTTGTTATTGAAAGCTTATATTTAATAAAAGGGTAGAACACATATAATTTAAAGTAAATAGGATATTAAAAATACAAAGAAATAGCAAAAGGAAAAATAATTAATTCTGTGAATTAGGCAAGGTCATATGTAGGAGGTGAGTTACGCTTTGGAGAAAGCTACTTGACTTAGGTTCTTCTCTAAAAAGCAGAAATATGGAGGGAGAGCATTCCAGACATGGAAAAAAAACATTTGCATAAAATCATGGAGACAGAAGATGGAATATAGGAAAAAATAGTAATATATAGGAAATAACTAGTAGGCTCATTTGATTGGAACAAAGTACACAAAGACAGATAATATAAATAAGACTGGAAAGATGGGGAAAGATATTTTAGTAAAGTGATATGATCACATATGTGTTTCAGAAATAATAATTTTAGCAAGCATAAGGGATAAATTGTAGAAGAGATTGGAGGTAGAGAAATCAATGAAAAGGCTATTGCAATAATCTAGGCAAAAGATTATTAGGGCTTAGAAAAGGTAAAGGCTATATGAGTGGAAAGAATGGATGGACTTAAAATAAATTGAGGAGGGTAGAATTAACAAGACTTGGGAACTGATTGGATGTGTGGAGCATTAAAAAGCAAAGAACTAGGTTTAGCTCTGAGGCTGAAGATTTGATTAACTGGAAGGATAGTAATGCCATCAATAGAAATGAGGAAGCTTGGAAGATAAAATGGGCTTTGGAGAAAATGTATTAAAGTCTGTTTTGGACATTGGACAATTGATCCAGGAGGATCAACACTTATTTTACAGAAGATCACCCAGGTGGAAAGTCAGGTTCTCTAATTTCAGAGTCAATGTTCTTTCCACTGTTAATAAAGATTGTATTGGTAAAATGTATAAAAACATTCAGATGAAAATATACAGAATTGAATTGAGGCAAATATGGATCATAGGACTATAGAAACATAGATGTTGAGCTAGAAATGACCTTAGAGATCCCATATAATTCTTTCATTTTACAGATGGAAAAACTGAGACAGTGACAACTAAATGATTTATTCAGGTATGAAGGTGTGATGCAAGATTCAAACTTAGTTCTTCAGATTCCAGGTCCAGCAAGGTATCTTCTGCACCACCTAGCTGTAAGGCTAAGGAAAATCAGCTCTTCAGGTAAATCAAATAGCCTTCTGTTTCTCATGTTTCTTGGAAAGCTTTGAGCTTGGAAAGCTCTCAACAAATGAGTGAGGGACTCCACTAGAGGGGCTAGTAGCATCCCCAAAGGACAAACTGTGAGTACGTTTTTGTTGTGGTGGTTAATTTTGGGGGATTTTTTGTTTGTTTTGGGAGGGGGTCAGGTGTCCCCTATAGCAATACAGCCTCAATCTTCTGAGCCTCCATTTGAACTCCTTGCTGGCTTATTAGGTGATGCAGAAGCACTGTCTGCTTCTCAAATAGACATTTCTGCAAATTGGCCAATATCTGGTTTTGGCATAAATAAGCCCTGGAAGAGATCTTGGACTAATTCAGTATGGTAGGTTGGACCTAGGAGCAGATGAGGCTGTCTTCAGATAAATAACTATTCTCTCTTTTAGCAGGGTTTGGAATGCTGAAATCATTAGCCTCTGAAAGGCTATAATGAGAGCACTGCACTAGCCAAATGGCAGATCAGGTCTGGAAGGGTATTTTCTATTCATCAATACCTTTCTATATCCATACCAGATTGTATACTCTCCCATTCCTCACCTTGTGAATATATTAATTTTTTTCCTGACCTTCAAAACTCATAATATCCCTGCCAACTAAATTGTCAAGTCAGATATCAATGAAGCAAGCTAATAGTCTTGTATGGTAATAGCATTCAGCATAGTTACGGCAAATTCATAATGTTCTACTTCCAGACAGAAAGATGAAGGACAAGATACATATCTTTCAAGAACAAGAAAAAGGCCCCTCTCACTGGAATTAGTAGTGATCACCTGGAATTGGGGGTCCTGGAACTAGACACCTCATACTTTGAAAGTTAGTCTGTCAAAAAGCATATATTAAGTACGTAGTCTATATCAAACTACTGTGCTAACCCCTAAGGATATGAAGAAAGGTAAGAGACAGTCCCTGTTCTCAAGGAGTTTAAAGTCAAATAGTGGGGAGGTGGGGTTTCAACATGAAAAAAACTATGTTCTATGATTATTCTATAGTGTAACTTTATGAATATCAGAAAACCACTGTCTGCTATAGGATGAACTGAAATGTAAAATGATTTAAAACAAATAATTTCAGAAACAATAAAAAAATTAAAAAAAATTTTGATTGAAAAAATTATGCATAAACAGGATATAAAAAGTCACAGTGGGGACAATGTCTATGTCTCAGCAGTCTAATAGTCCCAGGTATTGTGAGGAAGTGAAGGTCCCAAAGTTGCCTCAGTTCCCTTATCTTCACTATACAGTGAATGAACAAAAAGCACCCTAGGTGGGGAGAAGACTGAAGGATCTGTCACAGGGTTGATTTTTGAGGGTGTTTCTAGCTTTTGCTCCAGATAAGATAGAGAGATTCTTTTTTAACACATTGACTCCTTCCCCCTCTTGGAACTAATTAATTTTATTAACTAGTAAATTTCCTGACTCCAGCAGTGGCAAGTTAGTATTGTAGCATATGCCAGCTCTTCTATGACTTTTAGCCAATTCTTGCCATGGGATGTTCTTTCCTGGTAAAATATGCTTCACCATCATCATCAGAATAATGAACAAATGAATGGAAAATTAATTGCTTATTATATTTTATGAAGAAAGGAAGGAAACAAAGTGTAACACATACTACCTCGCTTTCACTGCCTAAAGGCTGGGTATATTACAATTTACTCCTTCTCCAGAGTTACCCTATATCCTTAAGGATGTTTGAGGGATCTGGGTTCTCTGACATTACTCTAGCCTGAACTAATGGTGTTTCCCCAGTTGTAGAAGTTCATCCCCTGCACCCCATGTCCATCTGGCCACCACAGTAAGATTTGTTTTTTTCAAGTAAATTTTTACTCAAAGATATAATCAGAAATTGAGTGGATTCCCATCACTTAGGGAATGGCTGAATAAGTTATAGCATATGAATGGAAAAGAATATTATTGTTCTATAGGAAAGGATGATCAGACTGATTTCAGAAAAGCCTGGAAAGCTGGGTGAAGTGAGCAGAAGGAAGAGAACATTGTATGCAATAACGTTATGTGATGATCAACTGTGATGGATTTGGCTCTTCTCAACAATGTGGTGATTCAAGACAATTCCAATAAACTAGAGATGGAAAATGTCATCTGCATCCAGAGAGAGAACTATGGAGTTTGCTTTTCTTTCACCTGTTTTTTTTCCTTTTGTTCTGATTATACTTGCATAACATGACAAATATGGAAATATGTTTAAAAGGATTGCATATAAGTATATCATATTGTTTGCTGTCTTGGGGAGGGTGGAAATAAGAGAGGGAGGGAAAAAAATTGGAATACAAAATCTTACAGGAATGAATGTTGAAAACTACCTTTACATGTATATGGAAAAATAAAATACTATTGAGGGGGAAAAGATATAATCTGAAAAAAATACAAACATACTCCTTCTAATGCATAGGAGGTATAATCCCTCTTCTCTCCTGCATCTCTGTCTCTGGGGAATAGAAGATTAGTTTCACAGTTTATGTTGGTTCCTATTGAGTATAGTTCCGGTTTCAAGGTTAAACTTCCAACTTGGGCTTTGGTCCAAGTACACTAGTTTTTTGGGGCTTCCATGCAGGACTGGTTGGTTGCACCATCCCTCTCACTATCCTGGCTCCTGGGTCTGATAGGGATCACTTCTAATATCTGATATCTGAAACCAAAGACAAAATAACACAAAACAGAAACAAATATCATCAAACTAATTTCCTGAACTGGGGTAAAAGAAAAGGAATAATAGAAAGCTCCTTTTTCATTGATTTAATTCATGACACTCATGAGGTAGATGAACTGGGATCTTTAGCCTCTGAATATAGCAGATTAGAGTGCTGCAGAAAAAAACAAACAAACAAATGATTGGTTCAATTCTACCAGTTTTAAAGATGCCAGAACTCAATCAGAAGAGGTTGCCATCACTAAAGTGGCAGGGGATACAGTGGGTTCCATGTTAGGAACCATGTTAGCAAGCTCAAAAGACCCCAAGGTTATATTTATATTAGCAAAACTGGGCATTCCCACAGAAGACTGGGTTATAGAAGAATTTATTAAGGCTTGATATATGACAGAATAACTGCTATAAATATTTTTGAACATATGGGTTCTTTTTTCTTTTTCTTTTTTTTTTTTTTTTTGATCCCTTTCAGGGATAGACCCAGTAGTGGTATTGTTTAAAGTATACATGCAATTATCATGAATTTTTGTTTCTTATATCAAGCCTAAATTTGTCTTTTTTTCCCAAATTCCTTTAAATATCTTTTATTTCTGCTTTGCTCTCTAAGGTTCCTTTCTCCTACACATTCTTCCCCTCCCCCCACCATGAACCACAAGGCTAATATTTTCCCCCATATAACCTTTCAAAAACTCAAAAAAACACCCTTTAGACTTCCCTTCTTTGGCTTATATACCTTCACAATTCCCTCAATACTCTATGGTCTCCAGTTCTATTACCATATTGGTAATCTTTTTGGATTCGCTTCAGCTTGTCTTTGTCTTTCTGAAATATAGTGCCTTTAGCTAAACCTCAGATATAGTCTGACTGGAACTATCATCTCCCTTGTCTTGAAAGCTATTGTTCTTGCTCTGTAGCCTAGGATAGAGTCCCTTTCTTTTTGGTTTGCGTGAGTTTGCACTCCACTTCTACTGTAACCTCTAGATAAAAATATACAACCCAAAACATACTGGAATCCTCGAAATACAAACCCAGAGCTATCTAACAGACAAGAAAATTACATCTCTACCTAGGAACCATCACTGTTCAATTCCTCAGAGTCCTGGGAGGTCAACTGCTTTTGTTTCAGAAGAGTCCTAAGTGGTCATTCTTTCACTCAGAAACTCTGTCTCTGTCTCTCTGTCTCTGTCTCTCTCTCTGTCTCTCTTTCTCTGTGTCTCTTTCTGTATCTGTCTCTCTCTCATACACACACAGACATAGAGATACACACACACACACACACACACACACACACCCCTCTTCTCCTCCCCTCACTCCTCCTCAGTCAATAATTATGTTCCAAAAGCAAGCCACAGAAAACCTAATTTGCCTTTCTTCTTGGATTTCTGTTTTTGTTATGTCACTAAAACTGGCTTTGCAGTAAAAAGCCCACTGGACAGATTCCCAGTTTGAGTTTTCTGGAAACATCACCTCCTTCTGCCAAACAGATAGACACTTCTTAGAGAAAGAAACTAAATCAGACTTTCAATTTGGGAGAGAACAAACTGGCTCACAGATATGACTTATGTATTGTGACAGGATCCTCCTGGAGGCTAGCCTGGTAGAGCTTACCCAATCTATGCCCCCTGCAGATCAACCCTAAAGCAAGCACCCTCCAATCCAGGCAACAGGAGGGAAGGAGTGTTCTCTGACTAAAGACTTCTTGTTTCTAAGGAGAAAATTCTTGTTCACTCAACCAATTAAAGCAGAAACACAGAACATTTGAGGGAAATGATTTTAAACACTGCCTAGTCCAATCCTCTTATTTTATAGAGAACTAAAATGAAATAAGGTAATACTATATAATAAGTCAATAGAAAAATCACATCTAGGACCCCAAATTAATGAATCCCAGCCCAAAGGTTCTTCTCCATACTGTTACACACTTACCTGAATCTCCTTTACAAAGTAAGCATGATGTAGAATAAGAATTGTTATCTAGGTAAAATTTCTCTAAATCAATCCAAAGAGTTCTCACCTTCTGAGCATGAAATTTATTTGTTGTATTCAAAGCACAGACGCATCAGTTTAGGTTAAGAAACTCATCACCTGTTTCTATGACCTGTAAGTGGAAGGACAGTTCTTTGATATAACAAGATTATATACATATACACATATATATATATATATATATATATATCTATATAGACATAAGATATACATAAAATCGAAGGACTGTGCATGGTCACCAGCTTCACTTTCTTCTCCAGAGCCATTGTGGATCCTGATTGACTCAGAAAGAATAGACATAACATATACATAATATATATGTATGCTAATATATAATACATATATATGTAATTGTTGGACATTTTTATAGGATACCTCTATATGTGTGTATTTGTATGCAGTCCAAACACATGTGTTTATATATATATACATAAATATACACATATATATTATCACATAACTACATATATATTGCTCTATAATGAGTCTACATATGTATGTGTAGTTATAGTATGTATATGGACATATACAGACATTTGTATGTATTGTGTAATAAATATATTTATGTATACATCCTTGCCAAATAAAAAGCTCAGTCTTCTATCTACATCACAGACACAGGAATCTTAGATTGATATATATTTAAATATGTTAGATTACTGAGAACATTGGAATAAGGTATTTGGGACTGGCACGAAAGGGAGTTCAGGAAGAGAAAGATGAAATGCTTACATCCTGAATACAACTATTCTTTTCTTCTGATTCATTATCTACAGAGGTGGCTGTGGTATTCCTCAAGATTTATAGCTATAGCCTCTTGTCATGAAATGATAACAGCAGAAAGAGTATAGCATTTGCGACCAAAAGACTTGAATTCAGACCCCAGCTCTTTTACTTACTCTTTGCATGATTTGGGGAAACCACTTCCCACGAAACTTAATTTTCCTCCTCTTTAAAATAAGACTGAGGAGTACTTAATGATCTCTGAAGTACCAGTTCTAAATTCTACAATCCTGTAACATTCTCTCCTTTTACCTTCCTTTACCTTCTCACATCAACCTCACTGCCTCTCCTTTCAAAGAATAGCAGGATAAAAAGGCAAGAGCCATCTCTTTCCTCCAAGCAGAGGATTTCTCATATTCACTCTGATCTTGATCCCAAGGAGATCAAGATTTTCTTAGTTTTTCTCAAAGTACAAAAGTCACTCATAATGGATTTGGAATCAGAGAGATCTGGATTCAAATATCACCTCTGATACTCACTAATTGTGTGACTCTGAGTAAGGCATTTATTTACCTCTCTCAACCAAAGGAATCTCTCTAAAACTTTAAGTTTCATGAGTCTTTATGGGACAAATTATAGGTCTTCAACACATTAAGCCACATTCCAAGTTGAATTGTTATGCCTCAGTTTCCCTGGTGGCAACCCTCCCTTCCTAGTCATTAGGACTCAGATAATTAGGGCTGCAAAGCCCTTGCCATACTGGCATTCCAAAAAGTCATAAAACCCCAGATGGCTTAACTCAAATACTTCGATGGGATTCTCTATCTTTCTGGCTCAAACTTACTGTCTCCTGGCTTCTTTACTCCCAATTTATCAGAATTTATGATCCTTCCTTCTCCCAACCTGTCAGAATCAAAAAGTTATGGTCCTTCCTTGATTTTCCACTCACCAGTGCTCTGCCTCCCCCTCACCTTTGTTTCCCTGAATGCTGGAGCCCTATAAGAATGTCTGGAATTACTTGCTAGTTGCTAGATTCTTTGAGACAAGAGTCTGATCCAGCCGGCTGGCTATGGCTATGGCTAGTATGGCCACCAGTCCAAACTCTCCATTCTTAAAATATTAAAAACTCTTTAATCTCTGTCTTGCCTCAGTTTCTCTGACATTACAGAATAGTCCAGGAACAAGAACAGGGAAGGGAAAAGCAGTGCTGGAGTCAGAAACCAACACCTACATGGAGAGTAAGCTGTTCCAACAGCATCATCCAGGAAAGTGAAGAGGTTCGATAGAACAAAGGAATGGTTAGATTTGCCTTGATGTGGCTTGCTGCCAGGCTCACTCTCTCTTTTTAATAGCTTTTTATTGACAAAACATATGCATGGGTAATTTTTCAACATTCATCCTTGCAAAAACTTCTGTTCCAACTTTTCCTCTTTTTCCTTCCACCCCCTCCCCTAGATGGCAGGTAGGCCCATACATGTTAAATATGTTAAAGTATATGTTAAATACTATATATGTATACATATTTATACAGTTGTCTACTGCCAGGCCCTTAAAAGATCCTCTCTTTGGCCCCTAGGTCTGTCCAGGTAACACCTCTAGTCCATTTTTGGGGGTCAAGGAAGAAGGATCCTGAGTCCCTGGAGTACAATTTTTATTGTCTCCTCTGTGTTCAATTTCTCTTTCACAAGAGGCCTCCAAAGAGGGCAGGGAAGCCAGGATCTGAAGATTCTTCGGTTCAATTTCAAGTATCATTTAAAGGGTCAATATGCTTAATAAGAGGGAATTTCAGTTTCTAGATATCATACAGACAGTCACTAAGCATATATCCTAATAATAAAGTAGACTAAGGTGACTGGAGATAGATGCTAACCATTTCACAGGAGAAAATAAATATTCTGGAAAATGGATATAAATTGTCCACTCTTCACTGGAAGAAGGCTAAGGATGTTTGAAACCTGTGAGATTTCTGGATGGATGTGGTGGAGGCATGAGGACACTGTATTTGGAAGTAGATTCCTTCTTGCCAGGGATGTGTAAGCAAAACAGCAAATGCCCATTTAGGATCCTTGATTTAGAATTAAATGGGGACTAAAGGGTCATTTGGCCCCATTACCTCATTTTGCAGAGAAGGAGGAGGAGGCTCTTGTAAGTGGAATGGCTTAGCAAGAATCACATAGATAGCCAGCCCTAACTTGAGGTCAACTCCTCTGATTCCAAATCTATCACCCCCGGTGCTGAGATCTTCCACAGAGTGTTGCCAGGTGCTGGAAGCTATCCTTTTTTGTCTTTTTTGCATTTTTTTGTGGTTACTGTTAAAGGGATTCCTAGTCAGTCCAATCTAGTCCAGTTCATACTGGACTAGATGGCCTTTGAGGCCTTTCCAAATCCAATATAAGCAAATGGGAAGCCAAATGGAAAATGAAAAGGGGGGAGTTCTATGATTAGAGCGCTGAACTGGAACAGTCTGATGTCATGGAATAGTGTTTTTGTTTTTGTTTTTGTTTTTGTTTTTGTTTTTAGCAGATGTCAACACTTGTATAGCCATTTCAGCTCTAAAGATTGCAAAGGACAAGAACCAAGGAGAAGGAAGCTGCTGACCTATAACAAAGTTTTTGTGAATCCAGACCTAAAGTGCTACAATGGATTTCTATGCCAGTCACAGTAAGCATGTTGGGAGAAGAAAAAGAATAATTGACTACCTACTTTGTCTACTAACCCAAAAGATTGGTTTGCACACCCCCACCTATTGTTTCCCCCCATCTCTTCCTTAAGGGAATGTATAGGAAGTTGCAACCATTTGTATATGGAGACAGAGAATAATTGTTCTGCTTGATGCTGCTCTCATTATGTAGTAGTCTGGGGTTAAGAACCTTGAATCAACAGCAAAGTCGTGCCACTCATCAACATAACAAAGAGGAAAGATCAGTGGGTAAAAATTGTGAAACATGAAATCCCCGCTGTGGTTGGTAATTATTAAGCAAACGATTATTACCTAATTTGTTAGTCTGCCCCTCTGAGAGGAAAGTTTAGTTCACCATAAGCTAAGGAAAAGTCTCTCTGAAAGAGGATACCAAGTCCTTTACCAAAAAGAATAGTATAGATAAAAGACTAAGCCTGAGGGCATTACCCCTCTGGAAAGACCTTGATCTCAGTTCCAAAGAACAAGACACCAATCTCCTACTGGGAGTGTATGTAAGTTCTCATTAGTGAGCACAGTTCTGAGGGAAGAAGAGAAGGAAAACTTTGAGGCTGGCTTTTTGGTTAGGTCTTATTCTCTCTCTCTTTTTTTAAGCTCATGAAAAAATTTCTACCAAATGTTTCAATTAAACCAGGATCCAGAGGTAGTAGAATCTCCAAAAACTATGAATTCAATAAAAAAAATCTTTGTCAATTGGGCATCCAGATACCAGGTATCTTTGAGACCAGTGATACTGATGACATCACTAGAGGCTGTAATCACAAAAAAAATCAGCATTTCTGCGTCATCTTATCATACTTATTTTTGTTTTAAGCTAATTTTGAACTCTGGCTGATAAAGTCCCCTGACTTGTAGGGACTTGAAACTATATAGATTTAGAGGTGCACATCCAAACCCACTTTGAACCTAGGGTAGCTACCCATTGGGAAGTCTATTCTGAAGTCAGATGCTGCTACAATTACATTTTTTTCAGGTTTTGGTTCAATATTTTGCTATAAAATTTGTGGCTTTTTAATGAAGCATGAATAGAGACTATTTCCCCGGTGAGGGCTTAGTCAATGATTTACATAACTGTTTCCCCAAAATAACCCACAATCAACCTTAGGAAAACAGCAATGGCTTCCACCAGATTTGGGGGAAGAGAAGGATATAGGATGATTTGTAAAAATTCCAATTACTTCCAATTTCCTTTTGGAAGGAAAAGAAACTATTTATAATTACAGACTCTTTACATTAAAATGCTTATTTTGCTTTACATTTTGTAGACTACTTTATCCTCTATTCAAGCATTCTTTAAATATGACTTACCAAATTTCCCAATACTCATGTGTTTCCAGGTTCTTAACTTTGTGTGTCTGTATATATGTGTGTGTGTTGCTTTTTGGAAGTCTGACAAAATTTAAGGATCCCTTCTCAAAATGAAAATTTTAAATGCATGCAATAAAATACTTAGAATTTCAAAGAAAGCTAATTATATTGAAATATAGGTTCCAAAAATGTTTTTTAAAAATAAGTTCATTGGGTCTAGGTTAAAAACTCCTAAATCTGATCCAGATCAGGAATTGTAGTCTCATCTCCAAAGACATTTATTAAGCATCTTTTATGTACCAGACACTGTGCTGGAGATACGAAGAAAGGTGAAAACAGTTTCAGCTCACTTGAAACTCACCAACAAATGAAGACAACGTGCAAACAATTGTGCATAAATAGGACACATTGAAGATAATTAAAAGAGAAAAGGCACTAGAATGAAAGAGCTGTGGGGAAGACTACCAGCAGAAAGTAGGATTTTAGCTGAGACTTGAAGGAACCAGGGAAGCCAGGAGGCAGAGATGAAAAGAGATTTCTGACCCACACCTAACATACTATACCAAGATAAAGTCAAAATGGGTTCATGATTTAGACATAAAAAGTGATGCCATAAGCAAATTAGAAGAACAAAGGATAGTCTACCTTTCAGATTTTAGAAGAAGAAAGAATTTGTGGAACTAACTCATGAAAACATTTCCCATTACCCATACCCAATGGGTAGCTACCCTAGATTCAAAGTGTGTTTGGATGTGCACCTCTAAATCTATATAGTTTCAAGTCCCTACAAGTCAGGGGACTTTATCAGCCAGAATTCAAAATTAGCTCAAAACAAAAATAAGTATGGTAAGATGACGCAGAAATGCTGATTTTTTTTGTGATTACAGCCTCTAGTGATGTCATCAGTATCACTGGTCTCAAAGATACCTGGTATCTGGATGCCCAATTGACAAAGATTTTTTTTTATTGAATTCATAGTTTTTGGAGATTCTACTACCTCTGGATCCTGGTTTAATTGAAACATTTAGTAGAAGATTTTTCATGAGTTAGTTCTTCTTAATTCAAAGAAGAACTAGAGAGCATTATGAAATGCAAAATGGAAAATTTTGGTTACATATCTGTCAGATTGGCTAAAATAACAGGAAAAGATAATGATGAATGTTAGAAGGAATGTGAGAAAATTGGGATACTAATACATTCTTAGTGGAGTTGTGAACTGATCCAACCATTTTGGAGAGCAATATGGAGCTATGTCCAAAGAGTTATCAGACTATGATATCCTTTGATGCAGTAGTGTCTCTACTGGGCAATATCCCAAAGAGATGAAAAAGGGAAAAGGGTCCATATATGCAAAAATGTTTGTAGTAGCCATTTTATACTGGAAAGGAACTGGAAACTGAGTGGATCCCCATCAGTTGGAGAATGACTAAATAAGTTATGGTATATGAATGTCATGGAATATTATTATTGTATAAGAAATGATCATCAGGATGATTTCAGAAAGGCCTGGAGATATTTACATGAACTGATGCTAAATGAAGTGAGTAGAACCAAGAGAACATTGTATACAGCAATAACAAGATTTATACAATGATCAATCTTGATGGATGTGGCTCTTCTCAACAGTGAGGTGATTCAGGCCAGTTCCAATGGTCTTGTGAAGGAGAGAGCCATCTGTACCCACAGAGAGGACTGTGGAGGCCGAGTGTGAACCACAACATAGTATTTTCACTTTTTTGTTGTTATTGGCTTGCATTTTGTTCTCTCTCATTTTCTTGTGCAGCATAATTGTGGAAATATGTATAGAAGAATTGCACATATTTAATATATATTGGATTACTTGCTGTCTAGGGGAGGGAGTGTGGGGAAAGGGAGGGAGAAAAAATTTGGAACGCAAGATTTTACAAGGGTGAATGGTAAAAACTATCTATGCATATATTTTGAAAAGAAAAAGCTTTGATAAAAAAAGAAAGAAAAGAGAAGAGAAGATTCCAAGCAAGAAGAATAGTCAGTGAAAAAGCCCAGAGTTGGAAGATGGAATGTTTTGTTTGAGAAAAAATGTAAAACTCCAGTGTTGCTGTATTACAGAGTATAGGGTATGAAATGGCTTTGTGTGTGTGTGTGTATGTGTGTGTGTGTGTGTGTGGTGTTATATTTAAGAAGACTGAAAAGGTGGGAAGTGACTGAATTGTGAAGGGCTTTAAAAGCCAAACAGTAAATTTTATATTTGATTCTGGAGGTAATAGGGAACCAGTAAAGTTCTTGGCATGAGGTAGAAGGTTGTTAATATAATCAGATATGGCCTTTAAGAACATCATTTTGATAGTTGAATGGAGGATAGACTGGAGTAGAGAGAGATTTGAAGTAGAGAACCCAACCAGAAAGCCATTTCAAATAGTCCAGGCGTGAAGAGAGCCTGGATCAGGATTGGCGATAGTGTCAGAAAAGCAAAATGGCATATAGGAGAGAAATTGTGAAAATAGAATAAATAGCATTGGCTACATTGAATATGGGGGGAAAGAGAGAGACAGAGAGAGACAGAAACAAAGACAAAGAGACAGAGACAGAGATAGACAGAGAGAGACAGACAGACAGAGACAGATAGACAGAGACAGGAGAGTGACAGAGAAAGACACGGACACAGAGATACAAACAGACACAGACACAAAGACAGAGAAAGACAGAGAATAGAAAAAAAAACAGAGAGAAATTGATGATGACATGTAGGTTGTGAGCCTGAGAAACTAGGGAGATGGTAGTAAACTTGATAATAACCAGAAAATTAGGAAGAGGGGAGAGTTTTGAGGGAAAGATAATGACCACTTTGCATATTGACTTTAAGATGTTTATAGAACATTTAGTTTAAGTTATTCAATAGACAGTTGGAGACAGGAGATGAAGTCAGATGATCAATTAGGACGGGACAATAGATCTGAGAATTAATTGAATCTATGGGAGCTGATAAATCAAATCACCCAAGTGAAAAAATTTAGAGGGAGAAGAGTCACCAGAACACATTTTTGGGAAGCATCTGTGGTTATCAGGCATAACTTGAATGAAGATCCAGCAAAGGATACTGAGAAGAGAGAGCAGTGTTGCAAAAATCTATGCAGAAGGGAGATTTAAAGAAAAGAGAGAAACCAAAAGCATTAGTTGTTTCAAAGAAATCAAGAGGATTAGATCTGACAATGAAGAGATCATTTGTAATTTTGGAGAGATCACTTTCAACTAAATTATAAGAGGACAAAGGAAGAGGAAGAGGAGAAATGTAAAGATGGAAAATAGAGAGGGAAGAATAGAACTGAAGAGGGAAAGAAAAGAAGAAAACTAAGAAATATGAGGAGGGAAAAGAGAGAAATTAGGATGGACAAAAAAGGGATAGAGGAAATGGAGACATGGGGAAGAGAGAGATAGAAGAGGAGGCAATAGAGAAAGTAAGCTTTGTTTGAAGCAACTTGTCAAAACAGAAAGATCCTAGAAGGAAGAGAAGTCCCCACATTCCACAGTAGAGGACAAAAGGTCAGTTTACCCTTTTTATAAATTGCCTTTTTGCAAATCTCTCTTCCCCTGTTTCCCAGTTTTTCAGTTTGTTTTATTGTTCAGTCAGAAAGGAAGATAATACAAAAGCAATAAAAATTTTGGAAATTTTTAGCTGCATTGATTTCTGCCCAAAGTGTTTTAGCTATATCGTTGGCAATCCTTCTCTAAGGGATAAAGGAGGTATATTCTCTCAGGCTGGTACCCAGACCAATATGATCCAGTGTGTCAACTTCATGAACACCCAGATCTTAAAGAAAAGGAGTCTCACCTGCTTGTAACTTCATGCTGCCAGTCAGTCAGCAAATACTAAGTTCTTCCAATGGTCCATAATAGGATGAAGAGAAACAGGAGGAAGAGACTGTATGGAACATGTGACAGTCTCTGGTCAAAGCTTGAACTTTAATCCCTATTACAGGGGTTGGTACATTCTACCTACATTCCAACCACAGGAATTGCTGGGGCACTTCTATCAGTATCATCAAAAAAATGGAAAACTTCAGGGAATGAAAGTGAAAGAAGGCATACATGACAGCTAGGTGAAAAAATAGAGAAAACACTAGATCCAGAGTAAAGAAGACCTCAGTTCAAATCATGTGTCCCTGAGCAAGTCACTTAACATATGTCTGACTCAGTTTTCTCAACTGTAAAATGTGAATAATAACAGCATCTATCTTTCATGGTTACTATGGGGAAAATAATTAAAATAAAAATAAATAATTTAAGTAATTAAATTTGCTTTGCAAACCTTAAAGCACTTTATAAATATTTCTTCTGGTCATTGTTGCTGTTGTTAGGGGAACTTCCACAAAATGGCCTTGTGTCACCAAGCAGAGCAGTCAGTTGGAGTAGCAAGAGAAAGGGAGTATGATGTGCCAGGGGAGTCAAATCAAGACTACTACCTTGACTACCATCTCTTCTAAGATCCCCATGGAGATAGCCCAGGGGCTTGAGCCCAAGAGTCTTGGGAATAACAATGTTTTAGCCATTATCTTGGCAAGCAACTGCTGTGAAAATGTAGCCTGGCAATTTCCCCAGCAATTGCTACACCATAGTTACTGAATATCCAGAAAAGAATGCTGCTATTTCCCAAGTCTTTGGTATTATAAAATGGTTCAACATCTTAAACTGATATGATTTAGTCAATGGAAATGCAATAAGGAAGAGACATTGCATCTGCTTTGCAACCATATTCTAAAGACACTGGGATCTTTCCACCTGACTTAGAACTGAAACCTCCATTAGAAGATGACTTTTTTTTTGAGAGTATGATTAATTTTGCTTTTGTTTCTATCTCCAGTACTTAACGTATTATACAACAGAGTGAAACATTTAAGCAAAATCATGCTTTCTTCCATTTATTACCATTTATTTCATTCATTCATCAGGACTATCTGCAATAATTGAATTGAGAAGAGACTGATTCTACCAACACTTCCACCAAGGTACTAAGGGAAGCCAAAAAGTATCAGAATCTTAGATACAGCTAGTCTGTTTGTTGTCAGGTCATATAGTATAGAGACAAGGCTAGGCATGATGCATATGGGATATGAAATGGGCTGGCGTTTCCATCATCATCTTCATCCTTAGTGAGGTGCATTCATAAGTGTCTCTGTCAGTCCAAAATCAAAACTTGAGCTGTTTCAGTGCTCATACACATGTGGATACAACAGAATTGGTGAAATAAGCAATGATATTACTGTGATATCCAGGAGAGATCCTGGATTTGGATCTGATTTGGATCAGCTAAACTAACTCCTGAATTCTCAGCCATAGACAAGGGTGCTTACTGTCACACTTGGACAGTCTTCCCAACAAGTAAATGCCAGGTCAGAAAATTTTCTTCAGTAGCTTGTGAGTAGGAATGCTCTCAAACACATCAGGGTTATGAAATTCCTACCCCTTACAGACATGGCCTTTTACACCTGAAAATAAGGTTGAACTAAATGATCTTTGAAGATCAATCTTTCTTTAAACCTCTAATCTTTTGTGTTCTTCTTCTATTATGAAGGACAAAACCCATGCCATGCCTTTCTCTCCTATGCTATTCTTGTCCCATATTCACTCAGAAATTTTTCACAGCAGAATCACCTAAGTGGCATTTCTCCTCTAAGGTTTTTTTTTTTACATTTTATGGATTTAAGTACAATCCCTGTGTGGTCCATCTCATATCCTGATCTCTCATTATATCAAATCCTTTCCAAATAGCATATTTCCAACATATTTTCCTTATTTCTTGCATGTCATTGGAAATTAGCAGCAGCCATCTTGGACACACTCTTGGACATATCTTGCTTCTCTCTATTGCTCTTTGAGTCATTAGCAGCTCTAATTCTTCAGAGTTTGTGATGTTCCAAGATTTCCAACTGCACAGCATTTCCAGGATAACAGTGATGATAAAAAGCTGGGGCTTTGGGCTGAAAAGCAGCTTGAAATTGAAAAAATGCCCTGCACTGCTTCCCATATTGTGTCCAATTTGCTCTCTCATGATGTTGTTAAAAAAAATTCACTAAACAAAATTAACACTACTTTCATTTAAAACAAAAACAAAAACTAAGTGCATGTCAAAAAGCATTATTTCTGTATTTGTTGTTAATGGGAAATGGGAAACACTTCACAACCAAAAATCAAAAGCTCCAGCCAGGAAAGGTTCATTTCTTTTCTTGATGGTTTAGTGAACATGGCATCAGAGATTTCTGAGTTCAGGTCCTGTCTCTGAAGTATTCTTAACTATATGACATAATTTTTCTGTGTCTTAAGCCACATTCTAAGTGACAGAACAGTTGCTGATCTTCATCATGGAGGGAGATCCTATATTAGAAGTTAATCACATTGAGGAAGACACACATTCAGGGTAAAGGAGGAAAAAAAAACATTATCTCATAAGTCACCCACACAAGCATACTAGCTCCTAGTCACCATTCCTCTATGAATGAGCAATGAGAATAACTCAGACCACATGGAAGCTATCTAGTCCCTGATTGTAGTTCTGGTGACTAGAGCTATCACATCACACACACACACACACACACACACACACACACACACACACACAAACTAGCCCATTAACCTTCCAACTCTGCTTTCTAGCAAGCCTGCAGGATATCAAGCTGCTGGAGAGAAATCATCAGGGGTACCTCACAGCTTTCCAATTAGTATTATATACTGATTATCTCAGGCTATTGATATTCTCTTGAATCAGTAATTATAATTCTCACATGGAATATTTAATAATAATTTAGGGCACAAGGAATGTGATTAAGGGGAAGACTGTTTACATGAGGCTTATTTGAAACAGGGAGAAATCCTTGTGGGAGTAGTGAAGGGGATAAATTCTAAGGGACTAAGAAAAGGATTTGCAGACAATTTGAGGTCTTTATAATAACCTATGGAAGATATCTAAAGAGTTTGTTATTCCTTGAAATCTCAAAGTACTCGGGAAATACAAATGGAAGCCTGGAAACATAGTTTTAATCGTTATTCTAACTCCTGTCTTGTTTTGTGAGCTTAGGCAAGTGATGTCATGCAGAGGGCTTTCTGTTTCCTCCTCTGTCAGAAGTTGGATCCAATGTCCTAGTCTAAAGCCCTTTCCAATTATTATGGCTACATGAAATCCAAAACCTTCTAGAACTGCACAAGATCACACAGCCTATTTCCTCTATGTATCATTTTCTTAATTCCCTGAAGTAGTCTTCACCTTACTGGTGTTACACTTTCAATTACAAGCCCTTACATTCTCTCCCTCTTCTGCTTTACTCTCATTTCAGAGATATCTGAGGGGCTTTAGTGGTTATCATATCAATCTTTCATCCATCATTCACTCCACTACTTCAACTATTCCTTCTTTTTAGATTATTCACAGTCATTTCACTAGTCTAACTTTCCCTTTTTTTCAGGAACCACATCTTCACACTACATTAACATGTGTGTATGTGTGAATGTGTATAACATTCTCTGTTTTCACATGCCCTTTATATGTTGTTTTCTCCATTAGAAAACATAAGCTCCTTGAGTACAAGGATTTTCTTGATTTCTTGTAATTATATCTCTAGAACTTAGCACAATACCAGGCACACAGAAAGGGCTCAATAAATAAATGTCAAGCATCTCTCTCTCTCTCTCTCTCTCTCTCTCTCTCTCTCTGTGTGTGTGTGTGTGTGTGTGTGTGTGTGTGTGTATGTGTGTGTGTGTTTCTCTCTCTTTGTTTCTCTCTCTGTTTCTCTGTATGTATGTTTCTTTCTCTCTCTCTCTCTCTCTCTCTCTCTCTCTTTGTATTTCCAAATCTAACCTCTCTCCCTAGCAGCAGTTCTCCATCTGTATCTCATTGCCTGTGGAATATTTTGTAATTGTCTAACAATCAAGCACCTCATACCAATTACAGACTCATTATATGTTTCCTATTTAGACTGGCACTTTTTAAATCTACCATTCCCCTTCCCTCCAGACTCAAAATTTTAGGTCCCTTTTGGACTCTTTACTCCTTTGTGACTCCCTTTTTTGAGCTCCTACAACCCTTTAAGTTTACACATCTGCCCAATCAGATTGGGAGCTCCTCAAGGATATTTTTCTTGTCTCTCCATGAGGGAGGTTGACTGGCTGTTACATCTTTGTGGAAGTAGGAAAAAAAAACTTACTTATTTTTTAATCATTTGCCCTCTACACTAAATAAAAATGTTCATGAACAAATGCATTTCCAAATATTTCTTGGAATTGGGAATGATGAAAAAGAATTGTCTGAAAAAAACAATTCACAGACCAACTAGAGTGAGCTGAAATCTGCACATAGTACTAGGCAACCATGCTGTATTATTTCTGTGCATTCAAAGTAAGATTCTTGGGGTAGTTACTATACAGTGTCATTGATATTTATTCAGAATTCTCTAATATGAAAATAATTTTGCAGTACATAAATTCCTCGAGAATAAAGATTATTTTGTTTATATCTTTGCATTCTGAGTGCTGAGGATAGTGTCTTGCATGAAGAGATGCTTAAATAAATGTTAATTGAAAAGTGAATGCTCATCACTTGGGGAAGAAAAGTAAAAAGGTATGTGGATACAATGGAATATTATTACATACTAAAAAATGGTAAACATGAAGACTTCAGAGAAACCAGAGAAGACTTGTATAACTTATGCAAAACAAAATGAATAGAAACAAGAAAACAATTTACACAATGACCACAAAAATGTAAAGGCAAACAATTAAAAAAAATTTTTTTATTATAATAACTTTTTATTGACCGAACCCATGCCAGGGTAATTTTTACAACATTATCCCTTGCACTAACTTCTGTTCCAATTTTTCCCCTCTCTCCCTCCACCCCCTCCCCTAGATGGCAAGCAGTCCTATATATGTTAAATATGTCGCAGCATATCCTAAATACAATATATGTGTGCAGAGCCGAACAGTTCTCTTGTTGCACAGGGAGAATTGAATTCAGAAGGTAGAAATAACCCAGGAAGAAAAAGAAAAATGCAAACAGTTTACATTCATTTCCCAGTGTCCTTTCTTTGGGTGTAGCTGCTTCTGTCCATCATTGATCAATTGAAACTGAATTAGGTCTCTTTGTCAAAGAAATCCACTTCCATCAGAATATATCTTCATATAGTATCGTTGTTGAAGTATATAATGATCTCTTGGTTCTGCTCATTTCACTTAGCATCAGTTCATGTAAGTCTCTCCAAGGCTCTCTGTATTCATCCTGCTGGTCATTTCTTACAGAACAATAATATTCCATAACATTCATATACCACAATTTACCCAACCATTCTCCAATTGATGGACATCCATTCATTTTCCAGTTTCTAGCCACTACAAACAGGGCTGCCACAAACATTTTGGCACATACAGGTCCCTTTCCCTTTAAAATCTCTTTGGCATATAAGCCCAGTAGTAGCACTGCTGGATCAAAGGGTATGCACAGTTTGATAACTTTTTGGGCATAATTCCAGCTTGCTCTCCAGAATGGTTAGATTCGTTCACAACTCCACCAACAATGCATCAGTGTCCCAGTTTTCCCCCATCCCCTCCAACATTCATCATATTTTTTCCTGTCATCTTAGCCAGTCTGACAGGTATGTAGTGGTATCTCAGAGTTGTCTTAAATGCATTTCTCTGATCAATAGTGATTTGGGAACACTCTTTCATATGAGTGATAATAATTTCAATTTCATCATCTGAAAATTGTCTGTTCATATCCTTTGACCATTTATCAATTGGACCTGATTTCTTATAATTTCAATGACCTGATTTCTTATAAATTAGAGTCAATTCTCTATATATTTTGGAAATGAGGAAAGGCAAACAATTTTTAAAGACTAAAGAACTTGCCAAATACAATTCCTTATCTAGATTTCAAAAGATGTGCTTTCCACCTCTTGGTATAGATGTGATAAATTAGATGTGTGGATAAGCACACATTTTCAAAAGTGATGAATCTATTGATATATTCTTTTTATTGTGCTTATTTGTTACAAGTTATATCTATATACATTTATATGTTTTAAAAAAGAAAAAGTATCCACAAAACAAAATAATATATACACAGAAGAAAACAAAATTTACTATATACTTAATCCAAAATGTATGTTAATAGATTCAGTTTCACATACAATCCTCTTTCTTGCTTTTATTTGTATATTAGCATGTTTTTAAAAAAAACTTTATAAGAAAAATAAAAGGGAAATGTTTAAATTTCTGTTAAATTATTGACCCAGGAGAATTATACTAAGTCTAAAGTTGGTTTCTTCTTTTCATATTGTCAATACAATCTTTCATCAACTCTAGTAGAACCTAGAAAAGTCTGGAAATTTAATAACTGATGCAATGGTGACAGGTGATGGTGATTATGATCATAATAGCATCATGGTACAGTGAGGAAGATCAATGAACTTGGAGCCATTATAAATTCAAGTTTGAATTCTGGATCATACATTTACTCGTCATGAGATTATTGGTTAAGTCACTTAATTTACAAAGTTTACAAAGTTCATTTACAAAGCACTTTACATACATCATCCTATTTGAACTTTCCAAAAAGTCAATGAGATAGATCATGATACTATTACTAATCTCATCTTTTAGATAAGGAAACTAAAATTCAAAAAGGTTAAATGACTTTACCTGTGTCAAATAGTAACTAAGTGTCTGGAGTAAGATATGAATCCAGGTATTCCTGATACTATGTCCAGTATTCTTTTTACTATGGCTACTTTATCAATTTAACTCTTGAATTTTTAAAGTGGCACTTTTACTTGTAACATATACCTTATGAACTTTAGATTTTTTTTTAGAAGTGAGTTTTTTGTAAACTATAAAGTGCTCTGTCAATATAACTTCTGTTACAGAAATTATCTGTCATCATTAATGGTCTTTCCCCTAACATCAAGTACAGTGCTTTGTACAATATGTGTATTGTGCTTGGACATATATATATATATATATATATATATATATATGTGTGTACATATAGATATATACATAGGTATAGTATATCCTTTGAGTTGAATTGATAAAGAATGAGTTTTTTCTGAAGATCTCAAAATACTTATTAAATATAGATATATTGCTTAAATCCATGGGTTTTCTGACAGTATTTTCACTAAGATATGCAGCAAAAATGCATTAAATAAATATGTATTAGGCAATTGAATCTTTCATTCAGATACTATAGAAAAAAACATTGCAATTTGTGATATGCCCTTGTTTCATTTTTCTTAAGACAGGCTGCCATAATGAATTGTAGCTTGAGGGTGGGAACTGTCTTTTGCCTCTTTTTGTATCCCCAGCAATTAGCCTGGTACATAATAACTGCTTAATAAATATGGATCGATTGATTAATATGCTGAACAAACCTGTCTTGACATCAACAAACCTACAATTTATAATAACTTAGGAGATCAAATCTTATGTTTGGAAACAACTTTAGTGCGACAGTTTATGGAAAGAACCACACTAGAATGAAATCCAAACCAACGAAAGTGGTATAAGAGAAATCTGAGGCCCAGAAGGGCTTAAATTAGTGCTACTGGAAGTTATTTCTCCAGAAAACATTTCACTAATTTCTCTTCAGTGTTTTTGATTTCCCCCCATTAGAAGTCTTGAAATCCAGAAGGTTTCAGGAATATTTCCAACCAGAGGAACACATCAACAATGGAACTTTGGGAGGTATTGTATATAGGAAAACGAGCTGGATTTGAAGTCAGAGGACTTGGATTCAAATACCCACTCTTCAGTTTAATATCTTTGTGATCTTACACATTTTTTCCTTTGTTTGAGGCATTTTCTTCATCTATAGAATGATGGAGTTGAACTGGATTACCTCTAAGGTCCCTTCAGTATCTAAATCCCACTGTTCTCTCTAAATCTCTGTTCTCTCAGTGGATCTACTGGTTCTGATCCTAAGACTGATGAAAGCTTTCAAAAGGCAGCAAAGCCACTGAATAAGGATAGGTTATCACGGCAATTTCTGAAAAAGAAAAATTGTTTTCCTTGGCTCCAATACAGTGGTACAGCAATATCAAACCCCATCAAAGAAAGGAATTAAGTAAAAGCTGCACAGTGTAACTTGACTTTCTTGGGAACAAGGTCTCTCTCCTGCCAGATCAAGATAGAAACACGCAAATCACAGCTCACTGGTTTTGCTGAAAGAAAAGAAATGTACCTCCTGAGGCCTGAGGTTTGAAGCTCTCAAAGGTGTCACAGTTGGAGTCCAGTGTTTGAGGACTTGCTGGAAAACAACAACAACAACAACATGAAATTTAGTTTGACTTTGGAGTAGGCTCTCAAAAGAAATGTATATCCATGATTGTTTGTTCAATTTGCAGTGTAAATTGTACAAAGAGAGTAACTGCCTGCTTTCTTCCTTGCTCCTGATTGTTTACATGCATGTCAGTATTTAGTCATGTGGGAAATGTTGAATTGCTTTCAACCATGTGGTGCCCTAACACTGAAAAGACTTGGGGGTTTTAGTATTACATGGCAATTTGAGTGCCCCCTCAGTCCTTCTCCCATCTCATGATAATAGCAAAGAAAAGATGCTTTGTTGACTGACTGGATGACTGCTACCTAAAGTCAGGTCTGACTTTCTTTTACTTCAAATTTCCTATGTGGTAGGGATACATTCTGTCTCTTGGCTCCCCATGGAAGAGATCAAGATATGAGTTGTGCTCTTTCTCACATTTTACTGCTATTTCCATATAGACATAGACTCAATTAAGTGAGCTGGTCCTGGGCTTCTGGCTGCTTTTTCTACTTGTCTGTCTTATCTTGAGTAGACAACCAATTCTTTCAATTTCTATAGTATCTTCTCAATCTAAGATATTGAGGGCCATTTTCCTTGATAATTTCTTGAAATACAATGTTCAGACCCTTTTATTGATCATGTTTTTTAGATAGTTTAATAATTTTTTGATTATATCTCCTTGATCTATTTTCCAGGTTGTTTTCCCTATGAGATATTTCACTTTTTTTCAATTTTTTCCATTTCTTTGACCTTGTTTTATTTTTTTTTTGTCTCAGAGTCATTAACTTTCTCGTTTTTAAGGAATTATTTTTTCCCAATGATATTGTGCTTCCTTTGCCATTTGTCCAATTCTGTTTTTAAAAACGATTTTTTTCTTTGGTGAAGCCTTTTTTTACCATTAGATGAATTCTATTTTTAAGGTGTTATTTTCTTCAGTATTTTTGGTCCCTCATTTACCACAGTACTAATTCTATTTTTCTAATAATTCTATAATTCTATTTTTTTGCATTACTCTCATTTCTTTTCCTAATTTTTACTGCCACTTTTATCTCTTTCTTCCAAGAATTCTTATTGATCTTTAATTCAATTAGCCTTTTCTCTTGAGATTTTACATTGTTGTGCCACAGTTCCCTTTTATTGTCCTGCCTCAGTTTCTCTAAATTGTCCTGACTCATTTCCCTGAATTGTTTGGCCTCAGTTCCTAATTGTTTTGCTCAATCCTGCAATACTACTTGTCCTTCCTAATCATGATGATCCAGATGAGGAGAAAGACCTTCTATCTTAGACATTATCAGAATGTCCAGTGCCTCCCCCCACCCTGTCAGAACCAGATTGGTAATCTGTTCTCGCTCTCAGTGCTCTGACTCTGACTCTGCCTCAGTCTACCCCTGTAGCTGAGCCATGTATATATATACTTCATGGGAAGCACACATTAGGGGTTGGATACTTTGGACATCAACCCTGGGGGCAATATGCCCCCAGTACAATCTCTCCCTTTCAAAAAAATGTTAAAAACTCTCTAATCTCTATTTTGCCTCAGTTTCTCTGACATTACAGCATGTAGCCATTTCCCCATTGTTATCTTTTTCTGAATTTATGTTTTGACTTTTCTTGTCACTATAGTAACTTTTTATAGTCAAATTACTTTTTCTTTACTCATTTCCCCAGCTTATATCTTGAATTTGAATTTTTTGTTAAAATTGGGCTCCCAGAGGCAAGATGGTGGAGAGCAGACACGATTTTCTGTGACCTCCTCTGAACTTCTCTCAAACTAACAGCAGGTTGAGCCTCTAAACTGGTCTTGGAGCCAAAGAACCCACAAATATTTGGAGTACAATACATTCCCAGAAGATACCTTGATAGAACTTCAGAACAGGTCTGTTTCAAATGGGCAGGGAGACAGTCTGCTGAGCCCAGACCACAGCATAGGGAGACCAGGGCAAGGAGGTGGAGCAGCGAGTCAGAGCATTGCAGTTCCACACACCAGGGAATCTTCTGTGAGCCTCTTAGGCTACTCTGTCCTGGTTGCAAACAGGTGAATTAGTAGATTTTCTACTAAAGGCAAATTGAAAACCACTGAGCCCTGGAAAACCCCCATACTTAGCCACCATTACCCAGCACTGGAAATCAATAAGCAGAACTGCCACAGGGCAAATTAAAGCAGCTGTCGCTCCTTTGCATTGAACAGACTTTACACCTTAAAAAAATGAATAAAAACCAAAAAGAACTCTCATCAAAGATAGCTTTTATGGAGAGAGAGAACAGACCTCAAATTCTAAGATTTCTAAAGGCCAAGAAACTCCAGATGAAGCTCCAAAGGGATACATGAACTGTTGCCCATTTCACAAGGCTTACTTGGAAGATTGCATAAGGAATCTTAAAAGAGAATTAGAAGAAAAATGGGGAAATGAAATGAGATCAGTGCAAGAAGGAATGGAAAAAGGCCCACAAAAAGAGATATGAAAAAGACATCAATTCACTAAAAAACAAAATTTGTGAAATGGAAAAAGAAGGCAATGAACAAAAAAATTCAATTGGCCAATTACAAAAGGAGCTAAAAAAGATAACAGAAGAAAATAACACACTAAAAGTTAGAATTGAACAAATGGAAGTAAATGACTCAATAAGACTTCAAGAATCAGTCAAACAAAATTGAAAAAAAATAGAAGAAAATATGAAATACCTCCTAGCAAAAAATAACTGACCTGGAAAATAGATCTAGGAGAGACAATGTAAGGATTGGACTTCCTGAAAGCCATGATAAAAAAAAAGAACCTAGACATTATCTTACAGGAAAACATAAAGGAAAATTGCCCTGATATCTTAGAATTAGAAGGTAAAATAGCCATCAAAAGAATTCACTAATCACCTCTGAAAGAGCCCTCAAAAATAAATCCCCAAGGAATATCATGGCTAAATTTCAGAACTATTGAACCAAGGAAAAGATATTGCAAGCAGTCAGAAAGAAACAATTTAAATACTGAACTACAATTAGGATTACCCAGTATAAAATATGCGCTAGCTCCCTGGAGGGCCTCAGGATCAGCCAGAGTCAAGGTACTTTGGTCTTTAAGGGGAGAAGTGAAGGAGACAGGCAAACTGCCACGCAGCTTGCCAAAGATATATCCTGGATTCTGGAGTCCAGAGTCTCGAGACTCTCTTCTTGTCTTGCCACCAAGTGACCCTAACTTCTCTCCTTCAGCCCTCCAATCCTTGCCTACAATTATTTCACCACCAAGCATTCAGCAAGCCCCAATCATGAGGAGAGTCATCATATAAATATATGCTTATAGAGCCATTGTCTCACATGGAAAAGGTAATTAGCCTTAAGTGCTCTCTTGTCTAATTCAAGCACACCTTTTTTCAGAATTTCAGTCCTCTACAACCCAAGACCCAGCAGCTTCTACAATAAAGGATCAAAGGGCCTGGAATCAGATATTCTAAAAGGCAAAGGAAATTAATTGGATTACAGCCAAGAATAAGCTATCCAGCTAAAATAAGCATTATCTTTCAGGGAAGAAGATGGATATTCAATGATATAGGTGAATTTCACCTATTTCTAATGAAAAGACTGAACAAAAAAATCTGATTTCCAAACACTGAACTGAAGAGAAGCATAAAAAGATATAAAGGAAAAAACTCTTGAGAACTATATTTCTGTTATGAGTATACTTAGAGAATGTGGGTACAATTTGATTTCATTATGATATCATGAAAAAGAAACTAGAGGTAGAAAGGGCCTGGAAATGTTTTGAGATTTTGGGGATGGGGAGATGTTAATTAGTCTGGCTGTTTATTAGGATAATTCAATTTCATCTTTCTTGGCTCAGATTTCCCTTTGTGGCCATAATAGCCATATCGTTTTATTCAAAGTGCATCTAGGAAGGATTTACTATCTTGGCATAGAATTGCAGGTTTGGAACTGTGGTGGTTTTTGTTTTTTTATTGCTGTTTTCATTTGCAAGGATTGATGGTATATTTGAATGAATGATTGAGGAATATACTAATTCTTCCTCCATTTGAGGAAAGAAACTAGAGGTGGAAAGTACTGGGGGAAAAAAAGAGGAAAAGAGAGGCAAAATAAGGGGAATCACATCTCATGAAGAGGCAAAGACAACCTGTTATAATTGAGGGAAAGAAGGCAGGGGGATAAGCTTTGTGTGTCTTACTCTCATCAGATTTGACTCTAAGAAAGAATATCGGACATATTTGGTTTCACAGAGAAACTTGTCTCACCTTATAGGAAAGTGTGAGGGAAAGGGGGAAAAGAAAGGGAAAGGCTAATAGAAGGGAAAACATAAATATTAGGGAAAAGGTGTAAAAAGGGTAGAGGGGCTCTAAAGGGGGAGGACAATTTGAGGGAGGTAGTCATTAAAAGCAAAATACTGGGGAGGAGAGAAGGGGGAAAGGAAAGAGAAAAGCTTAACTTAGGGTAAATAAGATGGCAGGAAATACAGAATTAGTAATTTTAACTGTGAATGTGAATGGGATGAACTCTCCATAAAACAAAAGCAGATAGGAGACTGGATTGAAAGCCAGAATTCTATAACATGTTCTTTACAAGAAATAAACAGTGATTTAAAACAGTGATACATATTGGTGGAGTTGTGAATGAATCCAACCATTCTGGAGAGCAATCTGAAGTTATGCCCCAAAAGATATCAAATTGTGCATACCCTTTGATCCAGCAGTGTTACTACTGGGCTTATACCCCAAAGAGATACTAAAGAAAGGAAAGGGACCCATATGTGCAAAAATGTTTGTGGCAGGCCTGTTTGTAGTGGCTAGAAACTGGAAAATGAATGGATGTCCATCAATTGGAGAATGGTTTGGTAAATTGTGGTATATGAATGTTATGGAATATTATTGTTCTGTAAGAAATGACCAGCAGGATATACAGAGAGGCTTGGAGAGACTTACATGAAGTGACGCTGAGTGAAATGAGCAGAACCAGGAGATCATTATATACTTCAACAATGATACTGTATGAGGATATATTCTGATGGAAGTGGATTTCTTCAACAAAGAGAAGATCTAACTCAGTTTCAATTGATCAATGATGGACAGAAGCAGCTACACCCAAAGAAAGAACACTGGGAAAGGAATGAAACTGTTTGCATTTTTGTTTTTCTTCCCGGGTTATTGTTACCTTCTGAATCCAACTCTTCCTGTACAAGAAGAGAACTGTTCGAGAGAACCGAATATTGTACCTAGGAAATACTATGACATATTTAACATGTATAGGACTGCTTGCCATCTGGGGGAGGAGGTGGAGGAAGGGAGGGGAAAAGTCAGAACAGAAGTGAGTGCAAGAGATAATGTTGTAAAAAATTACCCTGGCATGGGTTCTGTCAATAAAAAGTTATAATTATTTTTTTTTATTTTATTTTTTTTATTTAATAGCCTTTTATTTACAGGATATATACATGGGTAACTTTACAGCATTAACAATTGCCAAACCTCTTGTTCCAATTTTTCACCTCTTACCCCCACCCCCACCCCCTCCCCTAGATGGCAGGATGACCAGTAGATGTTAAATATATTAAAATATAAATTAGATACACAATAAGTATACCTGACCAAAACGTTATTTTGCTGTAGAAAAAGAATCAGAAAAAAGTTATAATTATTTAAAAAAAAGAGAGAGAGAAAGAAAGAAAGAAGAAAGAAGTGACGCCAAATAAATAAATAAAACAGTGATACATACAGAATGAAGATAAAGGGCTGGAACAGAATCTATTATGCTCCAGGTGAAGTAAAAAAAAAAAAAAAACAACACAGGGGTAGCAATAGTGATCTCAGATCAAGTAAAAGCAAAGATAGATCAAATTAAAAAAGACAAGGAAGTATGTTTTACTAAAGAGTACCATAGATAATGAAGCAATATCAACATTAAAGATATATGCACCAAGTGGGATAGCATCCAAATTCCTAGAGGAGAAGTTAAGAGAAATGCAAGAAGAAATAGACAGCAAAATTATAATAGTGGGAGATCTAAACCTTGCTTTCTCAGAACTAGATAAATGGAATCACAAAATAAATAAGAAAGAAGTTGAGGTAAACAGAATGTTAGAAAAGTTAGGTTAGGAGTTTACTTTTTTCTCAGCTATTCATGTAACTTGTACAAAAATTGACTATGTGGTAGGGCATAAACACCTCAAAATCAAATGAAGAAAAGCAGAAATAGTAAATGCATTTTTTTCAGATCATGATGCAAAAAAATCACATGTAATATAAGGCCAGGAGAAAATTGACTAAAAGGTCATTGGAAATTAGATAATCTAATCTTAAAGAATGAATGGATGAAACAGCAAATCATAGACACAATTAATAATTTCTTCCAAGAGAATGACAATAATGAGACAACATACCAAAATTTGTGGGATGAAGTCAAAGGTATTATAAAGGGAAATTGTATATCTCTAGAGAAAGAGAAAATCAGTGAACAGGGCTTACAACTAAAAAAGCTAGAAAAAGAACAAATTAAAAAGCCCCAATTAAATACCAAATTTGAAATTCTGAAAATAAAAGGGGAGATTAATAAAATTGAAAATAAGAAAACTATTGAATTAATAAATAAAACTAAGAGTTGTTTTGTGAAAAACCCAACAAAACAGATAAACATTTAATTAATTTGATTAGAAAAAGGAAAGAAGAAAATCAAATTGTTAGTCTCAAAAATGCAAAGAGAAAGCTTTCCACCAATGAAGAGGAAATTAGAGCAACTATTAGGAGTTACTTTGCCCAACTATATGCCAACAAATTTGATAATCTAAATGAAATGGAGGAATATCTACAAAAATATAGATTGCCCAGGTTAACAGAAGAGGAAATAAATTATTTAAGTAGTCCCATTTAAGAAAAATAAATAGAACAAGCTATTAATAAACTGCTACATGTGAATTCTACCCAACATTCAAAGAACAATTAATTCCAATACTATATAAATTATTTGAAAAAATATGGAAAGAAGGGATCCTACCAAATTCCTTTTATGACACAGATATGGTGCTGATAGTGAAACCAGATAGGGTGAAAACAGAGAAAGAAAATTAAAGACTAATTTCCCTAATGAATATTGATGCAAAAATCTTAAATAAAATATTAGCAATGAGATTACAGAAAGTCATACCAGGATAATACATGATGACCAAGTAGGATTTATACCAGGAATTCAGGGATGGTTCAATATTAGGCAAACAATCAGCATAATCAACTATATCAAAAATCAAACTAACAAAAATCATATGATTATCTCAATAGATATAGAAAAAATCATTTGATAAAATCCAACACACATTCCTATTAAAAACACTAGAGAGTATAGGAATAAATGGACTTTTCCTCAAAATGATCAATATCATCTACTTAAAACCATCAGCAAGCATCATATGTAATAGAGACAAACTAGAACCATTCTCAATAAGATCAGGAGTGAAATAAGGCTGCCCACTATCACTATTACTATTAAATATTATATTAGAAATGTTAGCTTTGGCAATAAGGAAAAAAAAAGAGATTAAAGGAATTAGAATAGATCATGAGGAAACCAGATTATCACTCTTTGCAGATGATTTGATGGTATACTTAGAGAACCTTAGAAAATCAACTAAAAAACTACTAGAAATAATTCACAACTGTAGCAAAGTTTCAGGATACAAAATAAATTCACATAAATCATCTGCATTTTTGTGCATCACTAACAAAATCCAACAGCAAGAGATACATGGAGAACTTCCATTTAAAATAACTGTTGATAGTATAAAATATCTGAAAATGTATCTGTCAAGGGAAAGTCAGGAACTATAAGAGCAAAATTACAAAACTTTCCACACAAATAAAGTCAAATATAAATAACTGGAAAAATTTCAAGTACTCTTGGATAGGTTGAGCAAATATAATAAAGATGACAATACTACATATACTAATCTATTTATTTAGTGCTATAACAATCAAACTCCCAAGAAACTATTTTACTGAACTAGAAAAAATAACAACAAAATTCATCTGGAAAAATAAAAGGTCAACAATTTCAAGAGAATTAATAAAGAAAAAAAAAAAACCAAATAGAGTTAGCCTAGGTGTACCAGATCTAAAACTATATTACAAAGCAGTGGTCATCAAAACCATTTGGTACTGGCTAAGAAACAGACTAGTTTATCAGTAGAAAAGGTTAGGTTCACAGGACAAAATAGTCAGAGAATATAGTAACCTCTGTTTGACAAACCCAAAGGCTCCAGGTTTTGGGACAAGAACTCATTATTTGACAAAAACTGCTGGAAAAATTGGAAACTAGTATGGCAGAAACTAGGCATTGACCCACACCTAATGCTGTATACCAAGATACAATTGAAATGGGCTCATGATCTAGACAAAAACAAATTAGAAGAACATAGGACAGTTTATCTCTCAGATCTGTGAAGAAATAAGAAATTTGTGACCAAAAAGAACTAGAGATCATTATTGATCACAAAATAGGTAATTTTGATTATATTAAGTGAAAAAGTTTTTATACAAACAAAACTAATGCAGACAAGATGAGTAGGGAAGCAATAAACGGGGAAAATATTTTTACATCCAAAGGAGCTGATAAAGGCCTCATTTCTAAAATATATAGAGAACTGACTCAAATTTATAAGAATTCAAGCCATTCTCCAATTGATAAATGGTCAAAGAATATGACAGACAATTTTCAGATGAAGAAATTGAAAATATTTCTAGTAATATGAAAAGGTGCTTCAAATCACTATTGATCAGAGAAATGCAAATTAAGACAATTTTGTGATACCACTATACACCTGTCAGACTGGCTAAGATGACAGGAAAAAATAATGATGAATGTTGGAGGGGATGTGGGAAAACTGGAACAGTGATACATTGTTGGTGGAACTGTGAACAGATCCAACCATTCTGGAGAGCATTTTGGAACTATACTCAAAAAGTTATCAATCTATGTATACCCTTTAACCCAGCAGTGTTTCTATTGGGCCCAAAGAGATCTTAAAGGAGGGAAAGGACACACATGTGCAAAAATGTTTGTGGCAGTCCTTTTTGTAGTGGCTAGAAATTAGAAACTGAATAGATGCCCATCAATTGGAGCATGGTTGAATAATTATGGTATATGAATGCTATGGAATACTATTATTCTGTAAGAAACAACCAGCAGGATGATTTCAAAGAGGCTTAGAGAGATCTACATAAACTGATACTAAATGAAATGAGCAGAACCAGGAACTCATTATACATACCAACAAGAAGACTACACGATGATCAGTTCTGAGGGACATGGCTCTCTTCAACAATAAGATGATTCAAACCAGTTCTACTTGTTTAGATCTGAGATAAGAATGGCTACCCCTGCTTTTTTTTACTTCACCTGAAGCATAATAGCTTCTGTTTCAGCTTTTACCTTTGCTCTGTATGTATTGCCCTGCTTTAAATGTCTTTCTTGTAAACAATATATTGTAGGGTTCTGACTTTTGATCCAGTCTGCTATCTGGCTCCGCTTTATGGGAGAGTTCATCCCATTCACATTTACGGTTAAAATGACTAATTCTGTATTTCCTGCCATCTTATTATCCCCAGATTATGCTTTTCTGTTTCTTGCCCTCCCGTATTGCCTTTCCCAGTATTAAACTTGTGGGCACCACTGGCATCATGCAGCTCTCCCTCTTTAGGATCCCTCCCACCCCCTTTGAATCCCTTCCCCTTTCTTATACCCTTCCCTTATTACACTTTTCCTTTTCCCTTTTCCTCTCCCACTTTTTAATGAGGTGAGAGAAGTTTCTCTGTAAACCAAATATGTAAATTACTTTCTCTTTGAGCCAACTTTGATGAGAGTAAGACTAACACAATGTTCCTCCCCCTCTCCAGATTCCCTTAGATAGGATAGGTTTCCTTTGCCTCTTCATGGGATGTAGTTTCCCTCTTTTTCTCTTTTCCCTTTTTCTGACATCATTCCCTTTCGATCCCTACTTCTCTTTTTTATGTTATATCAGTAAAATCAAATTATACATTTACTCTTTATGTATATCCCCAACAGAAATACAGTTCTCAAGAGTTCTTTTTACTTTTTTCTGCTTCTCTTGAGTCCTGTGGTTGGAGATCACTTTTTTGTTTAGTTCTGGGTTTTTTCTTAGAAACAAATAGAATTCATTTCTTTCATTAAATGTCCATCTTCTCCCATGGAAGAAAATGCTCAGCTTAGGTGGATAGTTTATTCTTGGCTGCATTTCAAGTTCTTTTGCCTTTGGAAATATCAGATTCCATTACTGTTCTGTAAGAAATGACCAACAGGATGATTTCAGAAAGGCTTGGAGAGACTTACACGAACTGATGCTGAGTGAAATGAGCAGGACCAGGAGATCATTATATACTTCAACAACAATACTATATGATGACCAGTTCTGATGGACCTGGCCATCCTCAGCAACGAGATCAACCAAATCATTTCCAATGGAGCAGTAATGAACTGAACCAGCTATGCCCAGAGAAAGAACTCTGGGAGATGACTAAAAACCATTACATTGAATTCCCAATCCCTATATTTATGCCCACCTGCATTTTTTATTTCCTTCACAAGCTAATTGTACAATATTTCAGAGTCTGATTCTTTTGTACAGCAAAATAACGTTTTGTCATGTATACTTATTGTGTATCTAATTTATATTTTAATGTACTTAACATCTACTGGTCATCCTGCCATCTGGGGGAGGGGGTGGGGGGTAAGAGGTGAAAAATTGGAACAAGAGGTTTGGCAATTGTTAATTCTGTAAAGTTACCCATGCATATATCCTGTAAATAAAAGGCTATTAAATAAAAAAAAAAAAAAAAAAAAAAAAAAAAAAGGAAATATCAGATTCCAAGTGAACCTTATTGTGGCACCTTGGTATTTCAATTTTTTTTCTGGCTCTTTGTAATATTTTTCCTTAGTTTGATAGTTCTGAAATTTAGCCACAATATTCCTTGGAGTTTTTATTTTAGGGTCTTTTTCAGAAGGTGTTCGATGAATTCTTTCAATGCCTATTTTACCTTCTGATTCTATTACAATTGGGCAGTTCTCATTGATGATTTCCTGTAAAATAGTATCTAGGCTCTTTTTTTTTCATCATAAGTATCTCTTCTGGATCTGTTGTCCAGGTCTGTTATTTTTCCAAGTAGATATTTAGCATTTTTTTCTAGTTTTTAATTTTTTTGGTTTTGTTTGACTGATTCTTGATGTCACAAGGAATTATTCATTTCTATTTGTTCAGTTCTGATTTTTAATGAGTTATTTTCTTCATTAGCTTTTTTTTTAACTTCTTTTTGTATATGTCCAATTGAATTTTTAAATGAGTTGTTTTGCTCTATGGAATTTTTTCCCATTTCACTAAATTTTTTTTTTACTGAGTTTTTTTTTTTCCATTTCACAAATCCTACTTTCTTGGAAGTTCTTTATCTTTTCCAATTCATAAATCCTACTTTCCTGGGAATTCTTTACCTTTTCCAATTTATAAATTCTGTTTCCCTGCACTTCCTGAGAGTTCTTTATCTTTTCCAATTCACATTTCAGGACGTTGTTACTCTCTTGCACAACTTCTCTTTCCTTTCCCCATTTTTCTTCTAGCTCTCTTTTACGATTTTTTATAGTTTCTCCTAAGAGAGCCTTGTGTGATGGGGACCAGCTTACATAGCCCTTTGCGGTTTTTGTCTGGAGACTGTCTGCTATTAGTCTCCTTGGGTTTGAAAACCTGTTCTCTTTCTGTAAAGAAACTATCAATCATCCTTTTGACTTTTTTACTCATTTTTAAAAGCCTTTAGTGTCTGCCTTCAAGGCAAGGAGCTTATCAACTTCCTCTGCAGAGAAGGGATAGGCATATGGACAGTAGCTATCCTGACAATGGGCTGCAAAGAGTGGCTGCGTTGCAGGAGTGTTCTGGGAAAAGCTCCACACCGGAGGTGATTCAGGCCTGTGCTGGCAAGCTGTGGAAGTGCCCTGCTAAGAGTTTTACAATGCGGATTAGCAACTGCCTTGAGGCTAGAGGCTGAGCAGCAAAAGTGTCATTACTCCTGCCAAAAGCCCACTATGGATATTAGCAATTGCCCTGCTCTGCTTGGCACTGTAAGTGTCTCTGCCCAGGGGAGCACAGTTGTTCTGCAGAAATTCTATTGCCCCAGGCCAAGCCCCACACTGTGCAGATTAGAGGCTGCCCTGGGCTGCACCTCCCTGCTGTGCAGATTTGCAACTGCCCCTGAGCAAGCCCGTGCTGCAGAATGTGACTGCACAGCTGTGCTGAGGCCTCTACTGGTTGCCTCACTTCCGGTTTTGAGTGGGTATAGCCAGATCTTGTAAGGTTCTGGCATTTTTTAGAGTACCCTCTACCTTTGACTTTAATTTCTCTGCTGGTCTACTGCTTTGCAATCAAAGCAGAACAGCCTAATCTATGGTCAAGTCCTCTCTGTAAATTTTTCAACCATGGAGACTATCCCCAATCCCAGTCTGCTCTGGATGCTAGCCTTTGGTTCTATTCCTGTTTGCGCTGGTCTACTCCCACCACTCAGGACAAACCTTTTCTGGCGATCTTCCAGATTATCTTAGGCTGGTAGGTTGTTGCACTTCCAATCTTCATTAATTTTACCAGTCAAGCACTATTTTTGAGGCTGCATTTAATAACTAGTAAAGAGGGTATGAGAGAGCTCAGAAAGTCGCATGTGCCTTCTCCGCCATCTTGCCTCCCTTAAGTCTGTGGCACTGTTGATGCTGCTGCCAGGATCTGGGCTGGCTCCCATCCTCATGTCACAGACCTCTCCAGCTGATCTCCTAAATTGCCTTAAGCTAGGAAAAATATTTCTCTCTAATCTTCTGCTTGCTTTAGTACTCCAAAATTTGATTTGAGGAGTTACTTTAAAGTTAGTTCTTTGGAGGGGAATGTTAGGAGAGTTCATTGTATATTCAGCTTGTATTCCATTATCTCTCATTCACTGCTTATATATTTTCTGTTTTCAGTGCCAGTAGATGAAAGTCTAAATATCTATCTTTGTTGAATTTCTCTAGCATCTTTCTATTAGTGCATGTGTGTGTGTGTGTGTGTGTGTGTGTGTGTGGATGTGAGTGTGGATGTGGGTGTAGGTGTTCCTTTCTTGACTTGTTAGAGATTATTAAATTAATTGTAAACTATACCTAGTACTCCTGGAAGACATACAGGGGGTAGCAAAAAAACTATATGTATTTAAATTCCATATTATTACTTGTTATTATGTCTCACTAAATATTTTTATTTGAATTTATCCATCTTCTGGTTTGGCAGTAATAGGAAGATTTAGAGCTGTGAATCTGAATACATAATTGCCCCCAATAGTACCATGATCCTAAGTACAGTGGAGAATGGGGCCATTTTGTGGAAGTTCTGCACTAAACTTTAAGTTCTTTGAAATCTAAAGGATTTTCCTCCTCAAAATATCCATAAGCAAAATTTGCCTTTTCTGTCCTTGCCTGCCCACTGTCTTTAGGTGATGGCTGTATGTATGCTTGGCTTTAATTTTTCCTTGAGGTTGTGAACAAAGGATGCATTTTATTTTAATGGTTACTGTTAAATGTTTTAGGAGCTAAAACCTGAGACTAGATCACTTTATAATCATTCTTTCAGCTGCTGCATTATTGATGGACCCCATGTACTTTTCATGATCTAATTTATCTGCCTCCTAAAATATTTTGTAAAACCCGAGTCCCATTTATAATGATCTATGTCTCATTATGAAGCTCACCAAAGGCTCTGCAACTGGAGTGGAGTTTTATGTGGACAAACTAAGATGCATTAGGTGGGTGACAGAATGATTTGCAGATATATTTTGTCAGGCCAAAACGAGATAGCATTGGGAGTTTTCTTTGAAGAACTTTGTTTGGGAAAAGTGCCACAGTATAGGTACAAAAAATAGTTGGCAATGATTTCTGGTCTTATCAGAGGAAGAAAGAAGGGTAGAGAGAAATAGGGCTGTTTGCCACATTTTCAAGAATAGCAAAGCTAAAACAGAGATTCTGGGGCCAAGTTGGACTCAGATCTAGAATAGGTGCTGGACAGTGGTTTATGGAGTTATTTTCCATAATCCATAGGGTTATTTTGCTGCACAAGAATAATCAGACTTGGACATAAGGTAAAAATAACCTGAGAAGGAAATCAAAAATGCAAGTGGACAAAAACAAAGGGAGTGGAAATGCTATGTTGTGGTTCATATTCACTTCCCATAGTTCTTTCACTGGGTGTAGCTGGTTCTCTTCATTGTTGAACAAATGGAACTGATTTGATTCATCTCATTTTTGAAGAGAGTAATGTCCCTCAGAAGTGATCATCATATAGTATTGTTGTTGAAGTATATAATGATCTCCTGGTCCTGCTCATTTCACTCAGCATCAGTTCATGTAAGTCTCTCCAGGCCTTTCTGAAATTCTCCTGCTGGTCATTTCTTACAGAACAAGAATATTCCATAACATTCATATACCACAATTTATTCAGTCATTCTCCAATTGATGGGCATCCATTCAATTTCCAATTTCTAGCCACTACAAAAGGGCTGCCACAAACATTTTGGCACATACAGATCCCTTTCCCTTCTTTAAGATCTCTTTGGGATATAAGCCCAGTAGTAACACTGCTGGATCAAAGAGTATGCACAGTTTGATAACTTTGTAAGTATAGTTCCAAATTGCTCTCCAGAATGGTTGGATTCATTCACAATTCCACCACCAATGTATCGGTGTCCCAGTTTTCCCACATCCCCTCCAACATTGAGCATTATCTTTTCCTGTCATCCTAGCCAATCTGAGAGGTGTGTAGTGGCATCTCAGAGTAGTCTTAATTTGCATTTCTCTGATTAATAATGATTTGGAGCATCTTTTCACATGGCTAGAAATAGTTTCCATTTCTTCATCTGAAAATTATCTGTTCATTCCTTTGACCATTTATAAATTAGAGAATGGCTTGATTTCTTACAAATTTGTGTCAATTCTCTATATATTTTGGAAATGAGGCCTTTATCAGAACCTTTGACTGTTAAAATATTTCCCAGTTTATTGTTTCCCTTCTTATCTTGTCTGCATTAGTTTTGTTTGTACAAAAGCTTTTTAGTTTGATATAATCAAATTTTTCTATTTTGTGATTGATAATGATCTATAATTCTTCTTTGGTCACAAATTCCTTCCTCCTCCACAGGTCTGAGAGGTAAACTATCCTATGTTCTCATTTATTTATAATTTCATTCTTTTTGCCTAGATCATGAACCCATGTTTACCTTTCTTGGTGTACGGTGTTAAGTGTGGGTCAATGCCTAGTTTCTGCCATACTAATTTCCAATTTTCCCAGAAATTTTTGTCAATTTTTAAAATTTTTGTCAATTCTTATCCCAGAAGTTGGGCTCTTTGGGTTTGTCAAACACTTCTGCTTGTCAAGGACCAGTTAATGTCCTTTGCTTTGCTTAGTATCTGTGATAGATAGGAGAAAAGAGAACCAAAAGGGCTATTATAAGGGAACACTATGGTCCAGTAGAGTTGGAGAAGATAAGATAGGACCCATACAAGCAAAATAGCTGCTAGAAAATTCAAGAAGATGCAAAACTAGTGTGGCACTATGGTCCTGTTTGCACGTGAAAATGAAGATTTAAGAAGAAAGAGAATTCAATAGAGAGGTGATCAGAATAAGGAAATTTGGTTCAAGGTATAATTTTTAAATAATAGTTCACATTTATATAACTCTTTAAATCTGGCAAAGTATTTTATATGCATTATCTCACAATAACTTGGAGGAGAGTTAAATGCTTTTATTGTTTCCAACATATAGGTGAGGAACCTGAGGTTCATAGAAGTAAAATGACTTATTTACCCCAGGTTACAAAGCTAATAAGTATCTAGGGCAAGATTTACTCTAGTCTATGTGTACTGGGTGGAGAAAAGTTTTGGGGACATGCAATTAGGAAGGGTCACTACAATTCCTTTTCCAAAGTTTGAGTTGAAACTTCCTAACTAAAACTCAATTCAAGGGCTAGAGCTAAATAATCAGAACCCTAGTCTTCAGGATAGGTAACAGCCACAACCTCCAAAGACCCATAAAAATGGAATTGAGTTGGAAGATCTGTCTCTTGCACTCAGTCATATAAGCTATGATGTTCTCACCTACTTACCTAGCCCTCTTGCTTTACCTTTTTACTCATTCAGCTCTTTTGCCTCTTATATCTGTTCTTTTGACTCTCAGTTTCATACTTTTCTGGGCTTTTTCCTTTCTTCCTCAAGTTGCAAATCAAGCTTCACCTGTAGACAACCTCCCCAGTAGTTCCACACTTAACTGGAAGCCGAATTCTCTCTGAATCAGCAATCCAAAGCATCTCTCAAATAAAAGATTATATGGACATAGTAGATAGTAATCTAAGTCTTGGGCTCAAATCTTGCAGGTGATCTTAGGCAAGTCACTTTATTGCTATTACTTTTCATTTCCTTTTCTGTAAAATATGTATAATAGTACCTGTAGCACCTACCTCAGAGTGTTCTTGGGTTCAAACCTGGACTATTTACATAAAACCCTCCTTATTAGTGAGGAGTCAAACCTGCTCACCTGGGTGATGGGAGAAGTTGTCTGGAGAATTGGAATGGAAGGAGACATTCTTTCTTTCTTCTGTGAAAGAAGATACATATGCATCCAGAGTCACTTCAAAGTATTTCTCCTTTGAGAACCTAGGGACAAAAAGAAAAAGCTTTGGAAAGTAGCAAACGTGTAAAGAAGCCAATTCACCTATACCTAGGTCATTGCCTTCCTAGAGTCTTTGGGGAATTTCCCTTAGGGTGAAATAGGGGATTATCTCTTTCAGTTGAGCTGAGATACCTCACTTCCAGTTTGAAAGTTCATTCACTTTGTATATTCTATGGCATATTTAAATAGGTAAAATATCTCTGATTCCTGTTTGCTTTTATTTTGGATAAATGGGTTCATTTACTATTTATAATAATTTTTTATATAATTAGCTTTTGATGGAAGGGAATCAAATCTCTGAATATAAGCTGCATCCCCTTCTTCTTTAATATATAGGGCAGACCAAGGAAAAAGCTTAACCCTAGGAATGAAATAACTCTCCCTAGCCTAGCAATGTGTAGAGGTCAATGATATAAGTACAACTTTAATCTGTTATGCCCCCTCTGAAAAGAGAAGAGCAATCAATGTCATGATTCCAGAGATTTTTATTCATACTTCCTCAAAGTCACATGGAATACATAACCTACAACATACACTTCTAATGCTTGACTTACCTGTTGCTTTTTATTAATTGCTAAATACCTTATTGGGAAAGTATAAAGGGCTAAAACTATGAAAAGGTGTACTTGAATCAGAGAATAGAGCACTTAAGGCTAATGACCTATTCTATATGAGACAATGACTCTATTAGCATATGTTTTGGATAAATGGCTCTTCTTACCATTGGTGCTGGCTCAATGTTTGATATTAAGATAACTGTAGGCAAGGATTAGAGGGTGGGGTGAGAGAGGAGAGACTTCACTTGGTGACAGGAGGAGGAGGAGAAAGGTGGAGGTCCTGAACTCCAGAATTGAGAAGAGATCTTTGGCAAAACTCCTGACAGTTTGTTTGTTTCTTTCACTCCTCCCCCTAAAGTCCAAAGACTTTTACTTCCTGACTCTAGCTGATCCTGAGGCCTCCAAGGAACTAGCTTAGACTTAACAGAAAAGTCCTAAATAAGATTATGGTTTTGATGATATGTAGGAATGAGATCCCCTGTGCTCAGAGATACAGGTTCAAAAGCAAAAGAATTTGTGGACCCCAAAGTCTGTGGGAAAAAAGGAAATTTTATTTTTCACTAAGAAGCTTTCCCTTAGGGAGCATATTTCTTAATGAAGAAATTTGCAAAGAATGAATCGGCAAATGAGTAAACAGAAACCTATTATAGGAACAGATCTTGGCGGGAGGCTGGGGAAGTTTGAACTGATCAGACCAGGATCTCCCAAATGAAGTTGCTTTGAAAGATTTTTTCAGTCTGAATTTGAATGGAGATCTGGCTATCAATAAGGTGATTTGCCTTAGAAATGGCCCAGCCAGGAGGATATGCTCTTATTGACTCTCTGGAGTCTGGGGGGATCAGGATTCAAAAGGGAACAGAATTTCAAAGTGTTAATCTTACAGATCAAGAGGGAACACAGTTTCACACCCCCAGCAAGAGGACTTGACTCAGAATCAGAATGCCTGAGTTCTAATCCCAACTATCACTAACTCCGGTATAATATAAGGTCCACAATCAAATGTTTGAAGGGGCTAAAACTAAAACCAAGTCACTTTACAGTTTTGGTGGGTGTGGGAAAATGAGGAGTTTATAATTGATAATTCTCATTTTCATTAAGTTTTTGTCTCTTTAAATATTTTGTGGTTAAAAATCTCTGTTATATGATAAATTCTACTCATAATGTTATATGTCCTATTGCTAACTTCTACAAATCATTTGACCTTTCTGGGTCTCAGTTTCCTCATCAATAAAAGGGAAAGAGAAATTACTCTTTTTCTCATGTGATTATTATGAAGATACAGTGAGATAATAGTGCCATAGAAAGTATGAAATCATCTATTGTCACCATGGGCAGCACTAAGCATGAATATCTTTTTGTTTGCTGGTTGATTTTCTAAAAATTTTACTGATTACTTTTGGTGTTATATTATATTTCTTTCTGGACATAATCTACCTATTTTCCCATGTAATAAAGAAAAGCAATTAAACAAAATTAACAGAAATAATAACATTGTCTGATATTATATGCTACATTCCATATCCATAGTCCTCTACATCTCCAGGGAAATAAAATGCATAAATACTTTGTCTGTCACACACACACACACACACACACACACACACACACATTCCTCTCTCTCATACTGAGTTTCTTGGCAAGGCTGGAAGCACACCCTTGCTCACTTGAGTCTCATACCACTATTGTTAAGTCCCAGAACTTTCTTTGTTTTCAGCCTGGGCTGGTTTGCCCCTTTTAAGGCAACAAAGTAACTCTACTTCTGGAGGTTTTCTAAATTGCTAGTGTAATTAGTGAAAATACCTATTCTCTGAGCTTAGCTCAGAGTTCTTGAGCTCAAGCAATCCTCTAGCCTTAGTCTCCTGCAGTAGGTGATAGTACAGGTGTATAACTTTGCCCCCAAAATGTACTTTGAATAAATGCTTGAGGTTTTATTTATTTATTTATTATTTATTATCCCAGCAAAGAGCATACTTTATTCTCTCTAGACATCCAGAACAAGGGACTTTCCATATTCTGATAGTGATTAATCCAGTCTTTCCCCCCTCCTACATGAATGTTACTCATTCTTACACCATGCTGACTTCAAATAAAGATGAATATTTGCTGCTTCTTTTTTTTAACTTCAAACACAAACAACCCTGTCAATCTCCCAGTAGTGAAACATTACTTAATGTTCTTATGTGAAACTCCATAGGTGCTTATAAGTACTTTTATTACATCCCACATTTTATTTATGATTTTGTTTAAACTCTGACTCTGAAATTTGCCATTTTAAACACTACCTGCACAAGTTAGATTTATGTTGGGTCCTAACAGCAGCTCCCAGAACTGGACAGAGTCAAAGTCAATTTATAGATGCTCAAACACAGCCGTCAACTATTTTATATATTGTAGGAGAGATTTGGTTCACTGGGAAATAGAAGACGAACAGCTAAATAGCTAGAAATACCTAAAGGCTTCATAAGGAACTAAAAACTAGGCCTGCTGAATATATATCTGCATGTAGTTTCTTCATATTATTTCTATCTTCCTACTTTAAATAGCTTGAGCTCTGCCAGGGTTTCATGATATGGTAAGGGCATTCCTAGGAAATTCTAGGCTTTTTTTCCCTTCTATTAATATGTAAACTCCTTTTTCTCTTCCTCTGGTTTCACTAGAAATAAAGACATAGAGCTCTTCCTTATTCTATTCTTTTTAAGAACCTATTTTGCTTCTGAACATTTCTTCTCTTAATCTACTCTCATTATTCTTCCCCCACCCCATTTCCTTTAACTCCCTTTTCTCCACTCTATCTCTCTTTTTGTATTAGGTAAGATATATTTATTTTGCATATGTGTATTTTTCCCTCCTTGAACAAATTGAGATGAGAGGTTCAAGTTTTTCCTACACTGATTCATAGCCTTCTATAGCATCATATATATATATATATATAATTTTAAACATTAAAAAAATTTGAGCTTCAGATTCTTTCCGTCTCTCCCACTCTTACCCAATCCACAAAAGAGGCAAACAATATGATATCAATTATATGTGTGGAATCATGCAAAACTTATTTCCATAATAGCCATGTCACAAAAAAGCAAAAATTAAAATAAAATAAAATAAAAGCAAGAAAATTTATTTCAATTAGCACTCAATGTTCATCAGTACTCTCTCTGGAGGTAGATGGTACTTTTCATCATAAGTCTTTTGGAATTGTCTTGAATCATTGTATGCATCAGAATAGCCAAATCTTTCACAATTGATAATCATTACATTGCTATTACTCTGCATAATGATCCCGTGATTCTTTTCACTTAACTCTACAACAATTCATATAATTTTTGCCCCTTATCATTTCTTATAGCATAATAGTACTTTATCACAATCATATATCACAATTTATTCAGGCATTCCCCCAATTGATAAATCCTCTCAATTTCCAATTCTTTGCCCACACAAAAAGCTAATAAAATATTTTTGTACATATAAGTTATTGTCCTTTCTTAAATATCTTTGAGATATAGGGATATTGCTAGATCAAAGGCTATGTATTATATCCCTTTGCCATAGTTCCAGATTGTTCTCCAGAATGACTAGACTAGTTCACTACTGTACCAACAATTCCTTAATGTACCTACTTTCCCTCCTTCACTCTAACATTTGGCATTTCCAATAGATGTAATGGGGTAATCACTAACCTTTCTCTAATATGTAGTGATTTGAGCATTATTTTTCATATGACTACAGAGAACTTTAGTTTCTTTTACTGAAAACTGCCTTTCTTATACTTTGACCATTTATCAGTTGGGAAATGGCTCTTATTTTGATAAATTTGACTCAGTTTCCTATATATTTGAGATTATAAATGTTGACAGTTTAAGTTTGTTTAGTCTGTTATGTGGTTTCTCATTCATGTTTACCTTCCTTTGCTTCTCTTGAATCCTGGTTTGAATGTCAAATTTTCTATTCAGATCTGGTCTTTCCATCAGGAATGCTTGAAAGTCTATTTCATTAAATATCCATTTCTCCTTATAGAGATAAGTGTTCATTTTTCCCTTGTAATATAAACTCAGTTTTGCTGTGTAGGTGATTCTTGTTTATAATTCTAGATTCTTTACTTCTGAAATATCATATAACAGGCCATTCTTTTCTTAATAGTGGTGGGTGTTAAATCTTGTGTGATCCTGACTGTGGCTCCCCATTACTTGAACTATTTATAGCTGCTTACAGGATTTTTCCTTGTCTGGAAACTCTTAATTTGGGGTATAATATTCCTAGAAGGTTTTATTTTGGAATTTCTTCATGAAGGGATTGGTGTATTTGTTAAATTTCTATTTTACCCCCTGGTTCTAATATGTCTGTGTAATTTTCCTCTATGATTTATGGAAACATGATATCTAAGGACTTTTTTATTCATAACTTTCAGGTAAACTAATGATTCTTTTTTTTGTTTTGTTTTGTTTTGTTTTGGCTGTTATTCAAGGATGATTTATTATTTTTTTTCTTTTTTTTTTTTAATTTAATAGCCTTTTATTTACAGGTTATATGCATGGATAACTTTACAGCATTAACAATTGCCAAACCTCTTGTTCCAATTTTTCACCTCTTACCCCTCACCCCCTCCCCTAGATGGCAGGATGACCAGTAGATGTTAAATTACATTAAAATATAAATTAGATACACAATAAGTATACATGACCAAAACGTTATTTTGCTGTACAAAAAGAATCAGACTCTGAAATATTGTACAATTAGCTTGTGAAGGAAATCAAAAATGCAGGTGTGCATAAATATAGGGATTGGGAATTCAATGTAATGGTTTTTAGTCATCTCCCAGAGTTCTTTTTCTGGGCATAGCTGGTTCAGTTCATTACTGCTCCATTGGAAATGATTTGGTTGATTTCGTTGCTGAGGATGGCCAGGTCCATCAGAACTGGTCATCATATAGTATTGTTGTTGAAGTATATAATGATCTCCTGGTCCTGTTCATTTCACTCAGCATCAGTTCGTGTAAAACTAATGATTCTTAAAGTATATCTCTTCAATCTATATTCCATGTCAGTTGTTTTTTCAATGAGATATTTCACATTTTCTTCTATTTTTTTATTCTTTTAATTTTTTTATTATTTATTATGACTTTTTGATGTTTCATAGAGTCGTTAGCTTCGTATCTGCCAATTTTAATTTTCAATGGATTACTTTCTTCAGTAAGGTTTTGAACTTCTTTTTACCAGTTAATTTTCTTTTCATATCTTTCTTGCATAAGTTATTTCTCTTCCCATTTTTTCTCTCTACAACTCTTACTTGATTTTTAAAATATTTTTTTTGTTTTAATTGAAAGGGATTAAAGAGTTAGATTTAATTAAAGATAAAAGAGATTTAGCTCCTGATTTAATTCTAGGAGTTCTTCTTGGGTTTGTAAACACTGCAATGTAGAAGGGATAATTATATTTTTACAAGAAAATGTTGGTCTCAACATTTGTATTGACTATGTCTTTAGCTCCCCTCCCCACAGATGACCAAGTTATAATCTTTGACTTCATTTGCTTTCTGAAATGAATTAAAATAAATCATTCTCTCTTTGAAGGCTGCCTGGACCAAGTGTTTCACTGTTAATAATTTCTGATAAGCCAGTGCTACTTTCATCATAATTATAACTAGAAAACTCAATGGATTTTTTTATCTTTCTAGAAACCTTTTCAGAAAGGCTCGGATCAATTTATGATAGGACACTACTACCTATTTATTTTCATCTAAACAAGAAAAAGATACAAATATTTATGTTTTCTAAGTTCTCCACTTGAGTTCAAAAAATCAGTTGTAAAATTACAGTCTGGTACTTTTGTAGCCAACAACAGCTTGTGTGTGGGGAAAAAGATTTTGGAGTTCAAGTGGTATACAAGCTCAATACAAGTTAAGTCTGATTAGAAAGTTGATAGACTAATTCAATCTTAGTATGAATTAATGGAAGCATTGTGTCCAGAACAAGAGAAATGAAAAAGGTTGTATTCTGCCTTGTTCAGAACATATCTGTAATATTATCAGGTGTCTTATCAGGACACCAACAAGTTGAAACATTTACCAAAGAAGATAGTAATGACTGAGGAAAATAGAAACTAGGATAACTGAGGATCCATTGCAGGAAGGGGAATGTTTACCCTAAAGAAAGGAATTCTTCAATGAGACATTAAAGTTTTTTCTTTAAAGGAAAACTAGGTGGCACAGTGGATAGAGCACCAGCTCTGAAGTGAGGAGGACCTGAGTTCAAATTTGGTCTCAGACATTTAATACTTCCTAGCTGTGTGACCCTGGGCAAATCACTTGACCCCAATTGCCTCAGAAAAAAAAATATTTATATAAAAAAACTCATTTTTTTCAATTAATAAGCATTTGTTTTCTCTCTATCCTACTTTCTCTCTTCCCAAAGAAAAATTTTTAAAAGGAAAAAAAACCTTTATAAGAAATAGTCATGATCAAGTGAAGCAAATTCCCTCCTCTGCCATGAACAGAAAGTACTCTTCATTATACCTTTTTAATCCATCATCATGTCGTCAGAAAGTGCAGGCTTTCTTTGCAGTCTTTTGGAGTCACTGTTTGTCATGACATTGATTATAATTCTAGACTCTTTCAAAGCTGGTATTGTCTGTAATGTTATCATTGTATAAATCACTCTTCTTGTTTTGTAGAATTCTTCATCGTTTCATCATTTCATAATTTTCTTCTCAGTTTTCTCTGAATCCATCTGGTTTATATGATGCAGTAATTATCCTGTTACATTCACATACTGTAAATTGCTTAGTCTTTCCTCAATAATTAAGCACCCAATTTTTTGCATCTATGAACTACTATGATCATCATTTTCAAGCACTGGGAGATGTGGACGATGAGTTACAATTTGTTCTGCTTAAGCCAGAAAGCATAATAAAAAGGAATGGGTATAAATTGAAGAGGCAAATTTCAGCTCAATTTAATAAAACACCTCTTACAATTAGAGCTTTCCAAAAATAGAATGTACTACCTCAGTAGGTAGTGGGTTTCTGCTCCCCAAGGACTCCTGACAAAAAGTTTTGGTTTTGTCAGTGCTTTTCAGAGATGCTGTAAAAGTGTTACTTGCTTAGGTACAAGGTAGATTTAGCAACTTCTTAGGTCCCTTCCAACCTTAAATCTATATTCCTCTGAGTCTCCTTGTAACTAGAGAAGATCATGGTCTCATTTTATATAGCAAGTCCTGAGGTGGAAGAGAGAGGAAAGGAATTGTAGTCCTCTACCCATTTTTGTGACCTATGGGAGAAACATTTCATCAAAAGCTGATAATCTTCCCTCCTTTGTGGGTTCAGAGACCCAAGGAGACTTGTCACACATTCAGACTGTGGCTGTAATCTTTTAAAAAAATGATTACAAAAATTCAAGAAAGACTTTCCCTTTAGCTATTGACTGTTACATAAAGAGTACCAGAATTGCTGGAAGAGAGAGTGGATTTAGTTAAGAGACTCCTTCCTTTTTCCCATGAACCCCACTGATCTCTTGTTGGGTTGTAATAATGAACAATTCCCCTAGTCATTATTTTCAGAATCTTTGGCTTTAGACAGTGAAAGTATAGACAAAAAGTGAAGAAAGTTTATATAATTATGGGAAGGTGAGCATGAGCTTGTTCTCTCAATGTCAGATGCTAGAAGTAGGACTCCTTCTACCTTGTAGCATGCTAGGAACAGGCTCAGAACAGAGAAGAGGCTGTCTTATTCTGTCTAATCCAAAGAAAACTTATAGCACACAACCTCCTATAAGGTGACACTGGCCGAGAATATGAATAGACTTAGGAAGGGTTTAGATAAATCCCTAGATGACAGTTATCTAACCAGTTATTAAGGGAAGTTAAATGGCTGTATGACCTTGTTTATTGCCTATTTGAGTTAAGCATCATCAGGCCAAGATCTTCCTCTGTGAGCCTCACAATTGGAAGATAAGAGAGAAGGAGAGGGAAAAAAGAGAAAGGAGAAAGACAGAGGTACTGAAAAAAGATATAGAGAGACAGAGAAAGGCAGAGTCAGAAGAAGAGAGATATATAGAAAAAGATATAGAGAGACAGAGAGACACAGAGAAAGAGTCAGAGAGAGAGAGAGACAAAGAGAACGAGAGCGAGCGAGAAGAGACAGAGAGACAGAGACAGAGACAGAGGTGGGGAGAGGGAGAGAAGGAGGGAGGGAGAGAGTACACTCATGTTTTTAATTTTTTTTAATGTATGTCAGAAATAGAAACCCTTATAATTCAGTGTAAAAATTAGAATAGAAAATATGTTGAAATTTGAAAACATCCTTAGTTTTCTCTCATCAATGACTTTAGAAAGCATCTCAAGTGACCTCACTTCCAGAAAAGAAAGATGCTCACCCCTCAGCCTGGCCAAGAAGAATGGTTAGGCATGTTACCAAAGGTATTCTGTTTTCTGAGCCAGGCTTGCTCATAGGCAGAGCTGGGGACCATGTCCATAATAAGATAAAATTAGTACTAGGAGGATTTTCCTTCCCGCAAATGTCCTCTAATGTCTAAAAATCCACCATTCATGCTTCATTCCTTTAGGATGATACATTGTCATTTTGTTGTCTTGTTCTTATATAAATGTTTCCTATGAGTGAGCCTTGTCTCCCCATTAGATTATAAATTTCATAACAGTGGGTCCTAAATCCCTTCCTGTCTCCCTTGGAATATATAGTGTTGAATAAACAAACAAACAAAAAACAACATTTATTTAGTCTTTAATTTGTTCCAGACATTTTGCTAAACCTCAGAGGATACAAATACAAATGTAAGCTCTTGCCTGCCATCTAGGAGTTTACTGTGCCCACTCTGTAATCTTGAGAAAGTCACTTAACCTCCTTTTGCCTTGGTTTCCTTATCTGTAAAATGGGGATAGTAGTAGTACATACTATTCTAAAATGTTTCATAATTATCTTCTTATTTGATCATCAGAAGTAATAAGAAGTAAGTGCTACCTGGGATATAGTACCAGTGTTTTGGACCGGGAAATCAGAGGGAATGATAAGTAAAATCATATCACAATTGATTGGTATGGTATTTCTAAGATTAGGTTTGATTTGATTATCGTTTTCAGAACTTAAGGGAGTAGGGAAAGAGGGTCCATTGCATGGTAATGGCCAGGAAGTAGTGTAGTGGGTCGGAATCTATATAAGACTCAATGAATCAGAAGCCTAGGTTCCTGCATTCTCTGGTCAGAGGCAAAGGCTGGGGGGTATGTGTTATGGCACTGAGATGTCCAGAAAGTGGTTTGGTGGTGAATTCAGGATGACATGCAGATCAAAGAATCAGTACTTTAATGAGACTTAAGTAAACTCCATTGAATAACCATGTCTCTATCTGTCCTCCTCTGCCCCATCTCATTAATCAAACTGCTGAAAAATAGAAAAACTCTAACTTCTACCAGTTAGTGAACCTGCTATATTCAGAAATCTGTTGAGATCTTTAGAACTTTGTCATAGAACACCAGCAAAAAGGACACCCTATACAATAATTGCACAATTTTGCTCAAGGAAGAATGATTTACTTGGAAACTACTACAGGCTAAAGGAAATTACTATTCCTGCTACTATTCCTTCTGCTGCTATTACTACTACTATTTCTACTGCTAGATGGTATTTTAATTGTGTTTTAAGTAATGAACAAACAATTCTGTGATAAGTTGAACTACCTTATGGATTATTAGGAGAACTAATAATGCATTAACAAGCATGTAAAGCTATCAAAATAAATTTTATATAATGAAAGAATAATGATCAACAATAATGTTGATCATATAAAACACAAAATTATTCCTAAAAACATGACTACAAGGCAGCATAATCATTTGGGCCTGTATGAGATCTAGTAGATTCTGCCTGGACTTATTCATTATGAATGAATAAAATTAATTGAATGAATGATACAGTCAGTCAACTTACATTTATTAAAACCTACTATGTTTCAGGCACTTTGCTAAGCTCTGGGGATATAAAAGCAACTCCCCACTCTCCTAAAAAAAAAAAAAAAAAAAACACTCCCTCTCTCAAGAAACTTACAATCCAATGTATGAGACATTATGCAAATATGAGACAGCATGCAAATAGATATAGACAGAATAAATTTGAGGTAGTTTCAGAAGAAAGGCCCTAAGACTAAAAAAAGAATTAGTAAAGACTTCTTGCAGAATGGAGCACTTTAACTGAGACTTGAAGAGAAGAATGGAATCTCTGAGGAAGAGATAAGGAAGTGAGAACTTCCCAGGTATGGGAGAAAGCCAGTGAAAACAATCAAGAGATGGCGTGTCAACAAGAATTTCAATAACAATAATAATAATACTGACAATAATAATGTTTAGTTCTTCTTCATCTATATTAAATGAATAACAACTATCGCTGGTAGCAAGGGGAGAGATAGGAGACCTGTACTGGGGGAAGTAATGGATGAAACTGTTATACGAAAAGAGGCATGTCTTCCTCAATTCATTCCACATACCTCTCTGGAGACCACCATATTAAGTGAAAAATAACTAAAGGAAAGCAGCTCCCTCAATCTTATGATTTATTTGAAAGACCTCCTATATTTGGCAGGAATTAGATGAAAGAGGGGCAGAGTCTTCCATACTCTCACCACACAACTATAGGATGTAAGTTGTTAACTATGATTTTGTTAATAAAATCCTGAAGGATTTTGTTAAATCTTTAAAGATGATATAAAGCTCAGAATACCTTTTATCTACCCCTGTTCCCAGGAACCAAGTTAGAGGATCACAGATTTGTAACCAGAGAAGGGACATAACAAAAATAGTGTCTTAGGAAGGTTTGATTGGTGATATTTGGCTGAAGGATTGTATCCAATGCCTAATTTATGACTATTTAAATGTTATTTTCAAAAGTGATTGAAAACCAAAGAGATGAACTAAAATTTTATCAATTGAGCTATCAGCACATTTTTTATTGATATCCTTAACTTCATTCCTGCTATCCATTGTAAGTGGCAACTGTTTCATTTTTTGCCCACTTGAAAATGTATTATTTGTGCTTACTCCTCCTATTGAAATTCCAAAGAAAAAATTTCCTGTTGGCTCTGGAAAACTTGCAATAAATTGGAATTCCTTCCCCCCCCCAAAAAAAAAAAAACTCTAGAAAGATATTTCCTTTAACTAATTAAAAAAGAATTGTAGGGAAAGAAACTAGACTTCATAGGTTCTTTGAAATCATGTACACATGGGGTTTTAAAAGTCATTTGGTTCAATCTCCTCATAAGTGGATGAAGAAACTGAGTCCAGTGACCAAGACTTGTTTTGCTTGTAACTCTGGTCTGAAGACCTCTCTGTAAATGCAACATCCTTCCCCTCTGCTGTGCCATAGCTACCTAGATAAGAAGTTAGGAAGATTTCTCCATCGATAGAAAACTTAGTCAAAGCATCCCCATGCTGGGAGGATCTTTAAGGTCATTTATTTCACCTTCCTCTCTGATGTTTTCATCATGACTAAAATCATGTAATACATTAATAATTCTGCCATTACTAAAAAAAATGTTACCCCCTTATGCCAATCAAACAATTAAGTAATTGCTGAACCTCACTTTATGCCCAACATTGTACTAATGTAGTAGTTACATTTAATTAGTTAGGAAGACAAAATTGACATGACATGGCAATCCTGGGAATTGCATGAGGCAGTGTGTAATGAAGTATCAGATGATATGACACAGTTTATTTGGACTCGGAGAACCTGAATTTGAATTCTGGCTCTGATGCTTAATAGTTCTGTGATGCTATGCAAGTAATTTATCAACTATAGGACTTAGTTTCCCCCTCTGTAAAATAAAGGGATTAGAGGAGATGGTCTCTAAATTCCCTTCCAACTCTTTAGTCTAATTCTATTAACATATGGTGATGAGAACAAATACCAAAGGTTACCACAAAAGGGAGAGATCAGTAAGGGCTAGGTGATTAGAGTAGGACTGTATGTCTAAGGAGTTATGATAGAATTTGGATTCAGAGAAAAATATTTCCTAATTTGATATCTGTCACACTTTAACATTTTACGTGTATCATGTCACTTTACATGTATGTCATCTTTACAATAAACTTCAGAGATAGGCACTATCACTATCCCCATTTTATAGATGAGGCTGCTGAGGCTCAGGAGAGGCAAATAATTTTCTCTGATTCACACAGCTAGTAAGAATCACTTATTAGTCTGCTTATGGGAATTTTTTGACTTCTTGATTTAAAATCCAGGCTTCTGGATAATCCCCCTGAGGCAGTATGGAACAGTGACTATGGAAGCATGTGACCTGGATTTGAATCCCTCCTCTGAGACTTATCATCTATGTGACCTCAACCTAGTAATTTAGTCTCTTTGATTCAGTTTCCTCACCTATAAAATGAAAAGCAATTAGACCAGAAACCAAGTTTTCTTCTAGAACTAGATTTTATAATCCTGTGTTCTTCCACGGCCCATTTAGTCTCTTTCATACTCCTTATTTTCTCTAGTTGCATCATTTCTCCAAGAAACATTTTCCTTTTTATAGAACTCTTTTTTTTTCTTTTTTCATTTCATTACAGAATTTTTATTTTAAAAACTTACTTTTAAAAATATGTAAGCCTAGAACCAAGCTTCTCATTGCCTGGGAAACTCATGAAAGATTTTACCCCACAAGAAATAGATATGAAGCGATTTCTTCCTACTTCTTCCACTCTGACCAAGATAAGTCCAGATCAGGCACTATAGAAATTGGCCTTTAGGATGGATGAGGCTAAGAACTCATAAAAGCTACTTTTAAAAACCTATCACAGTAAATAGACTCAGTTGTTTTTTTTCTGTTTCTGTGGGATGACTGTCAATGACAAGGATAAAAGATGGGTAAATTGTTCTCTTTAAAAAGGATGGTAGGAAGGAGGAGGTAGTCATCAAATTCATCTTAGGTCCCCAGTCTTCCACAAATAGCTCCTTGTAGACTGGTAGAAATACTAAAGATGTTCAGCAATGTTACAATAATTTAAAAACTGGTTTTATACTTGTATACTTTGTGTATTGAGGGCCTTTGTGTGGAAAAGCAAAGGAAGTGGTAGAGGTAGTGAAGTGGAAGATTAGGATTTTTTTTTAATAAAGCTTTTTATTTTCAAAACATATGCATGGATAATTTGACAACATTGACCCTTGTTTAGCCTTGTGTTTCATATTTTCTCTTCCTTCTCCCCACCTCCTCCCCTAGAAGACAAGCAATTCAATATATGTTAAACATGTTTAAAAAAATATGTTAAATCCAATATATATATATGTATATATACATACATTTATATAATTCTCTTGTACAAGAGAAATCAGATCAAAAAAAGAAAAGTAAATGAGTAAGAAAACAAAATGCAAGTGAACAATAACAAAACGATTGAGAATGTTAGTTGTGATCCACATTCAGTGCCTACAGTCCTCTATCTGGGTGTAGATGGCTCTCTTTATCGCAAAATTATTGGAACTGGCATCAATCATTTCATCATTGAAAAGAGACCGGTCATCAGAATTGATTGTTGTATAATATTGATGTTGTTGTGTACAATGATCTCCTGGTTCTGCTCATTTCACTTAGCATCAGTTAATGTAAGTCTCTCCAGGCCTTTCTAAAATCATCCTCCAATCATTTCTTATAGAACAATAAAATTCCATAACATTCATATACCATAACTTATTTAGCCATTCTCTAACTTATGGGCATCCACTCTGTTTCCAGTTTCTTGCCACTACGGAAAGGGCTGCCACAAACATTTTTGCACATGTGGGTCCCTTTCCTTGATTAGAATTGTTTAAGTGACTAGATGATCCCTAGAAGTACACATAGGAGAGAAGAAGGATATTTCATAAGCCTGTAGACTCCATTCTTCCTTAATCCATGCAATACTTCTTTAAGGGAGGTAGAGCTTGAATTATGATCCTTAATTTAAAGACTGTCAAACTAAGGTTCTAAGAGATGAGAAATTTGTCCAAAATCACATAAATGATTTAAATGTGGAATCAAGATGAGTAATTCATTAATTCAGCACACTTTTATGAGGCATCTAATAAGTTGAAGGGTGACTAGTGGCAAAAAGGAGAAAGTACTAGTCCTGGAGTCAGGAAGACTCTAGTTCAAATATGGTACCAGACACTGGGCAAGTCCCTTAATCCTATTTTCCTCAATTTCCTCATCTGTAAAATGAGCTGGAGAAGCAAATGGCAAATTACTCCAGTATCTCTGCCCTCCACACAAAAAACAAACAAACAAACAAACCCTCAATGGGATCATTGAGTTGGGCATGACTTAAATGACTGAATGACAAAATGTGTTTAAATTCCAACTTCTCATTCTATACTAGCAGAGCTATAATAGTCAGCATATATGTAGTGCTTTAAGATTTGCAAAGCATTTTACAAATATTAACTGATTTGATATGATGTAAACCCTCCTCTCAAATAGCTTAGGATCATAAGATCATAGCCTTATAGCTCGAGTCCAACAATTTCATTTTATGAAATAGGAAATAGATCCAAAGGAGAAAGGTGGCTTGACCACAAATAACACAATGGTATGTGAATGAATGCAATCCATGCAGAGGCCCAGGTAAGCTATTAAGGAAGGAGAGAGAACTATCAGCTAGGAAGGTTAAGGAAGACATCACAGAAAAAAAAGACTCTAAGGAAAAGAAAAACTTCTATTCTGGAGATAAGCATTGAGTGATGACATGAGCAAAGTCATCCAGACAGAAAAGGATTCAAAGAAAATAGATTTAGGGGAGAATGTAGGAAGTATTTCAATGTGGCAAGAATTTAGAGTATGTGGATGGAGTAAATTGGAGTCAGATTGTAGAGTACTGGATATCCAGATCCAGATGAGGCATTTATATGGTAAGCAACAGGGATCTACTAAGCTGCTTAAGCTGGGAAGGCTAACTGTGGCAGCTATGTATGACAGCAAGTCACAGTAGATAAAAGAAGTTAAGAAGAATTAAATCCTGCCTCTCACATATATTAGCTGCATTACCTTGGACATACCACTAAACCTAAGACAACTTCTAGGATCTATTAGCTGTTCCTAAACTTCTTCTGCATCCTACATAGGAACATCTGCTCACTGTTGATATCACAGATGGGAAAGGTGAGAGATGAAGTCAAGGAGATCAGTGAGGAGATATTACAGTGGTCCAGCAGGGAGGGAATGAAAGCCTGAGCTAAAGAGGCAACAAAAGAAAAAGAAAGAGGATAGCCTCATGATTCCCAGATAGATCAGTGCTTTCCTTCCTGCATCAGGCTACCTTCACTAATGTGCCTGAATGATATGTTTCAACTGCAACTATACCTCATTTGCATAATACTACCTGGCCCTGCCAGTAGCTAATCCAATGATTCCTATTGTTATCTCCCATGAAAAACCTGTCGTCTACTCCTTCAAAAGATATTATTATTATTAATACTATTATATATATGCATATATTGCAACCTAAAATAAAAAACTGAATTTTCTGTGGCTGAGTAGTATTTTTGTGTTCATATCAACTTTCTCTAGCATATAATGGGGCCATTGCCTGACAATACAATCTGCATTTGACTATTCTAATGATTTGGGTCACATCCACTAAAATGTAGTTAGCAGTCCTTACCAATTCAGCTTTTGCCCACTACAAATTATTTGTTTCTACTATTCATCCCAAAAGTAGATGCAAAGATGTTTGCAGGTAAATTTCTATTCTTCCCTTTATTACTTCATATAATGAAATAATCATTAAAAAAAAAAAACCTAGAGGTTGACATGAATGTCACTAAACAGAAGGACTGCCCTTCACTCCTATAGCTATTTGGGAAATTTTAGCCCCTCAGGCTCCCAAATTCCTTCTCTAATTTACTTTTTATAGATCAGTTGATTTGCTATATTTCAGAGTTTGTTCCATCATGCAACTCTTGATGATCTTGTGTACTTATCCATGCGGTTTTCTTGACAAAGATGCTAGAGTTGTATAGAGTGGTTTCCTTCTCCAGCATGTCTCCAATTTACAAATGAGAAACTGAAGCAAATGGGAGGTAAGTGACTTGCCCAAGGTCACACAATTAGTAAATACTTGAGGCTAGATTTGAACTTGGATCTTCCTGACTCTAAACCTGGTACTCTAACCACTGTACCACCAAGCTGCACTTCAGATAGTTAGTAGGAGATTTTTATAGATATTTTCATCATCAAGACCAGCCAGCAAAAATCAGTGACCTGGAGATCACAGAATAATATAATCCCAAAGCCAAAAGTGACCTCAGGGCCCTTTTCATCTAACTCAACTTCCAAACAATACAAGAAGTCTCATTGTCAGTCAGTCATTCAACAAACATTTACTAAGTTCCAATCACTATGTTAAGCACTGGGGATACAAATAAAGTTTAAAAAAAATAGTTCCTACCCACAAGAAACATACATTCTAATGGGGGAGACAATATAAAAAATAACTTGGTAGATATAAGACATATACAGAATGAATGGAAGGTCGTAATTGGGAGGAACTAGGAGAAGCCTCTTAATAGGAAGAAGAATTTGAGTAGGATCATGAAGGAAGCCAGGAAAACTTAAGAGGCTGAAGAGATAGAGCAAAGCGTTCCAGATATGAGATATAATTAGTGAAAAAGCACAGAAAGGTATGATAAAGTTTATAGTTTAAGGAACTGTATATAGGCCAATATGGGTAGTCATAGAGTACATAAAAGGAAGACAATAAAGTACAAGGAGATTGAAGGGGTAAGAGATGGCTTTTGATGAATTTTAAATGCCAAACAAAGGACTCTGTATTTGAGCCTAGAGATAAAACAGATACATGGTCTGACTTAAGCTTTAGGTTTTTTTTAAATTATACATACATACATACATACATACATACATATATATACATATATATATGAAAAACACAAAAATATGAATGTTTCAAGAAATGGAAAAGAAGGATTACATATGAAATTGAATATCTCTATTAAGAACAGCTTACTTTAAAAAACCCAAACATTCAATGTTACTTTTAATTTTTATGATTTAATATTTTATTTTCTCCAGTTATGTGTAAAATAATTTTTTACGTTTTTTTTAAATCTTTGAGTTGCAGATTCTCTTCCTTCCTCCTGTGAGAAATGTATGAATTATGCCTGTTAATAAAAGGTACCAATTCCCAGATTATCCTGTTTGCAAAGAGTGTTTGTGAGGATGGAACTCTTTATCCACTTCCATTGTCTATTCCCAACCTCTCAACATTTTTAAACAAACTTTGGACCGAAGATTAAAGAGTAAGGGAGAAAGGTATAAAAAGAGTAAATGAGAAAAATGATTATTAATAACCAATAATTTGAAGAGATACAGAGTTCTCTTGTTTTAATGACTTGATTTTTAAAAGACATGGATAACTTTATGGTAAAGTACCCTACCCTGGTTTAGGTGGGGTGTATATTCTTTGAATAGATGACTCAAGAATGGGGACATTCTAGATGTCCAAGAATAGGACAAAGATAGTTTCTCTGTCCTACGGTGACAAAATGACACTCTCAGCCCCTTATTTTAATAAAGCCCACTTCCCATTCGGTTAACCAATCAGAATTGATTACCACTCTTCTTCCAAAAGAATATGTATACAAACACTGAACTCACTGCCATGAACATCTTTGGTCTAAGAGAGATGGTCAAATGATTATCCCTTGACTAATAACATACTGGCCTTATTGATAAAATGATTAAATTACCCATAACTATATCTCTCAAACCTTTTTAATCATCACAAAAGGTGGGATATGGCTAGATTGTAAAGGGTTTTGAATGTCCAACAGAGCCTCTTATATTTGTTCCTGGAAGAAATAGGAAATCGCTGGAATTTATTGAATTTATTATCCATGTCTAAAAACATATCTCTGACTCTGCAGATCATATACATCACTACTACCCTGACAAGACAAGCCCCTTCTTTTATAGAAGAAACAGTGGCCTACCTATTTTTATAGGGAAAAGGGGGGATTTTAAAATACTGCTAATATTAACTCCAGATTTTTGTCCTAGTCATTTTCCTTTTCTTTGACCAGGGTCTTATTTTGACTTGTCTGCCCACAGCTAGGTCTGAGGTGCTACCTGTAGAAAGAAGGCTGAATGATGAGCAAGTCAGTCTCTGTTGTTATTGTTGTTCAGTCATTTTTTAGTCATGTCTGACTCTTTGTGACCCCCTTTTGGGGTTGCCTTGACAGAAATATTGCAGTGACTTGCCAATTTCCTTCTCCAGCTCATTTTCCACATGAGAAGGCTACACAGTTACTAAGTGTCTGACACTTCCTAGCTTCCCCAAACCAGTTTTCTTACTATTATTCAAAGTGTAATTGTTATTATTATTTATTGTTATATAACTGTAAATACAGTTTCTACTTGGGGAGATTTCTTTTCAAAGTAGAAGGAACTTTTTATACTAGGGATGACCAGATAAGGAATGATAAAACTTTCATCTAATATCATAGTTAGATAATTCTTCAGCCTCAAAAGTGGACACAAGCTTTTGTCAATTGGTCCCCTATCTTCCTTTTCTTCTGAGAAAAAAAGAGGAATGAGGCACTCCAGGCTGCTGAGTGATGGGCTCCCTTTGTAATTTGCTTTTCTTTTTCCCTGTCTTGGATGCTACCATTCTTCTGGGAGGTTCTTGAGAAAAATGATGCTGCTTTTCTGGAAGGCTGCCTCTTGAGTTGATTAGATGAAAAGAAACTGCAAGCAAATGGGAATATGGAAAGCACCTGTTGGGTTTCTAGGGTAAAATTAGCTGAAAATCACAGACACTTATCAGCATTTGAGCCATGGTAACAATCCAGGCAGGAGAAATGGAAGAGATTCTCAGGGTAGAAAGCCCACTTAAGGGCACTCAGGAAAACTACCCAGGTGCAGGTTGGCATCCCCACTCCTGTCATCATGAATATACAAAGACTGCATTGATATTCATGACCACCCCCATCAGCTTTATTGCTTACTTGTTATCATAATAGAATAATTATAGTTGGTCTTAATCAACCTTTCATATAAAGAGGTCAGTCTACTTTAAAGTGATTTTTAAAATGAAACAAGAAAATGGGAGTGCAGGTTTTTTTTCATTTATGTTCCTTGGTTTTTTTTTTAATTTCAAAATACTTATTCAACATATATTAAAGCACTGAATGACCAGTATCGATCACAGTGCTTGGCACAAAGTGGGTATTTGATAAATGCTTATTGATTAATGAATATACAATGATATGGAGTGGGGAAGGAGCTCAAAGTTCATCTAGTTGAATCTCATTTTACAGATGAGGAAATTGAGGCCCAGAAAGGGGAAATAATTTGTTGACCGACAGTTTTGTGTAAGTTATTGCCTTAAACCCTATGGAAAATATAAATATATGAGCAAAACCATGTCCTCAGTGAATAAAGAGTCTAGTGGGATCTGGCAAATATGAATATTCATTCATTCAATAAACATTTATTAAGTATGCTAAACTCTGAGGATACAAAAAAAGACACTCCTTACCCTCAAAAATCTTATAATCCAGTGAATGATACAACATACAAATAATATATACAAAGCAAGCAAAGCACAGGATAAATAGGAAATAATTAAAAGAGAGAAAGTACTAAATTAACAGGATTTGGAGAAAATTTCATGTGGGAGGTGGGATTTTGTTGAGACTTAAAGGAAACCATGGAAGTCAGTAGGTAGAACTAAGGAGAAAGAGAGTGTTCCAGGCATGATGACATCCAGAGAAAATATCCCAGAGCTGACAAATAGAATGTCAGTTCATGGGACAACCAAGGAGACCAGTGTCACTGAATTGAAGACTGAAAGTGAAGTAGGAGAATAATAAGTAAGTAAAAAATAAGAGTAAGAAGACTAGAAAAGTTGGAGGAGGCTAGATTATGAAAGGCTTGAATGCCAAAGAGAGCCTTTTGTATTTGCTCCTGTAAGCAATAGAAAACCATTGGAGTTTATTGAGTAGAAGGATGACATGTTCAGACCTGTGTTTTAGTAAAACACTGATTGCAAACCAAGGCAGAATAATAACCATAGACATACAAATTACTTTCTTATTGACAACCTTATGAGGCATGTAGTATAATTATCATGTCACTGCTTTACAGATGAGGAAACTGGCTGATAGTAATTTTTTAAAATTAGACTGAACCAGTGATTTCATAAGTATAAAAAACTCCCTCTACCAATGCAGATATCTATGTGCTCTACAACTTTTAATGTTAGAGTTGCTTAAGGCACTGAGATAATAAAGAAAAAAGGAAGAAAACAAGAATTTATTAAGCGCTTATTAAGATACCAAGAACTGTAGTAAAAGCTGAAGATACAAAGACACACAAAAAGAAAAATATTCCCTGCCTTCTTGGAGCTTATAGTCCAATTTGGGAAGAAAATATACAAAAGTAAGCTGAGAAGTAAGGATGAAGAAGATTAAGAATAAGAAAGAATGAGGGAATTCAGAGTCAGGAAGAGAGCAGCAAGGAAGACCTTTGGCCTCTCCACAAAATGGAGACTTCAGGAGAAGCTAACCAACAGAAGAAGTAGAGCAGGTCTTGTGGAGGATCATCCATGGTGAGTAGACCACAAATGCAAGGGTTTTCTAAGATAAGGAAGTCCTAGACATTGAGGGGAAAGTTCCAGTTTGAGCCAGCTATAAAGATGTAATAGGTTTGAAGTTCAGAGTTCTTCAAAAACAACACTGGAATGAAGGGTGGCTGGCCTGGTTACTTGTAAATATTTAGGCTCCAAGGATAACTAAGTGATTCAGTTCCAAGAGATTGTTATTTTCCTATAATCCCACTGTCAATATATATAAGGGACAGGATTTGAACCCAAGTACATACATCTTCTGTCACACACTTTCCTTCAGAATTTCCCAAACATTGAACTAGATCTGGCAATGCTTGTACATCCCTGGAAAATATACTGCCAAGGTAATTAAACATCCACAGTATTCAAAACTTCTCCATTTGCATTAACCAATGGTTCCATGTATGGAGCTGGCTAATAGAGCACCTTTTCTTGGTTTTTATTGTGAGGTCAAAATTACCTCAAGCAGCAGAGAATCGGTCCATACTTTGTTGCAACTCAGCTTTAGCGGCTACATTGATCTAAAAGATAATAAATCCATGAGAGAAAGACAAAGTATTGTGGGGTTCAGAGAAAGATTGTATCATTACTGATTGGAGGATGGGTAGAGGGAGGGAGGATAAAGAATCAGAAAAAACTTTGTATGAGCAGTCTGTGCAAGGTTTGGAGGACGTGTTCTATTTCAATAGATGGATCATTACAGGTCAATGATCTACTAGTTCAGGACAATCAGGGATTTGTGCATGGTCCCAATATCCCAAAGGTAGCTCACATACTATTCAGGATTCATTTCTTTTATATAACAATAATTGTCTTTCTGACTGGTTTTAAGTCTATAAAACACGACTTCCTTCTAGAACTCTTTGATGAATAGGCCTCCTCATTCTGGCATGTGTCCAGTTACCTGTAGATAGCCAGTTATTTATAGGTTGTCTGCCCCTTTAGAATGTGAACTTCTTGAGCCAGAGGCTGTTTTTTGCCTTTTTATTCCCAGAGCTTAGCCCAAGACTTGGTACATAGTATGCATTTAACAAATTCTTGTTGACTAACTAGCATAGCTGCTCCCTCAGTAGGATAATTCTCTAGCCCTCTTCCATAAAACTGTTCTCTATGTCGCTATACAGTCCCCCTTCCTCCTACCCTCTAGACATTGAATTTGCCTTGGCAACATTTTCAGCTACTTACAGTTGGAGGGTGGGAGGAAACATATGGAAAGGGGCACTCCAAATATTAAAAATTTATACAAAGGAACAAAATTGCTTAATTTGTGCAGACCACAGAAAGAATTCTGATTTGGCTGGAATACAGAGCACATGAAAAGGAACAGTGGGAGACACGTATGGAGAGCAAAACAAATGCTTCTTCTTAACTTTGGATAATTAGTACTTATCACAGGTTTTTTAAATGTCAGGGGAAGCCTGTAAAACTGCTACTCTGATTGCCACAGGAACACCTCACTTTGCAAAGTTCAGAGGAAGAGAGATTCAGATCTGGGAGAGAGCTTAGTGGTGGCAGAGTCCAGTCCCCTTTATTTTCCTAAGAACATGAGCAGTCAGAGATGTCGAATGACTTGCCGAAAGTCACTTAGCTTCCAAAAAAGCAAAACTAGCATTTGAATCCAGGTCTTCTTATTCTAAATCCATAACTTTTCCCACTGAATTATGAATGAATTCTATTTAAAATTTTGTCAACCGAATGCCATTTCCCCTACTTGCATCATCATCATTCTTAGAATCACCAAAAATCATAACTACCATTTGCATAGTGCTTTAAGAATAATAAAGTTTTTGCAAGTATTCTCACATTTTATTCTCATAACAATACAGGGAAATATTATTATCCCATTTTAAAAGAGGAAATTGAGGTACAGAGAGATTAAATAACTTGCCCAGAGTCATACTAATAAGATTCTAAGGTGCATTTGAATTCAGTTCTTCCTTTTTCCAGGTGCAGTAGTTTGGATCAGATAATGACTTCAGAGATTTTTAAAGCCTTGATTTATGACTTTTTCCCAATAAAGTGACTCCTAATATTTCAGTTTATTATTTATGCTCCCCCCTTCTGCATATCACTAATAGTCTGGTATTACTCATTCAGTATATTAGGAGATCTCAGTATTTAAATTAAGCCTTTGGTTTGGATGAATCAATTTCAAAATTAAATCAAATCAGTATATACTTGAATTGGATAATGTAGAGAATGGAGGTGGAGTTAATAAATAGGAAATTGTCCAAGTAAAAAGTTATCAGTAGGGTGGCATGGGAGAATGGACAAGTATGAGGAACTCATAAACTATTTTTATATTTTTTTTCTTTAAATGTCATTTTCTCATATGTATATGTGCATCTGGAGAAGCTTTTGGCTCAGTGAGTAGAGTAAGGCAGCTGGAGTCACGAAGATGAGTTCAAATCCAGCCTCAGGCACTTACTAAATGTATGATCTTGGGCAAGTCACGTAAGCCTGACAAAATAGATAAACTTGGGTCTACTGGAGAAGGAAAGTCAAACTATGCTAGTGTTTTTGCTAGAAAACCTCAAGTGATGTCATGAAGGGTAAGAAACAATTGAAAACAGCAACAAAATCCTATCATGGCTACCCATGATTTTCGTTGTCAGTTCTATTCAGTTTTACCTCCCATAAACATGGAATGTTGATTTCAATTTTTGCATCTTCATATTGTACTCCCTTCTTCCATTTTCCCTTCCATCTTTCTTCTATTTTTTGCATTCTTTCTTAACCTTCAAGGCACAAGGTCAGATCCTAATTCCTTTTAATGAAATTTTAGGGTGGTTCAAGGCTTACTGGCCATTATATACGTAGTGAAAACAGGAGTTTGTAACAAAGGATTTAGATAATGTTGCCAGGCTTCAAATGGAACTAGGGGACTTGGTTTTTTCCCCCTTTTCCTTTCCTCCTTCCTTTCACTAGTGTGGCATGCCAGGGGACCTTGAGATACTGAGAAAAAATTATCATCTTCAAATCCATACAGCTCTGGGGCTTTGCTAGAAACACAGTCTCTTAAAAAGGCAGTTTATGGAAAGGCAAGTCCTAAAAATCATTTTGAAGAGTTGCAGGTTAACAATCAGAAACTGACCAAGGGGAATTTCTAAATTTTCTAACCATAAGTCAGGCTGAAACTTGAGACAGAGACTTTCCCACTGGTGAGCAGGAGGAAATAGGGTCAAAGACAAATTTAATACTTATGAGCTCTATTTAACTGGCTGGCTGTTCTATATTCCAAAACAGCTTGGTCTCTGGAGATAAAAACTATTCTTCATTAGGGAAGTCATACATAGGTAAAATTTTTAGAACTGGCAAATTCTTCTCTCTATTTTTTTCTCTTTATTAAGAATTAAGTAAGAGAACCTACTTCCATCATTAAAAAATCTGAAGCTTAAATTGGGGGACATTAAGCTGAAAAATGGTGATGCTAAGGGAAGAATTGACTTCCCCAGTCAAGAAAATACCTATAAAAGATATCAACTAATTGTTCTACAAGTCTTCTCACCATCCCTCTGATTTCCCTAATCAAAACTTACCTCCCTGCCCACCATCTCTTTGTACTCTCCTTCCTAAAATAGTCCTGTTGTCAAGGACTATCTTTCTTTTTTCTGCTTGTTATCTCCAGTGCTTGGTACAGAGTAAGAGCTTCAGAAATGCTTTTTTCTTTCTTTCATTCTATCTAAAGCCCAGAAGATCTGATTCAGGACAATAGGAGAAATGGAATAATGAATAAAAATCTAAGATCTTGGCAACTATATTCCAAATGCAGTAGCTCCCAAACTTGCCATCATAAATGCCAGAACAAAGTCCTCTCTAATAGGACAATAAGGACCCAGGAAATGCTGGATACTAACAGATTTCCTCCATATTTTTTTAGCTTCTCCAACCAGGAGAAGACTGCTTGCCATAGTGAAAACAGAAGTGAACTAGCAATTAGGAATCCAAATACTTTCCCCGTTTTTCAACCTGAAAAAAAGCTGAAGGAGGTAAAAGAAGGATTGAAAGTTAGAGCCTCATTCTTCCTCTCCCTCATTCTCTTTTTTTATATAAAGCTTGTTGTTTTCAAAACATATGCATGGGTAGTTTTCAGTTTTCAGCATTCACCTTTGCAAAAAGCTTGTGTTCCAAAATTTTTTTCCCTCCCTTCCTCCCCATGCTCTTCCTTAGATGGTAAATAATCCAATAAATGTTAAACATGTACAATTCTTCTATACATATTTCCACACTTAGTATGCTACACAAGAAAAATTAGATCAAAAATGGAAAAAAATGAGAAAGAAAACAAAAAGCAAGCAAGCAACAAAAAAGTAAAAATATTATGTTCCAATCCACACTCAGTCCCCAGTTCTCTCTCTGGGTGCAGATGGCTCTCTCCATCACAAGTCTATTGGAAGAGACTTCTGGGGGCAAAGCCAAGATGGGAAATGATGCATGTTTCTCTCTGACCTTCTCTACAACCCTCATACTAATTACAAAATACAGCCTCTGAATTAGCTCTGCAACGTAAAACCCACAAATATTGGGAGTACAACAAATTATCAGCGGAAGATAATTTCAAAGATCACCATAAAAGGTCTGTTTCAATTGGAAATAGGAGGGAGGCAACCAGAGCAATCAGCTGAGTACAAACACTAGCACAGACAGCACAGTGTCCTAGGGCACGGCAGTCTCCCAGTGGAGGTGTAGATTCGGCATGGCAGAGAATCTATAGGAGGAAACAAACCAGAAAAGTATGTTTCTGTTGGAAATGGGAGGGAGGCAGCCTAACACAAACAGGTGATCACAAATGCCAGCACAGACAGCAGAGAGTCCCGGGGCAGTGCAGACTCTACAGGGTGTTACTGATTCTGCAGGATGGTACAGACTCTGTGTGGCAGAGAATCTATGGGGAGGAAGCTACAGCAGTGTTCGCCACTCTACCCTGGCTGCAAGCCAGTAGATCAGCACAGAAGTTATAAAATATCTAACACAAACAAAAAAGATCAATAGTGAACCCACTAATGAAACACCAGAATCTCACGGGACCTGGCCAAGCCCACTCAACACTGGGAGCAGATGTGGGAAAACTGGGACACTGATACATTGTTGGTAGAATTGTGAACGGATCCAACCATGCTGGAGAGCAATTTGTGACCCATCAATGTTTCTACTGGGCTTATATCCCAAAGAGATTTTAAAGGAGGGAAAGGGATCCACATGTGCAAAAATGTTTGTGGCAGCCCTTTTTGTAGTGGCTAGAAACTAGAAACTGAGTGGATGCTCATCAATTGGAGAATGGCTGAATTAATTATGGTATATGAATGCTATGAAATACTATTGTTCTGTAAGAAACAACCAGCAGGATGATTTCAGAGAGGCTTGCAGAGACCTACATGAACTGATGCTGAGTGAAATGAGCAGAACCAGGAGATCATTATACACAGCAATAACAAGACTATATGACAATAAATTCTGCTGAATATGGCTCTTTTCAACATTGAGATGACTCAAACCTGTTCCACTTGTGCAGTGATGAAGAGAGCCATCTACACCCAAAGAGAGAACTATGGGAACAGAGGGTGGAACACAACATAGCATTCTCACTCTCTCTTGTTATTTGCTTGCATTGTGTTTTCTTTCTCGGTTTTTATTTTTCTTCCTTCTTGATCTGATTTTTCTTGTGCAACAAGATATAAAAATGTGGTTCTATAATGCTCTCTGAATGGTTGAATCAATACATATATTGGATCTAACATGTATTTCCACGTGTATTTGCATGTAACATGTAACATGTATTCAACAATATATGTAACATATATTGGACTACCTGCCAGCTAGGGGAAGGGGAAGAGGTAGGGGTAAGGAAGGGAAAAGGTTATGCAAGGACCAATGTTGGAAAAATTACCCTGCATATGCTTTGTAAATAAAAAGCTTTAAAAAAAAAAAAAGACAAGTCCATTGGAACAGAGCTGAATCACCTCATTTTTGAAAAGAGCCACATTCATCAGAATTGATCATCACATAGTCTTGTTGCTGTGTACAAGGTTCATTTGGTTCAACTTACTTCACTTAGCGTCAGTTCATGTAAGACTGGCCAGGCCTTTCCAAAATCATCTTGCTGATTGTTTCTAATACAAACAGTAATAATATTCCATCACATTCATATACCAGAACTTATTCAGTCATTCCCCAACTGATGGGCATCCACTCAGTTTCCAGTTCCTTGCCACTACAAAAAGGGCTGTTACAAATAATTTTGCACATGTGTATCCTTTTCCCTTTTTTGTGATCTCTTTGGGAAACAGACCCAAGAGAGACATTGCTGCATCTAAGGGTATGCACAGCTAGCCCTTTGGGGTTCTATAATGCTCTCTGAATGGTTGAATCAATTCACAACTCTGCCAATAATGTATTAGTGTCTCAGTTTTTCCACATTCCCTCCAACATTCATCCTTATCTTTTCCTGTCATTTTAGCCAATCTGAGAGGTGTGTAATGGTATCTCAGAGTTGTCTTAATTTGCATTTCTCTGATTAAGAGTGATTTAGTGCATTTTTCATATGACTAGAAATAGTTTTCATTTCTTCATCTGAAAATTGTCTGTCATTATCCTTTGACTATCAATTCCTCTTCCTCTTTCTCTCTTCTTCTTTCCTTTCCCTCTCCCTAGCCTCTTTCTCTCCTTCCATCTCTCTCTCTCTTTCTATCTCTCTCTCCTTATTCATCTTTCCTTCTCGCTCTGTCTCTTTCTATCTTTCTATCTCTGCATCTCTCTGTTTCTGTCTATCTTTATCTCTCTCCCCACCACCAACCCCTTAGTTTACTCATGTAGAATTTAGCAGAATAAAAACTCTTATCTAATTGACAGTCTAAGAATATAATAGAAAGTTCTCAAGCTGTCTATAGTGATAGTTGAAAAAAATATTCCAAAGCACTAATTATTAGAGAAATTCAAATTAAAGCAACTGTGAGATTCTATCTCACATACATTAGATTGACAAAGCTAACAAAAAAAAAAAAGAAAATGATAAATCTTGTAGAGGCTGTGGAAACACAGGAACGTTGATATAGTGTTATTAAAATTGTGAATTAGTCTAGTATGTCTGAAGAGCAATTTAGAAATATGTCCCCAAAATTATTCAATTGCACATACCTTTTGAACCAGGAATAATACCATTAGAACTTTATTCCAAAGAGATCAAAGAAAGTGAAAAAAAAAGTCCTATATATACAAAAATGTTATTAGCAGCAATTTTTGTAATGGCAAAAAAAAAATACCCTAAAAAACTTGTTACTGACTATTGCTTATTGATGAGGGAGTAGTTCAACAAAATATGGTATGTTAATGTGATGGAATACTATTGTATTATAAGAAATAAAAAAAGAGATGGTTTCACCAGTTCCGATTGTTCAGGGATGAAGAAAGCCATATACAAGAGAGAGGCCTGAGGGAACTGAGTGTAGACCACAGCATAGCACTTTCAAAACTTTCTGTTGATGTTTGCTTTCATTTTGTTTTCCTTCTCAGATTTTTTTTCTTTCTAGATCCAATTTTTTTTGTGCAGCAATATAACTGTATAAATGTGTATACATATATTGGATTTAACACATATTTTAACATATTAACATGTATTGGGCTACCTGTCATCTAGGAGAGGGAATGGGGGAAGAAGGGAAAAATTTGGAACAGAGTTTTGCAAGAGTCAATGTTAAAAAATTACCCATGCATATGTTTTGTAAATAAAAATCTTTAATAAAAAAAAAGAGAGAGATGGTTTCAGTGACACCTGGGAAAATATATACAAAATGATGCAGAATTAAGTGAATAAAATGAAAAGAACAATATAATATAATAACAATATGGTAGAAAAAAAGAACAGTTCTGAAAGACCTAAAAACTCTGAATAACAGAATGATCAATCATAACTCTAGAGAACTAAAGAAAAATAATACTTCATGGCAGAGAGAAATTTTTGGATGTGATTGATGGAAGAATTTGTTTTACTTGACTATACTTATATAATAATAGGCCTCTTTCCTGCCTTCTTTCCTTTCTTCTTTTTCTCCTTCCTTCCTTCCTTCCCTCCTTTCATTTCACCTTCTTTTCCTCCTTCCTTCCCTCATTTTTTCCATTCTTCCTTCTTTATTTCATTCCTTACCTCCTTTCCTCCATTTTTTCCTTCTTTCTTGTGGGTAGAGTGAAGTAGAAGAGAAAAGACAATAAATACTTGATAATTGGAAAAAACTGTAAAAGTTCCAACCAAGGAATTCCAACCAATGATCTAATCATAAATATTAAATAACTGGATATAGAACATGATTCCAAGATTATTATTTTGCAAAAATAGCATTTTCTCCAACACTTTCTTAAGTATAGAAAATTAACAATAAATAAAACCGAATTGTAACACTTGCTGATTTCTAATGTACAAAAACCCTGAAAACTTAACTAGCTTTCTCTAATCCATTAGGAATTGGCTTCAGTATACCACTGCTTTCAGATCTAAATATATTATTCCTTTCTTGAGGTTCTTAAAATAGCTCATCACTTTTTCCCTGTGCAAAACTATCCAAAACATTAAGAGAATCCCAGAAATGACCCCAAAGCCAAGATACAAGTGCCACTGAGGTTTTTGCATCTCTCCAAAGTGAAGTGATTCTCTTTTTAAGCTGGACATTTCTCAAGGCCCAGAGAGCAGAAAGAGGCACCCAGATCACTCTCTGATCTTACTGGTATTAAAAGAAGCAAATAAGTGCAGCTGTACAAGAATTTGCAGACTTTTCAGTGAAAACTGAGCAGGTCCCTTAAAAATTATCTCATTAACCTGCTATTGATTTGCTTTCATTCTACGGTTTTGAGTCCTACCAAAGCAGAACAAAGAAAAAGGCCAGTGAGACTCCTTAGAAAAGATAACTACCTGCTTTTGAATCAGTTAGCCCTCCTCTTGAACTGTAGAAAATTCAATTTCAATAATAAGCGAGGACAGAAAGTGTTAGCTTTCAGACAATAGTACTGTCAAATCTATGATATGTTGCCATTTTATTCTTTGTGATACTTTAATTTTTTTAAATGATGGAAGCTTGTCTTCTACTGTGACTGAAATACAGCAAGTGAATTGATTTTTCTCCCTTCTCCCCAGAGCAAGCAGAGAAATTCGATGAGCTTTATGAAAATATCTATTAATATCTATAAACTAGCAGATTTTGCCCTTCCCAAATAAAAGAAACAGTTCTGAGTCCCCTGCCCTATTTGCATTATCCTGGCTCTGAGTCCACAGAGGGATCATTGTTCAGTCATCCAATCACACCCAACTGTTCTTGACCCCATGGACTTGTCATGGCAAAGATACTACAGTGGCTGGCCATTTCCTTCTTCAATGTGTTCCCATTTTATAGACAAGGAACTGAAGCAAACAGGAATTAAGTGACTTGCCTAGTATTACACAGCTAGTAAATATGTTTGAAGCCAGAATTAAACTCAGATCTTCCTCACTTCAAACCTAGTGCTTTATCCGTTTCATCACCTAACTGCCATTAGAGAGTTTACCAGCATTTATTAACCAGTGTTCAAAGTGGTGTGGCTTTGGTCAAGAAATTAATGAATGCTGAAAACTTGGTCTACAGTGGTGAGAACAGCATTCAAAAGAAAAACTGTGTTTCTTTATATCAAGAACCTTAAAAAATCTTTTTAAATTATTTTGATAAATTTGTTTCAATGTAATTGTTTATTGTTCAGTTGTTTCAATCATGTCCTGATTTGGGGTTTTATTGGCAAAGATACTAGAATAGTTTTTCATTTCCTTTTCCAGTTCATTTTACAGATGAGGAAACTGAGGCAAATAGGTTTAAATGACTTGTCCAGGCTCATAAATGAGTAAGCATCTGAGGCTAGATTTTAACTCAGTGCTGATTCTTCCTTCTTCCAGGCCCAACATTCGACTCATTGAACCACCCAGTTAGCCCTGTTTTGGGTTTGGTATATTTTGTGTTTCTATATTTTACTTTTTTCATTTAAAAACATTATTCTGAAAAACAGGTCCATAATATTCAACAAGACTGACAAAGGAGTCTGTCTCTGTCTGTGTCTCTTTCTCTCTCTTATACACACACACACACACACACACACACACACACACACACTTAAAAATTTGAGAATCCTTGTTTAGAAGAACCAAAATTTAACACACCTTTCCACCTGGTCACATCTCCTGCAGTTCAGTTTGAATCCACAGAATGTGTCACAGGATAGTATATTTACAGGTGAAAGGAACCTCTGATTACAATCCAACTGCCTCATTTCAGATGTGAGGAAACAGAAGTCCAGAGAAGTAAAATTATAAACCTATGTTCACATGGGTAATAAGTGGCAGAGCTAGGATTTGAACTATGGTCCTTAAGCTCCTAAGCTATGAGGGGACCGGGCAACCAGATAGCAACCAGGTGGCACAGTGGATAGAGTGCCAGGCATGAAGTCAGGAGATTTGCTTTTGTGAGTTCAAATATAGTCTCAGACACTTACTTGCCCTACTTTTGGCAAGTCACTTAACCCCATTAACTCAGTTTCCTCATCTGTAAAATGAGCTGGAGAAGGAAATGGCAAACCGAAATTCCAGTATCTTTGCCAAGAAAACCCCAAATGGTCATGAGGAGTCAGGCACAACAGAACTAGAATATACTTTGATGGGAGAAACAAGGGTACTTGAAATTTGAGTTTGAGAGTAGTTTGGACTTGGAATTGGGATTTTACTATATAGCAGCTGAACTAATTTATGAATTTAATCCTTCATTTTGAGGTTGTATAAACAGAGAGACATTAAACACCATGTGCCGGGGAATCAATTTATATATTCCACAGTGTTGCAAGCTTTGAGGTAGTGTGGGATAGTGGGTACCACTGACCAAAAGGTTTTCAGAATAAATGATCAAAAGAAGCCTTGACTAAACAAGGAATTGGGGGTCCAGGAAGGTACAGGTGGATTCAGCCAATCAGAGGGTCTTGTGGTTTTGAGAAAGCCACAAACTTAAGATAATAGCTTATCCAGCCCAAACTAGTTGGGCTCAATGACAGGACTTGCCCAAATCACTACTGTGCCTGCTTAATAGGCTAATTGAATATTAACACATCCCAGAGAAGGAGCTTTCTGCCATCTTTGAACATGGGATATATGATGGGGGAATATACATATTAAGGGGAAACATATAGTGGGCATATCAGAAAGAGTGTAACCTGGATAAAACACTAATCCTCTCTCTGAAGGGAGGGTTTATGTCATATGAGCAAATATAAAGGTTCCTCCACTTCTGCACTCAGTGCTCCCTCTTTCCAAAGAGGAGTGTAGTCTGCTTCTGGCCAGAAACAGTAAGATGATTTCTTAAGATTTTTCTTTAATAAATTTTCCTTGATATCTGATTTTCAGTGTCAAGAGTGTTATTTCTAACATTTGTAATTATGCTTTTTGAAGTAAATATTCTTTCATAAAATCTAACCCAATTGCTAGTGGCAAAATGAAACTGGGTATAGCAACCACTCCCTACAATTAAGGAAGCACCATCAGTGGGTTTGGAGCCATTTGCAGAGAGCCTGCTCTTTGCCAACTCCCTTATAGTTATTATTAAGGATACCATAAAACTTTGGCCTTCAGGAAATGAGAGCCAAGACAGCCTGTGTAACATTTCCAGGGACTGGTTGAATGAACCAATATTTATTTTTGAGAAAGTAAATCTGTTTCAGATATGATAGCTGTCTATTATGGAACTATTTTATGTGAGAAAGATTAGACACATTCTTCCTTGCCCCAAACGACAGAACAATAAACAGTGGCTAAAAGTAGCAGAAGCAGATTTTATATAAAATATAAAAAAATAAAAAATAAACTTCCTATAAATTATAGATGTTCCAAAGTACAATGCACTGCCCCAGAAGACAGTAAGCTCTTTAATCTACAAAAAAAGTGACCAGGATAAATTAATGACTCAGAAGCCAAAGAAAAAAGAATATCCAGGGGGATAGTCCACAAGAACTGAGTGTCTACTATGTATTAGATAATGTGCTAAACACTGGGGAGACAAAGAAAGACAAAAACAGTCCCTTCTCTCAAGGAACTCATAATCTAGTGGAGGAGGCAACATGCAAAGTATTTATAAACCCTTTGATCCAGCAGTGTTTCTACTGGGATTATGTCCCAAAGAGATCCTAAAGGGGGGACCCACATGTGCAAAAATGTTTGTGGCAGCTCTTTTTGTAATGTCAAGAAACTGGAAACTGAGGGGATGCCCATCAATTGGAGAATGGCTGAATAAACTATAGTATGTGAATGCTATGGAATATTATTTTTCTTACAGAACAATAATTTCTTACAGAAACAACCATGAGGATGATTTCAGAGAGGATTGGAGAGACTTATATGAACTGATGCTGAGTGAAATGAGCAGAACCAGGAGATCATTATACACAGCAACAAGAAGACTATATGACACTCAGTTCTGATGGATGTGGCTCTTTTCATCATTGAGATGATTCAAACCATTTACCCTTATGCAGTGATGAAGAGAGCCATCTACACCCATAGAGAGAACTGTGGGAACAGAGTGTGGAATACAACATAGCATTCTCACATTCTCTTTTGTTATTTGCTTGCATTGTGTTTTCTTTCTCAGTTTTTCTTTTTCTTTCTTCTTGATCTGATTTTTCTTGTGCAACAAGATAACTGTATACATATTTATACAGTTATTGGATCTAACATGTATTTCAACATATTTAATATGTATTGGACTACCTGCCAGCTAGGGGAGGAGGTGGGAAGAAGGAGGGGAAAATTTGCAATAAAAGGTTATGCAAGGGTCAATGTTGGAAAAATTACCCATGCATATGCTTTGTAAATAAAAAGCTTTAATAAAAATAAATAAAAATTTACAAACAAGATTTACCGGAAATAATCAATAAAGGGGAGGCACTAGCATTAAAGGAGATTAGGAAAAGCTTTTTGGAGGAGATGGGAGTTTTGAGGGTGCTTAACTATCAAGTCACAGAAACAGTTAAAGACTGAAAGAAGGTCATGAAGTTAACAATCAAGTGATCATTACAACCTTTTAAGAGAGTAATTTCAAGAAAGTACCAAAGTGCATAATAATGGATGATCTGCAATTATCTCCACATTTTGCATATGGTTCTCCCTAAAATATTCTATAACTCTGAATATACATTGGTTATTTGAGGAGAAAAAACACATCACTCCTTCCTAAATGCCACTGTAGTCTTTTGTTGTTGTTTAGGCAATCAGAATTAAGTGATTTGCCCAAAGTCACACAGCTATTACTCAGGTCCTCCTAACTTGATTTGAAATCCACTATACCATCTAACTGCCCTGCTCAAATATTTTAAAGAAAACTGAATGACAATTTGTTCAAAATTAGGAGAAGAATATTCCTATCCAAGGGGGCATTAGATTAAAAGAATGAACAGCAAAAATAATTATTAAACACTGCTATATGCCAAACACTATGCTAAATATTAAGGATGTAAATACAAGTAAGAAGATAGTCCTTTTCCTCAAGGGGCTTACATTTTAATAGAAGAAAACATCATATATAGAGAAGTGTTGAATAGTTAGATGTATTTTGCTTTAGTGAGTTATGAAGTGGGGAAGAAGTGCTACACATAGGTTGGCAGACACATTATGAGATGCCTTATATGCTTTATAAAGCTGAAATATGATATGGTATTAGGGTCAGCCAGTCAATATAGTGGGCTAAATGGGCTAGTTTATACCTGGTGACTAAGCAGTGAATAAGCTAAATCATAGTCGATCACTATCCAGTGTTGCTGATATTATGTACAATGTTTTCCTAGTCCTGATAATTTCACTTTGTACCAATTTGTAAAAGTCTTTCCAGATTTTTCTGAAATCTGTTCATCATTTTATTGCATAATAATATTTCATTATATTCATCTGTCACAGCTTATTCAGCCATTCCCCAATTGATGGGCATCCCTTTAATTTCCAATATTTTGCCACTACACAAAGTAATGCTACTAATATTTTTGTACATGTAGGTCCTTTATTCCTTTTTATGATCCTTTTGGGATAAAGAGTTAGTAGTGGTATAGCTGGATCAAAAGGTATGCAATCTTATAGCTCTTTGGACATAGTTTCAAACTGATCTCCAGAAAGGCTGGATCAGTTCACATCTCCACCAATAGTACATTAGTGTCCTGGTTTTGCCACATCCTCTCCAACATTTATCATTTTCCATTTTTGTCTTATTAGTCTTGTAAAATTCACTTTTTTATTTCCTTAACCAATTCTTTGATCTTCTCTTTCTCTATCTTATTCATGTAAGCATTTAGAGGTATAAAAAATCCCTTAAGAATAGCTTTGATTGCAAGCCATCATTGTCATTCTTTTGGATTAAATTATTGTTGTTTCTATGATTTGTTGTTTGACCCTCTCATTCTTTTTTCTTTTAGGTTAAGTTTATCTATTTATTTATTTTATTATTATTTTCTTTTATTATAACTTTACAAGATATATGCATGGGTAATTTTTCAATATTGACCCTTGCAAAACCTTCTATTCCAATCTTCCCCCTCCTTCCTCCCATTCCCTCCCCCTCCCCCAGAAGGCAGGTAGACCAATACATGTTAAATATGTTAAAGTACATATTAAATACAATATATGTATACATATCCATACAGTTATTTTGCTGTACAAGAAGAATTGGACTTTGAAATAATGTAAAATTAACCTGAAAAGGAAATCAAAAATGCAAGCAGACAAAAACAGAGGGATTAGAAATGTTATGTAGTGGTTCACACTCATTTCCCAGAGTTCTTTCACTAGATGTAGCTGATTCTATTCATTATTGAACAAATGGAACTGATTTGGTTCATCTCATTGTTGAAGAGAGCCACGTCCGTCAGAATTGATCATCATATGTTATTGTTTTTGAAGTATATAATGATCTCCTAGTCCTGCTCATTTCACTCAGCATCCAATTGATGGGCATCCATTCAGTTTCCAGTTTCTAGCCACTACAAAGAGGGCTGCCATAAACATTTTTTCACATACAGGTTCCTTTTCCTTCTTTAAGATCTCTTTGGGATATAAGCCCAGTAGTACCACTACTGGATCAAAGGGCATGCACAGTTTGATAACTTTTTGAGCATAGTTCCAAATTGTTCTCCAGAATGGATGGATGTATTCACAATTCCACCAACAATGTATCAGTGTCCCAGTTTTCCCACATCCCCTCCAACATTCAGCATTATCTTTTCCTGTCAACCTAGCCAATCTGAGAGGTATGTAGTGGTATCTCAGAGTTGTCTTAATTTGCATTTCTCTGATTAATAATGATTTGGAGCATCTTTTCATATGGCTGAAAATTGTCTGTTTGTATCCTTTGACCATTTATCAATTGGAGAATGGCTTGATTTCTTATAAATTTGAGTCAATTCTCTATATATTTTGGAAATGAAGCCTTTATCAGAACCTTTGACTGTAAAGATGTTTTCCCAGTTTATTATTTCCCTTTTAATCTTGTCTGCATTAGTTTTGTTTGTACAAAAGTTTTCAATTTGATATAATCAAAATTTTCTATTTTGTGATCAATAATGATCTTTAGTTCTTCTTTGGTTACAAATTCTTTCCTCCTCCACAGGTCTGAGAGATAAATTATCCAATGTTCTTCTAATTTATTTGTAATCTCATTCTTTGTGCCTAGATCATGAACCCATTTTGACCTTATCTTGGTATACAGTGTTAAGTGTGGGTCAATGGCTAATTTCTGCCAAACTAATTTCCAGTTTTCACAGCAGTTTTTGTCAAACAGTAAATTCTTACCCCAAAATCTGGGGTCTTTGGGTTTCTCAAACACAAGATAAAGTTATTGACTATTTTGTCCTGTGAACCTAGTCTATTCCACTGTCAACTAGTCTATATCAAATGGTTTTGGTGACCGCTGCTTTATAATAGTTTTAGATCTGGTATAGTTAGGCCACCTTCATTTGATCTTTTTTCATTAGTTACCTTGAAAATCTTGACCTTTTGTTCTTCCAGATGAATTTAGTTGTTTTTTTCCTAGGTCATTATAATAGTTTTTTGGGAGTCTGATTGGTATAGCACTAAATAAATAGATTCATTTAGGTAGTATTGTCATCTTTATTATATTTGCTCGACCTATCGAAGAGGATTTATTTTTCCAATTGGTTAGATCTGACTTTATTTGTGTGGAAAGTGTTTTGCAGTTTTGCTCATATAGATCCTGGCTTTCCCTTGGCAGATAGATTCCCAAATATTTTATACTATCGGCAGTTACTTTAAATGGAATTTCTCTTTGTAACTTGTTGGATTTTGTTAGTGATATATAATGATGATTTCTGTGGGTTTATGTTGTATCCTGCAACTTTGCTAAAGTTGTGGATTACTTCTAATAGATTTTTAGTAGAATCTTTGGGATTCTCTAAGTATACCATCATATCATCAGCAAAGAGTGATAATTTGGTTTTCTCATTACCTACTCTAATCCCTTTAATCTCTTTCTCAATTCTTATTGCTGAAGCTAGCATTTCTAATACAATATTGAATAGTAATGGTGATAGTGGGCAACCTTTTTTCAATCCTGATCTTATTGGGAATGGTTCCACTTTATTTCCATTACATATGATGCTTACTGACAGTTTTAAATAGATGCTACTGACTATCTTAAGGAAAAGTCCATTTATTCCTATACTCTCAAGTGTTTTTATTAGGAATGGATGTTGGATTTTATCAAATGCTTTTTCTGTATCTATTGAGATGATCATATGGTTTTTATTAATTTGGTTATTGATATAATTAATTATGCTAATAGTTTTCCTAATATTGAACCAGCCCTGCATTCCTGGTAGAAGTCCTACTTGGTCATAGTGTATTATCCTGAGGATGATTTTCTGTAATCTTTTTGCTAATATTTTATTTAAGATTTTAGCATCAATATTCATTAGGGAGATTGGTCTATAATTTTCTTTCTCTGTTTTTTATCTACCTGGTTTAGGTATCAGTATCATGTCTGTGTCATAAAAGGAATTTGTTAGGAGTCTTTCATTTTCCATTTTTTTCTTTTTTTTATTATAGCTTTTTATTTACAAGATATATGCATGTGTAATTTTTCAGCATTGACAACTGAAAAACCCTTTGTTCCATTTCCCCCTTCCTTCCTCTCACCCTCTCCCCAAGATGGCAGGTTGACCAATACATGTTAAACATGTTAAAACATAAGTTAAATACAATATATGTATACATGTCCATGCAGTTATTTTGCTGTACAAAAAGAATCGGACTTTGGAATAGTGTACATTTAACCTGTGAAGGAAAACAAAAGGGCAGGTGAACAAAAATAGAGGGATTGGGAATTCTATGTAGTGGTTCATAGTCATCTCCCATAGTTCTTTCGCTGGGTATAACTGGTTCAATTCATTACTACTCTATTGGAACTGATTTGGTTCATCTCATTGCTGAAGAGGGCCGCACCTATCAGAATTGATAATCATATAGTATTATTGCTGAGATATATAATGATCTCCTGGTCCTGCTCATTTCACTCAGCATCACTTCATGTAAGTCTTTCCAGGACTTTCTGAAATCATCCTGCTGGTTATTTCTTACAGAACAATAATATTCCATAATATTCATATATCACAATTTATTCAGCCATTCTCCAATTGATGGGCATCCACTCAGTTTCCAGTTTCTGGACACTACAAAGAAGGCTGCCACAAACATTCTTGCACATACAGGTCCCTTTCCCTTCTTTAAAATCTCCTTGGGATATAAGCCCAGTAGTAACACTGTTGAATCAAAAAGTATGCACAGTTTGATAACTTTTTGAGCATAGTTCCAAATCGCTCTCCAGAATGTCTGGATGTATTCACAATTCCACCAACAATGTATCAGTGTCCCAGTTTTCCCACATTCCCTCCAACATTCCGCATTATTTTTCCCTGTCATTCCAGCCAATCAGACAGGTGTTTAGTGATATCTCAGAGCTGTCTTAATTTGTATTTCTCTGATTAATAGTGACTTGGAGCATCTTTTTCATATGGCTAGAAATAGTTTCAATTTCTTCATTTGAAAATTGTCTGTTCATATCCTTTAACCATTTATCAATTGGAGAATGGCTTGATTTCTTATAAATTAGAGTCAATTCTCTCTATATTTTGGAAATGAGGTCTTTATCAGAAATTTTGACTGTAAAAATGTTCTCCCAATTTATTGATTCCCTTCTAATCTTGTCTGCATTACATTCCCTATTTTTTTCAAATAGTTTATATAACATTGAAGTTAATTGTTCTTTAAATGTTTGGTAGAATTCACATGTAAAACCATCTGGTCCTGGGGATTTTTTCTTAGTGAGTTGATTAATAGCTTGTTCTATTTCTTTTTCTAAAATGGGACTATTTAAGCAATTTATTTTCTCCTCTGTTAATCTGGGAAGCCTATATTTTTGAAGGTAGTTATCCATTTCACTTACATGATCAAATTTATTGGCATAAAGTTGGGCAAAGTAACTCCAAATTATTGCTCTAATTTCCTCTTCATTGGTGGAAAGTTCTCCCTTTTCATTTTTAAGACTAACAATTTGATATTCTTCTTTCCTTTTTCTAATCAGATTTACCAAAGGTTTATCTATTTTATTGTTTTATTTCATAAAGCCAACTCTTAGATTTATTTATTAATTCAATAGTTTTTTTACTTTCAATTTTATCAATTTCTCCTTTTAATTTTAGAATTTCAAGTTTAGTATTTAATTGGGGTTTTTTTAATTTGCTCTTTGTCTAGCTTTTTAAGTTGCAAGCCCAATTCATTAATTTTTCTCTTTCTCTATTTTATTCAAGTAAGTCTCTAAAGATATAAATTTTCCCCTTAATACCACTTTGGCTGTATCCCACAAATTTTGGTATTTTGTCTCATTGTTGTCATCCTCTTGGATGAAATTATTAATTGTGTCTATGATTTGCTGTTTCATCCATTCATTCTTTAGGATGAGATTATTTAGTTTCTAATTACTTTTTGGTTTATTTACCTCTAGCTTTTTGTTGAATGTAGTTTTTATTGTATTGTGATCTGAAAAGAATGCATTTACTATTTCTGCCTTTCTGCATTTGATTTTGAGGTCCTTATGTCCTAATATATGGTCAGTTTTTGTATAGGTTCCATGAAATGCTGAGAAGAAAGTGTATGCCTTTCTGTCTCCATTCAGTTTTCTCCAAAGATCTGTCATATCTCACTTTTCTAATATTCTATTTACCTCTTTAACTTCTTTCTTATTTGTTCTGTGGTTTGTTTTATCTAATTCTGAGAGTGCAAGGTTGAGATCTCCCACTATTATAGTTTTGCTGTCTATTTCTTCTTGCAATTCTCTTAACTTCTCCTTTAGGAAGTTAGATGCTATACCACTTGGTGCATATATGTTTAATATTGATATTGCTTTATTGTCTATAGTACCCGTTAGCAAGATATAGTGCCCTTCCTTATCTCTTTGGCATGGCAATTCTCAGAAGGAAAGTCTCTAACAATAAGACCTCATTTTTCAAATATAGAGGGAACTGAGTCAAATTTATAAAAAATATATAAAAAATAAGAGCCATGCCCCAAATAATAAATGATCAAAAATATGAACTATGCCCAAAAGGTTATAAATTCATGCATATCCTTTGACCTGACAATACCACTACTAGGCCTGAATCCCCAAACAAATTTTCTTTTAAAGGAAAAGGACTTATATATGTACAAAATATTTGTAGCAGCTTCCTTCTCAGAGCAAAAAAAAAAAAAAAAAGGAAATTGAAGGAATGCCAATCAATTAGGAAATGGCTGAATAAATTGTGATATGTGATTATAAAAGAATACTATTGTTCTATGGGAAATGATGAGCAGGATGCTCTCATAAAAACCTGAAAAGTCCTCCATGAATTCAAGCAAAGTGAAATGTATTGTATACAATAGTAATAGCAATGTTCTGGGATAGTCAGTTGTGAATGATTTTGCTATTTTCAGCATTACAATGATCCACAACTACCCTGAAGGACTTATGATGAAAAATCCTATCCATATCCAGAGGAGGAATTAATTGTGTCTGAATACAGATTGAAGCATGGTTTTTTTCTTTCTCTCTCTTTTTACTTTATTTTTCTTGAGGGTTTTTTTTTTTTTTACAGAGGGAGATCTATGGTTTCTTTCACAACATGACTTTTATGAAAATATTTTGTGTAACTTCACATTTACCTTCTTAATGGCAGCTGGACTTAGAGATAAAGGAGAAAATCTGGAACTCAAAAGTGTTAAAAAAATGTAAAAAAAAACCTGGAAAAATTTCAAATTAATTAATTAAAAAGATACAGTTCTCAACAGTTATAAGTATCATCTTCTGATGTAGAGATGTAAACAGTTTAACTTTTTAATAATGTGTTTTTTTCCTGTTTTCTTTTTTATGATTCTCTTTATTCTTATATATGAAGACTGAACTTTCTATTCACTTCTGGTCTTTTCATCAGATCTGATTGAAAAATCCCTTGTTTTATTGAATGCCCATCTTTTTTCCTGAAAGATCATGCCCAATTTTTTCTGGATAGTTGATTCTTGGTTGTAGTCCAAACTCTTTTGGCTTTCAGAATATCATATTATAGGCCCTGGAGAAACTGCTAAATCCTGTGTAATCCTGACTGTGGTTCCAAGATATTTGAATTGTTTCTTTCTAACTGATTGAAGTATTTTTTTTTCTTGACCTGATAACTCTGGAATTTGACTACAATATTTCCTTGTCTTCATTTTGTGATCTCTTTCAAGAGGTGAACAGAGGATTCTTTCAATTATTATTTTGCTCACTAGTTCTAGGATATCAGGGCAGTTTTCCTTAATAAATTTAGGAAGATATTGTCTATTCTCTTTTTCTCTCGTTTTCTCATGGCCATGGTAGAACAATAATTCTTAAATCATTTCTCCTGTATCTATTTTCCAGATCAGTTGATGTTGCAATAAGATATTTTACATTTTCTACTTTTTTTCATTCTTTTGATTTTGTTTGACTTATTCTGATGTCTCAAAAGTCATTAGATTTTAATTATTCAATTTTAATTTTTAAGGAATGATTTTATTCACTTAGCTTTTGTAACTCCCCATTTGACTAGTTCTACTTTTAAAAATGTTGTTTTCTTCACTGGATTTTTTTCCATTGGCCAATTTTATTTTTTAAGGAATTGTTTTCTACAGTCAATTTCTATCCTTCCTTTTCCAAGGTGTTGACTCTCTCTTGCATACATCTTATTTCTTTTCCCAATTTTTTCTTTTACCTATCTTATTTGACTTTTCAAATCCTATTTAAACTCTACAGAGTAGGTTTTTGGGGCTTGAGACTATATCCTACTTTCAGGATTTGCATATAGGCATTTTTCTTCTGAATTGGTGTTTTGATCTTCCCTGTTACCACACTAGCTTTCTTTTTTGTTTCTTCCTTTATTTAGCTATTTCATGGCTTTTAAGGTAAAGCCCCAGGGCAAAGGGCCATTATCTAACCTTCTTGTGCTGGGGCTTGCTTGTGCTTGGTCACTTGCTCTTTGCTCTAGAATAACCTGATCTAATTGTACCTGTTGTTGCCTGGTTTCCAAGGTTGGAAATTTGCTTTTCAAAGTAGGACTGCAGGTTCTACTGCTGACCTGCTATTCTACTGTCTTGTTAAGTCAGAACCAAGGTTTTCAGCTGCTGATCTGTGCTGTGGCTAAGAGCTTCCCACTGACTTGCCTGGACATCTTCTGGGCTGTGTTATTCCCTCCTTTTACCCAAATGAGACAGATCTTTCCCGAAGTCCTTCCAAGTTACCTTAAGCCAGAAAATTGTTTTACTCCATATCTTTGTAGGTTCTGTCACTCCAGAATATGTTTAGAGGCTAGATTTAACATTGTTTCTCAGACTCTTATATTATCTTTAAGCTTTTTTTTTTTTTTTTTGGTGAAGAGGCATTTGGGGTTAAGTGACTTGCCCAAAGTCACACAGCTAGGAAGTATTAAATCTGAGACCAGATTTGAGCTCAGGTCCTCTTGACTTTGTAAACTCCTTTTTTTTTAAAGCTCTTCCCTAAGTTCTTGCTGGACTTGAGACTTCTTCCTATTTTTCTTTGGGGATTTTCCATGAGAGTTTTGGCTTTGTTGTCCTCTTCTGTGTTTGTCCTAATTGCCCCTGTCACCATAGTAACTATCCATTGTCAAATTCTTTTTCGATTATTTTTTGATAATAATTTTTGGTCTTATCCCTTTCTATTAAATTTGAGCCAAATGAGCCAAAAAGAGTACTCTCAGGTTTCTTATGCCAGGAGCTAAAGAATCTGGCTGTTTACCTGGTGCTGCACTAATGTTGCCTTGAAACCCATGGGGGATGCTAATGTCTGGTGCTGTATTGAGGGGGTGGGAGGTGGTTGGCACTGCTGCAAATGTTAAGGGTCTGGCAGCTTACTGGTGCTAAACTGGAGACCTAGTAGTAGTATCTGGTGTGTGATGAGGCTAGTGGAATGTTTTTGCTTTCCCCCAAGGGAATCATTGAAGCACTTGGCAGGTTGGCTACTGGAGGCTGCCCATTTGCCCAGGGCTATGTTGAAGCATATGGTTATTCTCAGAGCTTGAGACTGCCCATTCCCTTGGCTATACTGAGGCACATGGTGCAGAGGTAACTGTTCTATTTCTGTATTCTATTGCACTGGGGCTCTTGATCTACCACTGGTTTGCTGGAAGGAGAAATTCTCTTCTTCCTCCTCTTCCTCTTCTTCCTCCTCTTCCTCCTCCTTCTCATCTTTTTTTCTCTCCCATCCTTCCTCCTTCTCTGTCTCTCTCTAATTATCATGCTTGTATAAACACACACACACACACACACCAAATACACACACATACGCACACAGAGAGTTTGCTTATTAGAATAAGCTACATATCCAGGCATGATCTATAATCTCATCAAAGTATTTTTATACCATGTTACCATTAATCTCTCCAAATCATGTTCCTCAAAGTCTCTGTATGGCACCAATAAAAGTACTACTGAAATGTGCCATTCCCTACGACAAGAATATATAGTCCCTGAGAGCAGTAAGATGATAGGAAGGGGAAAGATAAGTATAGACTGAAGTAAGTAGAGAAAGTGAATACAAAGTAAAGTAGGGTTGCCTGGATAAGCTGAAACTTGGTTTGATGGGGTCTAACAGATGGGTAAAAATCGAATATACCAGGAGGAACTAAAGGGCATTCCAGACCTGAGGAGTTAAATGAATAAAGATGTAGAGGTTAGAGTAAAAATTGATATGGAGAGAGAAATGGAGAAGCAGCAGTTGGGATATATGGAAATTAAAACTAAATGGTAATTTAGGGGCCAGGACAAGGAAAGTGATTGTTCTAAGTACTCAACACTTAGATTTAAGCACCCCAAGATAATGCTGAGGGTAACAGTGGTGATATCCAGATAAGTATACATTTCCCAAAAGATTTGGTTAGTGGTTCAACTCAACATTGCATTTTGCTGACCAAATTTCTGCTCAGACTGAGTTTTTACTGTATTTCAAGTGATTAAAAAGCTCACTGAAAAGTATTTACAATGGAAATGCTGACAAATTTATTCCTGCAGCTGCCTGGATGATAGGAATACCATGACAGAAAACTGTTAATTGGCCTCGGCATCCTATTCAATGGTCCAGGTCCTGAAAATCTCAGATAACCTCGCTGTCATTGGCTGTGGCTAGGTGCTCAGGAGGCTGCATATTTCATTATCTGAAAGGGCAAGTGTTGGGTAACTTGACTATCGATCTGTAGATAAAAATATTCTAGTAACCTGAGGCTCATGGCAGTAACTCTTAGTGTGAAATACCCTCTTACTTAAGCATTGGCTAATTAAGTTAAATTAATTTATGAGTAACTTTTTAAAGTCAGACCCCTGGTGATTCATCAGACTGGTATATTAGCCTCTCCCCAAAATCATGATCTTGAGAACCCCAAGAGAAGTATGTCAGTCTAAACTAATCCCTATCTCTCTTACCAAACTGATACAGCAAATTGTATGACAGCTCATATGCCTCATTGCTGAATAATTCATCCAAATTAGCAGAGATGGCAATTCTAAGAAAATGTATTAGCCAGAAGTCTACCCAGGAGTTCAACTGTTCTCTAGCCAAACTCCCACAAGCTCCTGTACCTCACTGTTAGCTTGTCTTGTGAGGCAATGTCATAGAACACTTCCCATTGAGAAAGGCCATATACCATCCCTTTCCTCTCTTGTAAACCTCTTTTGAGCCACTAGCAACTTTATTCCTTTCTAATATAGAGATCTATATAGTGGGGAAACACTGGCTTTGGAGGTGACACATTTGAATCTTGACTTTATGGTGCTCAATACTTTCATGACCTTTGGCAAGTTTTTAGCAACCTCTGAGCCCTCCCCTCTATCAGCATCTACATTTCTTCACTTTTAAAGTAATGGTGATTGAGGTCAATGACCTCCAAGGTCCCTCAGAAGACCTCTAAGTTCTAAGACTGTGATTCTACCGTACTTCGGAATCACACAAAGGGAAGAAAAGGGCAAGGACTCAAGGTCATACAAGGAATACAAGAATATTATGTCATAACTGAAAGTGGCCTTCAAAATTGACTAGTCCATTCACTTTTCCCCAACTCCCACTTTACAGGTGAAGAAAATGAGGCTTTCAGAAATTGACAACTGGAAATACAAAAGCAATGTCTTTAGATAAGAAATGGTCAGGGAAGAGGGGGAAAGTAGAAAATATGTGACCTGTGTTATTCTATATGAAGCTATTTTTCCCCCACATTGAGTTTCATCTCATTTGAGAATTAATATTTGACTTAAGTGTCTATTATCCAGTGTTTCATGTTCTTATGGTTAAAAAGCAAAGAAAGCTAGAGAGAGTAGCGAGCAGAACTTTGAATTGGACATTAAGAAGACCAAATTCTTGTTTTGACATTCACTATCTGACTTGTCTAGTCCCTGCCTTTTCATGCTTTCTTTCTCTTCCTGATGTTTTTTTTTTTTTTTTTTGTATGGGTTCAACCTGATTTCAAGAATTTGGGAATTTCTGAGTGAAGAAGTACCTTCTGTAGATGCAGATAAACAATTGTTTCACAATTTAATCTGGGGGATAGGATGAGGCAGGTAGAATGCAAGTTAAGTAATTAAGTAAAAATGCCCAGAACCATTCAACCAGTAAGTGTTAGAAGCAAGATTAGAATCCAATTCTTATCATTGTCTCACACCAGTCTCTAACCAATACACCATGCTGTTTCTTATCTAGATTTGGATATATTTTGCATTTATTTAGCCAATTGTTACTCCAATAAAATGTATTCTTCTTGGAGACAAGGATTACTTCATTTTTGTCTTTACTTTCCCTGTTTTCCACCCCCCCCCCCCTTCTCTCCATATCAAGTACAATGCTTGGGAGATAATAGACACTTAATAAATCATTGTTTAATTGAATTTAATTGAATGAGTCCATGATCAGTGACTTATAATGTTCATTCTACAAAAAAACAAAAAGACCCAAGAAAAGAATAAAATTGACTTTTTCCAAGAAGCATGGATTTTTAAAAAATTCTACCATGGTGGGTACATTGCACAAATGTAGCCCTGTCCCCAGCTCAGCCTTAAGAGGATGATTAAAATCCTATGAATTTCTATCTCTGTGGTTACCTCAATCCCAGATGTTTCCCATCCCCTAATGCTACTCATCTTCAGCAGCCTCTGAGTTGCTAGAAGCATCAGCACAGTGTGAGATGGGAAATAGGAGAGGAAAGCCTGCATGTCACTTGGGACCTGAGCCAGGCTAATTCTACTTAAACCCCTATTAAATTTACTCCTTCTCTGTAAGCATTTCCATCGTAAATAATGATTCCCTGCCCTGGAAATACACTACAGGAATCTCCTGATAGACGTAAAATTAAGCCCAGCTCCTGTTCTCTATCCACATAGCACATATCTGTAGCTTCATAATCTTCCAAACTGAAAGGGATTTTGCAAACATTAAAGAAAAATATTGCCACAGAAATCCTGCAGAGACCTAGGTTAAAGCTACCTTAATCACAGACACTGGTAAAGCCAGGATTCTATTTCTCCCCAATACCAAATACCTTCTTCCTCCAAATTACAAATAGAATTGAGATTCACTCTTACCAGCATTCAGCCCTCCCCCCAAAAAATAAACCAACATGACTTGCTAGGGTTCCCAAGTAAGATTTGGCTACTAAATTCTTTTCCTTTCAAATGAGTATTCAGCCTGAAACTTCTCCTCTCCATCCCCAACACACACACACACACACACACACACACTCTTCTCCTTTAGCCAGACCCCAAAAGAACATTTCCAAGAGGAAATCAAACATTTGAACAGTCTTTACTGCTCTTCTCAAGGTAATACATTTGATAGGATTTTAAACTAAGTGTGTTTGACATGCCCTCCCCACTCCTGACATATACAGACATAGTTCAGGCCTCCTTTCCAGCTGCTCTGTAGCAATGAAGATGTTGTAACCGAAGGGACCCCAAAACTCTCTGAAAACTCTTTGAAGGACAGATTCCCTTTGAATCCTGCCTCTGTAGAGAACCTTCCCAGGACAAACAGATTCATTCTGTTTTCTAGATGGGGCTAGCTGAGTCTAGAGTTGGAGATTTTAATCCCATTGAATTGGAGAAACACTCATTCAATTCTAAGATTTTCTATTCAATTCCAACTCAAACTCCACCCACCAGCCCTCATAGGGGGCAGGCCTTGGCTTGCAGCCAAAGGCTTCTACTATAAAAACAGCAATTTTAAACCCAGTCCTCAAAGAGGACCAAATATGTCATGGCAAGGAAACTCTCTCTCTTCCTGGCATAGCAGCAAACTCTGCCCACTGGAATATTCTCTTTCACTGTTACCTTCTCTTTATCCTCACCTATTTCCTAATGAGATTTTCTACCTCCCTGTTGGGATTTCTATACTAGAAACTTTACTTCTCTGCTGGGACCTTGACACTAAGGAATTCAGCCTTTCTATTCATGTATAGCAAAGGCTGACTTCCCAATGCCAATAATAAACTTCTTTCTATCGGTCTAGCTTTTCAGATTCATAAATTCCTTTATGAAGGACCTCTGTGCTGCCAGAAGGGAGTTCCTATAACTCCCTCCCTTGTGCCAATCCTAAAGGGGATTTAGGGGAGCCAAACCTCTTCATTTGGTTCCTTGAACCCTGAACCTGCCACTAACCTCATCATTTAACTTCCTGACCACCAGGAACCCTAATCTCATCATTTGGTTCCCGAATCTAATCTTATCACTTTCAATTCCAATTAGAGATGCCACAGAGTTCAACTAAAGTAAGAGCTACCTCAAGATGAAAAATGAGCACTAAAATGCTGATAAACTTCTCTACCAAAGGACAGACACACATTTGCAAGTTTCTAAGCTTTCTCTTATCCATGCTAAACATCCCCAATTCTTTTGACTAATTCCTTAAATAGTTGAATTGTTTGGGACCTTCTCCATTTTTTAGTCTTAATCTGGCATCCTTCCTTGTTCGCTATAGCCCAGATAGCATCCAATAAGAGCAGGAAATATTTGAATTATCATTTCACTCAATTTATAGACTATTACACTATTTCTCCTGCTTCCCTCTCCTTTTCCTTTTCTCACTGTATAGAAGCCTAATAATGGGATCTATGACTTAAATGGTATAGACACTTTAGTTACTTTGAATAATTCCATATTGTTTCCCCAAATGTTTGTACTAATACACAGCTACACAAATAATGCACCAGTATGCCTATGCTCCCATCATCCCTTCAACACTGAGTATTCCAATCTTTGGCCATCTTTGCCATTTTGTGGCAGATACAGTGAAACTTGTCTTGATTTTCAACTCTCTTACTATTAGTGATTTGCAACATTCTTTCATATTGTTGTTAGTCATTTGCAGTTCTTCTTTTGAAAAATCTTTGTTTGAGTAGATGCCATCATTTGGGGAATGGCTGAATAAGTATGGTATATGAAGGTAATGGATTATTATTCTATTAAAAATGTGGAACAAGTTGATTTTAGAAAGGCTTGAAAGGATTTACACGAACTGATGAGGAGCGAAAGAAGCAGAACCAGGAATACATTGTACCTAATAACAGCAAGATTGTGCGATGACCAACTATGATAGACTTGGTTCTTCTCAGCACACAAGGCAATCTCAATAAATTTTGGATGACAAATGCCATCCACATACACAGAGAGAACTAGATATAAATATAGATATAAATCAACATATGTTATATTTACTTTCTTTTTCTTTTTCTTCTGCTTAATTTTTCACTCATGTTTTTTCTCTTTTGTTCTGATTTTTCTTTCCCAACATGATTCCTAAAGAAATATGAAAAAAAAAATGTACATGAATAATCTAAAAAATGTTGGTTTTATGTGTAAATAAGGAAAATAAAAATAAATTAAAAAAGAAAAATATGTTTAACATCTTTTGAATATACACTTCCCCACCTCAGTTACACAGAATGATAGTCATATGCTTGACATATTTATACATTGTACCACTTCTATCTTCATAAGTGCTGAAATATTTTTATCTGATTATAATCTGTTATGATTTCTTCTCTCCTTCACACTCTTTAATCCTGTTCTTTTCCTCATCATAGCTTACAATTCCTCCCCCTCCCCCGCTCACTTCTTTCCCAGGGCATTTCTCCTGCACTGGCTATACTTTCCTCCCTTTTCCATTTTTGACTCCTTGGTGAATCAGTTCAATTTTAGATTATTATTTCCTCCTGAGTTCCTGATCCCCTTATCCTTTTGCCAATCTTGCCCTTCTAAGCCTCAATAGAAGAGAAAGTAATGGATAATTACTCTCATCATCCACTACTTTCCCTTCTATTTTCATGGAAGTGGAGAAAAACACTAAAGCATGCTAAATGGATTCATTACAGTCACATTATATCAGTTCAAATAGACCTTCACTGGGACAAAATAATTGTTTTATATCCCTCTAATTGAGTCACTGTTCACCACAGCAGACTTCCCAAACTTTTTCATCTCTCTTCAAACATCACTACCATTCTTCAACTAACTCCTCACCCTGGAATATCCCTCTATCTTGGTGTTCCCCTTCTTTCATTGATGGGTAGGAATTCTAAGAGACTCCAGCCACCATGTTCCATTCCTTTCCTAGCTGTGTTTCCATCTTTTTAAACACATTACATTGTGGCCTATCCTTCACTCTCCTTGTTTTGCCTGATCTATCTACAAGGGAAGGAGAGAACCACCATTTCATTGATTGCCCCACTGTGGTCTTCTTACTTGAGCTGTCTTAGGCCCTGGAAGAATTCTATACTGAAGTCAAACTCTTAGGAATGCTGATAATCCATCTAAACTCATCTCTCAACATTTAACAAGCTCCTATCCAGTTATACCTTCCCCATCTGAGGGATTCTGAATTCCTGGATGTCATTATTCAAACCTTATTGTCCATCCCCCTTTGCCCACTTTCTTATCCCCATCCCCTCAATCACTCCAATTCTCCAATGTCTCATTCTAAAGATAACCTCTTCCACTGTGTTATAAGGTAACAAACTTGCTGTAGTGTTCTTCTTTTTCTATGATATATTATGGTTCTCTGGGGAAGCAGGTTTCTTGGGGAGGTTTTCTGGAGGCAGCCTTAGTTTCAGTTCAGAGTAATAATCACTCCAAATGCAGCCAGGTGTTAAAAGTTCAAACTTTTATTGTCTCCTTCAATATAGCCTGGTTAATTTTCTTGAGGCCTGTCTCACTCCTTGGTTCCAAGAGCTCTTGCAGCTTGTCTTTTAGCTCTTCCAGATTCTGCCTCTAGCTCAACTCCAACTCGTGGCTTCTCAATCTCCAACTGACGCTCCACTCTCAATCTTTTCAACTGAACTCTCCTGACTGAGCTCAGCTGTTTTTATGCTCTTTTAGAGGAGTAAACTCAAAGGTTGTCTCCTCCTCTGAGAGTGGGATTATGGGAGGTGTGAATTTGGATATCTCTTACTGAACCCTGAAATCTCCCAAATGTGTGAGCTAATGTGTGAACTCTCAAAGGTGTTAACTTAAGCATTGTTTCTATCAATTCCATTGAGTTATCACCTTGTTTCAAGTTCTGGCTCATAACACTTGCTTTCATCCTATTTTCCCCCTTTCCTTTCCTTTTTTTGGTTCTCACTGAAATCTGATTTCCTTGGTGACACAGACTTCCTGGCCCCCTCTCTAGCACTTCTTACACTTTCATTCATTTGACTTACCAGAAGTAGAACTACAATAGTTTTTGCTCCACTTAGCCAAATCTTGTCTCTCCCTCTATCACCACCCTTCAGTAAACTTTACTCCTTAAATCCATACATTACCCAATCAAAATCAGTAGCTATTGTCTCCAGAACACTCCCCTTCTTTCCTAAATGCTTTAACCTCTTAGTTCCTCAATTTACACAGATCCTCCACCTTGCTCCTCCCCCCTTAGCTACAAACAGAGATAGTTATACCCTTGACTTTGCCATTTCCCTCAGTGTCTCACTTCCCTGTTCCAGAAGTCTGAAACTTCCTTTCCTGATCACAATTCTACCTTTCCTTTAACATTGCAATCCCAACTCATGTTCTTTGTCCTCACTGTGAACGCTAATACTTTAACTCCTCAGTTCATTCACAGCCCATTGTAACTATACTTTCCTTCCTTCCTCATTTTATCTTCTTAGATTCTACACTTTCTTCTTAAGTCCCTTGCATCCTTATGATAGCCTGTCAAGTCTCAGCTTTATATTACTCTTACCATTTGTTGCCTTCTGTCCCATTCATATGCTATTGAACAAAGTTGGAAGAAATCACAAAACTGAATTGAATATAATCTTAACTCAAATTCACTATTCCACCAGCTAACTTTTGGCTTTTCTAAATCTTTTTCATCCCTCTTCAAACAGTTGATATTTCTTTCTCTTCCTGTCCTCTCAGATGAGAATCTTGTTTCATATTTCACTGAAAAAAAAAATGAGTCTATTCATTGAGAATACCCACTTTTCCTCTTCCTCCTAAATTTCCATTACTCATATGCCTTCTGCCATTATTTCCTCCATCACCCTAATATCACATGAAGAGTTGGCCCTTCTCATTGCTAAGACAAAACTCAGTACAAGAAGAAACAAGCCTATTCCATAACATTTCCTACAGAAGATTGCCCTAAAATTTCCCCACTCCAGGCCATTCTCTACTCAATTATCAAAGTTATCTTCTTAAAGTGCAGATATGATCATATTATCACATTATTCAATAAACTCAAGTAGCTCCCTTCCTCCAGGATCAAACATACAAGATAATAGATCTCCCAACTCCATGTATTTTCACTGTTTGTCCCTCAGATCTGAAATGGTCTCTCTCTTCATCTCTATCTCATGGCTTTCTTCTATGTCTCAACTAATAAATTTAATTTCTGCAAGAAGTCTTCCCTTTTTATACTAGATACTTTAAATTTGTTTCTGTAGTAGATTTTCAATTTCATCTTATCAAATTTATCTATTTTATCTTTTATAATTACTTCTATAATTTATTTGGTTAAGTTTTTTAGTTATATAATCAAAATTTTGGAATTCATCCTTTCCTTTGTTTGAATACACCTCCTACCTATAACTCTGAGAAGTACAAGATCTGTTTCTCTTTGAGTTTTCTATAATATGATCTTCAATAATGAAGTTATGTATTATTTCAAATTTATTGTACAATATCATATAAGATGTTTTAGGCTTTTTTTAAAGTTTAATTTTTGTCAGACAGCATTCTCAGTTTTCCCAGCAGTTTTTAATCAAATAAGGAATTCTTTCCTAAATCATTTATGGTTTTGTTTTTGTTTGTTTGTTTGTTTGTTTGGTGTATTAAAAACTGGAGTATTGGATTCCATTTCTGATCCCTTCTCTTCTCTGATTTATTCCATGATTTATTTTCAATTTTTCTTTTAAATCAATGCCAAATGGTTTCAATGCTTTGATAATTTGAGGTCTGAAAGTTCTATTCCTCCTTCATTGCTATTTTTTTCATTATTTCTCTATATTCTAGATGTTTTATTGTTTTTGTTTGGAGTTCTTAAAAATACTCCTTTGAGAGTTTGATTGGTCAGAATTGTAAATTAACTTTGGTAGTATTGTCATTATTATTATATTAGCATCACCTAACCAAGAGGAGTGAATATTCTTGAAGATATTTCAATTTGTTTTTTTAACACTTTACAATCAAATAAATATGTTTTTTTAATATGTTTCAGTACCTTGGACCTCAAATCTTTTCTGCATTTTTTAGTTATTTGGAATTGTATTTCCCTTTTTTAATTTTTGCCTCTTGTGTTTTGTAATTATACAGAAATATAGTTGGTTTTTAAGGGTTAATTTTGTAGCCTAAAACTTTACCAAAGCTACTATTTACTTTAATTAGTATTTTTGCTGATTCCTTAAGCTTTTCTAAAGAAACAATTATATCATCAGCAAATAGGAATCGCTTTATCTCCTCTTTGCCTGTCTTTACACAGTTAATTTCTTTCTCTTTTTTATTGCTGTTACAATCATTTCTCTTACTATCCCATATAATAGCCAGTAGAGAGGGCATTTGCTGCATATTTATTGAGAAAACTTCTAATGTATATCCATTGCATAATATGTTTTTTTTGGTTTGTTTTAGATAGATAGTTTTTACCGTATTAAAAAAAAGTCCCTCTCAGTCTATAGTATGCAGAGGGAGGGAGTGAATGAATGTTATCTTTTGTCAAAGACTTTTTGTGCATCTATTGAAATAAGCATGTGGATTGAGATGTTATTGTTTTTAAATATGATAAATTGTTGGTTATTTTCCTAATGTTAAATCATTCTTGCATTTCTTATTTAGATCCAACTTGTTCATAATAAATGACTTCTTAGATGAATTGCTGTAGTCTTTTGGATAAGAATTTATTCAAGATTTTTGAATTGATGTTTATTAATTATGTTAGTCTATACTTCTGTGATTTAACTTTCCCTGGTTAAAGTAATAAGACTATAGTTGTCTTCTAAAAGAAATCTGATAGAGTGCTTTATTTATTTAATTTTAAAAATAATTTATGTAATGTTGGCACCAATTTTTCTTTAAAAATTTGATAGAATTATCATACAAATATATTAGATTCAGAAGTTTGGGGGCTTTGTTTTGTTTTTCCTCCTTTAGTAATTATACCCAGTCTTATTTCTTTTTCTGATGTTAGATTATTTGATCTATTAAGACTTTAGTATTTTGTATTTTTAAAAAGTATTCCTTTATTTCTTTTGTACTGTCATTTTTGTTAGCATATAGCTTTGCATGGTAGAGTTTGATTATTCTTTTTACTTTTTCTGTGTTTGTTGTAATTTCATGTTGTTTATCTTCTATGTGGATGATTTGATATTCTGGCCTCTTTAAAAATCAGATTGACTAATTTTTTTTATTCTTTTCAAAGAACCAGCTTTTAGTCTTATTTAACATTTTTTACATCTTTATAGTTTCCAATTTACTTTTTCCTGTGCTTATGTTGGGTTTGTTCATTTCTAATTTTTAAAACTGCATATTCTGTTCATTAATCTTTTCATTCTCTATTATATTAATATATTTTAGCTGCATTCCAGACGTTTTGTTATGTTTTTTTTCATCATTACTTTGTTTTACATAGTTATTAATTGTTTCTATGATTTGTTCTTTACCCATTTTTTATGTAAGGATTTCTTTGTTAAATTTCCATTTGGATCTATGTCTTCTATTTGTGCTCCCTGAACTAATTTCTATTTTTATTGCATTGCAGTCTATAAAGGTTCCATTTACTACTTCTTCCTTTTTATATCTCTGTTCCTAAAACATTCTCAAGTTTTATAATTATTATTTTCACTGCTGAGAAATATGTATATTATTTGGCAGTTCCATTTAGAAAAAGTCAAGAACCTTTTAATTAGTTTCTTTAGTAACTTGTTCAATTCTACACTTTCCCTTTTGTTTATCTTTTAGTTAGAGTCACCCAAAATTGAAATGAGGATATTAATATTTTTTCTATTACTGTATGTGTTTTTTTAAATTCTACTTATTTTTTTTTATTTGTGAATTTCAATGCTAAGGAATTTGGAGATATAAGTTTAATATAAATATCAACTTTTCATCTATGATTCCTTTCCAAATAATGTAATTTCTTTGCTTATTTCTTTGTATGTTGTGAACACTTCTTTTTGTTTTATCCAGTAGCATGATTGCAACTCCTACTTTTTTTTGATTCATCTGGTAAAAAGTAAATTTTGTGGCTGCCCCTCATTTTTATATTCTGTGAACATCTTTGTTTTTGAGGTAACTTTCCTGTAAGCAACACATTTTAAGGTTTTGGTTTTTTTAGCTAATCTGTCATTTTCTTTCATGTTATCAGATCATTTAGTCCATTCACAATTAAGAATATGAGAGGTCTATATTTTCTTCAATTTGTCTCTACTGTTGTTTTTTTTTTCCTTCTTTAGGATTATTTTTGTAGTAGCAACACTTTGTCTTTTTTAGTAATTTTGTTTAATCATCACAGCTTCTCTTTCTCCCTCCTATTTTCACCCTTTCCCCTAGATTTGGAATTATTTAATTTAATTATCTTTTCATTTATTCTTTTAATCCAGTTATCTAGCTCAGCTATTCTTTTTTCTCTCTCAGTTAAGGAAAACAAAATACTCTTTTCTTTCCTTCTCTTGTCACTTCTTTAAAAAAAAATAGTTACGCCCTCATTTTTTGAAAACAAAAGTACCATAAAAAGAATTCATTAGATTACTTTCAGAAAAAAAAAATCTCTTTGTTGTGAAGTTTAAGGCAGACATGCTTGTCAAGTAAATAATCTGTTCATATCTGCCTTTTTACAGGAATGTTCCAAATGCCTTTCTTTTATTGAACGTTCACTTTTTTCCTTTAAGATTAGCCTCAAGTTTTCAGGATATGCAACTTTGAAATGCAACTTGAATTCTTTTGCTCTCCAGATTTCCTTATTCCATATCTTTCTGTGGTTTCTTTTGAGTACACAACAATCTGGTATTATTAAATTTTTCTTTCTTTTATTTATGAAGTTCTTTCCCCTGTTTTTTTTTTTTTTTTTTTTGCAAAATTTGTTGTTTGTCATTGAAATTGTTGACTTTAACCATCATGTGTCTTAAACTTCACAACAAAGAGTTTTTTTTTTTTTTTTCTGAAAGTAATCTAATGAATTCTTTTTATGGTACTTTGTTTTCTGTGTTCAGAAGTTCTGGAAAGTTGTTGTTCTTGTTGTTTGTTCTATTTCTTGTACTGCTCTGTCCAAAGGAATGTAAATTTTGATCACTAAACCCTCACAAAATATTTTGGGATTTAAGAATGAGGACCATGCCTTAAACCCAACTCACTCTGGGTCTCATCTATTGACCAACAATAGGTTCCAGGTTAAGCGCCAATTAGTCATGGTTTAAGCCCTGATTGATTCAGAGTAAATGTAAATAGCAGTTGTTTCTGATTTGGCCAGAAGCCCTATCTTCCTATTTGAGATTGATATATATATATATATATATTTTTTTTTTTTTTTACTAGATAAAATATACTATTTTCTTCTTCTTTTCTTATCTAGACTTAATCACTGATTGAGCATTGTCTCAGTCAAACTGAGACTTGTTAAAGACTTTAGCTGAAAGAAGGCCAAGGAGGTCCAACTGCATCAGGGGCCATCTCCAATCATTCTGATCTATATCTGGCCACTAAACCTATATTGTTCCAGGGGAGAAATTGACTTTGCACAGCCCTACCTTACTTGAATCCACCCCACTTGCATGTCATGGCATCCCCTCCCTGATGTCAGAGTCTTCAAGAACAAAAATCAAACAACAATTTCCTGTGCTATGATATTTGTGGTTTATTTATTGGTAGACTTATGATTCTTATTTTTATGGATTCTGTCTTCAAGATTAATTTCTTCTACAGATATTCTTGGTGCTTTTACTATTTTTGCTTTTTTCTTTCTAGGTTGCCTTTCTTTTCTGTGTATTTGGATTACCAATCAGTTCTCTCTTTTGTTTCTTTGGAGAGATTTGGCAGTGTAGACTTAAGTTTTTTTATTCTACCAATTATTTCTACTGCTCAGGCTACAAATTCTATTTTCATGGTTAATTTTTCTCTCCTGAAGCATTTATGAATATCCTGTTTTGGTTTCAACTTCTCAGGAGAATCCATAGGATACTCTCCTTTATGAGCTAGTGATTTATTTTCTTTTGTCTCACTGTATTTATTCAAAGACGTTTGGGTTAATTTAGATGTTTTTGGAAGCCATCTTTCCTCACATTGTTAATATCTTCTTTGTTGGTTATCTGTTTGAAATCAAAGGTTTTCTTAATTGAGATTTCCTGCTCCTCAGATGTCAGATGCCCAGTCTTTTTCTTTATATTTTCCTATCACTTTTTGACTCCTCCTTTGATGGTGAATCCTCTACTGCTGGATCTCAAAGCTAGCTTAGCCTCCTTCCATGCTGGGGAATTCAGTTTTTACCAGCCTCAATCCTTCTCCCAAATGATGTGGGGATGGGTAACAGAAGGTCCCAGATGAATAGAAGACCCCTTTTTTTGAAGTCCAATAGAGCTGCACCCACCCATGACCCTTTGACAACCACCCATCTCATACTGCTCTTTCTAATCTTTAGTTCTCTAGGTGAACACTGCAGTAATGCAAGATGTACAGTGCCCTAGGTAGATAAATCTTTTATGTTCTTATGCTTCTACCTCCTCCACATAGTACTGAGATCTATTGCTTATCAACATAGAACAATGGGGTAAGATCAGGAGTAAGAGAAGTTGTAATGGCAGAGGCTGCCATAGTAGTGTGAGGGATGTAGAAGACCCTTACCCAAAATGACTACTCAGAGATCACTCAGTAGAAAGCAGAAAAGTTATTTATTAATAAATTCTCATGAGAATGAGCAATTCTATTGTGAGGAGGGAAAGAGAGAAAGCTCACAGTAGAAGGGCTAAAGATTTAGGAAAGATATACAGTTTTTATAAGTTTGGTTACAAAGGATTACATCATAGGTTGGGGAGCATTGAGATATAGGTGCCCTCTCCCCTAATTGAATGTTAAACATTGGTGCCAAAGGCAGATTAGAACAGAATGCTTTGTTTCCCTGATGCTGAGAGGAATCATCAATCAGACCTTCAAAATTCAGATTACTGAGCTGAGGTCATTTAATAATCTAAATATTGATAACATTGAACAAAGATAAATGTCATCATTTCTTGTTAAGTAAATATATCTAGTTTTAAGTAAATATTGGCTTGCACACAACAAATTTATGCAGGTCACTGAGACATAGAAATAATAAAAAATACAGAAAAAGAATTTAAATATTCCTGTAAGTTCTTCACCTTATCTCTCCATTCCACACAGTAGGAAGGGAATTCACGAAAAGATTTTAGAGCACAAGTCCATTATGCAGGTTTGCCAGAGCATGAGGTCTGGTGAGGGAGGGGATATTAGAATGTAGTAAAGATTAAGGATTACCTTTTTCTACTTTAATTTATTAGTAGGACTTTAAGTAGATACTTAGCATGTGAATAAAATAGTGAGAGTTATGAGAAGTTGTGAGGATCAGAAAAATTTTTAGTCTTTTATTTTGTTGGTCAGGTGACTAAGAAGTTGATTCTTAAAGTTAATTTTAAAAACTCAAATGTTGATCTTTATGTTTATTTCTCACTAAACCTCATTGGAAATACCACTATAAAAATGACATAAAAAGGTGAATTCACAAAAAATGGAGGAAAAAAGAGAAATTATTAGAAACTATTTTGCCTGATTATATGCCAATAAAAACAGTAGCCTAAACAAAATGAATATGTCCAAAAATATAAGATGCCGAAATTAACATTGTAAGATATAGAAGAGTTAAATACAAAGTTAAATAAGTGAAAAATAAGCTCTTAAAGAGAAGAAAAGTCTGGTTTATCATGTGTGCTAGTCCCAAGAATCATTGACTTTTTGACACTCCTTTAGTGCATTTCATTATCCCCACTCATACAAGTAAGGCTATTTACTTAGAACATTTTTGTTGAGGAGTCAAAAGAATGTTCCATTTCCTCTGAGATCTGATTGTTTTGAAATTTGAGCCTTCATTAACCAGCAAGATTGATGCAAGTACTCATACTCTCATTTATGTTATATCAGAACAGCCTGCCCACATTGAGCTTGAAATAATGCTCCAATTGCTTCCCATGCCCTTTTTTTGCTAATTCTATCTATCCTTTACCTTGAGTTCTAGAAAAAAGTGATGAAGCAAAGAAATGAGATGCACATGAAAAGCAATGTGCTGCATGTCTTTTTTCTTTTATATTTACTTATTGTTCATTGCCTGATTCCCTTTCCTTTGATGGTGGTTCCTTTTAGAGATGGATCTCAAAAGAGTGACAATCTCCTTCCAGGTTGGGCAATTCATGGTTTACTAGACTCCATCTCTACCTGCAAATTATTTCTGGGGGGACAAAACTGGCTCTACCTAGATAATAGGTTCTTTCCCTCTGGCTTAGTGGAGTGTCACACAGCCAAACATATGTTCTGAACTCATTGACTCTGTCCCTTATTTCTCTGGCTGATTGACACAAAGAACTATGATACCATGGCCTACAAACAAACAAATTATGTTTGGAGTTTTAATCTTTAAGATACTGTGGGGAGGGAGGTTGGCAAGTATAACTAAGGTGTGTTGTAAGCAGAAACTATATTCTTCAGTTTTCTGCCTGATTTGTATACAGATCATCTATGTTGCTATCACAGTTTGAGCAAATTTCTGCCATTTGGATATCTTCATCACTGAAAAGGCTGGGAAGACATGAGGTATAGACTTGCGTTTTATTTCAAGTGCAAAGGCTTATTTGATCCATCCTATGATGAGGAGAGGAGAGGGAAGTGAGTGCTGCTGAGTGAGCATATTAGAGATTAGGGATTATTCTTTTTTGCTGTTAACTCATTGAGTTTTTACCTCATTTGGGTTCTTAGTGTCTTAGATGTAATAGAGACAACCAAAATTGCTTTGTCTTGTGCATAATTTCTATTTTGGAGAAATTTTAAAAATTGTAAGAATCAGAAAAAAATCCAGTTTTCTTTCCATATTGATCACCTTTTAAGTATTGTTATATTAAGTGTTTTCCAAATTGTGAATTATTACATTAAGAATTTATTTATATTCAACAAAATTTGTCAATAAAGATGTAAAGACTTGCAGGTGATAGTAAACATATAAGACCTTGTTCGATTACTTATTTTAATTTTTATAGTGTTCCATGTAAAATATTAGTAATTGTTTTATAATTTATACTTATGTTTTCATAATCATATGTGGGATAAAATTTTAATCATATAGTATTAATTTTAATTTGGAGGTTTGGGGAGCAAAGTTATCATTATAGTTATTGTAAACAGTGAATAAATCTAAAAGAATATGAGTAATATATTAAATTACCTTGAAGATTCACATCACATTTTATTGTTGAAAGGGTTTCAAGGAACAAAAGACATTGGAAACTACTCATCTGAGTATTCTTGTATTACAGGTGGGTGACCTGACAAATTCATAAAAACCCATAGTTCTAGAAATGTGTAGGTGGCCTAAGAATTCTTTGTCCTAAGTAAAAACAAAAAAATCATGTCCCAGAATTTCAAACTTCCAAAAATGATAAGACATTTCATTGATTTATTTTTTTAAAAAATGTAAAACATTGAACATAAGACATTTGCAACTAGGGAATATTACAAGTACCAGTAAATAAATGGATGGATAAATATGGTTCATTCTACTGAATTTAACACTTTACTGGAAAAGAGAAGATGTGGGGGCTCAGGAAGCTGTCTTCAGGTGTCTGAAGGATTCTTAAGAAAGGAGATAATACCTCTAAACAAGAGTATAACATGCTTGGCCTCAGAGAGCAAAATAAGGAGCAATGTATGGGATTTGCAGAGGCAGATTTCAGTTCAATGTAGGGAAATTTTTCCTAATAATTAGAAGCATTGTAGAATGAGATGATTGCCTCTGCAAGTAGTGAGTAGTTATACTGTGGCTCCTTAAGTGGATGACAATTGCTTCTCTAAAATGATTTAGTAGAGAGAGGTGCAAGAAGACCTCTGAGATCTCTTCAAATACTAATAATCTGTGGAAAAAAGAAAGCAATGTTGTGGAAAATGGCATGATTATGTACTCAGGGAATCTTCTCACTAATCCATCATATATTCAATAAGCATTTATTAAACACTATGTACTATTCCAAGTGCTAGAAGACAAAGGAAAAAATAAAACAGCCCCTTCCTCAGGGAACTTACATTGAACCAGAGGAAATAACATACATACATACATATATATGTATATATATATGGAGATACTAAATCTATATAATATTTACATGTTATAAATATATATGTTATATATACAGAAATATAGATATGTATATGTTGATATTTGTATATGTGTATGTATGTGTATGCTTTAATAGCTAAAATCTGCATGAAGCCTTTTTTGGCCTCATGGTCTCTATCAGCCTATATCATATAATTTCTCTCCCCCCACTCTTTCTTTATTTCTTCTCTCTACCTTTCTCTCTCTTTCTCTCTCTCTTTCTTTCTCTCTCTCTCTCTCTCTCTCTCTCTCGCTTTCTCTTTCTCTCTCTTCTCTCTCTCTCTCTCTCTCTCTCTCACACACACACACACACGTACTCATGTACATACAAAAACTATTAAAAATAGACCATATGCACTTTATTGTGATTTGGTAAGTGATCAAGTGTGGCTGATTCTAGGAGGTCTTAAATAATTGACAAAAACAGTGTCAAATCTAGCAAGGTGAACAGGGTGGCCCATAGGAGAGCCAGGACAATGATGAGGCCAAGTCCCGAGAAACGAGGGGATAGAGACCTTTGTGCCTCACTTTGTTATCATGGTTTTCAGTACATGCTTCCCCCAAAGTTTCTACCATAAAGCAGGCTGAGTGAAACCAAGCCTGCTCTGTGAGCATTCAGCTGTCAAACTACATTTCTTTCCCTAGCTCTTCCTTCACTCTTGACTTCAGCTTCACCAGGATGTTCCTCTAAATGAGATCCCAGGAGGGAGCATCAAAGCAAATTCCCCAGCTATGAAATTTATGGAAGTTGCCATTGGTGGCGTGATATGACTGTGTCAGTCCAACTACAAAAATGGAGGCTCAGGTCATGACTTTTCCAGAGTTCTTTTTGAAGATAAATAGAACTATAGACCCCACTCAAAAATCAAGGTATTCTCTCATCCTGTGCCCTAGAAATTTTTCATTTTTACAATCCTTTCATTTCATGAATTTTTTTTCTAAAGCCAGTAAATCATGATAAAGTACCAGAGTCTACTAACCCTACCACAGATATCATTCTCCAAAAGCTTGCACTAACTATAAAAGATAAAGTAACCTCCCTTGCTTGAGTGGTGGCCTGCCAAACCACAGATTCCTTGTTCATCTCTAAAAAAAAAAAATCTATGTTGAACTGCACTTACTAGCAGTGTGATTTCATAGAACCCATCTTGTATCTCTGTTATTCAAGCTTTCTCTAACCCACAGTGTTGTGAAGAAAATATTTTGTAAACTCTAAACATTAAATACATATAAACTATTATTATCTTGAAGGGACTAAATATGATAAAGTGGAAAGAGCATTGGTCCTGGAATTCAAAAACCTGGTTTTTTTGTGAGCTACAAGCTATACAATCTCATCACCAACTATCACCAACTTAACATCACCAATTTAACTTCTTTGGGTTTTTTCATTTGTGATATAGGGATACTTCGTAGGATCAGAGATTTAGAACCAGAAGGGACTTAGAGGTTGTTTACTGCAGTTCTCTCAGTTTATTATAGATGAGAAAATGGAGATCCAGAGAAATGAACTGACGTTGAAGGTTATATGGGAAATGAGCAGCAGAAGCACAACCTGAATCCAGACCCTCTGGTGCCTAATATAGGACTCTGCATTATACCTCTTTGCTTCACACTTGTATTATTTAATTCATAAGGATGTCATATAGAAAACATTTTCTAAACTGTGAAGGGCTTTATTAACTCTGAAATGCTTTGAAAACTACAGAGCACTCTTCTAAGTTAAATTGTTATGATGACATTGACTCCTTTCTGTGTTGGCTCCTTTCATGTGTTATTTCAAATTGTAAGCAGAGCACCTGGGAGGAAATAAACAGACTCAAATCTAGCTTTGAAAACTCCAATTTAGAATGAGTTTGCCAAAATCACAGACCTCCTATAGGTAAAAACTGATCTGAAACATGAAAGATAGATGATATCTGCATAGATGGATGAGGTTGTAGATGGATTTCTTTTGGCAATAGGAATTAGCACAAGATTGCCATGTCATAGAAGGAGAACTTGAAGGAAACATTAAGGCAAGTTAGTCCAACTCCCCTCATTTTACAAATGAAGAAACCAATGCCTAGAGAAGCTAAATGACTTTCCAATGCTACATGTCAGAAATGGTGTTTATTTTCAGGTCCTCTGACTACTTATCTGGTTGGAGTGGGAAATACGGTTGCATAGGGTCTTGAATGCAGTATAAGGAGTTTATACTTGATGGGGGGAGGGGATTGGGTCTTGATAAAGTTTTTGAAAAATACTTCTCCTCCCCTTTTTTTCTGGGAGGAGTAAAGTGATATGAAGAAATTACTATAATATGAAGATTGTTCTGGAAGACTAGAAATGAGAGAGATTAGTGGGAAGACAGACCAGTTAAGAAATCATTACAGTTTCATCTAAGCAAGAAGTGTTAGACCTGAGTCAGATGGGTTGCCTTAAAGGAGATAAGAAAAGGAGAAATATTTTTAAAATGATGAAAATCCAACTGGAATGACAAGGAATAACAGAGAGCAAGATAATACAGAAAACTAATTTTTGTCTACATTTCATGTGCTTAAGGGAATCAAATGTGCTGCCCTCCCTGAGAGTCAAGATGACTTTTCCTCAGAGAAGAATAAAGAAGGAAAAATAATCTGACAAAATTCTGGCAATTATGCTTTGATATATGAAGAAGCCTTGCCCATTTAACCTTCCATAGATAAGGATTCACCTAACCTCCTGTCACTTTTCTGTCCACATGGTTCCTAATTGTGCTTTTCTAGTAAGAACAATCTGAAACTAAATTTCTCTTTTCAAGGGAATTTGGGATTTTCCCCATTAATTGTTCATTTAGTCTCTCAAGACCTCAATTTATATACAGCAATAACCAATGTGTGCAAACAATTTAAATAGACAGAGGTGGAAGTCTTTACCAAAATGAAAGTAATAGCTTTGGCTCATTATTATAAGAATCCAAAGGCTTCCTTCCTCCTCTCTTTTCCTCCTTATTCCCTTCCCTTTCTTCCTTCCTTCTAAACCTCACAAAAATTTGATCAAAATAAGGTGTTCCTTTCTATGCATAAGAAATAGTCTGATGTATTTTTAAAAATTAATATAGAGTTGGAAAGGGCACAGTTGAAGGAGGGATCAAAATGAAGGACTTCTACTTAACAAGCATGAAGAAAATAAGATGTGACTTGATAATGGGAGTGAGAGCACAGAGGATTTCATATGGAAATCTATAAACTCAAAGGAGGACAAAGGATTTAAGAATAATACTTAAGAATAAGAATTGACCACCTGTTTGCAACACTTTGAAATTAGTAATCTACTTTCCTGACAACATTTTTATAAGGTCAGTAATACTTATAAGTATTATTAACATCCCATTTTATAAATGTGGATACTGAGGCTCAAGGAAACACGGTAATTTTTTCAAGGTCACACAGCTAAGGTATAACTTAGGTCTAGGACGTAAACTCAGGATGTAGACTCCAGGTTCAACAACCTTTGTATTTTATTTAAGCTGCCTCAGAAAATAATAACACTCCTTTGTGATATTTATGATATTGTTTGTTATTGTTGTTCAGTTTCAGTCATGTCTAGTTCATGTCCAAATACCCAATTTGGGCTGTTCTTGACATCTGAGTCCAGAAGATCATGATTTTTCCATGCCATATCCCTTCTTCATAAACTTCTTTGATCATTGCTACTCTTTATAACTACCCACTCTTTTGCCCAACTCCAAGCCATTTACCCCAGGATCCTGATATGGTAACTGTCTCTTGGATCCCGCCTTCCCAGTGCTCTCTGAGCTGCTATTCACCAACTTTATCCTTATCCTTGAATTGTCAGTGAGCTTCAGTTGTGTTGTCAGGTTTGGGGACTATACCATCTCAGGGTTCTCTCTCTCTTGGCATAACTACTCCCAGGATAGACTGTCCTATCAAGTGTTACAAACCATCCTCTCCAGCCACTTCCACTGAATTTGTCCCAGGTGCAAAAATTCCTACTAATGACTCTGTTGAGCTTCATTTCTTTTGTTTTCTAACCTTGTAACTCCTATCAGCTGTCTATAATTCCCAGTTGCTCGTTTTCTAGACTATATAATGTAGAGGAAAACCCTATTGTCTGTGACATTATGCTGTTACCAGACTAGAAGGCTCCATTTTAAAGCCTCTCCCCTTATGCTATGGATCCCACAAACTTCTAAGAGCAATAAGAGTCACTGACTTCCCCCATTACCTTTGAACAGATCTCTATCATTGACATTGGACTAGGTCAGAACAGATGTATAGTCTGATGTTCTCTTTTCCCAGCCCCAGTATTATTTTTACCTATCAACAATTTCCTCAGATCTAGAAGGGAACTTTAACAGAGAACCTAGCCATTACTTCCTAAGCTACAAAGGTCAAAAGAAAATATTGGGCAGGGGGTGGGGGGAGCGGAGTTTTCCTCTCATTTTCTTCACTGTTTTATTTCAGTCTTCTCTAACACACATATACATATATCCACTCATACATATACATACATCCCTTAGAACACCACTGGTTTTTTTTAGGTATTTCAATCACGAGTTCAAAATTGATCAGAACTGGACAGCAAAGATACTCAGAGAATCATCAGGCTATTGAGAAACATTAAACAGTTTCTGAGGCCTTCTACAATATTTTTTCAGTACTTGAAAGACAATCCTAACTGTGCCTTGGGGAGCTCATATTCTCATGGGGGGAAGGGATGGAGAAGATAATATGTATATAAATAACTGTAATAAAACTGTGTAAGAGATAACAAAGTTCCATGAAAGTTTAAAGAGGAAATTCTTTCCAATTGGGGGCTTAAGGGAAGTCTTCATGGAAAAAACAACACTTAAGGTAGACCTTGAAGGATGAATAAGATTTCTAAACTTGGGCAAAGGGAAGAGGAGGAGTAAGTGTAAGACAGAGACACTACATTTCACAGTTCCAGGCTTTTTCTCTGGCTATCTTTCCTCCCCTCCCCCCCATACCTGAAATGGTCTCCTTCCTTTACTCCATCTACTGACTTCTCTGGCTTCCTTTAAGTCCCAACTAAAATCCATCTTCTACAGGAAGCTTCTTAATTCTAGTGCCTTCCTTCTGGTAATAATTTCCCATACATTTTGTATGTATCATGCTTTGTATATATTTGTTTATATGCTGCCTCCTGCATTAGAAAGTAACTCCTTGAGGTATTCTTTTGGTCTCTTTTTGTATTCCCAGAAATTGGTTGATTGTTGTCCTTAGTTCTTGAAAAAGATCAGAATGACATCACTATATTAGAGTTAAGTTAGTATGTCAAATTGTGGCTCATCAGACCAACAGGAGCTCAGAATTCTCTGCCACAGGTCAAGCGCAAATAGTTCCTGTGAACATCTGAGGTGGCTTCTCTGACTTTGCACATCTTACATTTCTTCTGAGCCAATTCAATTCTGCTTTGCTCCTCTCTGATAGATTGTCTCTAAGGTTCCTAAACTCTAAATCTATTATTTTCCCCATGCTCCCTTTGTCTACATCTATTTATTCAACGTCTAATGTGCATGGGAAGGACTTTGTATGTAATCATATGCTCTCTACCAGAGGAGATGCAAAAAGCTTCATGATTACCTATCAACAATTTCCTCAGATCTAGAAGGGAACTTTAACAGAGAACCTGGCCTTTACTTCCTAAGCTACAAAGGTCAAAAGAAAATATTGGGTGGGAGGAGGGGAGTGGAGCTTTCCTCTCATTTTTTTCACTGTTTTATCTCAGTCTTCTCCAACACACACATACATACACACACTCATACACATACACACATCCCTTAGAACACCACTGTTTTTTAAGAGCACCTCTCTGATGAGAGCTTGCCATGAAGGGTAGTCCTGCTCCAATGACACCTATGTCATACAATCCATTCTAAAGTTCTTAAGAAAGACTTTGAGTGTATCTTTTTATTGCTTTTTCTGACCATAGTGCCTGACATATAGTAAGAACTTAATAAATGTTTATTATTTGATTGATTTTCATATATAGAATATGATATGATCAAAGAAGAGGATATCTAGAGGCAGGGAAGAACAAAATATACATAGAGCAGTAACCCTGAATATGAAATGGTGACAAGGGAGATAAAGCTATAAAGATAGATTTTGGATAGTCTTGAATATCAAGATCAGGAGTTTGGATTTTATTTGAAGGCAGTGGTGAGTTGCTACAGATTTTTGAACTGGGAAGTAACATAATAAATCCTATAGATTAGAAGTATACATTTTCACTTGTGTTAGGTCACAAAGGAGAGATGTGAAGAAGGCCCTTACTTAGGGCAATGATGGTAAAAACAGAGGAAAGAGCAACTGTGAGAGAACTGTGCATATAGAATAGGGAAGGTATGGCAAATTATTGAATTGTGGGATGAAGAAGAAGTTAGAGATAAAGGATATGAACAATAAAAGAATGATTAAAAAGGGAAACAGTTTGACTGAATGAGGGTGAGTCTTTATAGCTAATTATGTCACATGAAATTCAATACAATTCAATAAACATTTATTAAGGGACAACTACATGCCAAGAGGGAAAATAACTCCTGTCCTCTTAGACATCAAGTGGAGGAAAAAAAGATCACCTCCCATTGCAGAAGGTGGTTAATATATATGAATACAGACATGAGAGGTTTTATGACAGTTCAGCTTATAGAGTCATTTGTTGAGTCCATTTATAAGATCTCAAACAATTATTTTCTCCCACACAAACCTATACATACATTACATTTTAGCCAAATTAGACTACCACCCTCATACAATTTCTAGCCTCCATGCCTTTATCCATGCTTTTGCCCATATGTACTATGCCTTTTCTCTTCCATTATCAGTCATCTCTACTTCTTAAAATACTACTCTGCTATAATGTTGCCTCTTCCATAATACCTTCCTTCCACTATCTCCAAGTAGGAAATGATCTTTTCTTCCACCCTCAAATAGGATATCTCTTATGTATTATTCCACTCTATACTGCATTATAATTACTGTGTAGTACTGTAGATTTGTATGTGTTGTAACCTTTTCTCTTATGATAGGAACATCATGAAGCTTTTTGCATCTCCTCTGGTAGAGAGCATATGATTACATACAAAGTCCTTCCCATGTACATTAGGCATTGAATAAACAGATGTAGACAAAGGGAGTATGGGGAAAATAATAGACTTAGAGTTTAGGAACCTTAGAGACAATCAAGTTTGATTCCCCCTTTGCAGACATTTTTCAGATAAAGAAACTGAGAATTTGTAATCAAGATTTCATCACCCTATGCCCTATTCTCTAGGGCTTCTCAAAAAGAGGGAATATCAAGTTAAAAGGGACCTTAGAAATAATCTAACTTAATCCCCTTATTCTCATGTAAAGATGAGAAAATAAAGGCTCAGGGAATGGCAGTGACTTTCCCAGGATCCTACAATTTGATCAGACCAAAGACTAGAACCAAGTCTTATGTTCTTTTTACTGACCCATACTGCTTCTGATTTTTAATATAAAATATATACATATATATATATATATATAATATATAAGAATTCACTCTGCATCCTCCTCTCTTACAGTAACTCCTCATTTGATTTGAGGACTTTAACTTGGAATATAAAGTCACAGATATAGGACTGGAAGGGACCTTCAAGGTTATCTATTCTAAGCCCCTCATTTTACAGTTGATACTTAGAGAGCTTAAGTGACTTGCTCACAGTTGTTATATAGTAAGTATCAAAGTCAAGATTTGAACTCATATCCTGGCTAGCATGCCAAACCTGGAGTCAGGAAGACTTTACTGGTGCTTATTAGATTTGAGATTCTTTAGGACTCTTTAATATCCCTGAACCTCATCAGCAAATGAAGGAGAATAAACTAGATGGCCTCAGAAGTCCCTTCCAACTCTATTCTGTAATCTCCCTTGTTCTTGGACTCCAAACTCAGCCCCATTTGCGCTTGAATGGATAGGCAGCTAGAAGACACAATGGATAGAGAACTAAGAGATCTGAAATCAGGAAGACTCCTATTTCTGAGTTCACTTCTGACCTCAGCACTTAATCCTATTTACCTCAGTTTCCTCATTTGTAAAATGAGCTGGAGTTCATTTTAGAGAAAACTATTCCAGTTCTTTCCCAAGAAAACCTGAAAGGGGGTCACAGAGTTGGATATAATTAAACAAGAGCAACTCTTGAATGGACAATAGCACACTTAAACCTGCATTTTACTACATAGAGTACTTTTCATCACTACAAATAGTTCCTCTATATGGCATATCTGAGGTACATATATGCAGAAGTTTATAATACAGTACTGAAAGAAGAGATTCTTACCTAGCATGGTCAAGGTCCCCCCCACTGCAAATTAATTTTATTAGTGCCAAGTGAATGAAAAAAGTGCCAGATGAATAGCAAAAAAACAAAACAAAACAAAAAAACACTTCCATGCCATGTTATTTCTTTTGGTTTTGTTCCTTTTTTAAATTTTAGCATATCTATACAAGACCCAGCACAGGCCATATTGATGATGGTTTTGGTCAGTGGGGTTGGCAGAGAAAGCCTGAAATTTTGATAAGATTATTCCCTGAGATAAGCTGGAATGGGCACTGATAGGGACTTATAGTCCTACCCTCTGTGGAGGTCATGGGTGGCTCTATCTTGCTGTGTCAAATCAGAAATCCAATTTATATCAAACCCCTGAAACTAAATTTCCCCAATAAATCTGTCCACTGCCTATGCCATCTTTGCTGATTTCCTTTCAGGTTAAGCCTGCCACACAGAACTCTGGCATCTTTCTCCTTTCCCCTCCCCTATGGTTCATGGAGTTTTTCTTCTCATCCACCTCCATGATTCTAGGTGTCTTTCTCCTTATCCTATCCTCCCCTCTATGGTACCCAACTATACACTCTGTCAAATCTACTTCATATGTACCATTCTGGGTATCTAGTATATCTCTTTTGGCAAAAAGAACGACCACTGTTAATTCTTCACATGACTGAACTCTAACATTTGAAGCCTATGTCATTCTCAACATTTGGGGCTGAACCCCAAACACATCAATATGGCATAGAAGATAGAGAGCCAGTCTCAAAGTTAGGACAATCTAGATTCAAGTACTATCTCTGACACTGACTATGTAATCCATAATCCCTAAATTTCTTAGTGTAATTCTCTAAAGACCAGAAGTTACAGAGAACACAGTGCCTTGCTTTGGCATCCAAAGAGTTCCCTATACCTTAGAAATCACAAATCCAGTTCTCCCTACACATTATAGAACCAAAAAGCATTTAAATGTGAAAAGGGAAGAGGGGGCTAAAGTAGAATCTGGTGTTGTAATAAAGAAAAATCTCTACTTATGAATGGTCTACTAGAGGTACTAAAACATATAGAAAAAAGGTGAACATTCCAAAGATATTTACTAACAATGTATCCATCTTGGTCTATGGCACATACAATATTTCAAAACAAAGCAAAAGTTGAAAAAATAAAGAGCTGAGAGTTTTATTGACAATTGAAAGTGGCCTAGTACATCACAGCCCAATCATGCTAGAAAAATTGAAAAAACTGTTATATTTGATCACTAGTCACAGTCATGGGAGCAAAGCTTATATTTATATATCTCAAAGCACTGACTTTGTTCAACCATCTGAAGAATGCAATCTAGGAAGAAGCTAAGAATGAGGAAGAGTTGTTGGGACATCCATGAATTTACATACCTAGAAAATTTCCAAGGTGGGAAACAAACTGGGTCTTTCTGACTTTGAGTCTAGCACTTAATGGGCATTCCAGCTGTCAGGGAAGGTGGCAAAAACTTATCCACCTGTCTGATGAGGAGTCTTTGCTTACTTCATTTATTCTCAGACTGCTTGTTTTTCCAAAGGTACACATGCTGTCAAGTCAATGCCTGGTTTTAAGAACAAAGGTTTTCTCCTTGTGCAGCAGGCTCATCCTCTGCTATTCTCAGAATCATCCCTGAATAATTCTTAACTTAGAATAGAGCAAGACTCTTTGCTATTAATTTGACTTCTCTACTATTACCCACTGAAATGACCTTTGGTTTTCTGTTAATTATGAATAGTTTTATATATTGGAGAAAATGAACTGAATTAGCTCATTTTAAAACTCCTATCAATATTTTAAATGCCATTTCTAACAAATGGAAAATATAGTCTGGGATAAGCAGAAGAGGCACTTTTGTTTGGTAGCACTTCGGCCTGTGCATAAAGACTGGAATTTAATAATGAAAACCATCCTCAATTCTCAGCCTGCAGCATGTGGTCTGTCACCTCACAGCTATGTGGATACTTGCTGTGGAGTAGAAAGAATTCCTGGGTCTGATCCTTTCTCAACAGGAGGGCCCATTAGACCAGCTGTCAAAAAACATGTGTCTTTCCCCATTACCATCAAAGTTAAGCAAGTCTAAGAGCCCCAATCTGTGTGGTCTCTTCCCATCCACTGAACTGTCATCAAGTTTTTGTACTTCAGCAGGGAGACACTTAAAACCCATCCTACTGCTATTTATATCCTTTCTACAAGGTCGATGGCAGGTGAGACATCAATGAAAGGTGACCAGTTCTGAGACAAGTGCAGAAGAAAGCATCCACATTTTTGCCAATGACTAGAAATTGCTCCAAGATGCCTGAAATTTCATTAATAAAAAATACATGGAGCACCAGGTCAGCCTTCATTTTGCTTTGTTTTTTTCCCCCCCAGAAACCTCTGAGGAGCACCAGAGAAACACAGAAAACATTTCAATATATGTTTTCTATAAACATATCTCTCAGAGAGACTCAATGAGGTGTATTTGGATGGGACCATCTACTGATGAGTACCACCTCCTTCCCCACACACAAACTTCTAGAATGTCCTTTACAGATGTTGTGCTTTCATAATCCATGTTCTGATAGGGCCAGTATTTTATTTGTTTGGAGCTATAACTAACATTTAGCTTCTTCCAAGAAAAAAATCATATAATATTTCATAAACTGGAAAAGGGACATCTGGGCAATGGGATCTGAACAGCTCATCAGTTTTATGTACAAAAAGAGGATGAGTTCTCTGACTTGAGACTTTTATAAGTATTTGGAATGGACAAATGCTTCTTCCATCTGGAAAGAAAGTGATTATTTAAGGATTGAAGGGATCAAAAATATTTACAGAAAATGAGGGATGTAACATGGGCCTTTAGATCAACTTTCAGATGCTAGATCAGAGAGCAAATCAATTCGGCTTAGTTCTATTTTATTCAACAAATATTTATTAAGTATTTACTGTGTGGAAGACCCTGAGGAGACACTGAAGAAAACACTGAGAGAGAGAGAATAGGGAAAGATAGAATCAGAAAAAAGACAGAGAGACAGATACATAAAGACAGAATGAGACAGAGACAGAGAAACAGGCAGAGACAGAGAGGCAGAGGGACAGAGGCAGAGACAGAAACAGACAGAGACAGAGACAGAGGGAGAGGGAGAGAGAGAAGAGTTAGAGAGACAGAGAGAGCCAGAGAGAGACTAATAGACAGGCCCTACCCTTCAGGTACTTACAGTTAAATGGAGGGAAGAAAGGGCTATAATAAAAAAGAAAGTAAAATAATCACAAAGGATAAGTCCAGCCAAGTTCTACATTGAATGGGATAATTTTCCTGAACTGGGGATGGGGGAATCAGGGAAGGATAATGATAGAAGAGACAATATGCTACAGAAGCTAAGAGGAAATATGATCTAGGGTAGATATATAGGAGTTGGCTTTGGTGAAGAGAAGAGTCATATTTTCTTTAAAATGTCTTTTAAATTCTCTTTTCTTTAATTCTGAAAGAAGATATCTTCATAGGTTGGAGTAAAGAAAGAAATGTTAGGAGAAGGACTACTGAGGGCCTTTGAAATAAGAAGATAGAGCTATGAAATGAGGTGAAGGGGAGAAAAGAATGTTTATAATTTAAGTGTGAGGCTAAAAAAGAGATAATGGCCAAAAGGATATAGATTGAAGAGTAAATTTGAATAGGACAAACTCCAAAAGACTCCAGCTTGTTGACTTCAAGAAATTTTGAGGAGAAAAGATTAGAAAAACTATCAACATGAATATTTAAGTCTTCAAGAATAGTGGCAGAGGAAAGGGTGGCAAGAAATTTTGAGTCAACTACAAAAATCATAAAGACAGGTAGGAGAGATAGCAGAAGGTAGATGGGTGACGGCAACAAGCTTGAGAGTGGATGGTATAATCTTGTGAGATTTGATTCAAAGTACAGGTTATTGAGTGATGTAATCTAGAAGGGGGAATGCTGAATGAGTATGCTAATCAAGGGATATTCTTCCCTTGAATGATATGTAGGAGAGTTAAATGAATGTAGGGGAGTTAAAAAAGGAACAACTATCTCTTAAGTACCTGACTACAGATGCTATATGTTAAGGGGAAAACAAGATTTCAGTTAATTCCCAGAGGTAGAATGTAAATGAAAGAAGAAACCAAAGATAAAAAGGAATTTGTCAAATATAGAATGGGGGTTCCAAAAAGTACAGTACAAGGAGAAAGGCAGAAAAGGATATATAATGAAGTGAATAGGGATGGAATGTTTAGGATCAATTCTACTCAAAAAAAAAAAAAAATGGGTAGCAGAATCGTAGATTCTCAGCACTAGAAAAAACCTATGAAAACTTAAACATAACTACTACAAAGCAATCTGGACTTAGACCTAAGATGCCAAAATTTAAAGAGCATTTGCAGGACTTATTTTATCTTCAATAGGTTTAAAAAGTAATTCAACTTAGTGCCTAATTAGCAAGAATAACTAATTAAAATAGGAAACTACCAGATATCAGCTTTTTCTTTCCCACCACACATACTGGCAATAGCCCAGGTTATTTCCTTCTTAGATTTATCCTGTCCTCTTCCTTCCTCTGGTAGTGGTCTCCCCCAACAATAGCATGCCAACAGTGGGCCTCAATGTTCCAGTCTCTGCTTAGTGGGTCCAGTGTCCTGAGATCTATTTCTTCTTCAAGTTTCATATACCAAAATTCAAGTGATCTTTTAGAGCTCTCCCCACTGCCAAAATCCTTTAAATACTCAACTCTTCCCTCTCAACTGAATTCAAATTAAAAAGTTGGTTTTTAAAAAGAAGCTTTTCATGGTAACCTGCTCCGATATTTATGTGGCTATGTGCCTCAGGCACTTGAATTTCTATTTACAACTCTGCAAAGAGGTTAAATAGTACAATCCACACTTGAACAAGAATTCCTCTGTAACATCCAACATAATATGATAGAAAGATAACTGACTAAAGTAAAAGAAACTGGGTTTAGATGTTTCCTCTGTTACTTACTTGACTTTGAGCAAGTCAGTCTTTCTGGGTCTCATTTTCTTCATCTATAAAATGAGAGGATTATCCCTTCTAGCTCTGAATCCATGATTGTCAATAAATGGTCATCCAGCCTCTGATTTAAAATGTGTACTGACAAGGAATATGTCTATTTCCCCAAGCAAGCAATTCACTTCTGGATAGCCTTAATTATTTTCTATTTCAATTTTAAATCTTTTGTTGTTACATAATTTTATTTCTAAACAAGTCACTTCCCCTTTCCCCTACTCATTCATCTGTTGTAACAAAGAATTTTTAAAAAATAAATGTTATGTGCTGAATAAGTTTACTTTATGAAAATTTAGTTAATTTTATTTTATGCACATATGCATAGTAAATTTAGGAATTTATTTCCTTTCATATTGAGTAGGGGGTGTATGGTTTACTGAAACCCAAGGGATATGGGATCAAAGAAGTTTGAGGATCCCTGATATACATAAAAATAAAAACAACCCCCAATGAAGATCATGGAATCAATTTGTTCTTGAAGAAGATATGATAGAATTCCCCTTCTTTGCAGTGGTGGGAGATTATAGATATGGAATATTACTTATTCAGCTATTGTATTCATTAGCTTTGTTGAATTAGTATCTCTTTTTTTATTATTCTATTATAATAAATACTATATTACATTAATTTACTATACTTTGCTTAGCCTTTCTCTGATTGATAGACCTCTGCTTTGTTTCTAGGTCTTTGCTACTACAAAAATAAAAAAGCTGGAAGGCTTTAATTATTTGGAAAGTTTTTTTTTTTTTTCCTTCTAGAAAGCCTAATATGTCTCCTTGTGAAGTAGGTTATGGTCCCTTTAAGAAACTGATTTGTGATCCTTTCAAATTGATTTGTGATTCAGATTACTCCCAACCCCTCCTTGCTGATGCATTATCAATTCAAGAAGCGAGGACCTTTGATTCACAAATCCTGGTCAAAAGCATCCCTTTGAATTCCAATAGGAGATCCTGACTTGTCCCAGCCCTCATGGGATCTGAGCCAACTTGGGACTCCACCCACAGGCCCCTTTAGCTAAATCTTTCATTATAAAAAGAACCAAGCTGGAGTCCTCTCTTTGCAGAGGTTCCAACCCCAAGGGTCTCTGCCCTGTGGAAATAATATTCCAGTGCCTCTTTACTCTTACCTATTTCCTTAACTAGACTTTAACCTTACTTCCAATCCCCATAATAAATCTCTTTTATCAATCTAGGTTTTCAGGTCTGTAAATTCCTTTACAGGGGACTCTGCGCTGCCAGAAAGGGAATCCTCAGAACTCCTTACCCTTGCTCTGCCACTAGACCTCATTTAACTCCCTGATCACCAGAAACCCTAAATTCATTTGGGTACCCCAAATCTAAACCTCATCATTTATGGTTCCCTGACCAAATTCCCGAAACCTAGACATAATTTGGCAACCAAACTCCAGAACCAATTTGGGTTTTGAGCTGTTGGTGCTGTATTCTTCTGGGAAGAATATCTGTGTTCCTTCTTTCGTCTCACCCTATCTCTAAAGGTGGGCACCCAGACCAGGTCTGGACTGTGGGCAGTATTCTCCTGTGGAGAGTATTTGCATTTCAGGCAAAAAGGCCTCTTGTTGTCACACTATTTTTAAAGATACCAGGACCAGGAAATCTGGAACTCTGGACGAGGTAAAAGACTTTTTTTCTTTCTCTATTCTGTAGTGGACACCCAAGCCCCCTGGGTCAGGCTTGGGTCGTTGTTAGAGCTCTATACTCACGCACAATTCTTTCTTGGGGGACGCCCTATGCGAATTGCTGTGGACTGACAAAAGGCCTCCTTTTGTCTCACCCTCTGTCTCTAGAGACATCTAGACACATGAGAGATGCTTCAAGAATTTGAGAAAACTAAAAGCTTTTACCTGTTCACAATCTAGACACACCTCTGCCTCTAAAATCCTTCCTTGAGCAGATGCTTGGCTTGAGGAAACTCCCTCTGTCCAAACCCCTCCAGAGACAAAGCACCTTCCTTTGCATCTCAAGGCATTTCTAAACTTTTTTTTTTCTCTCACCAGAAAGCCCTGCACTCAGGCAGGAACTCCAAGACATGAGAGGAAGTATCTTGTTTACAACCCGTCCCAGACCAAGGTGATACAGAGCCATTCTGGGGACCCCACCTCTCTGGGATAAGTGGTCTCTCCTTCAGGTCTTGCTCTCCCAGAAAGATTTGGAGGCTTGAATGAGTTACCCCACCCTCAAGTTCCAGTGTGGAATCACCTGAAGAGCCCTCGCTATTCGAGATGCACCAGGTAAGATGGCATTTCTTTCTCCCCCACCCTCGCTCTGGCCTTTCTTCTCCCTCCTCTGTGGAGTGGGGATCATAGGCCTCAAGGCCTTTTTCAGACCTTTCCCATATGGCTTGGCAACCTGCCATTTAAATGCTCCTATCCTGTCCCCTTATTGGGGTACTATACAGTGAGGAGATTGGGGACTCAATCTTATCTAAGTTTTCACCAACTTTTAAAACAGAACTTTGCTGGCAATCTGGAGAAGTGGCCCATGCCCCTCCCAGACATTTTGCCTGGTCCTTAAACGAGCTGCAGCTTCCAGCCTTCTCAGGAAGCGTGCTTGTCCCATACATTTTAAAACGGGACTTTCCCTGATTTGATCATCCTGCATTAGAGCAGTGCCTCCTTTCATAGCCTCTTAATTATAGAAGCCTCAAAATTATGCTTGTGCATGCTCACGCTGTCCACAAAGACAGGGGTTCCAAACTGCTCTTGGGTTTTTTTTTTCCTAGCCTCAGGGCACTTGCTTAAACTTTGCTCACCTGCTCCTGGAGAAATGAATAGCCTAGCTATCTCCTGAAACCTGGCTATGTCTGTCTGTCTGTCTGTCTGTCTCTCTCTCTCTCACTTTCCTACCTAACCTTACAGGGTGGGAACTTTTTCGCTCCTAATTTTCTCAGTCCCAAGACCTTTTGCTCTTAGCACATTCTCTGTTTTTTCTGGATTGGCATTCTATGCCCCTGACAACAATTAAAGGTTTCTTTTCTAAGCTCCAACCCTGGCCAGGTTGCAATTTTCAAGAAAGCCCTTTGGAATGATGGCTGGGGAATAAAATTCCAAATCAAGGCAAATTAAATTGTTAAGAGAGTGAAGATAGCGTCTTTCTTTTCTCCTCATTCCCTGACTGCAGTAGGAAATGAGTTATTGGGAGAAACTGAAGCTATTTAAAAACTTCTTAACTTCAATTCGGTGAACACCTTTAAGGAAAGTCTTTCCTGTTGTCTTTTTCTCAAGCTCTCTCTAGACTTGTTCTCTGTTCTATACCTGGTCCCTGACAAATTCTCCCTTGCTCTGTTGTGTCACAGTTTTACCTCAGTTTCTCTGGCATTAAGGCTCAAGGAGCCCAGAGGCTATAGAATATAAATACTGTTTAGAGTTAGTCCAGGAGCTATTGAATGGAGACCAAAGAAATGTTACACCCATTCCTATCACACCTCTCCTTCACTACCCTGCCCTCATCATTGGTGGCCCTCGCACGAAGTTTGTTTTTTCCTTTTTACTGCCATAAGCCCACCACATCACCCTTCTATAGTGGAGGGGGACAGTTCAAATTCCCTGGGGGATCACTGGCAGAACTGTTCCAAGAGCCTTGCCCTCGTTATTGGTCATCATCGGTGGCCCTCCCACGAAGCAAGGCTCGGATTCGGATTTGGCTTCGGCACCAGGGATGCCTGGGCAGACAAATTCCTGCAGATTGACAAAGTTTCTTCGTCTCTCCTTCCTCTAGGGACACCTGAAGAAGGACACACTGTAAAAAAAGGAAAAGTTTGGGGCTTCGATTCATTTTCCTTTAAGCTATCTCTTAATACAGAGACACACTGGGTTTGAGAAAAATACCTCTATCTCAATACCTGAATTCCAATCTCTCTCTCCACCCACCAACTCTCTGGACAAGTCCATTCTTATGTGTTTTTTCCTTTCAAATCCTGGGACTGATACTACACTTCTGCCCTCAGACAAAAAGCGACTAGCTGAAACACACCCAGCATACTTGTCTCTTTCAAAGCTGAAAAACTCCCAGCCTGATGAGACCTGGGACCCACCCACTCCCTCAACTTTCTTTCATGGGTCCAAGGCCAATATACTAAGACTAAAACTAGAGGAGCCCATTCTTGAGCTGTCAATTCTTCTAAACAGCTGTTGGGTTCCCTTTAACTCTCTAACCTGAGACTCTCGGCTCTTTTCTTCTCAGGCCAGAGCAGAGGTGCCCTTTTAATACAAATCTCTCCCAGACTTAGGCCTGTAGGTGCCATGGAAACTGTCCGAGGACATCCCAGTCTCTTTCCCGAGTTCAAGCTGGAGGAACACTGGAAGGCAACACGTCAGTGAACACCACAAGGGTTGAACTCGCCCCCCAGCATCCTGCTATCTGGTAGGAATTTGGGGTCTGGCCCTGTTTCCCCTTTTATCCCAGGCCAGTCCGAATACCTCAGGGGCCAGTAAGCTGGGTAGGCAGCACTGATACTTTGCACTCCTTCTGACTCCTTCCCTCCTTCCCCATAAAGAGTGGGGATAGTAAGAGGGAAGGCTCAGGATCTTTGCTTATTTTTCTGGTAAGACTGAGGAACCAACTCTCTAATATTTTTTTTTAAGCAGCACAGACAGTTAAAAGATTTCTAAGAGCTTAAACTGCATTCTTATCTTGACTAGATATCAAGGCCTCCTGCCTACTCTGACTCTCTGAAGTCCACACCCTTACTCCCTGCCACCCTGACCCAACCTCAGGAGAAATTAGTTTTCTGGAAATTAGAGTGAATGGGGCTAACCTCTAGGCTACTTAACACCTTTTACTAATCTTTTGCTCCTAGCATTTTCTCCTACTTCTCTTTGATAGTTAGATGGACCATCATCATTCTTACAGGCAGCCCATAAAAGAGACCTGATGCATTTCCTGCTAAAGGCCCCATTCCCGGATGTCCCCATCTCCACCCTGGATGACATCCCACTTTTAATCTGCTCCTGAGATATGCTTTCTCTAGGGTTCAAACTTTGGATTCTCAACTGCCCTTCAGCCTGAAGAGCATGGGACGACTGACTGGGGATGACTGACCGGGACAAACATCCCTTAGATGCCCTGTTGCCAGCCCCAAACCCCACACCTCACGCCTCACCTCCTGGCATGCACCCCCCCAAAATCTCTATGACCCTTTCCAGCTTAAAGCAGTTAAGAAGAGATCATCACCCCTTTTATCCCACATGCATTTGGAGGTGACTGCTTGAGGGGGGAATGAAGAGGGGACCCTGGAACTCTGAAAGTTCTTGAAGGAGAAAATCTCCTTCAATTCTGCCTCAATGCCCCAAGTTCTTTTTTTTTTTTTCTCTTAAATGAATTTAAGTTTTAATTGCTTGAGGGGGGAATGAAGCAGGTTGTGGTCCCTTTAAGAAACTGATTTATGATCCTTTCAAATTGATTTGTGATTCAGATTATTCCTGATCCCTCCTGGCTAATACATTATCAATTCAAGAACCTAGGACCTTTGATTCACAAATCCTGGTCAAAAGCACCCCTTTGAATTCCAATAAGAGATCTGGGTTTGTCCCAGCCCCCTCGGGATCTGAGCCAACTTGGACTCTCACTGCCCCCATCGGATCTGAACCAACCTGGGACTCCACCCACAGGTCCCTTTAGCTAAATCTCTCATTATAAAAGAGCCAAACTACAATCCTCTCTTTGCAGAGGTTCCAAACATGCCAGCTATACCATGCTTGGCATCCCAAGGAGCCTCTGCCCATGGAATACTGTTTCCAGAGTCAACCTCTCTTTACCTAATACCTTTTAGTAACTAGACTTGAACCTTACTTTCAATCCCTGTAATAAACCTCTTTTATCAATCTAAGTTTTCAGATCTGTAAATTCCTTTACAGGGGACTCTTGCAACGCCAGTAGGGAGCCCCCAAAACTCCCTACCCTTGTGCCAAATTCTGAGGGGTTGCAGGAGAGCTCCATTCAACTCCCTGAACCCGAACCTGCCTGCCACTAGACCTCATTTAACGCCCTGATCACCAGAAAACCTAATTTCATTTGGGTACCCCAAATCTATACCTCATCACTTGGACTGAGTTTCCCTCACTGGAGGTTTTCCATTGAAGACTGGATAACCACTGTCAGATGATTATAATATTATAAATTACAGTAAGGATTATTATTTGAATAGGTACTAGATTAAATGGCCACTGAGATAAAAGTGAGAGGTAAAAAAAAGGAAGGAAGGGAGGAAGGGAGGGAGGGAGGGAGGAAAGGAAAAGAGAATAGGAAGGAAGTAGCAATGGTCTGTAGTGAGAGAAGGGGTGACCCTACTTCCCAAACCAAAATATGGGACAGAAAAAAAGGAAGGATTGTATTTTTCCAAAAAAAAAAAGCATCATTTTCTTTTTCTAACATTGAGACAGGTCTGGAAAATGCAATTCAGTCCCTGGGTCTGCAATTCACACAGCTCGAGCTGCCCAACACAGGTTCAATCAATCAGCCAAACAACAATATTTATTAAGAGTCTACCACCAGCCAAGCATTATGTGCCAGAAACAATTCTAGAAGCTGGGAATACATACTGAAACAAGACCTTTGGAAGAAGAAGCAAAACATTTATTTGGGATTTAATTGGGATTTCATCTCCTCCCCTCTATTCTTACAATGGTGTTATTTGTCAATTAGGACCAGTGTCCTGGTGTGTTTTGGTTACCTGGACTTCTTTGCTGTAAGGAAAGGTTCTACCAGGTGGGAGGGAGGGACCCTGAGAAATCACTGGGAAAGGATAGTGAAGTTTATATGAATCAATCATTTTAAGGTCATTTGATAGTTTTCAGAGATTATATTATAGAGATCTTTAAACGAAATGTCAGACTCTTAGTGTGAATTTCAAAACTCATAACTTCCTTTATGTAAGGGAGACTTCCCACTACTTCCCACTATTTTTCCAAGTAAAATCACTATTTTCTACACTCAAGATATATACATATATATATGTATATTTCAATTAATTCAACAAGTGTAATCCAGTGCAGAATTTTATTTAAAATAAAAAAGGAGAATTGACTATAGTACAAAAACAACCTGAAAGCATCAACAAAAGTGATAAATAAAATACAGAATTCAGGCTTCCAGCTAGATGTTGGCCTGTTTGCTAAGGGGTACCTATATCTTACCAGTGGAATAAACAACAGGGAGGATGGGAAGTACAAACTACTTTGGGATCCTAAAAGATAATTTAATATGTGAGCATTTGCTTTCTTTAACTCAATGAACAAACTCTCCTTCAATCTTTCTTCAAAGCTGTCACTACTTTGTGTTCCACATCTTCTTTATTGAATTCTTTGCCTATTTAAAAAATGGGCTGACCATTACTTATTTACATTCTGACCCTGCAAGGATTTGAATAGGTCTTAGTTCTTTGTTAGCTTTTAATTACCAAGCTAACTAAACCAACACCCTAAGCAATCAGGTATAGATTCCAGGCCATCTCCCTACATCTGCTGAATAGCCAGGGGCACCTCTCAAGGGTGCAGCTCCCTGATGGAGGCAGCATTATTGAATTTACAAAGTCAGAGGAAGTTCACAGGTCAGAGCATATTGAAGAATCAGTGTTCTTTCCTTCCCACAAGGATGTCTTAGTATCTAGCTGATGCCCCCTTACTCCAGTCAGGTATTGATGTAAGTGACATCTTGAGACTACATGTTTCTGACTTGGGGAATTGATTTTTCTTAGGAAATTAGAGAAGGAACATTGAACAAAGGTTTTTTTCATTTATTGAGACTAAGATAAAGATCTTTAAATTTTACATGGAGTTCACAATGCAAAGAAAAATGGGGTTTTGTTTAAGTAAAGACATAAGCCTTGTTCAGAAGTGGCTGGGGGGAATAGCATCCATATAAGTCAGTTAAAAAAATCTAATGCTATCATTCCTTGAAACTGTGAAAAGAAACAAAACCAGGTACCCTTGAACATATAATATTATCATCAGACCTGGTCTCTATGACTCCTAATAGATATCCTAGGCCTAGGAAATGTCCCTGGATTATGAATGAATAAAAATTTATTAAGTAATTACTATTAAGCATAATCTTAAGCATGGGAATAAAAATTAAAAAGGAGCACACACTCTTTTTTATAATGGAAAAACATTTTTTTCTCAATAGCATTTTATTTATCCAATTACATACAAAGATATTTTAAAGATTTTTTTTGGTAAGGCAATTGGGATTAAGTGACTTGCCCAGGGTCAAGATTCATTTTTGTAAAATTTTGTGTTCCAAATTTTTTCTTCCTCCCCTTTTTCAAAACAGATAGCAATCTGATATAGATTAAACATGTACTATCCTTTTAAACATATTTCCATATTTGTCATGTTGTGAAAGAAAACTCAGAACAAAGAGGAAAAACTGCAAGAAAGAAAAAAGCAAATAAAAAATGTGAAAGTATTATGCTTTGATCCACATTCAGTAAGAAGCTCACATCATAATGAAGGGAAAACATGTAGATTTCAGCTGCAACTCAGATGGGAAGGTCCCAGGGTCCTTAGGGTACCACAGTACCCAAGTATCCAAAGATATAACGTATCTTCTTTAATGTCACTTCCATGATAAATCATATTACTCTTTAATGATGAACTTTTTGTTCAAGTGTTTTGTTACAGTGTCAAGAACTTTGGTGTCAAGAACTTTCTTTTACGGATCTCCAATAGTTTGGGATGCAATGACCACAGAAGCAATTGCCAAGCTGCATCTACATATGGGATTGCTTTCTCAGATGATGGTATAGGAGCATTGGCCTGGAAGTAGGATGTGTGCTCTGGCTGCCTGACTATCTGGTCAGCAGTTAATGGTGGTGACAGTTATAAGAAGATGAGCCCCATCTCCATTATGATCTCTCTCCCTCGTGGATGGCTAGAAGGCAGTACCAGAATCAGGACAACACTCTAGAGAACATTGCTAAACCCAAAGCTAGTAGCTGATGATGTCTGACCCTTTCTCTTTAAGTTGAAAGAGACCTTTCTTTGAGTTGGAAGCAGGACTGGTGGTCTAGAGGGCACAGCCGTTCCCAAGGGTTCTGTTTTCAGGGTCTTACATTGTCTCCATTCAGGTCTCAGGTAGTGTCAAGGTTTGACTCTTGGCACAAACTGCTGCTGTTTCTCTCTTGGGGTGCCTTGCTAATGCCCTGTAAGTGGCAATTGGTCAACAGTCAGGGAGGGTTGCTGTCCCTTTCTCCAACAGGAAATTCCCCAGATAAAGACTTTGAGAAATAGAAGTTGGGAAAGAGAAGTGAGGACCAATTTGGGGGAAAAAGGTTTCTTTAGTCTGGAAAGATGATGTTATAATTTTCTCAAAGGATATGGAGAGGCAGGAAGAATGTTGGCTTCTTTCTCATTTTCTAAGGACTAATAAAAGAAATCAATGAATTTTGCTGTCATACCAAAGAGAACAATCATCTCATGGACCTCACTACCCTCTAGGAGTAGGGACAAATTTAAAAAGGGAAGCTTGCTCAGAAAAGATTCAGATAAACGTCGAAATACTTTTGTGGGAAGTTAGTTAAAAGTAGTTAGCTCCATAGAGCAGTGTCAGGCCTGGAAGCAGGAAGAATCATCTTACTGAGGACAAATCTGACTTCAGACTCACTTAACTCTATTTGTAACAGTTTTTTCACCTGTAAAATGAACTGGAAAAGGAAAAAGCAGTCCCTTCATTAAGGGTCTACTACCCTAAATAGGATCATGAAGAGTTATACACAGCTTAAAATGACTGAGCAACAATAAATTTAGGGAAAGATATGAAACCTGGGTCTATTTCTAATCTATAAAGTGACTATTACAGAGATGCTTTTGGAAACCCAGAAATACTGCAGCAACATGAATCTGTCAATCACCACAAATACTTCCCTTCCTGCCATATTGCTTGTACATCAGTTTTTTAATCTATGCTAAAGGTTCTTTAGCATTTCTTTGTAAGATGAAGCAGCTTCCCTAGATAAAATTATAGAAGGTAGGCATTAAGTCACCTTAAGAAGCTATGAAAAAAATAGACTGAGTTGCCCAATTGGTGAAGGAATTAAACTACCACCAGAAAGTAAGTGTCACTTAAGCAAGCTTCAAAGTTCATGCCTATGTAGCAAGAATTCAAATTAAAACCCATAGTCTGGGACTTCCTAGTCCACAGCATTCAGCTTTATACACTTAGGATCATAGATGTAGAGTTGAAAGGGCCCTTAGAAGTCATTGGCTCTGACTCCCTCTTTTTACAAATCAGTACCTGAGGACCAGAGATTGAAAAATTTGCCCAAGATCATATAGCAAGTCTGAGGCTGATATTCTAACCACCACACTATCCTACCTCTAGAAAACCTAATCTGAGCTTTAAAAGTTTTGTCCCTACATGAATTTTCTGTGTAATAGGAAAGACACTTCCTCCCTCTGAGATTCAGTTTACTCCTCTGTAAAATGGGAATGATATCACATTCCCTACCTGACTGAGGATCAAATGAGATAAAGGATGTCCCAGTCTGATCCTCTATGCAAATAAAAACTTTTCATCACTTCAGAAAACATTTATTAAATTTTACATTGTGTAAGTTCCTGATATTGTTAGTATTAATAGTAATAAGTTTAAGTCTCAGGGCACTACAGAGGACATGTACTACATTCATTAACTACTTACAGCATATAATATATGTGTATATAGTGGAGAGACAAGTCCTAAATCATTTATTGGCCTAAATGGGTGAGTGGGATGAGGGCAGGAGAGGGAGAAGGAGGAGAAAGGATATTAATAATATAATTTCCCAGAGATTAAACAGCAGAATGCAGAGCCCAAGGTCTCCTCTGGTGCAAATACCATGGCCCCATATTTGCCATTTAGCACATTTGCTATTAACCAGAAGTTCATAATAGATTTCATAAATCACTTAATTTTTATGACTCTCCACTTGAGGACACACTGCTGGCACTGAGCAAAACTGCCAGAAAATAACAAGGACAAATGTAGATACTAATGCAAAATGCTTGGTTCACTAAACAAAAAGGCCTTTGATGGTATAACTCAATTTACATTGGCATAATAAGATCTGAGCAAACCTAACAACAGTCTTATATTTGTACTATACTTAAGAGGCACTAAAGTCAAGAAGTGAGTTGGAAAGTAACTTCTCCAGGTAATATTTCCCTCTCTACCTTTCCACCCTTGGGGCTCCTCTTCTTAAGGACAATCACATTTGCCTGATGTGATTATAAGGCAATGGGGAAGAAAGTTTATTGGAGACCCATATCAATTTATCAAGAGAGATATTCCAAGACATTTTAGGTCTAGTCCCAAGATAAATCACAGAGATATTCATCTATGCATTCATTCAACATTAAGTGTTAATTCATTCAGCCTCAGTATGAATTACTGGCACTTAATGGAATTATGTACCTAGTACTGTGCTTGGCACAAAAATGAAAGAGTCCCTGCTCTCAAAGAGCTTGTCTTCTTTGGAGGGAGATCAAATTTATGTATATGACTGAATTGTGATTTCTCTTGTATATGGAAATCCTAGGTGAAAGAACCAATGCAGGCTGAATCTCTTCAACTTAAAATCTTAGAGAGTTATCTAGAGCATTGAGAGGTTGTCACTTGCCCAGAGTCAAGCATCTATATGTGTCGGGGTCAAGCCTTGAACTCAGGGTCTTCCAATTTCAATGGTCAGCTCTCTAACCACTAGTAACTGTTGAGATCAAAAAAGCTTCATGTGGAAAATACATGTCATATAATACATGTCAAATAAATACAAAGAAATCTCTAGTGGGCGGAATTAGCAAATGGGAGAATCAGGATAGGAAATTAGTAAATGGGGTAATCAGGATAGGGGAATTAGCAAATGGGGGTGTCAGGATAAGCTTCATGCAGAAGAGACCTGAGGGAAACATAGTGTTCTATAAGGCAAAGGGGAGGGAGGAAGTCCCAAGCAAACTTCTTCAGGCATAAGGGACAGTCTATGCAAAGACATATGGAAAGGGAATAGAGCGTTCTGTATAGGAAAAAGCCAGCAGATTGATTTGGTTAGAAATAGAGTATATGAAAGAGAGTAATGAGCAATAATTCTGGAAAAGTAGTCTGGGGGTATATTGGAAAACTCTCTAAATGCCAAATAGAGGAGTTCATATTTCATCTGAGTGGCTATTGGGAAGCAAGGGAACTAGTTGAAGGGGAAAATCACATGGTGAAACCTACTACACTTAAAGAATATTAATCTGGTATCTGTGTGGAAGATGGATTGGAGAGAGAAGAGACTAAAAACAGGGAGACCAATAAGGAGGGAAGTTATTACAATAGAATAGGATAGAGGTGATGAATGAGAGCAGAGATTGCATTTCTGAAAAGAAGGGATGGATGTAAAACATGTTATAAAGGAAGATCAAGAAAAATTAGCATTGGCTTGGCTATGGGGTAAGAGGATGAAGGAATGCTCCAGGATGTCTCTAAGATTGTGAATCTGGGTGACTAAAAGGATGACAGTGCCCTTGATAAGTTAGGAAATTTGTTGTGTCATTAAAGCCATGGATGGATCTTTTTTCATATTTGTTCCACAACACTACCACCATCATATGTGAACAGCCCAATCCTAAGGGGGAAAAGAAATAACCCTAGTCAAGCCTACAAGGCAGATATTTCTCCCACCTAGTATCTGAATTTCCATTCTTCATCACCTACCTGCCTTGAGGAATCAAATTAGATTTCCTGTAGACAAATTCAACATGTTCAAATCAAAATTCATTGTTTTCCCCTCAAAACACGTACCTCTTCTATTACTTTTGAAGGCACTACCATCTTCCCAAGTCACTCAGACTTGCAACTTTAGTGTCATCCTTGACACCTCTCACACCCCATCTCTTGCTAAATCCTCCATGAGGAAAAAAATTAAATTAAGAATGATAATAAATCATTTACAGAAAGCATGTTGCTCTGAACAATACAGTATAAGTTTTTCATATAGATAACAGCAACTTTACTAGAATGCATCCCTAAGAAAAGGACCTTAACTTGGTCTCAGAGGGAAACCATTATCTTCCACAAACTCCCCAAAAGTATGTTTCTTTCAAGAGATATTGGATCTTGAATCTAGAAATATCTTTCATCATCTATTTCAACCTGCTGCTCTTATCACAAAGAAACTAAAGAATGATCCAAGATTACGTCAAGTTTTTATGAGAAAGTAACTCAGAAAAAGTTACATAATAAATTTGGGACAAGGTTTGGGATTAAAACTCAGGGCTTTTAACTCCTAGGTCAGGACTATTTCTTTACTTTTTAAGAAATGTTCATGCCTGTGCGCTTAAAAAGCCTGCCTCCCATTTTTTGTTCTCCTTCCCCTTATTGGTCTCCACTGACTACTATCTCCCCTCAGACCTTGATGGGGACAGCCCAAGTCCCTGGACCCAAGAGCCCTGGAAACAATGACATTTAAAAATGACAGGTATTAACTGTTATTTTGTTTCTCCCCTCTAAGCATTGTGGGACTTGTAAAGGAAATCTTCCATTAAAATAGGAGTTCCTGGAGAACAGGGACTGCCTTACTTTTCTATTCATATCCCCAGTGCTTAGCATAGTGCTTTAAACATAGCACTTAATAAATGTTCCATTCATTCATTCATACATTAATTTATTCATATTCATGTGACAATCCATATAACTTACTGAAAAGAGATTCCGACTAAGAGTCAGGATAATTAGGTTCTAGTTCCAAGTACTGACACTCATATATACAGTGGTCTTGGTTGACTATACTACTTTCATTGCTTATTTTATGGGGATGGGAGTTATAAGGATCTAATGTGAAAACAAATGTTGCTTTGTAAGCAAAAGGAAATGTGAATTATAGGGTTTTATGTATGCCTAGTAAATGTGCTAAATTTTATCCCTTAATAGATTTGGACATGGAAGGTATGCCCTTAGTGGTAACAAGAGAGAGGCATCATGGCTGGTTTTGGAATCATGAAGATTTGATTTTGGATCCTATTTCTGATCGTATAATCCTGGTTAAATTATTTTACCTCTCACAGTATCCATTTTCTCCATTTTAAAATGGAAATAAATAATTCAATGGTGTTATGAAGGTAAAGACAAAAACAAAAGTTTACTTGGTAAAATTTTAAACATCATATAAAAGCAAATTATTTATTTATTAATTTAGTAGGAGTTGCTAATCTTCATTGGTGAAAAGAGTTTCCAAGCTGAGATTTCCCTGTATCACTGAAATGAAAGGTCTGGCTTCTTCCCTGACCTATAAGGATGCCCTTACAGTGTATCTGGGAAAGGAATGTATTGTCCTTGTCTATAGTCAACTGAGTTTTCAGATCCTTTCATACAAAATAGTACAAGTCTTATATACTTAAAATGGATCAAAGTGTGCCCAGGTGAAATTCTGAGAGTTATCCCATATATAATAAGTATATCAAAAAAATTGATTGGAGGGGATTCATCTGATAAACCCAACTTCCCCATTACTTGTACAAAAGTAGAAATATTTTTTTCAGTAGCAATTGCTTTTTTATCATTAAAAGTCCTTAAGAAAAGTTGTATGATCTTTTGGCTTATGATACCACAACTAGAAATATACCTCAGACATACATATATAATACATGTCTGAGGTATATTTGTAGTTGTCGTATCATATAATACATAGACATATATAATAACATTATACATGCATGTGCTAGATAGAGTATATCTACATATTTATATGTAGATATCTACATGTTATCTACATATTACATATGTAGATTATACATACATGTACTAAATAGATAGATTTGTTGAGTCATTTTCAGTCATATCCAATTTTTGGTGATCCTATTTGGGGTTTTCTTGACAAAGATACTAGAGTGGTGGTTATATTTCCTTCCCTGACTCATTTTACAGATGAGGAAACTGAGGCAGACAGGGTTAAGTGACTTGCCCAGGTTCATCTGGCTAGTAAGTGACTAGGGCCAGATTGGAACTCAAGGGTTCCTGACTTCAAGCCTGGCATTCTATTCACTGCATCATTTGGCTCTTTATATAGCTATTGCTGCGATAGAGACATAGAGAGATAGAGAGTTATGTATATATGTGTGTGTGTATATACACACATACACATACATATAAATATATACAATAATATTCAAAACAGCATTTTTGTAGTAACAAAGAACTAGAAGCAAAGTAAGTAGTCAATTGGGTGATGAATGAACAAATTGTGGTATATGTGAATATAATGGGATATTATTATGTTCTAAGAAATGACAAACATGAAAACTTCAGAGAGACTTAGGAAAACACATAAATTGATTCAGACTAAAATGAGCAGAATGAGAAGATAAGCACAATAATGAAAAAGAAAAACAACACTGAGACCTCTGAGAAATACCGTGACTAATGGTAATTTCAAAGGACTAACTCTGAAGCACATCTCATCCTTTGCAGCAGAGGTACAAAAATCACAGGATCAGAGATTTTCAGCTAGTCTTTTAAGAGATTTTAGAAGTAATTTAACCTAACTTCCTCATTTTTTTCAGATGATGGAACTGATGGACAGAGAGGTTAATTGATTTGCCCAAAGAAGGTCACATAAGCAATAAGGGATGAAATTTGTATTATCTTTGTCTATTATTGATTAACTGTTTTCAGATTCTTTTGTACAAAAATTTCAAATACACTGCTTTTCTCATTATGGAATGAAAACTACATTTTAAATAGGATCAGTTTGTTGATTTGATATTCAGCAATATTCATTCAACAATAAATGAGGGTTTTATTTCTACTGGGAGTGAGGAGAAAGAGTTGAAATTATTGCAAAGTAACAAGGATTTTTTAAAAGAGTCTAAATAAAAAGTCTGAATGATAAATAGATAAAATGCTAGACTTGATGTCGGGAAAACCTTGGTTCAAATTCTGCTTCAGACCCCTACTAACCGTTTGGTCCTAAGCAAATCAAGCCTTACTTGCCTCATTTTCTTCATCTATAAAACTGAAGAATTGGAGTTACTGACCTCTAAAGGATCTCCCCTTCCACTTTTAAATTTATGATCTGGGCCTTTGTTTAAAAAGGAAAAAATTATACAATCACTTGTTGGGGATATTTTGGGAAGGATTTCTTTTCAGCCAGAAGTTAGATTTGATGGCTTCCATGATCCCTTCCAATTCCAAGAGTCTGTGATTATATGAAGCAAAACTATAATTAGAGAAATGTGATCAGATCTTTGTATGAGGTATTGATATACAGGTCTATACTCACTCCTCTGTCTTTCACTTATTATTTCATTGTCAATCTGCTACCAGCCTCAGGCCATCCAATGTCACCACCAGGGGTACCAATTCCCTCTAGGTCTGTCTTTTCCCCACTATCATGTTTTCTTTCTCCTCCTTGTTTTTTCTCCTTCTTTGCCTTTTCCTGGAAAGTTCAAGCATCAAAGTTGGTTGGAAGTTTAGCACCAAAGGTCATAAGATATGCAACCAAAGTTGGGAATCTTCTACTCTCCTGGTACAATGGAACCTACCCAAAGAAACTGTTTTTTCCTTACTCCACTGAATTTGCCTCAGTTATAAGAATTCTTGGTTATGACTGTGCATGTAGGGAAATCATCAGATCAAACAACAGGAAAGCATCAACATCAGAAGGTATTTAAATACTGGGAAATATTGATGCTGAAGTCCAATCATATTATAAATGCCATTGCTGCAGAGCCAAGATGGCAGAGTAGAGGCAGGCACCCAGATGAACATTCTCAATATTATATATTTTCTCCTAATATTATCAATATAATCTTTAAAAATAACACCTTACATTAAATTTTGGGACAGCAGATCCAAAAAAAGGTCAGGAAAAAACATTTTTCTGACCTAAGAAAATTTAAGAAGTTGGTAGGAGAAGTATGTGACCCTTGTGTGGAGATCTGTCCAGAGCCTATGTTTGCTGGGGCACTAGTAGTAGTAGTAGTAGTAGTAGTAGTAGTAGTAGTAGTAGTAGTAGTAGCAGCAGCAGCAGCAGCAGCAACTATGAGAACTTTCAGCCCAGAGATGGCGAGAATGTCAAGGAACTGGTCAAAAAAAGATTATGGGAATCCTTTTGCTGGCACTGGGGTATAAGTGGCACTGATTGGCAACTCTCTTGACTATACACAGTTCTGGGTTACAGTTTCAGGATGAAGAGGAATGCTGGTGGATGTTCACAAGGCAGAAGGGCCTGGTCGCAGTTCCAAAGCAAAGAGGAACACTAGAATTTGTGGCTGCAGGGGACTAGTGGTCCTTCCTGGATAAAAACTAGAGAGCACAGTCCAGGAAAGAAGTAACTGGACTTTTCCCAGAATCACACAACCTTGAAAATATCAAAAACTAGCTCTGAAAACAATGAGCAAACAACAACAACAACAAACTTGAAGAAATACTAAGACACAAACTCAGAAGAAGATAACAATATGGAAACAACCACCAAAAATGCCTCTAGGAAAAATGCTAATTGGGTCCAAGGTCAGCAAGAATTCCTAGAAGAAAGAAGAGATAAGAGTGCTGGAAGGAAAAAAACAGGAAAAGAAATGAGAGTGGAGTAAGAAAATTATGAAAAGAGAATTAGTTATATACATTACACAATATAACCAATAACCATAGTAATCTATTTGATAGACTCCCAAATTTCAGCTTTTGGGATAAGAACTCACTATTTTACAAAAATTCCTGGGAAAACTAGAAAATAATATATCAGAAACTCAGCATAGACCCACATCTCACATCCCATACCAAAATAAGATTAAAATGGGTATATGATTTGGGCATAAAGGATATCATAAGCAAATTAGGAGAGCAAAGGATAATTTATCTGTCAGATCTTTGGAGAAGAGAGGAATTTATGACCAAAGATGGACTAGAGAACAATATGAAATGCAAAATGGACAACTTTGATTACTTTAAATTAAAAAGGTTTTTCATAAACAAAACAAAAGAAACAAGATTAGATGGGAAGTATAAAGCTGGAGAGGGGGAATTTTATATGCAGTGTTTCTGAAAAAGAAACACTTCTAAAATATAGAACTGTGTCAAATTTGTAAAAATACAAGTCATTTCCCAATTGATATATAGTAAAAAATATAAACAGACAATTTTCAGATGATGAAATTAAAGCCCTCCATATTCATAGGGGAAAATGCGCTAAATCACTATTGAATAGAAAAATACAAATTAAAGCAATTCTGTGGTATCACGTTACACCTCTCAGATGGCTAAAATGACAGGAAAAGATAACCATCAATGTTGAAGGGGATGTAGGAAAACTGGGACACTGTGTTGCTTATGGAGTTGTAAAACAATCCAAGCATTCTGGAGAACAATTTGGAAGTTTGCACAAAGGGCTATAAAACTGTACATATTCTTTGACCCAATAGTCCCATTACTGCGTCTATATCCCAAGGAAATCATAGAGGGAAAAGGACCCACATGTACAAAAATGTTTGTAGCAGCTCTTTTTGTGTTAGCAAAAAAGTTGGAAAATGAGTAGATGCCCATCAGTTGGGGAATGGCTAAATAAGTTGTGGTATATGAATGTAATGGGACATTATTATTCTATAAAAAAATGATGAACAAGCTATTTTTAGAACGCCTGGAAAGATTTACATGAACTGATGCTGAGCTAAACAAACAGAATACATTATACATAGTAACAGCAAGATAGTGCCATGATCCACTGTGAAAGACTTGGTTCTTCTCAGTGCTTCAGTGATCCAAGACAATCCCAATAAACTTTGGATAGAAAATGCCATCTGCATCCAGAAAAAGAACTATGGAGAATGACTATAAATCAACATATGCTACATTCATTTCTTTTTTCTGTTTTTTCCCTCTCTCTCATGGTTTTTCCCTTTTGTTCTGATTTTTCTCTCCCAACATGATTTTCTAAAGAAATGTGTATTTTTAAAAAGTTATAGTTGCTATTAAAAAGTTAATAGTTTAAAAAGTCTGAATATATATATATATTCAGAAAAAATCAATTAAATTTTAAAAAAGAAAAGAGAATTAGCATCTTGATAAAAAGAGGCACCAAAAAAATACCAAAGAAAATAACACCTTAAAAATATAATTGGCAAAAAATGGAATTGTCCTAATGATAAAAGAAGCACAAAAATTCACTGAAGAAAAGAACTCCATAAAAATCAGAATTGTCAAGTAATAAAAGATTAATATATAAATACATATAATATATAAAAAGATTAATATAATTATACAAAAGCTGCCCAAATAAAATAATTCCTTAAAAATTAGAATTGAGCAAGTTGAAGTTAGTGATTGGATGAGATATTAAAAAACAATAAAACAAAGTTAGAGTGGTGAATTGATCCAACCATTCTGGAGAATAAATTGTGGATGCTCTTTGATACAGCAATGCTACTATTAGGTTTGTACCCCAAAGAAATCAAAGGAAAAGGAAAAATACATATATGTACAAAAATATTTAAGACAGCTCTTCTTGCGTGGCAAAGAATTGGAAATTTAGGGAATAGTCATAAATTGAGGAATAGCTGAACAAGTTGTAGCATATGATTGTGATGGAATACTGTTGTGCTATGGAAAATGAATAGAGTGGTGCAGGGGAGAGAGAAGATGGTTTCAGAAAAACATGGCAAGACCAGATTGCAATCCTATATGGAGTCATATACCTGAATGTGGGGGATTGCAAAATTATGATTTATTATCAGTAAATGTCTAATTTGTATACCTATTCTATATATCTACATACCCAGAATCATGTAAAAATTCCTCAGGCAAAAAAGAATTGGAGTAGAAAAAATTTAAGAACCTGTCATAAACAACTTTTATAGGGTGTTGGCCAGAGTGAAAGTCAGATGAAGATAATAAAGCTGCTAAATATCACCCTATAAAGTAATTTTACAAATGGTAGTAAGAACTCTTGTATCACCTGATGGATTACTTAAGAACCTGTTGATTGAAACAGTGAAATGGAAATAATGAAATGTAGAAAATGTTATGAAGACATGAAATGGAAATTATCCACTATAACATTTGCTGTTTAAAAAAGCAAAGCAAAACAAAACAAAAAATAAGAAATGTTATCATGAAAATGCTTCTTTGCTCACCAACCTCCACCGCACCCCCCCCCCCCAATAAAGATAGGCTACTTTCTTATAGGTGACTTTTAAGAGAGATCATAGATAACTTAACTTCCACAGTCTTATTTCTCCCTATTCACTTCCAACTGCTTCAGGAGAAATGGATTGTTAGTCAACCTTTGTACATATCTCATATTGATTGTTTGTTCTTTGCATAAGCTTAACAAATCTCAATACACACAAATCTACATCAGGAATGTTTCCTTAAATCTATCTATTAGAACTATAGCTAATCTTAAAGGACCAACTGCTATACTGTCTCCTCTAAAAATCCAAGATGTACTTCTTCCTATCCTCCCCCCCCTCCCCCTTCCCCCTTGGCTTTAAGCTCTCACATTTGAATTCCCTTCAGTACTTGACTTTTATTTCCTTGAGCTGCGTGTTATATTTTGTCTAGTATTGTTATAATAGTGATAACAATCCCCATTATTAGAGTACTTTATGGTTCACAAAGCACTCTTCTTATGACATCCCTGTGAGAAAAGTCAGATGAGTATTACAAATCCAATTTTACAAATCCCACAAAGCTGGGATTTAAGTTTAAGCAACCTGCCCAGGATTGGCCAAGTTAATATTTAAAATTCAGCAAGCATTTATTTTTTATTTAACATTTTTATTTTCCCCAATTATATATAAAACAATTTTAATTTGTTTTTAAAATTTTGAGTTCCATATTCTCTCCCTTCCTCCTCATTCCCAATCCATTTTAAGAAGGCACATGTAAGAAGTTAAGTAAAACATTTCCATAAAAGTCATGTTGTAAAAGAAAACATAGAATTCCCCACCATCCCTCCTCCCAAAAAAAACCTCAAGAAAAATCAAGTTAAAAAAGAGTATGCTTCAATTTGTATTCAGATATAGCCAGGTCTTTCTCTGTGTACAAATAGCATTTTTCATCAAAAGTCATTTATATGGATCATTATATTGCTGAGAATAGCAAAGTCATTCATAGTTGATCATCCCACAATATTTCAGCAAGCATTTATTAAGCACTTACTATGAGTCAGGCACTGTGCAAGATATTGGAGATACAAAAAAAAAAAAAAAACACTAATTGCTTTCAAAAAGCCTATATGATCTCAAATAGTAGAGTTCAGATTTTGAACCCAGCTTTTCTGGTGTTAAATCCAATTCATTTTCTACTACACTACATCCTTTACTACATAGGAAGCTCCCTAACATAAAGGACTAGATTTCATTTCTTTTTACTTGCTCCTAGTTGGTACTCAGGAAATATTTACTAAATTAAACTGAACGAATCCACCAATAGCAAAAGCTATATTTGCTAGAGATCATTTGGGAATTGCATTTAGGTTTACTTGAATTTCACTCTGACTGAGTGGCCAAGTATGTAATAGTCATAAGATCTTCTCTAGGCTTCTCAATTTTTCACTTTTGAATCTAACCCCCTGTTTTTCTTTCTGCAGTTCAAAAAAATTCTTGAAAAAATATACAAATACATTCTGATATATAACATGAATATGTTTACATATTCATGTTATACATCAGAGTTTAACTGAAATTTTTAAAAATTCATCACTTTCTATTATGTATTTAGTTACAGTTCATGGGCTTAATCCTAGTTGGTCTATGGTTGGTGTTATTCTAATCCTTAAACTATATAGGGAAATTAGAACTTGCCAAGTCCAACATTTCCTCATTCTGGTTTGGGAAACAGTTTCCATACAGAAGAAGAAAGAACTGTTCTTCTTCAGTAGGTATTGAGTGGAAATACAATAGCTATTGACTGAACTGAGATCAGGCAGCTTGCAATATTAAATATCCTTCTTCACTCTGAGGCTCTAGAATAGTTTTTTTTTTTTTAATTGCGCCACTCCATGATGACAAATTCTTTTAACTGTTGTTATACAAACGTGTAAAACTTCATCATCAGACTAATTTAGGGGGAGAGACAGGAAAGATAGGATCTGCTTGAGTACTGAGAATTCGACCTTGGAACAGAATCATTTACAATAACATCACTTTAAAGTCAAACCTCACTACTTAAGAGAATGTGATCATTTAAGCAAGATCTGAGTGAGAGTTTACCCTGGCTCTCTTTGTTATAAATAAAAATAATTGCACATGCAGAGTTGTAAGAGGAAAGATTAACATTTAATTTTTTTAACTGTTTTCCACAAAATATGCAATGTAAATGGAATGAATAACCACAACAAAATAATGAAAAATGGATATTGCAAAATTGTAACGAATAAGAATGGACTTAAAGGGATTTTATGAAAAAATACTTCCCCCTTCACCAACTCCTTTACAAAAATAGGAAGTCTATGGGTATAAAATGCATATATTTTCATATTTTTGACATATTAATGAGTTTTGCTAATTTTTTTTCTATCATTCTTTTTTCATTTGGAAAATTCTTTATTATATAGGACAGCTCTATGAAAGGGTGAGGATAGAAGAATAAAGGAAGAAATTTAGGTGATATTAAAAAGATATCAATGAAAATGTACTTTAAATAATGGTTTTCAAATACTTTTGAAAGTACTTTAGCAACATCCATTTTCATATAAATTATATAGAACAAAAAAAAAATAAATCTTATCTTTCCACTAAAGCATGTCCAACTCTTTATCTGGCAACACTGTAAGCTTACTTCTAGTTGCTACATGTTTTTAAGAAAAATAAAATTCATCTTTTAAAAAAATCTTCTTCATATGCAAGTCACTCCCCATTAATGATTTCCAATAGTTTTATACAGAGAATTATGCTCTTCATCCCTTAGGAAAGGGAAACAGTATCAGAAATCACCAGACTGGACAAGGAAAAACCAGATCATTATAGCCACGTATCATGGCACTTCTTATGGAGAGCAGATACATCAGCTGAATTATTGACTTGTGAATTGTCTGGAGAGGCCCAAATGTATAGTCCATCATTGTGAATGGTGGTTTGCCATCCTTCCTAGGCTATTAGGCTGGTCCTAGCACAATAAAGGTGCTATACTACCACAGTCTTACTTCACTAACTTGCATTTGAAGTCAGGCTTTCTGAATGCTCACAGACTGACTCAAGACCTCTCACACTCATTTCTAAGAAAAGCTTAGCCATCACTTCCCTATTAGTGAATCCTAGAACCTCAGAGATGAAAAGGACCTTAGAGATTATTTAATATGAATACCTATCTGAAGCAGGAATTCTCTTTATGTCATAGACCACACCTTCTGATATGGGCATATCCAGGGAAATAGGGAAAAATTCAGAAGGTACTTTCAAGGATACAGCTATTGCCAACATGACATGGTATCATTACTGCTTACTGCTTATTGTGTGGTTAAGAACTAAGATAGCTTGTCACACAGTGCAATTTACATGATTTCCTCAGGGAACACACCACTATTATTCAATATTGTATTAGAAATGCTAGCTATAAAAATAAGATGAGACAAATAGGAGTAATAAAAAATAGGCAACAGACACAAAATTATCATTCTTTGCAGAAGATATATTGGTATCCTTAGGCAACTTTAGAGAAGCAACTAAAAAACTAGTTGAAATAATTAACAACTTCAGCAAAGTTGCAGGATATAGCATAAACTCACCTAAATTTTCAGCCTTTCTATATACAGCCAACAAAACTCAGAAAGAAGGGATAGAAAGAGAAATACCACTTAAAATCACTGCAGATAATATAAAATAGTTGGAAGTCAGCCTGCCAATAAAAAAAAAAAAAAAACCCAGGGACTAACTATAAACACAACTGCACACAAATCAAGAAAGAGCCAAACAAATACTTGTGGATAGGCTGAACCAATATAAAAATAACAATTCTAAGTGAATTTACTTGTTCATTACCATACCAATCAAACTATCAATGAATTATTTGATAAAGCTAGAAAAAGTAACAAAATTCATCTGAAAAAAACAAAAGTTCAAGAATATCAATGGAATTCATGGGGGGAAATGTATACAAGTACCAAATTTCAAACAATATTGCAAAACAGTAAACAAGTACTACCTGGTACTGACTAAAAATAAAGAGATAGATCAATATAATAGATCAAGTACATAATATACACAATAGTAACCTAGTGTTTGATAAACCCAAAAATCCATTCTTTGGGAGGAAGATATTTTTTTAATTGCTAAGAAAACTTGAAAGTAGTTTAGTGTAGAAACTGATTATAGATCAACACTTCACACTGTATACTAAGATAAAGCCAAAAGGGACAAATGATTTAGATATAAAATATGATATCATATTAGGGAAGCATGAAAAAATCCACATGTGAGATCCAGGGAGAAGGGAAGAATTTATGAACTCCCCACCTAAAAAGAGAATGTCACGGGAAGCAAAATGAATAATTTAAATTATATGAAATTAAAAAGGTTTTGGTACAAATAAAATTAATGCACTCAAAATTAAGAGAAAATCAGAAAACTAGTAGGAAAATTTTGATAATAAGTTTCTCTGATAAAGATCTCATTTCTTAAATACATAGGAAACTGAGTCAAATTTATTAAAAATAAAAATCATTCTTCAGATTATAAATGGTCAACGGATATAAACAGCAGTTGTCAGAAGAAAAATATCAAAGTATCAGTATTCACATCAAAATGTTCTCAATCACTATAGATTAGAAAAATACAAATGAAAACTCTGAGATATCACCTCATACCTATCAAATTGGATAACATGACAGAAAAGGAAAATGACAAATGCTGGAGAAGATGAGGAACAATCTTCACAATAATGTACTTTGGGTGGAGTTGTAAATTGGTCCAAACATTCTAGAAAACAATATGGAAGGAATAAGGAATACCTCAAAGACCATAAAACTTTGCAAAGCCTTTGATCCAGCAATAACAATACTAGCTTGTATCCCAAAGAAATTTTTTTTAAAAGGTAAAAGAATATGTTTATACAGATATTCTTTTTGTGATGACAAAGAACTGGAAAATGAGGGGGTATCCAGCAATTGAGGAATGCCTGAATAAGTTGTGATATATGATTGTAATGGAATACTACTTATTATAAGAAATGACAAGTGAGATGGCTTCAGAAATGCCTATAAATTCTTAAATGAATTGATACAAAGTAAAGCAAGTGAGAACTTTAAAAGACTTAACTATTCTAATCAAGACAGTGATCTAAGATAATTTCAAAAGGAATCATGAGGAAAATCAAACAGAGCTGATAAACTCTTACTACAGATTGAAGTATATATTTTTTTCTTTTTCTTGTTTTTTTTTAAATTTTTATTTGTATTTTAAATATTTTTCTTTTTAAATTATGAATCTAAAATTTTCTCCCTCCTCCCACCCCCTCTCATACTCACTGAAAAAAGGAAATAATATATTAGTTTTACATGTGAAATTATGTAAAACATGTTTCCATATTAGCTATATTGCAAAATGAAGCAATAAATAAATAAAAAAGCAAGAAAACTATATTTGAGTTTGTACTCAGAGTTCATCAGGTCACTCTCTGGAGAAAGATAGTATCTTTTCATCATGAATCCTTTGGATTATTATATTGATCAAAGAGGATTCAAGCCTTTCCCAATTGATTATCATTACAACATTGCCATTATTATGCACAATATTCTCTTGGTTCCACTCACTTCACTCTGCTTTAGTTCATGTATGTTTTGCTATGTTTTTCTGAAACCACCCCACACATATCACAATGTGTTTAGTCATTGCTCAGTTGATGGACACCCTTTCTATTGCCAATTGTTTGTTACCACAAAAAGAGCTAATGTAAATTTTTTTTGTATATAGGCACTTTTCCTTTTTTCTTTGAACTTTTTTGTAATACAGATCTACTAGAGGTATTATTGGATCAAAGACTATACTAAATTTCATAACCCTTTGGGCATAATTCCAGATTATTCTCCAGAATGGCTGAATTAGCTCACTACTCCCAACAGTTCATAAATGTACTTATTTTTCCTCATCCTTTCCAGCAGTTGTGATTTTTGATAGATCTGAAGTGATACCTCAGAGTTGCTTGCTTTTTTTCAAACAATTGGGACTTAGAGCATTTTTATATGACTTAGATAGTTTTGACTTCTTTTGAAAAATACCTGTTTATGTCTTCTATCAATTGGGAATGTTGCTTTTTTAAAAATTTAATTCAGTTTCCTATACGTTGAGAAATAGAAACTTGCTTTTTCAAAGAAACTTGCTTTTTAAAAAAATTTATATTATTTCATTGTCTGTAGTATCTAATAGCAAAATGTAGTTTCCCTGATTATCTCCTTTAATTATATTTTTAAAATTTATTTTGCTGAGGCAATTGGGTTGAGTTGCCGAGGGTCACACAGCTAGGAAGTGTTAAGTGTCTGAGGCCAGATTTGAACTCAGGTTCTCCTGATTTCAGAGCTGGTGCTCTATCCACTGTGCCACCTAACTGCCCCAATTAGATTTAATTTTACTTTTGCTTTGTCTAAGATCAAGACTGCTACTTCTGCCCTTTTTTTTAACTTTAGCTGAAACATAATACCTTGTATGCCAGCCTTTCCTTTTTTTGTCTGACTTTATTTTTTATTAGTTTTTAAAAAATCTTTTTATTTACAAGTTATATGCATGGGCAATTTTACAGCATTGACAATTGCCAAACCTTTTGTTCCAATTTTTCCCCTCCTTCCCCCCATCCCCTCTCCTAGTTGACAGAATGACCAATACATGTTAAATATATTAGAGTATAAATTAAATACAAAATAAGTATACATGTCCAAACCATTATTTTGCTGTACAAAAAGAATTGGACTCCGAAATATTGTACAGTTAGCCTGTGAAGGAAATCAAAAATTCAGGCGGGCAAAAATATACAGCCTTTCATTTCAATTTTGTTTATGTCTATTTCATGTGTGTCTCTTAATAAACAACATATTGTAGGATTTTGGTCTCTAATGCATTCTACTATCCACTTCTGCTCATCCCACTCACATTCACAGTTAAGATTAGAGTATATTTACATGAATTCTGTTTTCTTCTGTTCATTTTTCTCTTTTTATCCAGTCCTTCATTAAAAGCTTGTTTTGCTTCTGACCATTGCCTTCCTTAATCCACCCTCCCTTTTATAATTCCTTCCTCCCAATCTTTTATCTCTTTCCCCTTCTATTTCCCAATTGGGTTGGATAGATTTCTTTGCCCCAAGTGAGTGTGTTATATATATTCTTACCTTTAAAAAATATTTCTTGAATTAAATACAAAATAAGAAAAAAACAGAGCGGAAAAAAAGAAAATTAGAAAAGGAAAATAAAAAACAAAACATTGTCAATTGCCCAGCAAAACATTACGGAGAATTTAAAATATATAGCAATAAATTTCCATTTCAAGGGAGCATATGGAATAATAGAAGAAATATATATTCATGAGTGTCCATCTTTTCTTTGCTTTTTTGTAGGTTTTTTTTGTTGTCTGCTGTATACTTTTTACTTTATTCTTCTTTTCTTTTTCATTCCCCCTCCACTTTCCCCAACAGACTACAGTTAAGCATAGATAGATAGATAAATAGATAGATATGTATATATGTATGTATGTATATATACACACACATACATACATTTACACACATTTACACTCACCCATAGACCACTCCCACACACACATATATATACACATATATAGACCTACATCATATATAACCACATATATTCACACACACATGCATTTATCCATATGTAAACATGCATCTAAAACAATATCAATATGGATGACACATAATGTAGATTTCTCTCTAAAATGAATGTTTAAATTTGACTTTGTCTAAGATCAGTGATTATTATGCCTTGCTTTTTTAAAGAGAAATTGCATTTTTGATCCTTGTTGCAGTATATATATATATATATATATATATATATATATGTATATATATAATCTCTTATCCCTGCTAAATCTTCTACTTACATTCTACTTACTCCTTAACTTACTTTGTTACCCACCCATGGATCTTTCCCTTATGTTCTCTTTTCCTTTCCTTTTTATCCCATTCCCATTAATCTATAAACTTTATCCAACTTCTGATAGTCTTGGTTGTTTGGTTGGTTGTTGTCCTTCCTTCTCTAAAAGGACCAAAATGATATCTCTATGTTAGAATTGAGTTACAGTATGTTCGACTGTGACTGCTCAGACCAATCAATATGAGCTTAGGATGGTATGCCTGTAGGACACAAATAGTCCCTATGAAAATTTGGAGTGGCTTCTCTAACTTCACACATCTCATGTTTCTTCTGAGCTAATTCAATTCTTCTTTATTCACAGAGCATAGCAACTTCTCTAATGAGGGCATGCCATGCTGGGCAATAACACTTTTCTGTACCCCACCTTATCCTATTCCTTCCCTCCTTCCCCCCCTTATTTCTTTATAGATTTTGTAGGATGCTATACCCTTCATAGTATATATATTTAGTGTTGTCTATTTAGCCCATTCCTGATTTGAGTAGTTTTTCAGAGGTGCCAGCCCTCCTCCCCCTCCCCCCACAATGCTTCTGTGTCTGGTTTTCTTTTGTACCTCATTTGTTTTTACCTTCTTCTAGACAGTTTTGCTTTTTAGAGTAAAATCATACTTAGCTCTGTTCCAATCTTTCTTTTGAGTTACCCAATTACTGATGTCAACCTTAAACATATGGTATACGTTTCCATGTTTAAAAAAAGCATAAAAACTTTGTCCATATTAGCTTTTTTATGTTAAATTTTCTATTGAATTTGGGTTTGGTTGATTGAAAAGTCCTGAAAATCTGCAAGTTTATAGAATGTCCTTTTTTTTCCTCATTCAATGTTATGGATAATTTTGCTGGACATGATAATTTTGGCTGCAGGCCTAGTTCTTTTGACTGCCAGTATATATGGTTTTCTTGGTCTCCTTTGATTTCACTGGCTTCCCCTTGCCCAATTCTAAGAGATATTTTCATCTTTGGGTCTTTGTTTCTTTTTTTCTAGTTGGCTAAATTTATTTTTCATAATATTCTTGTTTTTCTTGGGTGAGTTTTGTTTGTTTGTTTTTGTTTTTGTTTTGTTTTAGTTTTTCCTCAATGTCTCTCATTTGATTTTTAAATTCTTTTTTTGAGTTCTTCTATAAATTCTCTTTTGGCAGGGAGCCACTTAACATTACTTTGGGAAGTAGAAGAGGTTTTTTTTTTACTTCACTGTCCTCTTCTGAATATGAACCCCATCTTCCCTCTTCTCATAGTAAGTTTCTATGGTTGAATTCGTTCTTCTTTGCTGGTTCACTTTTTAAAAAATAATAAGTATTAGTATAAGCACTTCTAATACTGGGCTGGGAGAATGGTGCCTTTAGATTCACTTCAGTTCTCCTCTCTGACCTGGAACCCCAAACCAAGATCTCCATCTTCCAGCAAGTGCCTACAGTATCTCTTCCCCACTACTTCTGCATTCACCAGGAGTGCTGGTTCCTTTCCAGGGCCGAGTCTCTTCAGCACAGCTGGACCTGGTGTTTCTAATCAGCCAAGATTCACTCTTTCTTCCTAGACTCATACCCTGACTCCTCAGGCTGACCAGGAAGCAAAAGTTCTTGTGATTACCTTGGAGATAGTCCAGAATTGTTTGCACTTAACACTGGTTAATCCCCCAGCCTGGAATCTTTCTTTGTGTTGTGTCTTTTTTGGTTGTCCCGGGAGAACCCCTGTTCTACCCCAACTCTTCTTTGTGTTTCCCCAGTCTATGTTCACCCTGAGGCATTCTGTTTGTGAGGGGAATCTGGAGAGTCTGAAATTTACCAACCTACTGCCATCTTCCCAGAATCCCCCTATTCTTTCCTTTTTAAACCAATTTCTGTGAGAGTGAGGGTCAAACACTGCCTGCCACTGCACCACAATTTTTCTCTGCATGATAAAACCTCTTCTGTGCATGCCTCTTTTTTGTGAGAAAAATTTTGCCCTTCCACTCCCTTCCCCCTTCTCCCAGGACATCTTTATTCTCATGCCTATACTTCATTTATTATCATCCCAACTCAATTTAATCATACTCATGACTTCTGTCTATATAGATGCCTTCTGACTGCCCTAATAATGAACAAGTTCTTGCGAGTTACACGCATCATCTTCCCATATAGGAAAGTAACAGTTTAACTTTGTTGAGTCTCCTTTCATGTTTACTTTTTTATAATTCCCTCAAGTCTTCTGTTTAAATATTGGATTTTTTACTTAGCTCTGATCTTTTCATCAGGAATTCTTGAAAGCCCTCTTTTTCATTAAAAATCCACTTTTCCAAGTAGTCTAAATAACTATTGATTAAAGAAATGAAAATTGAAATAACTCTGAGGTATTTATTTATACCTATCATATTGACTAATATGACAGAAAAGGAAAATGATAAATGTAGAGAATATGAAAATTTTGGAACACTAATGCATTGTTGGTGGAGTTGTGAATTAATACAACAGGTCTGGTGAATATTTTGGAATTATGCCCAAAGGGCTATAAAACTGTGCATATCCTTTGATCTAGCAATACCACTACTAGGTCTGTATCCCAAAGATCATTAAAAAGGGGAAAGGACCTACATGCACAAAAAAATGTTTATATTAGCTCTTTTTATAATGACTAACAATTGAAAATTAAAAGGATGTCCATCAGTTGGGGAATGGATGAACAAGTTGCATATACGAATATAATGGAATATATAAGAAATGATAATTTCCTGATGACAGATTTCAGAGAAACCTAGCAAGTTTTATATGAACTGATTCTGAAAGAAGTGAGAATTGTGCGTAGTAACAGCAATATTGTGTAATGATCAAATTTTATAGACATAGTTCTTGTCAACACTGCAATGATCCAAGACAGTTACAAAAGATTCTTGATGGAAGACATTATCTACATTCAGAAATTAAAAAAAAAAAAAAACATGGAGTCTAAATGCAACTCCAAGGATAATATTTTCAATTTTTTCTTCTTGTAGTTTTTCCCTTTTGTTCTGATTTTTCTTTCACAATACAACACAACTCATGTGGAAATAAGTATATGACTGCACATGTATAACCTATACCAGATTACGTCTGGTAATCTTGCAGAGATTGAAGAGAGGGGAATGGGAGGGAAGGAGAGAGAAAAAGATTTGGAAATCAAAATCTTATAAGAGTGAATATGTAAAAGTATCTTTACATGTAATTGGGAAAAAATATTTTGGAAGCTGATAAATCTTGTGTGGTCTTTACTGGAGGATTTACTATATTTGAATCGTTTCTTCTGATTCTTTGTAATATTTTCTTTATGGTGGATCTCTTGATCTGGCTATACTATTCCTGAGAGTTTTCATTTAAGGATCTCTTTCAGGAGGTAATCATTAGATTATTTCCATTTTTATTTCATCTCCTTAGTAATTTATTGAAATATGATGTCTATGATCTTTTTTAAAAATAATGATATCTTTCAAGTAGGTGAATAATTCTTAACTTATCTTTCCTTTATTGCTTTTCCATGTCTATTGTCTTTCCAATGATATATTTTACATTTTCTATTGTTTTCATTCTTTTAACTTTGTTTTATTGTTTTGTGAAGTCGCATGGATTCATCAGCTTCCAATTGCCCAGTTATAAATTTTTAAGGCATTATTTTTTTTCAGCAAGCTTTTGTACTTCTTTTCTCATTAAGCCAATTCTTCTTTTTAAAGAATTCTTCAGTGAATTTTATACCTTCTTTTCCATTTAATCTATTCTGCTTTTTAAAAGAATATTTTTCCAGAAATTTTTGTGCTTCTTTACCATTTTACCATTTTTAAGATGTTATTTTCTTCAGTATTTTTGGTGCTTATTTTACCAAACTTTTCTTAATTTTTTTCATAATTTTATTGCATCACTCTTATTTATTTTCCCAATTTTTCCTCTGCCACTTTAATTCTTTTAGAAATTCTTGCTGGTTCTGAGTCCAATCAGAGTTTTTTCTTGAAGGGTTTTTTGGTAGTTGTTTTCACATTATTGTCTTCTTCTGAGTTTATATTTTAGTTCTGCTTGCCACCATAGTAGCTTTTATGGTCAAGTTCTTTTTTGCTGTTATTTGCATATTTTCTTGACTTTGAACTTTTTGTTAAAATTTAGGCTCTGTTCACTTGGCAGTGGGATTCTATTGTGCCAAGCTTCTGGCTTTTTCATTCTTCTATACCCTTCTATGCCCTTTTTCTGTGTTTTCACAGTTAGTTCTAGAAATCTGCAAGTTCTTGTTTCTTCCAAGTGGCATGTTAAAGGGAAGAGATATGATCACTGTTCTCCTGGTCTGTGCCCCAATCTTCCCAGGAAGGGTCTCTGTTTTTCTTCAGCCACAAGTATTATAGCTCCTCTTGGTCCTGGTACTGCAACCAAGTCCCCTGATCTCTTGCAGCCCCAAGTGCTAGCATTCTTCTGGATCCTGTAAATGTGACCAGGGAACCCTGTTTTCTTAACACCAACTACTGGTATTCCTCTCCACTCCTGAACTGCAACCCAGAATTGCTCATGGGAAATTAGGGCAATCTGCACCCACTCCTAGCAAAGGTTCCCCTGTAATCTCTTTCTAACCAGTTGCTAAACCCAGTACCCTTTCTGGGCCGAGAGTTCCTGAAGTTTCTGCTGCTCCTATCAAGGCTGACTCCAAAACCCAACTCTGTTGCTCTTGCTTTTCACTGGGTCTGTGCTTACCCTAGTGTTACAAACCTCCTGAGTTGTCTTAGAATGGCTAACTGGTCTTTTGTTGACCTTGTCACTCCAAAATTTGATTTAAGGCATTATTTTTAAATTGTCTGCAGGGGAATGTTAGGTGAGTTCAGTGGGTTCCTGACCTGTATTCCACCATCTTGGCAAAAAAAAAAAAAAAAAAATATGATATATTTCTTTTGCAACATGATTAATATGGAAATATATTGTGAATGACTTCATATGTATAATCAAAATATTGCTTGCCTTATCAATGGGTGGGAGAGATAATTTGGAATTCCACATTTTTAAATAATAAATGTTTAAAAAATTAATGTAATTGGGAACATGTAACAAAATAAAAATAAAATATAGACAAATATTCAAACAAACAAAACACAAGCCCAAGGTACCTGAGCTCTCTCAAACTTCGCATGTTTTCTATAAAGTTTATAAAATAATGATTCCCTCAATAAAGTTATTGGCAACAGCTACTACCTTCCTATTCTACAGATCAACTACCTACTTCCCTGGTTGTGCTAAGTCAACAGTAGGATGGGACAAGCATAACAGGCTTGACTTCACAGAGTCTCTTCAAAGCCTTCAATTCTTCAGAACAATCACTGTACTTATGCTTTTACTCTAAGAGTAAAATTGCTTAGAGCAAAACAATGTTGCCTAACATTACTGCTTTGGAAGGGGACCAGAGCAAGATCAAGAGCTCAGTTTAGAAATATATTCAGGAAAATTAGAAAGCAAATGAAGGCACTGTACAAATTTTTCCATTATTACATTAAATGGATGAATGTATTGTATTCTTCTATTTGCCAGGAACATGATTGTAACTGTTTTAAAAGCCTATATTTATCTCCATTTCTTCTCCACTCACAATACACACAGGACCATTAGCCATTTGAGAGCTTTTCTGAGAACCTCACATATCTGCTGACTCACTCTCTCACTGCCTAGCAGGGAGCTGTCCACTCCTACATTTCATGGGAGCTCTTGCTGGAGAACATAGAGGAGTGTGAGAGGGTACAAGATGATTTCAAATAGAAATATTGATAGGCAGAATGGGGCAGAAGAGGACACAAAGTCCTATGTCCTAACCCCCTTAAGATATCTTATTTAAAAGAGTTGAAATTATTCCCATTTCCCATCCCAAAGTAGTCCCTCTCCCACTCAGCTATGTGAACCAATAACTGGGTAATTTAATGCTATTTCAATTGGGTGTTGTGTTGTTTAATAAAGCAAAGACAATTGCCTGTTCCTTGGGGTTAGAACAGCCTTCTCTGTGTGTTTACTTGAGAACAAATGCTGTTACAATTTCTTTGGGGAAATCAATATCTTCCAGTGCATATGCACTGACCTATTGGAGGTACAGATTGTACAAGGAAAGAAAGGCAAATTTATGGCCTTGTAAATGTAGACAGAAGGTAGTTGGTTTACTGAGAGCTGTAATTAAAATTTTGTTGATAATAAAAAATGGAGACAATGAGCAAAGTGACAGCATTGTTTTTTTCCATTCTCCTCATTCTGTGTAGCTATACTATTGCTGTGAATTACAGAAGGAGATGTACCTGGTTCACCACAGTTAGTCTTGGGATGGAAGAATGATTTAGGGGGAAGCAATTCTTTTTGCTACTCAGAGCCATAAACTTCTGGGCATTGGAAAATATTGCAATTGTAACATAATACTGAGAAATCTAAGTACATAATTTTTTTTCATCAATAGGCATCTGGCCCTTGTCCAGATTCCTTCTGTGGAGTTGGTTTTTTGAGGCAGGGTACTCTGGGACATACTTCCAGAAATAAATCAGGGATTCAAGTCTACAAATATTTATTCAAAAGCCTACACTTTGCAAGACATTGATCTAGATGCTGGTGAAGTAAAGATAAAAACCAGAATAATCCATGCCTTCAGGGAGTTTACATTTTACAAGAGTAAAACATAATGTGTACTGATAAGCATATTCAAAATATATCAAAAGTAATTTCATCATGTAGAAAGAGTTGTTAACCTGGGGAAATCCTGAAAGGTGTCATATAGAAGTGACACCTGAGCTGGATCTTAAAGGAAGATAGTGATTCTAAGGGTTATGTATAAGGACATATACCTTACTGTATATATACAGTATATATATATATATATATATATAAAGATATTATATATTATGTATATTTCACTGTACCTCTAAAAGAAGCACTTAATATATCTTTGTCTCCAAAAGAAGCATATGCATGAGAATTCTGTCTATGAGAAATACATGCCTGCTGGACACCTAGCACAAGTTTCTTCAGGATAGTACAACAGTTTCCCAGATTTCATCAAGTATAAAGTCAATCAGTCAATAAAAAAATTATTAATTTCTACTCTGAACAAGGCACCATTCTAGTGATCCAAAGAAAGCAGAAATATAGTCCCTATTCTCAAGGAGTTTATAATACAAATGTGTTATAAAGACAATAGGTAAATAATAATATACAAATAATTTTCTATGAGATATATTGAAAGTGACCAATAGAAGGAAGACATTAGAATTAAATGGCATTAGGAAAAGCTTCCTATAGAAAGTTAAAATTTAGATAAAACTTGAAAGAAGCCTCGAAGCTGACATGAGGAGGAAGAATATTCTAGATGTGGGAGAGAGTCATTGAAAATGAAAGGATTTAAAGTGTTTTGTATGAGGAATAGCAAGGAGACCAGTATTGCTATGTCAAAGAGTATATTACAAGGTAGTAAGATATAAGACTGCAAAGGTAGTGGGGGTAGGTTATGAAGGAATTTTAATGCAAAACAGAGGATTTTATATATATATATGATCCTGAACATGACAGGAGATACTGTATTTTCAGGAGTTGGGTGACATGGTTAGTTGCATGCTTTGATAAGCTTTGATAGTGGAATGGAAGGTGAACTGGAGTAGGGAAAGACAAAGCAAGCAGATTTACCTGCAGACAATTGTTGAAATGGTCTAGACATGAAATGATTAGACCTTGCATCAGAATGGGGGCCCTATGAGAGAAGAGAACAGGACATATGTAAGAGGAGCTACATAGGTAACATTTCTTGCTAACAGATTGACTTGGGGGAGAGGGATTTGAGGGTGAGTAAGGAGTTGAGGATGATACCTAGATTATGAGACTAAGTGACTGAGAGTATGATGGGTATATTCAACAGTAATAGGGAAGTTAAGATGAAGGGAAGACTTTGAGAAAGTGAGAATTAGTTCATTTTTGGAAATGTGAAATTTAAGGTATCTATGGGACATTAACTTTGTAATGTTAGAGATGTGAGGCTGAAGGTTAAAAAAAAGCTGAGTAAATAGATCTGAAAATCATCAGCCTAGAGATCTCAGCCAAGACAAGGAGAAGTAACTTGTCTCAGTGGAATACCTCATTTATCTCAGGGAGATTACAATGCCAGCAGGGAGGAAAATCAACTGATAGACCGTGGACACTGTATCTCCTATCATATCTGAACCTTCCACTTCACTCACATTACCATACTGTCATCACCTCTCACCTACTATTTAACCCTAACACTATTGTTTTGTAGAATGCCTTTCTGCTTCTAGTTTCATCCTTCTCCAATCCTTCTTTGGTGGTGAGTACATCATACATGAAAGTTTGGAGACTGCCTTGGGGGAATGTGAGGGAATGAGATCTATATTTTGCATTTAAATCAGGTACAAACTTTTTAGAGTGGATATAAAGTTAAGAATTGATCAATAAAATCTTTGGAATCTTGAAGACATTTGTTCTTTTTCTTTCAGCCTATCTTGAAGTAAAAATTGATTTGCATATACCCCTATCATGGCAGTGCAGTGGAAAGAATTTGAAGTCTACAATCAGGAAAGCTTGGATTCAAATTCATCCTCAGATACTTCTTGTGGGACACTGAGCAAATCATTTGACCTCTGTTTGCCTTAGTTTCCTCATCAGTAAAATAGCACTTACCTTCCAAGGTAAGCTATGTTATGACAATCAAATGAGATAAATGAGTTAATAAATAATAGTAATAACACTATATATAATAATAATATAAGTAATAATAAATGATAAATGAGTAAAGTGTTTAGCATAGTGCCTGGCATATAGTTGCCTGTTGCCCTTCTCATTTTAACTACACTGTATTTGTTTATACAGTTTCTTTTCATCTTATATGATCAAAATTTTCCTTTTTATCTTGTGCAACCTTCATTTGTTTAGTAATTAATCCTTCCCCTTTGACCTGAAAGGTAAACTCCTCATTACTCATTTAATTTGTTTATAATGTCACCTTTTATATTGATTTAGGACTTATCTTAGTATATGATTTGAAATGTTAACTGTGAGCATTTGTACCCCAGAAATCAGCAATTACTATAAATCAGAGCTTGATTTATCCTATTCCTGATGATCTAGACTTTGGGAAATATTAATAAGAAGTGATGATCTTAGAAAAACACAGAAAGAAATGCATGAAATAACTAAAAGCAAAATGAGCAGAACAGTTTTAAGAACAACTTTGAGCAACTAAGTTATTTTGACTACTTTAAATATCTAATTAACTATAAAGAACGTATGAGGAAAGATACTATCCGCAGCCTGAGAAAAAATGAATAAATAGAAATGTGTAGAGAATGGTTTTATTTACATATTGTAGAGAGTCAGAACTCTGAAGAAGAATTGATGAGAATGGTTATCTAGTTTACATATGCTTAGTACTTAGCATGGTGATGTAATAGTTCTCTAGTTCACACATATTCAGTATGCTGTAATATAATTGTAATAGGGGATATAAGAACACGGGACAGGAAGTCAAACAGCAGACTGCTGGAGGAGACTGGTCAGACTATGACAGACATAGACCGTGTAAGAGACAATAAAGATTCTGGATTCTATTCTTATCCATTTTCATGGTGTCTATCCTGCTGAGACCAAGGCCCTTCCATAGGACCTCCAGAAAGCTAGTCTGAACATTACAATATATAATTATTTTGTCTAATACTGGCCATCTCTAGGACACTGTAGAGGAGAAGGGAAGAAAAAAGGAAATTTACCTGGTAACATTGTTATATATTTAAAAGGAATAGAAAGATATTCAAAGATAGATTTGTAGTTACATATGTAATAATCTTCTTTATTATACTGTTTTGGAACATGTTTTATTCCATAAATTAAAAATAAAATCACTTTTTAAAGAATTAATAATGAAGATTAAATTGAAAAGAATGTGGACATAATTATTTTTTTTTTACTGGAGAGCCCTATTGTTAAACATTTACCAGCAGACCCCTATATTAATCTATGTACCTTGTTTAAGCTCAGTCAAAATGTAGTAGAAGGTTTAGGAAATGAGGTCTGGTGACTGTAGGATGATAAAAAATAATAATATCAATGATAATAATAAACAACTGGCCTTTATGTAGCACTTTAAGGTTTGCATAGTGATTTCATATCCATTTTTTTCATTTAAGCCTTACATCTCTGACATAAACCTAATTTCTACAACATTGCTTTCTAGTTTTTCTATCAATTTTTGCTATATAGTGAACCCTTCTTCTAGTAATTAGGGTTTGGGGTTTATCAAATGTTTATTTGATTCTGTGTGTTGTGTATCTAGTCAGTTCCATGGATAACTCTTCCTAGACTTAACCAATAGCAAATTGATTTAATGATTATGGCTTTGTGGTACATGTAACAGTACCAATAGTTCTCTGTCACAGCTTTCCTGACTCCCTAAGTTTCTTGGCACAGCTTCTTCCCCCCTTTCAGTGGCCCCAAGTTCTTTCATGCAGCTTCATGATCTGGGGTTTCTCAGACTTGGTAGATATCTGAGACTACCACATAATTAGCTATACGCTAATGAATTACTATCTTGCTATATATCTTGTGTATAGGCAAAGTTAAATGCTCAGTTGTTGTGTCCTGCTTTCTAGAGCCCCCAAGTTGAGCTGACAAAATGCACCGTTGCTTTCTAGAGCCCTCACACTGGGGTGATTAAATATACCTTCCTAGTGGAGAAGTGATAAGGCGGGATTCCTGAGGAGGGTGGGAAAATGAAGTCTGTTTATTTCCAGGGCTTTCTCCTTTTTATAATGTAACAAAAACAACTCTGAGCACGTAGGACCACATAAACAACTTGCTATTGTAGTTTGCCACCTGGTATCACTCTGCTTCAATCACAACACAGGTTGTCACTGCCCTCTGACTTCTCAGTAAGGATGAGAGCCCTTAGGAGAGATGGGGAGCTGAACCAGACATTGTTAACAGGTTCTCTCTGGGCTAAAGGTCTTATACCTTACCCAGAGTTTCCCCACTGACTATGACCCTCTACACTCAATGACTTGAGTGCCTTATTTTGTCTGACCTTAAACCTGAACTAAGAAGATGCTGGCTTTAGAACAACAACTACAATAGTCTGAAATTTGATATTTGTATACTCGGGTTTTTTATACTCGTTTTTTCATTATTACCCTCAGAATTTTGACCTTTTATTCCTCCAGGTGAATTTTATTATTATTTATTTCTACTCTACAAAATATCCCTTTGGTAGTTTAATTGGTACATTATAACTCATACAAAAATTGACTGATATTTTCTGGGTTATATGGCAAGAGGAGGTTGTCCCCCAGGATTTAAAAATACCTCCATTAACTATGCCCAAAGGACTTTAAAACTGTGCATACCCTTTGATCCAGCACTGTCTCTACTGAGTCTGTGACCAAAGAGATCATAAAAGAGGAAAAAGCATCCACATGTGCAAAAGTGCTTGTAGCAGTCCTTTTTGTAGTAACAAGGAGTTGGAAATTGAGTGGATGCCCATCAGTTGGGCAATGGTTGAATAAGTTATATTATATGAATGTTATGGAACTTTGTTGCTGTATAAAAAATGATGAGTAGGCTGATTTCAGAAAAGCCCAGAAAGACTTACATGAACAATGCTGAGTGAAGTGAGCAGAACCAAGAAAACATTGTACAAAGTACATTGTACATTAGTATGTCATGATTAATTGTGATGGACGTGATTATTTTTAAAAATGCAGTGATTCAAGGCAATTCCAATAGACTCATCCAGAGAGAGAACTGTAGAGACTGAATGTGGATCAAAGCATAGTATTTTCACCTTTTTGTTGTTATAGTTGTTATTGTTTATTTGGTTTTTCTTTCTCATTTTTTTTCCTTTTGATCTGATTTTTCTTGCACAACACAACAAATATGGAAATATGTTTAAAAGAATTGTACATATTTAACCTATATCAGATTGCATGCTATCTTGAGGAGAGGGGGAGGAAAGGGAGACAAGGAGAAAAGTTTAGAACACAAAGTTTTATAAAAATGAATATTGAAAACTATCTATACATATATTTGGAAAAAATAAAATACTGTTAAAAATAAACAAATTAACAAACAAACAAAAAGACATCTCCACTGTCCATGTCTATAAAGGCAAAGGGAATAGGTAAGAATCCTTGTCAGATTTTTCCTTAATAGGCTCATGCTTCGCCTGGAAGATAGTCATCTGAAAGCCAGTACATGGCTGCAAAAAGCACTGAGGTATATAGTTTATATGATTTTGGCTAACCAACAACTCCAGGAGAAATGTCAGGAACAGAACAAATGTCTATACACAATGTTTGTTGATCTGACAAAGTCACTAACAAGGATTTGTGGGAAATTATACCAAAATTTGGTTGCCTGGAAAAGCTAATGGATGATGCTCTTGTATTTTCCCATTCACAATGGAGTGAAACAAGGATGTGTGCTTGCTCTTATGCTTTTTTAGCATGAAGTTTCCAGCCATGTTGTCAAATGTCTTCACTGAGGACAAACATGGTTTCAAAGAGAGCTACCCACATTGATGTTAAATTCTTCAGCTTGAAAAAGCAACAACCTAAGACTAAAGTGGATGGAATGTTTGTTGGTGCATGATGGATTTTGTTTGCAGATAAGTGAGCATTCAATGCAGCCCCTGAAGCTGAGATGCAATGAAGTAATGATCGATTCTCTGATGTTTATGCTCATTTTAACCTAACAATCAACACCAAGAAAACACAGGAACTCTATCAACAAGCACCACATCATCCACTTGTGGAATTATCAGTTATAGCAAATGGAAAAGTTTTAATGATGTGGATTTGCTCACCGTGGCAGTATACTTTCCAGGAATGTACACAATGATAATAAGGTTATGTGAAAGGAAAGTATGAAAAAGTAATATTAGACTGACTACCAAATTGAAAGTCTGGTGAGCCATTGTGCTTATCTCATTGTTTTATGCCTGTATCATGCCAGGAAAATGAATCATTTCCATATTAATTACCTAAGGAAGATTCTGAAGACCACATGGCAGGATAAGATACCAGACAATGAGATCCTTACATGAATGCACTGTCAAGCTTTCATACTCAGTTGCAGAGAAGACAGCTTCATTGGGCTGGCTACATTGTTCAAATGCCAAATGTATGATTGCCAAAAAGACTATTTTAAGGCAAGGGAAGCACTCACAAGGTTGTTAGAGAAAGCAATACAAGGACACTCTCAAGGTCTCTCTTAAGAACTTTTGAATTGTTTGTGCTTCATGGGAGACTCTGACACAGAACCAGGCAGCATGGCATGCCTTCATCAAAGAACATGTTATGCTCTATGAACAAAGAAGAACTGAAGTATCTCAAAAGAAACAAACTCTAGATGCATATCCCAAACGTTCACATAGACTATTAATGCTTGACCTGTAGTAGAAGATTCTGAGGTTATATTGGTCTGTTCAGCCACAGTCAGTCACACTGTAACTTGACTAATACTATATTACTTTGTTCCTCTTGAAGAATGAAGGATAACAATCAACTGGTTTGGTCTACTCACCCGCAATTAAGATTTCCCCAATTAATTAAGTCTTTTTTATTTTGACATGAAATGATTTGTGCTTAGATTTATATAGTTTCTGGGTGCATCTTAGTTAACATACTCTCAAATATTTTATAACTTCTGTAGTTTTTTTCAAATGGAATTTCCCTTTCTGGATCTTCCTGGTAGTTGTTATTAATATATAGGAATGCTGATGATTTATGTGGATGTGTTTTATATCCTGCAATTTTGTTGATTTCATTTTTTAAAATTAATTTTTGATTAATTCCCTAGATTTCTCTGTTTGCCTTTATTTCACTGGCAAATTGATAATTTTGCTTCTTTTTTTGTCTATGCATACTCCCTCAGTTTTATTTTTCTTGTCTTATTAAATTTATTTTTCTTATTTTGTTGCATTTTCTAAACTACATTATACAGTAATAATTAAAATAGTGGTAATAAAAGGCACCTTTGTTGTACATTTAATCATTTTTAAAAGGCTTCTTACTTTTCTCCATAATACATAATGGTTGCTCATAAATTTAGATAAATATTATTTATTATATTAATTAATTATATTAATATGATTTCTGGAGTTTTAAATAAAAATTGTTGTTACATTTTGCAAAAAAAAAAAAAAAGAAACCTTTAAATCATCTATCAAAGTAATCATATGTTTGATTTTGATATATTAACATAATTTAGAATAGAGTCTTTATGTTGAACCAATCCTTCACTCCTGTAATAAAATAAATATGATCATAGTATGCCATCTTCTAATATGTTTGTTTAGCATAATCCTAATATTTTATTTTAAATTTCTGTCAATATTCATTAGGAATATTGTTCTTTCTTTTTCTCCTTTGTCTTTATTTGTGTAATTAAAAAGTGATTGGAAGAATATTTTCTTTTCCTATTATTGTAAACTGCTTTATAGTATTGAAATTAATTGTTACAATATTGATAGATTTCACTTGTAAACCCATCTGGATATGAAGCTTTTCTCTTTGGGAGTTCATTCAAAATATGTTTAAAATGTCTGATATTGTGGTTTTTTTAATTATCTATTCTTCTTTTGTTAACATTGCTAATATTCATAAATTTCTTCTAGATTATTAGCTTGCTAGCATTTAATCAAACAAAATAATTGCTGATAATTTGTTTTACTTCCTTTTTAATTATTGTGAGTTATTTTTCATTTTTGATATGAATAATTTGATTTTCCTCTCTTTTTAATGAGATCTTTAGTACTATGATTATTATTATATGTTTATTCATTTTTAAAAACATTCATTTTATTTATCTTGGGGTTGCAGCACTGGCACACAAAGTACTGGTCTTGGAGAAAGGAAGAGTCAAGCTCTCAAGCTCCAGAATTCAAATCTGACCTCATTCTCCCACCTGGACAAGTCTTTTAACCCTGTTTGCCTCCATTTTCTCATTTATAAAATGATCTAGAGAAGGAAATGGCTCCAGCATCTTTCCCACCAAAAAAACAAAAACAAAAACAAAAACAAACAAACAAACAAACGGAGTCACAAAAAGTTGGCCACAATTGAAAAAGAACTGAATCACAATAAATTTTACTTATTTCGGCTTCAGGTCATCCCATCTTTGATTTGTGGAATTACTCTTTTGTTACTTAGCTAAACATTTTTATTTATTGTTACTCAAAAAAATTTTTAGTTGCGTATTGAATTCATTGGTTTGTCTTTTCTCTCTTTTGTTGACAAAAGTATTTAGAGATATAAATTTTTCCCTCAACACTGTTATAGCTATATCCCATAAGTGTTAAATTATCTCATTATATATTATTGTATGCTATCTCATTATAACTTTCTTTGAAGAAATTTTCTATTGTTTCTCAAATTTGTTTGACTCCTTAATTTTTAAAATAACATTAATTATAGTCTCTAATTACTTTTTAGCATGGTATTTTTGCCCCAACATATGCTTAAATGTCGTAAAGATGCCATATACAACTTTACAATAGGCAAATTTCTTTCTACTGTCATTCAGACATCACCACAGACCTATCATCCTTAAATTTTCTAAAGTTCTATTCAAGTCTTTATTTAATAAGAAAGAATTCTTGTTATCTTTTGGTTAGGCTTTTTTAGGTAAAGGCACATCAAGGTCATTTGAGTTTACTATCTATTTTTTCCCTGTAATTCAATGAACATTTCCTTTAAATATTTGGATATTATGCTACTAGATACATATATGTGTATGTTTTATGGTATCAATTTATTATGTTACATGCTTTTTAGTCATTTTTCTTCTTATCTCTGTCTTGTTCATATTTACTGTAGTTTTATCTAAAATCATTACTTTTGTGAGTTCAGGTGAAATGTTCCAGCTACTCATTTCAACTTTCTGTGAATCCTTATATTCCAAATGTGTCTCTAATAAATAATATATCACTATATTCTGCTTTCTACTTCTTCCATTATAAGTAAATTAATCCAATTCATACTCATAGTAATCATTGTTAATTGTGCATTTCCATTCATTGTGTCTTCTTTCCACTCTTTATTTCTATCCCTCTCTTTATAAATAAGAAGATAGTGAGAGAAATGATGTTTTCTCATATTAATAACCAATTATTGAATTAGGAGTAAAGGGTTTTTCCCCTTTCTCAACCAAACATCAACATTGTGTGAAATTTTAGGCAAGATTTAATCAACCAGAGAAGTTATGATCTAGGAAACAAAAAAATTTTCCCAGAGTTCATCAAGTATAGACTCAGTCAATAAATAAATATTTATTAAATGCCAATTATATATTTTCTCACAGTTGCCTTATCTTCCCTTCCTTCTTGGAATTTTCTCTCCAATTTGGAACTATGCCCAAAGGGCTATCAAACTTTACATACTGTTTGATCCAGCAGCTCTTATCCCAAAGATAAAAAAAGAGAAAAGGACTCACTTGGGCAAAAATATTTGTAGCCACCCTTTTTGTAGTGGCAAGGAATTGGAAACTGAGTGGATGCTCATCAGCTGAAAAATGGTTAAATAAGTTTTGGTATATGAATGTTATGGAATATTATTGTTTTATAAGAAACAGGATGATTTCAGAGAGGCCTGGGGAGACTTGCTAGCTCTTTTCAATAGCAAAGTGATTCAGGCCAGTTCCATTGATTTTGTGATGAAGAAAGCCATCTGCATTCAGAGAGGACTGTGGGTACTGAATGTGATTCACACATAGCATTTTCACTCTTTTGTTGTTGTTTCTTGTATTTTGTTTTCTTTCTCATTTTTTTTTCTTTTTGTTCTGATTTTTCTTGTGTAACAATACGGTAGAAATATGTATAGAAGAATTGAACATGTTTATCATATATTAAATTACTTGCTGCCCAGAAGAGGGTATGGGAGGAAGGGAAAGAAAAAAAATTGTGACACAAGGTTTTGCAATGTTGAAAATTATCTATGCATATGTTTTGAAAACAAAAAGCTTTAATATAAAAAAGAACCTTCTCTTCCCTGCCCTCTCCCTTGTCAGTTTAATATATCTTTTACCAAAATCTCTCTGTGTATGTGATTGTGAATAATAATTATATTCAATCTTCCTTTACTTAGTTCAGCTGAAAGTGAGGTTTGTGGGGTGTCTATTCTTCTCATTCTTTCCTTCTTCCATAACTATATACTCATCTTTTTGTATCTTTACTATGCAAAAGTGACTTTGTTTCTATTTTTCTATCTTTCTTTTCCAATATAGTCCCCTGTTCTTCCAATTTTTGCCTTCTACTATTAAAATGGATCAAGATCACCCTCAGATTTTTTTATTTTTATCCTTCTTTATGATCCTTAAAGATACTAGAATTCTGAGAAGATACTTGTTTCTTATCCCCCTATGAACCTGTAAATATTTTATCCCCATATGTTCCCTTTTAATTAAACAAACACATGCACATTTCTTTATTTCTCTTACTGACCAAATTTTCATTTCAAAATGTCCTCTAAGTTCTGGCCTCTTCTATTTTCACATTGTCTTCCTGGTCGAAGAGTTATGAGAAGTTTTTATTTATATTTCTTGAAATATAATATCCAAACTTTTTTTAATCATGGGTTTCAGATATTCAAATAATTTTTATGGTATCTGTTCTTTTCCTGTTTTTTAGAATAGTTGTTTTTGTTATATGAAAAACCCCAGATTTTCTTTTGTTTTTCAGCCTTTTCATTTTTTTTCATTTGTCTCATTCTAATTTTCAGAGTTGATAGTTCTAGACCTTTCTATCCAAATCCCTGTTAGGTTAATAGTCAGATTACTTTCTCTTGGAACAACTAAGTAACACAGTAAATAAAATACTGACCCTGGAGTCAGGAGGACCTGAATTCAAATGTGGGCTCCGATTCTTGCTAGCTGTGTGAACCTGGGCAAGTCACTTAACCTTGTTTGCCTCAATATCCTCAGGTCTAAAATAAGTTGGTAAAGGAAATGGCTAACCACACTAGTATCTTTGCCAAGAAAATCCCAAATGAGGTCATGAATACTCAGACATGACTGAAACAACCGAATAACAACATTCCTGTTGATATATTGTTTCCCCACAATAAAATATAAGTTCCCTGAGGGCAAGGAGTGTTTCATTTTTGAATTTATGTCCTGAGTGCTACTTTGGCATTGATAAGTGTTTGATGAAGGAAGGAAATTATTTGCCAGAATTTTCCTACCCACAATATGGGGAGACATGGCTTGTCCAAAGCTACAGTGACCAGGAGATTCAGTGAATTCTCACATCTCTGTGTAATCACTTGGATTATCCATCTCTCTCCAGTGCACCAATAGGCACTGATACCTCTGAATGGTGCCTGTCAGAAATAGTAAGATATTATAAAATCAAAAGGTCATAAAGTCAAAAGCCTTCCAGGACCTACATCTATCCTGACAGTAGTGGAGAAACACTAAAAAACTAGGGTATACTTTGTCATTTAATAGCGTCATTAGACTTTTAAACTTCTCAGTCCTATTGTTATTTTCCAGATCCCCATTGATCTTCTAGAGCCCCTTGTGGTTGTCCCTCCACAAGCTGCTGATTATCCAATAAAATTACAGACAGGCATTAAATCTCTCCTTGGTTACCCCAATGTCTTTAATAATAAGAAAACAATTTGGCACCAGAGACAAATACTCCATCTCATTTTCTCACTCTTACTAGTCTCCTGTCACGATGAACTTATTAATATTATACCTAATATACAGCTCCCTGTTAGCCTCTAAAATTGTTCTGCTTTTCTTATGAATTAACTGCCAAACTTAATTGTACAGTTCAATGAAAGGCATTCAGAGAATAGGTGTTGGTGAACTAAAAGGATATCAATGCTCCCATATTAGTATGTCAGAGAGCCAAAGTAGTAAACTACCTAGAAGAATTTGAGCTCTTTGAGAGGAGAGATGATTTTCTTTTTTATATTTTTATGTCCCCATTGTCTGGTACATATTATTGAGTCATTTTGTAGTCATATTCAACTTGTTGTGATTGTATTTGGGGTTTTATTGTCTAAGATAAATGAGTAGTTTGCCATTTCCTTTACCAGTTCATTTTGTAGATGAATAAACCAAAACAAAGAGAGTTGAGAGACTTGTCTAGGGTGTTTCATACAACTAATATCTAAAGTCAGATTTGAATTCATGAAGATGATTCCTGATTCCAGGCCTTACACTCTATCTTCTGGATTACCCAGTTTCCCTCTGGTACATAATAGGAGTTTAATAAATGAATTTTTGTTTCATTGAATTATACTATTAGCCAAGCTTATCCCTAATCCTCCTCTTCCTCCCTTCCACTTTCCTTTATTCTGTGGCCTATATCTCATGTAATTAAAGTGAACTGCTACCCACATCCAAAGAATGTAAGTACCATTACTCATGTTCAGTCCAATGGAACAATCAGTCTATGTTATTTATCTTCATCTTTGATGGGATTTGTTAATGTCGGGAGTGAAAGGGTATGGTCAGAATACCTTCAAAGATCATAATTTCCTCCCAGGAGTTTTTATCCATTAACTTATCCACACCATTTTTAATGTGATTTCACCACTAAATAATTCTACAACTACTAGGCTTATGCCTCAGGGAGTTCAACGATAGAAATACATACATATATATATGGATATATAGATATATCTAACTATATATAGAAGAATTTTTGTAGTAGAAAAGAACAAAAAATAAAGTTGTTGAGCATAGATTGAGGAATGGTTAAACTATGGTTCATGGATATAATAGAACATTAATGCCATAAGAAATTAACTAAATAGAACAGAAGTAAATTTCTCTTCCTTTATATTGTATATATACAAAAGTGCGTGTGCGCATGCGTGTGTGTGTGTGTGTGTGTGTGTGTGTGTGTACCCCCTACACTACCTTTATATCAGTGGATTCATACTCCTCAGAATCATCCAGAGCCCTGAGCAGGGGAGATGTAGCAACCTAACTCTAGATAGCAATCCCAGAGTACATTCATCATGAATGTTCATCAGCAAACAAAAATTTCAATATACAAAGAAGAACAAAAAAGAGGGTTATGTATAAAACCCTGAATTTCTATATAAAATTGGTTTCACTAAGTACACATCCAAATATGGCATTGTTGCCTAAAGAATCCTTTGACCTAGATCCAAAAGGTAACTTTGTACTCCTCAGGACATTGGTGCTACTCAGAATGGATTCAGTTCACAGACTCCTGAACACTGACTCTTAGATTACTTGCTCTAGTGAAAAAGTAGAAAGTTGAAAAATTGTAACCTCCAGATTCTGAAACAAAGGAATAAATCCTGAAACAAAGGTTCAAGAATCATATTCTTTGAACCTTGAACAGGAAGAGGTTGAAAGGTAAAGGCTGAAGACATGATCTCTTTCAATGACTGCCATCTAGCAGAAAGAAATCACTTTTTAAAAGAGATGGAAGTGGGGCAGCTAGGTGGTGCAGTGGATAGGGCACCAGCCCTGAAATCAGGAGAACCAAAGTTCAAATCTGATCTCAGACACTTAACACCTACTAGCTGTATAACCCTGGGCAAGTCACTTAACCCAAATTGCCTCAGCAAAAAATAAAAAATTTTAAAAAAAGGAAGTCAATTGATATCATTTGAGGGCATCTCCAAGTCTAATTCTGCAAATGCATCTAATCCAGGAGTTCTTACTTCACATTTTTAATAGACCAAAACCACTTACATTAGTGCTCCAAAGTCTCTCAAGAATATTTCCATTATTGACATTACAACATTCATGGAAACAGGCTCCCTTACCTCTTCCATGTGAGGAATTGCAAGAGCAGCACTCTGTGTATATTCATATGAACTTATTGATCTGTTTCTTATTACATTAAAAAAAGATTTTTTTAAAGAAAGGATAGGTCAGAATCAGCTGGTAGAGACCTTTAAATACTAAAGGAAGGAGTTTGCATTTTGCTCTAAAGTCTATAGGGAGCTTGTGAGGTTTATAGAGCTGCATAGTGACATTGTCAGACCCATATTTTAGAAATATCAGTCTGCAAGCTATAAAGAAAATCTCCAAATAAAGAAAATTTGGAGATGGGAGAGACTGGAGACAAGGGAGGGTATTACAATAATACAAGGAAGGGGTGATAAAGAGTTGAACTAGGGTGGAAATTGCAGGAGTGGAGAGAAGGTGAATGTAAGCAATGTGAAGACAGAATAAGATGTATGAGAAGACTAACAGAAGTGAAATAGTGAAGAATAAGCACTGGTAATTGATAGGATGGTGATACCCTCAAATAATAAGGAAACATCAGAACAAGTCAACTATCCCCACCACATTTCCTCCAGCAAAACTCTGAAGTTTATACCAAACAGAATAAGATCAAGAAATCCAGAAAAAATTAAAATAGCTGACTTCCATTCCAGAGCTGCACAAACTCCATAGGCAAATCAAAAGGGGATTTTCTAGCAAAACAAGAACCAGACATAGAACAGAGAACAGAGAACAGAGCTGCAAAGCTCTGTGTCAGACTGTAAGAGAAGAGGATTCTGTTGACCTCAGGGAGACCAAAAAGTCCCAATATGAGGCACCTGGACTCCCTAGGGTGTGGTAACTAATAGCAATTAGTAACCCAATACTACATTGTAATTCAGAACCAAAGGCTCTGAGGTACTTAACACTCTGTTAGGAGATGCCAGAACAGTCAAATGACATCTAGAACTCTGAATGTCACAGATATATGGAGGCCTAACTCTGAGAAGTGAAAGTTAATGCAGTGACTCAGGGAACACAGAAAAAGACTAAGGGCCTACTAACCTTCCCAAAAATGCAAGGAGGGGAGGGCACAGAACTTGGGTTTAGCATAAATTTGCAATTCAGGAAATAAAGCTAGAGAGATTAGTAAATCAAAGAAAATAGCAGACACTATAAAAAGTTAATGAAAACCCAAAACTATTCTCTCCCAACATGATCTATATGGAAATATGTAAAAAAATGAATGTACATGTATAACCCCAAAAATGTTATTTTACATGTAACATGTAAAATTTTTAAAAAAGAAATTAAAAAAAAGAAAATCCAACTCTATAACAACTGCAGAGACTCAAAGAAACAAATTATTTTCCACAAGGATAGCATGAATACCTAGGAAAAAATTAAGCAAAAGACTTTTTAAGTTTAAAAAAGGAAGTTAAGAATTGGGAAGAGAGTAACAACCTTAGAAGAGAAAGTAACAAATTTTATTAAAGAATGAAATCCCTGAAAACTAGACTAGATCAAATAGAATCTCCATAAAATAGCAAGAAATACTAAAACAAAATCAAAATATTAAAAAAAAGAAGAAAATATAAGATATTTAATATTAAAAAAAAAGAATTCGTCCAGCTGGGAAAATGTCAAATGTAATTTAAGAATCAGTGAAATCCTGAAAACTTTCATTTAAAAAAAAAACCTAGACACTATATTTCAAGATTTCACAAATGAAAACTATTCAAATCTCCTAGAAATATAGCAGAGAGTAAAGATAGGTAGAATACATATATCAATGAAAGGAAATTCAAAAAACCTCAAGAATGTCATAGATAGAATCTAGAGGTCTCAGACCAAAGGGGAAAAAAAATTACCACAAACATTCAGAAAGAAATAGCTCAATGCCTGGCTGCTTCTACTCAAAAATGAGAGGCCATCTTGAAATACAAGATTCCAAAAGACAGAAGATATAAGGTTACAATCAAGAATAATTTATCCTGTTAATGTTTCTACAGGGAACCAAAAAAAAAAAAAAAAAGCCAGAATAGAGAACTTTCAAGTATTTCTGATGAAAAGACCAGAGACAATTATAAACTTTGAAATATAAACACAAAAAAGTCTAGAGAAAATTAGAAAGGTTAATGTACTAGAGCAATCGGAAGGAGCAGTATGATAATATAAGGTTAATTTTCTAATGGGGAACAGAAACAAAATCCCTTCAGAACCCTCAGAATACCTAATAAGTCTTTGAAGGATATCCAGAGAATTAAATCAGAAAAGCAGAGGTCCTGAAAGTGTATTGATTGTGTTTTGAGCATTTTAAGAGGAGTAGATAGAAAAAGGAGGAACACATTATTGTTGAAGGGAGAAAAGAGATGGAATTTGCTATTTCTCCTACCTGGGGTAGATATGAACACATAAAAATTGAAGGAAAAGGTGGGGGAAACCTCATTCTTATCTGCAATGAAACGCTGTGGGAGAAGTAAACAGATATTCATGTGAGCACACATGCACACACACACACACACACATACACACACACAAATTGTATAGGATTATATCAAATTCAATTGGAAAACTAGTCAGGATGGGAAGGTAGATCAATTGGAAAACTAGTCAGGATGGGAAGGTAGATGGAGGGGTGGGCTATGGGGAGGGACAATACCAGGGAATGAATAGTCACAAGCAAAATAAACTGCTTAATCCTGAAGAAGGAAGAAATAGAGAAAATAATTAAAATGTAAGGGAATTCTTCAACTAGCCTTTTAGATAATTGAGGAATAATTGAATAAATCATTATATATGAATATAATGGAATATTATTGCATCTTAAGAAAAGACAAAAGGGATTGTTTCAAAAATTGTGGATAATACATATTGTCTTTAAAAGTGAAGTGAGCAGGTCCAGGAAAACAATTAATATGAGAACAACAGTAAAAACACCTTAGAAAGAATTTTCTTTGATCCATGTAATAACCAACCATATTTCCAAATGATCAATAATGAAACATGCAACCCATTTCCTAACAGAAAGGTGATGGACACAAGGTACAAAGATAACACATATTTGGAGATGGCTACAATGTGGATTAAATTGGCTTAACTGTGCTTGTTAAAAAAGGGTTTTTGCCATTTTCTTTCTCTGAGGTTTTAATTGGGATAGGAATAATAACAATTATTCCCTCATCCAAGGAGACCACTGCAAGATTTTTAAATACAAAAAAGAGAATAAAAGGAACTTCAGAAGAAAGCCCAGAACAAGACAATTAGTTTATAAAACTTATTGCATTTCTAAAAAGCAAACATATGAAACAGACTTTAACAGCTTTATATGGAATCAACTGTCTTCTTCATATTCTTCTGTGTTCATAGAAATGTTTTTTGTTGCTGTTTAAGTTCAGAAATTTTTTTTAAAAAACTGGAAGTTGTGGGAATGCCTATCATTTGGAGAATAACTGAACAATTTGTGTGATATACAATTATGCTAGAGTTCTACTGTGTAATAAATGTTGAACTCAAAAATCTTAGAACAACAAGGATAGACTTGCACAAAATAATGAAAAATAAATTGAGCAGAACTAAAAGAATATTGTATACAGCAAAAGCCAGTGCAGTTTAAAGAACAACTTGGAATGATTAAGTCATTTTGACTATTACAAATATACAAATTAATTACAAATGACACATGAAGGAAGAATATGTGTATATGTATAAATAATTCTATATCACTTCTAAGGGGGAAGAAAAGAAGGGGAAGAAAGAAAGTTACATGATAACTTTATTATGTATTTAAAAGGAATAGCAAGTTGTACACAATAGATTTGCAGTTTTATGTGCAATAATCTTTTTTATCTGTTATACTATGCTAATGGAAATACATGTTTTATTTTTTAAGTTAAGAATATAATAAATAAAGCTTAAATAAATGAATTAAGTATTTAAATAAATAAATTTTAAGTGTTTAAAAATAATTTTCTGCTTTAAAAAGATTTTCTGCATTCTGATTCCTTGTTTTCAGGATAGGATAATTAAGTTTCCTTCTTCTTTAGAACATTCCTTTTTTCTAGGGCTGCCAGATACAGTGCAGGATTCCGACAGAGGCTCTGGAAGCTTGAACTTGATCTCTCCTGCTTTCAGTTAGTCAACTGACTAACCTTCACCTGTAATTTCATGACTACAGAAAAAATGATCTTTTAAAAAAAATTTTAAATACTTTGGAACATAAATGGCAGTTTATCCAAAGACTCTGAGCTAAAAAAGTTAACCTTTCCATCACATGCAAGAATTGTCTCTTCAGCATTACTGGCAGGTGATCATACAACCTCTGTTTGAGCACTTCCAGTCTATTCCATTGTGGAGAGTTCTGAATGTTAGAAAGTTTTTCCTTTTGTTCAGTAGACATTTAGCTCTGTGAATTCTAGCTAATGGTTCTAGTTTCTGGTTCACATAATGAATTCAACATAAAACAAACCATTTTCCCTTCTAATACCCATGAGGCAAGTGTCCACCTGGAATCAGAAAGTGGGTATTAGTTTTTCTGTGGTACTCAAATTTCCCCATCAAATGGACACTTTCAAAATGATGAATTTATTTATATGTAGCTTTTAAATGAAAACCTCACTCTGAAATATAAACACATTCTCAAAAAACTTTAATCTATTATTGGAAACTCTACCCTTATTGATTGGTTAATTTTTAAAAATTTGCTCAATTCTAATGTACTCATGTTGTCAAAAGCTGACAATCATTGGAGAATAAAAGATCAACTCTAATGTACACTTCAGAACACTTTCTAAAAAGTTAGCTACATGGACTAATTGAGTCAGGAAAGAAAGGAAGTGGTATCAACTCAAGTTTCTCAGTAGATCTTCTCCTCAGGACTAGACACTTAGATTAGGCAGCTGTGGCATTCCCATCCAATCTGTGGACTCTGAACCCTGTTGTACTTGGTGTCTATTTGTGATTGGCTTGAAGAGACCTTTACCCCCTCTGAAAAGATGTTCATTAAGAAAGGAGAAAAGAAAAAATAAAGCAGGATTTCAGTACAAGAAGTTATCTTTGTATGACAGTTGAGGTTGCAAAGACTAATTCAATGGGAATATGTGATCAGCCTGAATTAAGGATTTGGACCTAATAACTTTCTTCTTTTATACTTTGACCCAAGGAAACTTATTACAAAGAGCCTATCTGAACATTGGGACCCAAAATGCAGATTTCTTTAGGATGAGCATTGTCTGTCTGAAATCTATGCTCTCTGTACACAGGGCCATTTACCTGATTCTAAACATCCCTTTCCTAAACCATCCTCCTACACTCTGTGTCTAACTCAGCTCCCCAGCTGACACCTCTTAGAATCACACATTCTTAAAGTGACTTTCCTTGTCTAACAAGAAATTTACTGAATCACAAAATTCAGAATCATAATGGACTTCAACAATTCATACCTGAAAGGAATTTCTACTATAACTATTCATATGATAATCTACTATAACATACAAAAACCATTCATCCAAATGTTACTTGAAGACTGCCTGTGAGACTTCCACCACTTCTCAAGGCAACATATTTTATTTCTGGACAGCTCTAATTATTAGAAAGTTAAAGCCCAAATTTGTCTTTTTGCAACTTCTACTCATTATTTCTAATTTTGCCATCTGAGACTAAATTGAACAAAGAGTCCCCACACACACACACTCTTTATGATACTTCTTCATATATTTGAATATGGTTATCATACCCTACCCCCATTGCTAGTTTTCTCTTTTCCAGATTAAGTAACCCCACTTCCTGCATCCTATCTTCATATTACTTGACTCAAAACCCATTCTAGTTGTCAACCTGTGAATCATTATGTAATGCCGGAGAAATTGAGGCAGGAGAGAGATTAGAGAGTTTTCAATAGTTTATTAATCGGAGAGTATAATTGACTGGACAGGACTCTCGTCTCAAATTATCCAGTCAGATAGAGATAAAGATATACTGGGACCAAGGAATCCATTGTTGGTCCCAGGGCTGTCATCTCAAAGAATGAAGCAGAGAATAAGAGCGTCCCCCTCCTTTAAATAACCCTAGAGACAAAGATCCCCCCCCAAAAAAGCGGGAAGGCTTCTGTCAGGTTGGGGGGAGACCATAACTCCTAAAAGCCCAGAGACAGGATGTCTGAATACCCAGAGATAAAGATGTCAGTGAGGTATCTTGGAATATTTTAGAGGGATATTGTAAATTCTTGAGGACAGGGGAGGGTCAGGAGTTCTGCTCTCTTGTTTATCTTGCTAGCAATTTATAACCTTAGAGTAAACGGTCCCTAGTCTTAATGGACTAGAGTGGGTTTTTACGACAGGGGATTTAACAGAACAGCTAAGGAAACTGAGACAAAGGAAACTAGTTCAGGGGAAACCAAGTCAGAACAGTTAAAGAGAACTGAGGCATAACAATTATGAGTTTGTTTAAACCCTTCTTTAATTATGGTATCCAGAAGTATATGTGATACACTAGATGTAGTAGGACTAGGACAAAATACAGAGAGGCTACTGCCTCCTTAGTCTTGAAAGTTTGCCTCTTTTAAAGGAGCCCAAGATCACATTAGGCTTTGTGCGTGTGTCATAGCACACAACATAGCCTATCCATATTGATCCTTGTCAACTAAAATCCCCATATCTCTTTTAGAAAAATTTCTGCCCAATTGTGCCTTCCCTATACTGAATTTAGGAAGATGATTTTATAAAGTATAAGATTAAATTAAGGGTTCCATTTTCAATATGTTCAACTAAGCCAATGACTTACATACTAATTTTTAAATTTCTAAAATATTTTTATTCAAAGTTTTGATTTCCAAATCTTATTCCTCCCCACCTCCTACTCCTCCCTCTCTCTGAGATAATAAACAATCAGAAATAGATTATACATGTGCAGTTATATAAAACATTTTCATATTAGTCATTTTATATACGAAGACTCAAATAAAGGAAAGTGAAAGAAAGTAAAAAATAGCTTGTTTCAGTTCGAATTTAAACAATATCAGTTCTTTTTCTGGAGGCAGAGAATATGTTTCATCATTTGCCCTTTGAAATTGTCCTCGGTCATTGTACTACTTTGAATAATTAAGTTAAACTGTTCTCTCTTCTGACTCCCTTCCCAAGTGAAAAAGCAAGTGTTAAAATAAATTCCTACATTAGCTACAGTTTTCCTCTCCCATTTCAATCTGTACTCTGATTCATAACCTCTCTATAAGTTGGATAACCTGTTTCATCATGATTCTTTTGAAATTATGATTGGCCATTGCTTTGATCAAATGCATTGTCTTTTAAAGTTGGTTCTTTTTAAATTGGTGTTATTGTATAAGTAGTTCTCCTGATTCTGTTCACTTTCCTCTGTGTCAGTTCATAGAAATCTTCCCAGGTTTTTCCAAAACCATTTCTTTTATTCTTACAATGCAACAATTTTCCATCACATTCATTTATACCATTGTTTGTTTAGCTATTCCATTTGATGGATACCCCCTCAACCTACAATTCACTGCATAACAGCACACATAGGAAAAAACCCTGCTATCAATACTTTTGTACTTATATGTCCTTTTCCTTTTTATTTGTTCTCTTTGGGCTTTAGACCTAGCAATGATATCACACCATACCCCAAATCTAAACCTCATCAACTTAGTTCAAACTACACTTTGGAGATATGGTTCCAAGTTGCTTTCCAGCATGGCTGGACCAATTAAATGCTACTTTAACTTATACATTATCCTACCTCCATCTTACTATCTACCCCATTTCCTGGCGTTCAATCATATGATCAGATCTTGTATCCCCAATGCCAGCTTTCTTAAATCTAGATCAGATGAAGTTCACAGACATTTTCTGAGCATCTACGATTTACCTAGTATGGTGCTGGCCTCTGCTTTCCATGGAGCAGAGAGAAATATAGGACAGTCCCTGCCCTCAAAAAACCTTACAGTCTAATAGAAAGGAGGGAAATAAAAATGTGAAAGGTTTAATAATAGAACAAGTCAGCAGCAGGAAAAATATCACAAGGCCATGTATGAGCAATCTTTGTAATGTTTACAAAGATATCAAGAGCTCAGGAGAGGGAGAAATCAAATGACCTTTGACTTTGAAAGGAATTTGTCAGGGCAAAAATTGGGGCCAGAGGGCCTGAAAAAGCTATAAGTACTTTTGGCAACTGGGGCAGATTCATAAAAATTCTCTGAGCAAACAGTAGGAATTATGCCCTCAAATGCACTCTTTAAGAGATATTTATTGGGGATGAGAGATGGATGGAGAAATGCTGAAATACATGTCCCCAGGGCAGTGGAAAGTGGATTAGAGACAGAAACTGTAGGGCACAAAACAATTGCAGGAGTGGCAGTTATTGGCTATGTGTAGGAGAGAATTGTAGACTTTCCCTACCATGGGCAGAAGTACACCATTTCCTTACTTTCTAACTTTACATTTTTTCAGTACTACCTAATTTTGACAGTATCATCCTATGGCTATGAGATATGGCATATAACTACCATTGAATAACTTAAAATAAGTATCAAATAGTAGATGGAAATGCAGAAATCCATGGTAAATGTGAGTAAGATACAGCAAATGCCAAATAATATGAATATTTCTTCAATAAGGAATTTTATGATAGGAAGAAAAAAATGGGCTGGTCATGTGCCAAGAATAACTGTTGACATGAGTCAGCCAGAATAATAGTAATCTCATAATGTTAGGGGAGCATAAGGGAGGCCTCTATTTGGATAGGACATAGACCAATTGGCAAGATAGACAATCATGGATAGGTTGCTATTTGAATACTTGAGAAATTCCCAAATTGATGAGATCATTGATCCAGTGGAATATTTGAGGATTTTTGCTAGCCAGGTACTTAATTCAACTGTTTCAAATGTTTCTGAAGTAGCATAAATATTATATGTGAACTCTAAATTTTGCTACTATCACAAAAAAATTCCAAGTGATGTAGTTTCAGGGTAAAGTAATCATTTTATCAATAAGGTCAGCACATTTTTAACAAAATGGTGGTTATTTGGTCATCTCTCTTAAACCAAAGACTCTTCATTAAAGTGGACTCACAATTTATCTGCCTTTCAAAAAGTAGGTGTTCCTAAAGGGTACCAATCAATCCTGATTAGTTAATACAATGGGAGGTAGGCTATATTAAAATAAGGGTCTTGGGATATGGAACTTGAGGTATCCAAATCTTGGTCAAAAAAATCATCAATTTTTTCATCACCTGTCCTGACAAAAAAGGAAAATAAATATTTTCCCCTCAGACTTGTCTAAATAAATACAACAAACAGAAATATGTTCATTAGCCCAAACTAAGAATTTCTTTCACTGACTAGTTCTTAGCCTGGGTAAATATTTAAGAGAGATTTCCCATATGGGTTCGTTTCTTGATAAGGAAGTAGAAAAGGAGAAAAACCTTGGTCAATAATCAGTTATTAAGTACAAAAGAGAGAAATATTTATTTCTCACAGTTCCCTTAGACAAAGTCTCACTTATCCCACCATTTTGTCTGAAAATTACCTTACTCAAGACCCCACAACATAATAAACTTACTTTGAATAATAACTTGAAGGCCTTCCACTACAGGGATGCTTGCCCATCCAAAAGAAATAACTCTAGTTCTATTGTCCTCTGTAAGGGAGGTAAGTCGACACTAAAAAATGATCTGACTAAGGACCAAATTATAGAAAGCTATTAATTTATTTTTCAGGGAAGAAAGGGCAGGCAATTGTTAAAAACTGCATATTACATTTTCCCAGTTTTCTAATTGACTAAGAGATATAAAAAAGCAAGGTATCTTGGTATAATATAAAGAAAACAAATAACTTGATGCATATACTAAATTTTTCCTTTTTATTATTATTAATATGAAAAACAAATGAACATGAGTATTTCTTCATAGAACAAAAAGAAAAAGTGGATTTATATGACTATCATTTACTTCATGATGCTTATCCTAAAGCTTTTTTGGCATCCATGACAAACTATTAAATCTTTTTTTTTATCTTAAGAATGTTAATGTGGTCCAAATAGTTAAATTTCTAAAATGTTTAAATGGCTAAGGTATAGAGAAATTGGCTCAAGTTCAGGGTTGAACCTTGATGAGAAGATCTTCCAATGCTATTTTTAATAATGAATTTGGCCTTGAAGAACATTAAACAAGATTTTTTAAAATGGAGAAATGTCCTATTTCCAGAAAGCAAAAAGAAAGGATCAACACCAAATATGTGGCCAAATACCAAGCTCTAGATATGAAAAAGAGAAAGAAAAATTGATCAATATGTATAATATGCTGGGCCCAGGAGAGATGTTGGGGCTTTGGCTATGCAGACTGAAGCATCAGGAGAACTGGACCATGTAAGCACACCAAGCTCAGTCATCATAGCTAATAACCTAAATAAATCCCTTGTATTCTCTGTTACTTTACAACCCTAGGAAGCCATGAAGGGAGTATTGAAGTTGTAAACCACCAAAGCCCATGGATCTTTTTAACTTAGACTGTTGAACAATTATGTCTTCTTCAACATATACTTGTAGAACTGATTTTTCAAAGAACAACAACAGCTGAACTTATTATCAGTGCTAACAAAGGTATTAACTACTTGCAAAACATTTTGGAGAAAGGAAAAAATAGTTGTTCAGGAAATGGAATAAGATGGATGCCAAGTTGAGCTGGAAAGAAAGCTAACATGACTACAGCCTTTCTTGAAATGATGGTCCTCAGATAGTGCTTTACCAATCTGGACATCAGGTCATGGTGAAAAGGGGAACAGGATAGAAAGGCAACTGGAGAAGAAAGCTCAGAAGTTCTATCTTCATACTAGAAAGAATGGAACAAAAATAAAGGGAAGCTGGAATCAGAATGTTATTCTCTGAAAAATTGTGAATAGTAGTACTGTCACTGAGATAAAATTAAAGCTCTGTATTTAGGTTAAAAAAAATCAGATTAGAACTCGGCCTTTCAATCTCAAATGCTGTAATGGAATGATGGCAACGACAGGGCATTTTTGTCTTTACCAGGCAATCTATCTATCAGATATGATTGTGGGTTATAGTTACCCCAGTCTTACATAGCTAACTCCATGAAAGCAGGGACCATTACTTCTCCAACCTCATGCATCTTCCCACAATCTTCTGCCCACCTAATTGCCTGGTGAACGAATGAACCTGGGTCTTCTAATTCTTGAGGCCAAGTTCCTTCTTTTGGCTACATCCAAAACCCAATGTGCTTGTATATGACTTTGTCAGGATGCTATGAACATCAGGACAGAAACAATTTTATCCTGATGTTAAATGTCAGGATATATAAAAATGATTCCATGCTAGATGCCAGAGACACTAATGGAGTGGGGTTTATAATAACTAATAAGGGAGGTTAAGATTCACAGATTTAAAATTCTTTTCTCTCCTTTTGAGGGTTTACAGGATCATAGCTCTAGTATTCAGGACTTTAGAGACGATCTAGTCCAACTCTCATCCTTTTACACAGAAGGCCCTGGGGAACTTAAGAAATTTTAGCAAAGTCACATGAATCAGGATCTGAACCCAGGTTTTCTGGTTCTAGGATTAATAGTCTTCCCATAATGCTATCTTAAGTTTCTAGTCATTAGATAAAGTTGCAATTTCCTCACTGACTCATCTGTGTCTTAGAAAAACCCAACATAAATGAACTCCCCAGGCCTCCAAGCTTTGACATAAAAGTGACAGGGGAGCACAGAAGGATCTGGGAGTTGAGATTTTGTTTTGTTATTGTTGATTGAGTTTCAGTTTGAGAGTTTGTTTAGTTTTGTTTTGTTTTCGAGTTTCTGATATCGTTTTGCCTCAGTGTGAAATCATTCCACAAATCACTATGAATGGACTTAACCAGCTGAAAAGTTGGTGGGGAGAAGGAAAAAAAAGGAGGCGATGGAGCAAAAACAGAGAAAGGGATCAACATGATAATGCAGCTTTAGATTAATCCATAGTGATTTAGCCTCAAATGAAAGCCTCTGCCACTTAAATGTCCCGCTTTTACCCACTGCAGGAATTTACAGATAACCAGAAAACATCTCTATTTCTGTCAAATTAAACAGCTTGCTAATTACACCTTGAGAAAAGTCACAGAGATACAGTATGGGGGTGGACATGCACTGTTGAAACTTAGTAAAAACAAAACTTTTGAGTCATATTTGACAACCTTTTTATGTTGTGTTCTTAATTCTCCTTTTTATTTCTCTAACAGACTGGAATCCAAAAAGTTGCCAGTGTGTTCTTAGAAAAGTCTTTGAACTAAAATTATTAAAGCCACATTATTATTATTACAGTCACAGTAACTTCAGACTTTGCACATAATAAAAAACATTTAAGAAAAATTTATTGGATTAGATTGAGACAACTCAGTAATGTAGTGAATAGATCATCAGACTTTGAGTGACAAAGTCCTAGATTCAAATTTTACCTCCACACTGACTACCTATATGATCCTAGGAAAATCACTTAACTTCTCTGCCTCTTTTTTTACCTTCTGTAAAATAAGGATAACAATGGCAGCTACCTCCCAAGATTGCTGTGATTATCAACTAAGATAGTATTTTATAAAGTGCATTTCAAGTCTTAAACACTACATAAATGCTAGCTAGTTATTCTCATTATGGTTATTTTATTGAATTATAAAGAAGGAAGTTAGAAAAAGAAGAAGGAAGGAAAAGGGGAAGGAAGGAAGAAAGGAAGGAAGGAAGGAAGGAAGGAAGGAAGGAAGGAAGGAAGGAAGGAAGGAAGGAAGGAAGGAAGGAAGGAAGATAGGAAGGAAGGAATTAGGGAAGAAGAAATGGAAAAAAGCAATTTCCTATATAGATATAGATATAAATGTGATATATATATATAAACTCAATGAAATTGATCAAGAAGGCTTTAAAATGAGAGAAAAAGAAGAAAACTATGCTTATCTAATAAATATATATTAAGTACTTAGCAAAAAAGTGTCATGTAAAATTCAGTTATATTGGATTTTGGAATCTATTGGATAAAATTCAGATAGAAACAATCCTGGGACATTATTCACCTTGTATTATTCTTTCAAATTTAGCATTCTATTTACTACATCACCTACAAATCTAGGTGAAGTAGAACACAATCTCATTGACCTTTAGCCTAGTCAGATCACATTTCTGATACTGAATTCAGTTCTGGGAATTACAACATAAACTTCATGTTGTTCAGCTGGAATTCAGGCAAAGGTGGGCAACCAAGATGGGAAGAAAGCTGCAGACGTCTACAAAACTGAGAAGTGGTGGGATTGAATAAAATATCTAGTTTTTGGCATACCTTCACAGAGTATAGGGATTACAAGCAAAATACTTTAGTAGCTTCCTCTTAGACACAAACCTGATACTACATTTCTTAACTGAAGGCATTACATATCTCCTCATTAGGTATAAGAATACCAATGACCCCTCCAAGTATAGGCCAGTATATGTTTATGTACCTTCTTACCATGTATGTATGGCACATACAAAAATCTGTAAATCCTTCCAAGAAAAGAAAATATTGACCTATTAATAGAAAGAGTGTGCCAAAAATTCTCAGGGGTACAAAGAGCAGCTTCAATAATCAATTGTCACAACAAGCATTTATTAAGTGCTTTCTTTATAGGAACTGAGCTATACAAGCTGAAGTAAGGCAGTCCCTGCCCTCTTGGAGTTTTTATTCAAATACAAAATGAATGCAGAGTAATTTTAGAAGGGTAGGCATAACATCTAGGGTAAATCAGGAAAGATTTCATTAAAAAGTTGAGTCTTGAAGGGAATCAGGAATTCCAAGAGACAATGTTGGGGGAAGGAGAGCATTCTCATTATTTTTCTGCTTATTTTTAGAATTGTCTCAGAGGTAGAGTGGTGAGCTTTAAAAAGAGTAATCTACATCTCAAAACTTATATTCAGTTACCAAAAGAAGTCATTTTTCTCCACATGTAGAGTACTAAACATAGAATAGGACCTGGAGTCAGTAAGATTTCTCTTCTGAGTCAAAATCCTTTCTCAGGTAGTATTAACTGTATGACCCCAAGCAAGTCACTTAACCCTGTTTGCTTCAGCTCCTCATCAGTGAAATGAGTTGGAGAAGGAGATGGAAAATTACTCCAGTATCTTTCTCAAGCCCACTTAGTATCACAAAGAGACACAACTGAACAAGAAGAAAACTCATTTGTTTGGTTGTGACAACAGGATCAACTGCCATTGAATCTTTGGTTCAACTAAGATTCCCAGCTTCTTTTCATATGATAGTCATATCTGGCACCTAGGATTTATCAGATCAAAGAAATAGAACTGAAAAGGGCCTCAGATGCCATCTAGTCCAACCTTACCTTTTACAATGGAGGAAATCTGGATTCTCTCACTCCAAGATCAGTGTGCTTTCCTTTTCTCCTTGTATAATTGAACTATTTTTAGTACATGTGCTGTATTTTTATTTTATTTTATTTATTTGTTTGTTTGTTTGTTTATTTAATTTATTTTCATTCAAGTTTGTTCCTGCGGCAAAAAAAACAACAGGGAATCCAAATGAACTCTAGAACAACTTACATGCCAGCAATGAAAACAACAGCAACAAAAACTCAACAAAAGCACTATGTTCTTACTAAGGACAAGAAATAATAATTATTATAATTATAATCATTCACATTTATATGGTGCTTCAAGGTTTACAAAATGTTTTATATACTTTCTCTTATGTGATCCTTACAACCACTTTGTGAGATAAAAACTATTTTACAAATGACTCAAAGAATTAAGTAGCTTACCTGGGCTCACAGAGCTATTATAGATCAAAGATAAGAATTTAACCCAATTTGGTATTGCTGACTTCAAGCTCAATATGCTCTCCTCTATATATTGTAATCAAAGCCTGGCAAATTTAGAGGTTTTTACCATGATCCTCTATCTTCCTTTTAAAATTGAACTTGACATTATGCCTGTTATATGAACATTATGTATCTATAAAATGGAGTGTAGGTTTTAGTTCTCCAAAACAGCATGTTTTCTTGGGATGTAGCTACAAAATCATCCTCACAGAAGGCAGAAAACTTCTGGATTAGGGGGAAAAAACTCATTGCCTGCTTTTTACCTTTCCCCAGTGCCTTTTTACAGTCTGTGTAATGAAATAAAGTTATTTTATGTCCATGAAAATGATCTTGGAGCATAGCTGTTGAGTCAGACAGCTGGCATTCTTGCTGACTTGTTTTCCACATGAAGCTGTATTCTACAATGCTGTTAAATTGGAATTGTGGGAAATGATAGGAAAATGGTATTCTCTACTAAAAAGGAAGGGCCATTCTTCCTGAAGCTGATAAGATATTTTGGTTAGAAGTTAGTAGTTGAAGGAAAAGGAAACAATTGTTGAAGAAACTGAGAATGTTTAGTCTAGGAAAGAGTTAAAGGGAGACATGTAGTCAACATCTTCCAAAACCCTTTTCATTTTCTTTCTCCATACTTCTGCTTATCCTCATCTATGTCTACTGAGATTCTCTTCATCGTTTATGCATTAGCTTAAACACTACCAATTCCATGAATCCTTCTTTGTCCCACTCTATAAACTATGATGATCTCCTACCTTGTGGTCTCATAACTTTATATTGTACATATGCAATTATATTTGAAATAAATTATACAGAGTGTCCCAAAAGTCTTAGTGCAGTTTTACATTCCAATAGCTTAAAAGTTTTAAGCGCTAACAATTCCAAGCAACACTAGGACTTTAAGATACCTTGTATTTTTTTTTTCAAATTTATCTTCAACTCCTCGAAGGTCAAAATTATTCTTCATTTATCAGGTGCCTTGAAAGGGTTATTGTAAGAGCTCCTTGGAGCCATGAAGGCCCTTCAATGCCCATCAAATCATACAATGTTAAGACCCTGCTTATTGTAGGACTTGAAAGAAATTCAATAATCAAGCTCCAGAGGTAGATTCTCTCAGCTCCTTTAAAGGTTTCCATTTCTATTATTTTGGCTAGTCAGGAGAAGAAAGAGGCTCCAGGCCACTGGTGCTGCATCAGCAATAAATGAAGGGATATATTTGGAATCATAATATCATCCATAAATTTTTCTTATTAAATTTTAAACTTTAATAAAATAATGACAAGTTTGATGCCTTATCCCACTGTTCTTCATCACTTTTAGGTTTACAGAAAATTCCTTAATATGCAAAGTCTGGAAGACAAACACTTTCTTTAACAAATAACACTCTCCAACCTCAGAACCATTGGCTGAGCAGGCTCTTATCATTCCAGAATGATAGTTGAATGACAGAATCATTTTTTAATCCAACAATGAATGACTTCAACTACAAAATAAAAGGAATCTGGAAGATAGTGACTTTGGTAACTGAGTCATGACATGGGGAACAAGAAAAAGGAGACAGTTTTTGGAATGATGGTATAAGATAGCATAGATGAATATATTTCAAAGACTTGACTAATGAGGACCAAATGTTAATATTCATTTTCTATGGTGTTCCTGTCCTGGTTCAGTAGGATTCATTCTCCTTAGGTATGAAAGAAGTCAAGAGATTAAAATATGTACTACAACTAAAAAAGATAAGGAGAGAGGGTTATCAAATTGGGGAGAGGGGAGCCTCTAAAGGATGCTATCCTGATACTGACATTACAGAAATTAGACAAGCTAACTCAAATGTACCTATCCCTACCTTTATGTTAGTCTTTATTTATTCTATATTTCAAGTGTTCTGCTTTAACTCTATCCATAGTTCTTATCCTGCTTTTTTCTCCCCTGGCTCACATCATTCTTTATAATTGGAATGTGCCACCCCGTCTAGGAATACCATCCATTTATTTTGTATTTGTTTTGAATGTATAGAATTATTCCCTATTAGAATATAAGCTCCTGTTCTTGTCATGGGGAAGGGGAAATAGGGTTGGGGGTGAACCTCCCTTGGGAAAAGGCAACAAAGCAATAGCTTGATGGAGGGGAAGGAGGAAGACCCAAACTATTTCCCTTTACACATCTTCCTAAGGCTGTGCTGATATAGCTTCTTAGTCATCTAGGAGCATAAAAAGCCTCACCCAATGTGAGAGATCAGAATTCTCTTGATTTGACAGATGTCCCAAAAATAACATGAGTCACCACACTTTGCTTGCCCTTTTGAACACACATATTTCTATGTGTGAATGAGAGTTCCTCACTTGCACCCCATGTGCAAGCTATGTGCCACTGTATTCTTGTTACATATCCTTACTATGATAGGGTTAAATTAGCAAACTCCTCCTGTTAATTCAATTATTCAAGAGTGCTCATTCTGACCCAGTGTCCAACCTGAACTAATTGGTATCAGGCCCACCTATATAGAATGTAGAATGAATTCTAGGTAACCCTAGACAAAGAAGGAAGGAAGGAAAGGAGGGAAGGAAGGAAGGAAGGAAGGAAGGAAGGAGGGAGGGAGTGAAGGAAGGAAGGAAGGAAGGGGAAAGGATGGAGGAAGAGAGGGGGAAAAGATGGAGGAAGAGATGGAGGAAAGAGAGAAAAGGGATGGGAGAAAAGGAAATGAAGAAAAGAGATAAGGAGGAGAAGAAAAGAGAGGAAGTGAAAAAGAGGAAAAGGAGAAAATAAAAAACAAAAACACTAAAGGAAACAAAGAATCTCAGTGAGCATACAAAACTGAAATTTGTGTCTCCACCTCTGCCCAGAGTTTGGTCTAATAAATGACAGCAGCCCCTGACAAATTCCTTTTTACTATCCTCTGAGAGACTCTGATGGAAAATTCAATTCAGTAATTGTTCCCACCAACAACCTCTGTAACAACACTCAGTTTTCCAGTCCAGTAATCCTGTTGAGAGGATGTAGAGAATGAGGGAGGGGAAGGCAGAAGTTGTAAGAGAAATCTTTGATTCTTTAAGAACAAAGTCATTTTCTCAACTGTCAAAAGGTCTCATTCCCCACCCAGACGCCTAGAAAGACTTTCCCAAAGTTCACTAGGAAACTTTCCTTGGAGGTCTATATCAGGCAGAAAGAAAATCACAAAGAGTTTTCTACAAGGATTGGAAATCCTTTCTTCAGGCACAACTAGGCACTAACCCAAGTGAAGGGAATTTAAAATTTTAAACAAAGAACTCTGTATTCACAGTGAGACATGACTCATTCACCTTGATTTAAATACAATCAATTCAATCTTCTTTAATTCCCAGAGACTTTTCTAGAAGAATATTTCTTAAAAATAAAATGTTTTCTCTGATGTTTCTGCACGAAAGGATGATATCATTTTCCATTGGGAATATGGAAGGAAAAGTGGTTCAATTAGGTTTAAAACTTAAGCCCACTAAACCACCTCTATCATAATTGAAAGTAATGAACTTAAATAAAAGCCAACATAACCCCTTCAGCAAAAAATTAGATGTCACTGAAATGAATTTTATTGCTGTCTTTTAAGGCTCTTTCCTCCTAGCATTGTATTGGTATGAGCTAATAATAAGAGAGGTTAATAGTTCTGACTCCCTTATCTGGAAAGTAATTCTGGGGATTAGGCACCTTCCTTGCTTCCTAGAACCCTGTAGTATTGGATTTTTCTCTATAAGGGCTCCCTGATTTGGGAAAGGGGATTTGGGTATGGGAAGAATGAGCCAATAACATGACCAGCCACCCATGGCTTCTTACATCCAGGCAGCAAATGTCAGACTAAATGTGACCAAGTTCTTCAAACTCAGAAGTCCAATGATAGATAGATGAACTCAAATTCAATACAATGCAAAAAAACATTTATTGTGCTGATGTGTGCAGAATATCCTTATCAAATCAACAAAATTAAATAGAGTTGAAAGGAGGTTCAGCAGTTAGTCATCTTGGGCCTGCAAGGTGATTCAGTGGACAGAGTACTGGAATACAGAGTACTACAGAGTACCAAGTGAAGAAACTCAGTACAGATTTTGCCTCAAATACTTAATCATTTAACTTTTCACTGCTTTTTTTTTTTTATTTGTAAAATGGGACCTATTCTATAGACTTGCTAAGAGAATCAAATGAAACATGTTAAGCCCTTTGTAAAGCTTAAAACACTATATAAAAAATACTGGCCAGTTGTTATTTAGTCCAACTCATACCTGAAAAATGATTTCCATTCCAAAGCTCAAGCTCTAAAGCAGAAATTGGTTGTTGTTGAGTCATTTTAGTCACATCTTTGTGGCCCCATTTGGAGTTTTCTTGGAAACAATATTATAGTCTTTTGCCATTCCCTTCTCTATCTCATTTTACAGATGAGGAACCCAAGACAAGCAGTGATAAGAGGCTTGTCCAGAGTCACACAGTTAGTGAGTGTCTGAAGTCAGATTTGAACTCAGATCCTCTTAATGCTAGGGCTGTGCCACCAAGAGGAAGAAAACCTGAGTTTAAATTTAGCATCTGATATGTATGTATCTGTGACTATGGTTAAGTCACCCTTCATGAGCTTCAACTGTTCAATCTTAAAATGAGGAGGTTAGATTAGGTGGCTTCTGAAGTCCCTTCATAGCTCTATGATCATATGAAATCTTCCACATAACAGATTTTCGTAATTGAAGATAGTTGTTGTCTATCCCATAAGTCTTCTCTTCTCCCCAATTAAACATCCTGGTTCTCCAACCCAGAAAAGATATGAGGCCATTCACTATTTTAGCTGTAGCCCTATGATGACTTTCTGACTTATAAATGTCCCTTCTAAATTATGATGCACAGAACTAACCAAATTTAGATCATTACCACTCTGAGGCTGGATAGTTGTAATAGCCTCTTCCTGACCTCCTTGTCTCCAGTCTCTCTCTGTGTCTCTCTGTGTCTCTCTCTCTCTCTCTCTCTCTCTCTCTCTCTCTCTCTCTCTCTCTCTCTCTCCTGTCCATTCATTTCCAGCTATCAGAATGACCAACCTTCAAATCACACTTTGCACCTGACCACTCTCTGACTGAACCCATCAGTGACTTCCTACATTACCTACAAAGAGTCTATGCTCCTTAGCCTGGCAAAGAAGATCCTCCAAAAGTGGCTTTTGAATCCTCCCTTAAGACATAAGATCATGGGATCGTGATCATTTGAACTAGAATCAGACAAGCCCATTTGCTACCTTCCCCCTCCTCCCCCACCTCTTTCCCTCAGGGGCAAAGGTCTGCAAGAGAGGAGATCAGGAATCCTAGAGTCATTCATGGATCTGGAGCTGGAAGGGAGCTTAGAGCTATCACTTCACAGATGAGGAAACTGAAACCCAGAAAGGTGACATGACTTATGCAAAGATACACAGTATAGAGTGACAAAAGAAGCCTATTGTGAGCAACCTTTTGATGCAACAGACTGAGTAGGTAGCCCCCTGGCAGTTCCATTGGTTCATCTTTTGATTGGAGCCAGGAGCAAAGAGTGCAAAAGATTAATTGATTTTACTAACCATCTGTTTATGCTGAGAATAAGCCTTAAGCATGATATGTAATGAATGGCCCTACCCAGATTCCATAAATAAATGTGAAGGATTAGTAGTATCCTATGGATTGTGTATTAGAAAATTAAAAAAAATATTGTCACAAGCAAGCTAGACATCACATGATACTCATTACCACCTAAAGCTGGGCTCCCAGAGGAGTATCAAAGTTATCATAGGTAAAGTCCTGGGATCTTGGGCAGACCCTAGCATGCACATGGATAGATACACTTTCATCACCTCATGTTCCTTGCTTCAGCCCATACCCTGCCATGTTGGACACTGGGATTTTCAATTTCAGGGAGAAGTAGGGAGAGAATGAACACAGTGCCTTGCAGATATCTTAATAAGTGTGTGTTGATTTGTTAACCTTGTCCATGCCTTTGGTGGTATTCACTAATTTACTTAGAGGCTCTCACAAGTCCCTTCTGCTCACAGCCCCATTACCAACCCACATCAGACCTGGGGGCATCCCAAAATTCTGTTCAAGCCTCTACATGGTCCCCATTAGTCTTAGTGTCCAGCCTAACTTCAGAGGGATATCCAATTTCCCTGATGGCAATTCCTCACCCTGATGCTGATTCTCTCTAAGGGGCTAACTACAAACCTTGTAATATTCCCTGAGGTACTACCCCACACTGGTTTATTGGGAACTCCAGTGATATTCCCCACTTCTAACACAGCACAAACACACGCTCCACTTAGGCTACAGCAGTTTGGGTATTTACACCCCTCTCCCTCTCTTACCTGAGTGTACTGCCCAATTCTGGCCCCTCCCACCCACCCACCCACTCACTCACTGCCCAGCAAGCTTAGCAGCATTCTCTGTTCCAGAACCTTCAAAAAATCCTTGCTAGAGCACCCCATTCCCAGGCAACCCCCTGAGTAATCATTTAAAACTTATATCCTGACAAAATTTCTATTTTGGGACCAAGAACAGGTGTCAGCAAACATGACCTTTTGCTCTTTCCTCCATCAGGTTGGAAAATATAATTTATTAGTATTTTAAAACCTATATTATGTACTTACTATATGAAGAATCCTGGGATCTAGCAGGACATGATATATAGCTTAAATAAAAACTGATATTTAATAACAACAATAATAACAGCTAACATTTAAGTAGCATTTACTTACTACACAGTAGGCAATGTGTTTTAAGTGTTTTACAATTACTTTTTCATTTGATCCTCACAACCACCCTCTGAGATATCTCCATTTTGCAAATGAAGAAACTGAGTCAAAGATTAAATGATTTGCCCAGGAGCCATACAGTTAGCATCTGAAGTTGGATTAGAACCCAGATTTTTCTGACTCTAGATCCAATGTTCCATCTTCTGCATGACCTACCAATTCCATTTATATATCACTTTAAAATGTAGAAAGGGTAAGCTCTTTGAGGCTTTAATTTTTCCTTTGAATAACCAGCTCCTATTACAGTGAGATTTAGGTTGACACCAAAAAATGAGATTTAGGTCTGGCACCAAATGTTGGGTTTCAGTAATGTGAAGAATTCACAATGGCCATTCTCTTTGCCAAAAGATACTTTTATTTATGAGAAGAGGTTACAGACAAAATGAAGAAGTATAATAGGCACCAGGAATGGTAAAAATGAAATAGATTTGGGAGAGCATGTAGTTAGCAAGGAAAAGGGTTTTAACTATTAACAACAGAAAAGACAAGTTCCCATTGAAACTGACAATTAACCAGAAGAAAAGGAATATATTCTGAGGTTGGAGTACTCCACTGAGTGGCAGAATAAATCAATAGAGGAGTTTCTAGCACTCTAAAAGAGCTAGTTAGCTTTAAGAAGGAAAAAGACACTACACATGGTAGGGAGATGAGAGGAAAGATATCATGTCATGGCAAGCTAACTCAAAAGGGATTCAGCAAAGATGACATAGGGCATGGACTGATTTATAGGGGAAATTTCATCTCAGGGATTTGACATCTGATTGGATACAACAAAATGGGGTTACCCAGGATCTCCACAGAGGGGGTGTAAGATTGAGTTGATTCCCATCAATGCCCTTCTCTGCTTGCCTCAGGGAGTAATTTTATCAGTACTTCGGGCTCTGTCTGCTAATCCCATCTAGTGACCTAGGACCTCATCAACATCTGGAATATAGCATGTGCTCTATAAATACTTAGGGAATTGAATTGAATTTATAATCTGACTTCAGCCTGCCTTTCCCGATTATTTTTTATCATAATTTTCTTTCATATAGTACATTCCAGGCAAACTGCCGACTTGCTATTCCCTGAATATAGCTTTCCTGCCCCTGTACCTTGCTGTCTCCTAAACTGAAATATTTTCCCTCCTTGCCTCTCCCCCTAAAAATCCTTAGCTTCTTCCAAAATTCAGCTTAAGTGTCTTTTCCTTGCAAGTCACCAGTGCTTTCTCCTTCTTGAAATTACTTTGAATTTGGCTACCTATATACATATTATACACTACAAACCCCAGCCGTACCCTCAGTAGAAAGTGAACTTGAGGAAAGGAGTTTCATTTTTGTGTCTGCATTCCCAAGGTCCAGTACATTGCCTAATACATAAATAGGTGCTTAATAAATTGCTAGAGGATTGATTGATTTGAATACTAGCAGCTAGCATATTGCATTGTACATAGTATGTCTCCACTATGTTGTTGGATTAAATTGAATTCTGAAGCTTTAGGAAGGAGGAACAGTGAAAAATCACTAAGATGAAAGGTAATTGTTTCCTAGTTTCAGTCATTAACATTCCACCAGGAAAGGGTCCAGTCTTTAAGGGTTCCCCAAGTGATTTCCCTGAGACTCTCCTACGCAGACCAAAGCCTGGCACCAGGACCCTGGAAGCTATTTAGCCAATGGTTGGGAACTACACTTTATATTTCCTGTAATGAATCCTCCATTTTGACAAGACGCTGCTTAGCAAACTATCATAAAACAAAAATGAACATTTTTCTAATAGAATTAGATTTTTAAATTTCATTAGCTCTCCTGCTGTGAGGTAATTTTATGTCTCCTGTTGATGCATCCCAAATTGGAAAAGAATAGAGAAATAGTGGATTTTTGTCTAGGTAGTTTTAAACAAAATTGTCAGCCCCCTCCAGAATCCATCATCGATTGAGATGGATGAAGCTATTTTTTTCTTAAAAAAAAAAATCAACACTTCCTAATGAAGCCTCTTTGGTGCCACAAACTCAGCAGTAAAGATAAATGAGAAACAATTTCTTGGTATCCATTATTTTAAATCACAGATATCAGCCCTGATGTTGTTTTCAAGTTTATTGAATTTTCATAGAATATCATCAACTTCTACATTCTATCCATGTAATCGAAATCTGAACTCATAGAAGTTTTTATGGGCTCACTTCAAAACTGCAATGAGGACAGACCTGCTTCCATATCATCCCATGAGATCTCAGCCCAGAAACTTTCCAGCTCCTTCTGAAGTGAGCAATTCAGAGTCTACAAAGCAATGAGTCAAATCTAGAGAGACCAGGCCCTGGACAAAATGCATCTTTACCCAAGAGCCTTAATAGCCAAGTCTGCCTCTCATCCACACCTACCCCACTTTGTACTTCCAAGTCACCTCTGGGATGTTTTCACTTACAGGATCCACAAACAAATACCCCCATGAAAATGTCTGTCTTAGTCATATGAGCAATACATGGTGTGATCTGACAAGGGGAAGATCTGGTCACCAAATAATCTCTTTCCTTCTTGATAAGTGCCCTCAGAGTCCCACCATTCAATGCTTCTTTATGATAAGGTCCCGGATCACCAGATAGGGTTGGCAGAGGAAGCCTGAAGAACTAATAAGATTACTCTCTGAGGCAAGAAGGGAAAGGCCCTGATGGGATCAGCTCAATATTACCCTGTGGAGCCTTATATCCAGTGGTCTTATATCTTATATCCAGTCAGAGATCAAACCCCTGAGGTTAAATTCCCCCTATAAATGTGCTCATGGCTGGTGCCATCTTTGCTGAATCCCTTTGAGTTAGTCCACCACAGCTTTCTGCCTCATGATATCTTTCCTCTTATTCCCTCCCTCCCCATGCCTCATTATTTCTTTCCCCTTACCCCATAGATTACTAACTCTTTTAGGGTATTAAATGCCTTTTAGGGTTTAGCCTGCCAGTTTATGGCATATTCCTACATCATGATATATTCCCTTTCTCCTGGTTAATTCTAAGTTCCACTAAGGACTTACCTTTTCCTTGCTAACTATATGCTCTCCCAAATCTATTTCATATTTACCACTTCTGGTGTCTATTTTACCTTTTCATTTTGTATGTAACTTCTCCCAAATAAGTATCTCTTTCGGCAAAGAGAATGGCCCTTATAAATTTGTCACATGACCAAACCTCAACATTTGATGCCAGATCCCAACATTTGGTATGCTGAATCTCAATCACATCATTTGGGCTAAAATCCTGAGGACCTTTATTTAAATGATTATGAGAACTTCACAATCATTGTCACTAATCCCCATATGAATTTGGATAGGTGACTCAATTTGTACTCAAGTTTCCTCAACTATTAATTAAGGGTACATGACCTGAATGTACCCTTCCAGCTAAAAATTCAAGTTTATTGCATACATGTTAAGTTCATACGTGTTTGTACATGTTTATTGATCAATTAAAATCTAGCTTAATGGATATACCTGTTCTCGGGAAAACCCCTGTGCTGGGTGCTATTGAAAAAAAATAGAAATAAAGAAAACAGCCCCTGCCTTCACAGAGCTTACTGTCTCATCAGAGATAAAGACTAAGACTCATGGAAAACTATCTTATAGTGTCAGGCATTAGAAGCAACCCCATGGGTGACAAGGGTGAATTCCTATGAATTCAGGAAAGGGAAAGTTCCCTAAAGCCTGAGATGATTAAGCAAGACTTCCTGGAGAAAATGGGACCTGAGTAAGGAATACAAACCTATTCCCTTACCCCATAGTTTACCAACTCTTTTAGAGTACTAAATCCCTTTTAGGATTTAGCCTGCAAATTTATGGCATATTTCCACATCATTCAGCTTCAGACGTTTACTAGCTACATGAGCCTAAGCAAATCACTTAATCTTTGACTGCCTCAGTTTTCTCATCTATAAAATGGGGATAATAATAATATCTTTCTCCCACAATTATGAGGATGAAATGAGAGAAAGTTTGTAAAGAGTTTAGCACAGTCCCTGGATGTGCCAGGGGATGAGCCACATTATCCAAGCATTTCTAGCTCCCACTGGGCAGAAAAGAGTAATCGAATCTAAATTGTGGTTTCCCTAGCCCCCCAAATCCCTGAACTTTCGACCCTACTCTCATCCTTTTCTCCCACAAGTTTCCCAAAGTCTGGTTTTGCTTTGTAAAGTTGCATTTCGTTTGAAGCTAATAAAACCACATTTGATACAGAGTCCATTTTCTCAAAGACATTTCTTCTTGCATTATGCTTCATTTTGTAGAATTAACATGCTAGAGAAATTACAAAGCCAACACAAGGAAGGTAATTCTGCAGTATTATGGCTCAAAAATTTGGCAGCTGAAGGGAACTTAGGAAATGGAGAGTCAATGAGGTACATGTAGTGTCCCTTGGCAATTAAGCTGTTCAGCAGCTTCACTCTCTAAACCCTGGAAAGGCCAGAAAAGAATAGGAATGAGTGTTAGGATGGGAGAGACCAAAGTAGAAAAGGGACTGGACTTGTGATTCCACTGCTTTATGGAAGTTCCAGCAGAGAAAATTATTTCTATCAATACAAGTCAGTTTGGAGATTGCTTAATATCTCCGCAAGTGACCATAGTTAATACATCAGTACAGCCTTATAACCACTTCATACACCAGTTTCCTCACAAGTAAAATGAGATTGGACTAAATGATAACCTTAGGGTCATTCTAGATCAAAATTTATGATCCTAAGAAAAGAAGTTTGTACATTTTAAATTGCCAAATAAATGTGAGCAATTTTTGGTCACAGCAAAACAAAACAAAACAGGTTCACTCCTTTCTGCAATTTATAACCTTAGAGAGTTTTCCTAGAGTAGGTCAAATGCACCCAATTACTGGCCACCGGTGCTCAAGTACCAGTTAAAACTATAACTGGGGAATGTCTAACAAAATAAGTTAAATTATAATAGAACGCTGATAATGTGAATATGTGGTTTTCTAAGTTAATATGTGGTCTGCAGAAATCCTGATATACAGCTTAATGTGTGAATTTGATCTCATCACCTTTAAGCATGCAACAATGGAGTAATTTGCCTGGGATCACAGGCAAGATGTGTCAAAGGGAGAACTTGATGCAAAGTTTTCCAGGCTCTCTTGCTACTGTACCACACTGCTACAACTCAATCTGTATTTGAACATTCCAATACTCCAGTAGATCTGTTAACAGACTGGAATATTACCTTACAAAATGCAGATCAAAGTCCATCCATGCACATCCATCCTGTCCTAATCTTGTCCATATCCTCTCACAAGTTTGTCATAGCAAGTCCACCCAACATACTGGGAGCCTTTCTCAAATTCTTTTGCTATCACAAGGATGTCCATGGAACATGAAAGCTGTTTATTAGTTTATACATTTCTCCTATGGCATTCTTGTCTCTATTTCTTCTCAGTATTTCCTTGTTTCTATTGAATAATTTTCTGCCTAATCCTGAAACCAAAGAACACCATTTCCAAAAGGTATCCAGCTTCATAACCATCTTCCTCATTAAGCTTCTCCCTCTCCCTCCTCCACCTAAAGAGTTAAATGGTTTGGGGCTTCTGCCACAATTGCTTCTCTTAAGACCTTCTCCAAAGATTAATGCTCCAGAGATAACTAAAGCCCAGCCTCCACCTCACTTCTGCCTCTCTGGAATAAGCAGCTCTCATTCAACTCAGGAGCCAGTTCATTCTGGCAGGCTCCCTAATGTCACTTGCCATCTTTTACAGGTCATAATTCTCTAGATGAATGAGCTCATCTTTCCAGGATTAAAGCTAAGGACACCCTTCCTGGGCTAAGGTTTCCAGGCACTATTCAGGGACCATTGTGAGGATTCTATAGAACCACAATTCATTCTGAGGTACTTGCAGGATCTCTGGTGTTTCCATCCAAATCTTTTGGCTTCTATTGCAAGGTTTTGGATTAAGAAGCAATTGAAGCTTTGGGTTGAAAACTCTTTCTCTGGAGATATTCAGAAATTGTGCCATTTCCCATTTGCCAGGTCTCACTTTGGTGGAGGCGGGAGGAAAAGGAAGAGGGGATAGACAAAATAACCTCCTGATCTCTGCTGCAATATGACAAGCAGAGGAGAAGGTAACAATATTTGCATCTGGGGCAGGAGATGGAAAGGATGTCTCAAATGCTGCTAGGCTAGACACCATCAGGGAAGGAGGGAACAGCATCAGGCCAGGGAAGAGCTCACTTGGGATGCAGCCACAGGCTGACCTACTCATAGCTTCCTATTTTAACCAACTGTTCTTGCTAACTAGATATAAAACTCATTTGTTTCTATACTGCTGAAAGACAGCAAGTGCTATCTACATCCTTTAAATGTTGGCACCCTGGGGAAGCCTCAGTCTCTCTGTCCTAGTTATGACTGTGATGATGACTATGACCTCTTTAAATCTGATAATAATATATAGGTTTTCCATAGCACTAGAATATGGGTGTTATTTCCCCAGACTACTTCAATGTTGAATAGTCAAAGAATATCACATTTGGGAAGGAAAGGTCATTTTGTTCAATCCACACATGAAAATAAAAGCTAGCTATAATATCCCAGATGAGTGGTTATCCAGGCTAAGCTTGAATTTGGGGAACCAAATAGAGAGTCCTCTATCCTTCCTCTGCTCCTTCTCCTAGTTTCTTTTGCCCTTTTTTCCCCTAACTTTATTTCTCATTCTTTTCCCCTGGCTCTTTTTTCTCCCTCAGTTCTTCCTTTCCTGACTTCCTCCATTACTTTCTCCCTGCTCTACCCCATTTTCCTTCCACCCCATCCATTCCCAATTTTCCTGCCATTTGACAGACTCCTTACATGTTTTCTTCTCTGGACAACAAGCTCTCCTCATCCCCCAACTCGTTACTCTAAATTCTTGACACACCTCATCCTGGCTATTTTTCCTTCATTGAAATTCACCCTTTTTTCATTAGACAACCTCCATCAAAAAGGCAGGGAGGAAATCATTATTGATCAGAGAAATGCAACCTCTCACCTCTCAGATTGGCTAGGATGACAGGAAAAGATAATGATAAATGTTGGAGGGGATGTGGGAAAACTGGGATTCTGATACATTGTTGGTGGAACCGTGAACATATCCAACCATTCTGGAGAGTAATTTGGAACTATGCTCAAAAAGTTATCAAACTGTGCATACCCTTTGACCCAGCAGTGTTACTACTGGGCTTATATTCCAAAGAGATCTTAAAGGAGGGAACCCATATGTGCAAAAATGTTTGTAGCAGCCCTCTTTGTAGTGGCTAGAAATTGGAAATTGAATGGATGCCCATCAATTGGAGAATGGCTGAATAAATTGTGGTATATGAATGTTATGGAATATCATTTTTCTGTAAGAAATGACCAGGAGGATGATTTCAGAAAGGCCTGGAGAGACTTACATGAACTGATGCTGAGTGAAATGAGCAGAACCAGGAGATCATTATACACTTCAACAACAGTACTATATGATGATTAGTTCTGATGGACGTGGCTGTCTTCAACAATGACATAAACCAAATCAATTCCATTTATTCAAAAATGACTAGAAGCAGCTATACCCAGTGAAAGAACTCTGGGGAATGAGTGTGAACCACTATATACCATTTCCACTCTTTCTATTAATGTCTGCTTGCATTTTTGTTTTCCTTCTCAGGTTATTTTTACTTTATTTCTAAACCCAATTTTTCTTGTGCAGCAAGATAACTGTATAAATATATATATATTGCATTTAACATAGTTAACATGTATTAGTCTACCTGCCATCTAGGGGAGGGGGTGTGGAGAAAGAGGGGAAAAGATGGAACAGAAGGTTTTGCAAGGGTCAATGCTGAAAAATTACCCGAGCATATGTCTTGTAAATAAAAAGCTATAATAAAAAAAAAAAAAGAAAAGGCAGGGAAGGCCCTCCCTGTGAGACTGTGACTCTCAAATCCAAGACTACAGGTCCTAGCTCAGTTCCATCTGTCCTATTCTCTTCTGGTCCAGGCCACGGTGATTGCCCTCCAAACTGCTGAGAATCAGGCAACCCTTTTGCCCTTGGTTTTTGTACAGTGGCTAAGTGATGCAGTGGGATCAGGAAGACAGGAAGCCTGGAGGCAGGAAATCCTGAGTTGGAACACAGACACTGATTAGTTAAGGGACCCTGGACAAATCACTTAACATGATTATCTCAGTTTCAACTGTAAAACAGAGATGATAATAGTTCCTACCACTCAGGGCTGTTGAGAAGGTAAAATAATATTTATAAAGTGCTTTGCAAACCTTAAAGCAATATAAAAATTCTAGTTATTAACCAAAGTCCTGTAAACAGATGGTAAGGTAAAATGAATGCCAAATAATAAGTGAGAAGAGAACAAAATTAAAAATCAGGAAGAAGCAATGGAGTAGGAGAAAGAGATCTAGAGTAGAGGCTAAAATTAGAGGTTCTGCCAAGGTGGAAGAAAGCCAAATAATATAATTTGAGAATCACTCAGAAATGCAAGGGGCATAGAGTACCTGGGGTTAGAAAAACCTGTTTCAAATTTGGCCTCAGATACTTACTAGCTGTGTGACCTTGGTCAAATCACTTAACCCTGTTTGCCTCGGTTTCCTTATCTATAAAATAAGCTGAAAAAAGGAAATGGCAAATCATTCCAATATCTTTGCCTAGAAAACCCCAAATGGGGTCATGAAGACTCAGGCATGACTGAACAACAATAACAATAAATCCAATAGGCTATCTTAAAGAGATAGTAGTAAACATAATGATTAGAGATGAGAGGAATCCATCTGTGATTCTCTTCTTTCCTCCAGGTACTGACTGCATTTAGGAAACACCAACACACCAAGCTGCAATCCTCTCCTGTGTCAGAGCCTGGCCAGTTTCAAATGAGCTTAACTTCATCATCCTGGGACTCTGAAAGGACCTGAATGCTAATGATTATCTACTGCAGCAGTTCCAAGGGGTTGTTTGAGAACCCCTGGATAGCCCTGAGACCCTTTCAGGGGGTCTATGAAGCCAAGGCATAATAACTAAGATGTTGTTTCCCTATACTCTTCCCCTTTCCAGTGACATAATTTGTATTAGACCAGATTTTCTTCATTTACTTCCACCAAAATAACATGCTGGAACAGTCAGGATGCTCAAGTAGATACAAGAATCCAGCTGTCTTTTATTAAGCCAGACATTAAAGAGATCTACAAAAATGTGCAATGCCATTCTTCTCACTAATTTTTAAAATTGTTTTGGAAAATATAGTTATTTCAAATTTAAATTTAATGTGTAATATTTATTATTGTTATTTCAAATAATTAATAAATATTTTAAAGCTTATCTACTTTTATTTCTAATGCAATAACTATTGATAGAAATAATGCACATAAACATAAGCTATTTAGAATCCTCAATTAATTTAAAGAGTATTAAGGATATTTGGGGGTGGATTCTTTTTGCTTTTTCTTCTTATGTTTTTTTCCCTTTTGTTCCATTTTTTCTTGCACAACAGGCCAAATATGGAAATATGTTTAAAAGGATATTGCTTAAATAACTGTTTGGACATGTATACATATATTGTATTTAACTTATACTTTAATATATATTGGTCAACCTGCCATCTGGGGGAAGGGGTGGGGGGAAGGAGGGGAAAAGTTGGAACCAAAGGTTTTGCAACTGTCAATGCTGAAAAATTACCCATGCATATATCTTGTAAACAAAAAGCTATAATAAAAAAAAAATTTAAGGATATTGCTTGCTATCTTGTGGAGGGGGAGAGAAGAAAAGGAGGGAGAAAATTTTAGAACATAAAATCTTACAAAAATGAATGTTGAAAACTATCTTTACATGTAGTTGGGAAAATAAAATACTATTGGGGATTAGGGTTAGAGTCAGGTTTGGGTTAGAATTAGGGTTGAGAGTTAAGGTTAGTTTCCGGATGTGCGAATTTAGGGTTAAGGTTAGGCTTTGGTTCAAATTTGCATTTGAACAATAGTCTAATCACGCTGATGCTGTAGAGCTAGTGGTCCTGTCATAGATCCAGAGTAAATTTAGGATTAAGGTTAGGGTTAGAGTCGGGTTAGGGTTAGGGTTAATTTAGGGTTAGGGTTAGGGTGCAAATTTAGGGTTAGGGTTAGGGGTTTGGGTTAGAGTTAGGGTCGGGAATCGGAGTCAGGAGGCGCATTTAAGGTTTAGGATTTAGGATTAAATTGAGTGTTAGGGTTAGGGTTAGGGTTAGGCTTAGAGTTAGATTTAGAGTTGGGATGGTAATTTAGTTTTAGAGTGAGGTTTGATTTAGAGTGAGGAGGCACATTTATCGTCAGGATTAGGGTTAGGGTTAAGGTTAAGGTTAACGTTAAATTCTAGACGTGCAAATTTAGGATTAGGGTTTGTTGCAAATTTGCATTTGAAGTCTAGTCCAATCACACTTAAGCTGTAAAGTTGGTGGTCCTTGATTGGTCATAGACTTAGAACTGGAGTTCATATAAAAGGACATTTATTCCTTTGCTTCCACCTACTAGAATTTTTTATCATTGATATATGGTCAATGAATATGAAAAAAAAATTTTTATATCCAGAAATTTAAACTATTTCTAATCATATGAATAGTCTCTAAATCATTATTGATCAGAGAAATGCAAATTAAGACAACTCATAAATACTACTTCATACCTATCATGTTGGCTAAGATTACAGGAAAACAAATATGTATAAGGAAAAAAGTACATAGAGCTCAAATGATTTGAACGTATGGCCCCTGACTCTAGAGTTCGTTTTCTCTTAAAAGACAGGAGGACCACAGGGTATTTCATGTTTTTAATGTTCCAAGAAGTTTTCACCATAAATGTCTTGATGTTTATTTTTTATATTAAAGTTTTTATTTATAAAGCATATGAATGGCTAATTTTTCCAACATTAACTTTTGGATAACCTTTTGTTCCAAATTATCCCCTCCTTCCCCCCACCTCCTTTTTTAGCTGGCAGGTAGTCCAATACATGTTCAACATATTTAAATACATGTTAGATCCAATACATACATATATAATTTAATACACACACACACATACTGTTATCTTGTTACATAAGAAAAAGCAGATCAAGAAGGAAGAAACAAAAAAACTGAGAAAGTAAACAAAATGTAAGCAAATAAAAACAGAGAGAATGCTATGTTGTTCCCATGGTTCTCTTTCTGAGTATTGATGGCTCTCTTCATCACTGCACAAGTGGAACTGGTTTGAATCATCTCAATGTTGAAGAGAGCTATATCCATCAGAATTAATCATCATATAGTCTTGTTGTTGCCATGTATAATGATCTTCTGGTTCTGCTTATTTCAATTAGCATCGGTTCATGTAGGTAGCCTTTTTGAAATCATCCTGCTAGTCATTTCTTACAGAACAATAATATTCCATAATATTCATATACCACAATTTATTCAGCCATTCTCTAATTGATGGGCAACCACTCAGTTTCCAGTTTCTTGCTACTACAAAGAAGGCTGTCACATTTTTGCACATATGGGTCCCTTTCCCTCCTTTGGATCTCTTTGGGATATAAGTCCAGTAGTAACACTGCTGGATCAAAGGGTATGCACAGTTTAATAACATTTTGAGCATAGTTCCAAATTGCTTTTCAGAATGGTTGGATCCATTCACAGTTCCATCACCAGTGTATCAGTGTCCTGGTTTTCCCACATCACCTCCAAAATTCATCATTATCTTTTCCTGTCATCTTAGCCAATCTCACAGGTGTACAGTGGTATCTCAGAGTCGTCTTACTTTGCATTTATCTGATCAATAATGATTCAGAGCACTTTTTCAAATGACTAGAAATAGTTTCAATTTCTTAATCTGAAAATTGGTCTATTGTATCTTTTGACCATTTATCAATTAAAGAATGTCTTGAATTCTTATAAATTTGAGTCAGTTCTCTATATATTTTAGAAATGAGGCCTTCATCAGAACCCTTAAATATAAACATGTTTTATCACTTTATTGTTTCCCTCTTAATCTTGTCTACATTAGTTTTGTTTGTACAAAAATATTTTAACGTAATTTAGTCAAAATCATTTTTTTATGATCAATAATGATCTCTAGTTCTTCTTTGGTCACAAATTCCTTCTCCCTCCACAAATCAGAGAATTAAACTATCCTATGTTCTTCTAGTTTGTTTATAGTATCATACTTTATGTCTAGATCATGAACCCATGTTGACCTTATCTTGGTATATGGTGTTAAATGTGGCTCTATGCCTACTTTCTGCCATACTAGTTTCTAATTTTCCCAGCAGTTTTTGTCAAATATTGAATTCTTATCCCAAAAGCTAGGGCCTTTGGGTTTGTCAAATACTAGATTGTTATAGTCGTTGGCTATTTTGTCCTGTGAACCTAACTTATTCCATTGATCAACTTCTCTATTTCTTAGGCAGCAACAAATGGTTTTGATAACCGATGCTTTATAATATAGTTTTAGATCTGGTACAGCTAGTCCACCTTCATTCACTTTTCTCTTTATTAATTCCTTTGAAATTCTTGACTTTTTGTTCTTCCAGATGAATTTTGTTGTTACTTTTTTTTAATTCAGTAAAAGAGTTTCTTGGGAGTTTGATTGGTATAGCACTAAATAAATAGATTAGTTTAGGAAGTATTGTTGCTTAGATCTAACTTTATATGTGTAAGTGTTTTGTAGTTTTGCTTATACACTTCCTGACATTCCCTTAGCAAATAAATTCCCAAATATTTTATATTATTAACAGTTATTTTAAATGGAATTTCTCTTTGTATCTCTTGCTGCTGGATTTTGTTAGTGATGTATAAGAATGCTGATGATTTGTGTGGATTTATTTTGTATCCTGCAACTTTGCTAAAGTTGTAGATTATTTCTAATAGATTTTAGTTGATTCTCTGGGGCTTTCTAAGTATACCATCATATCATCTGCAAAGAATGATAACTTGGTTTCCTCATTACCTATTCTAATTCCTTTAATCTCTTTTTCATCTCTTATTGCCAAAGCTAGCATTTTAATACAATATTGAATAGTAATGGTGATAGTGGGAAACCTTGTTTCACCCGGGATCTTATTGGGAATGGTTCCAGTTTATCCCCATTATATATTATATTTCCTGATGGTTTTAAATAGATATTACTGACTATTTTAAGGAAAAGTCCATTTATTCCTATACTTTCTAGTGTTTTTAATAGGAATGGATATTGGATTTTATCAAATGCTTTTTATGCATCTACTACGATAATCATATGTTTTTATTAATTTGGTTATTGATATAGTCAATTATGCTAATAGTTTTCCTAATAGTGAATCAGCCTTGCATTCCTGGTATAAATCCTACTTGGTTATGGTGTATTATCCTGGGGATGATTATCTATCTGTAATTTCTTTGCTAATATTTTATTTAAGATTTTTGCATCAATATTCATTATAGAGTTTGGGCTATGATTTTCTTTTCCTGTTTTCATCCTACCTGGTTTAGGTATTTATGTTTATGTCAGAAAAGGAATTTGATAGAAGTCCTTCATCCCCTATTTTATCAAATAGTTATATAGTATTGAAGTTAATTGTTCTTTAAATGTTTGGTAGAATTCACATGTCAATCCAGCTGGTCCTGGGGATTTTTTCTTATGGAGTTGATTAATAGCTTGTTGTATTTCTTTTTCTAAAATGAGACTATTTAAGTCATTTATTTCCTCTTCTGTTAATCTGGGCAATCTATATTTTTGTAGGTATTCCTCCATTTCACTTATGTTGTCAAATTTATTGGCAAATTGGGGCAAAGTAACTCCTGATAATTGCTCTAGTTTTCTCTTCATTGATAGATTCATTCTTGAGACTAACAATTTGATTTTCCTCTTTCCTTTTTCTAATCAAATTAACTAAAGGTTTGTCTATTTTGCTGTTTTTTTTCATAAAACCAACTCTTAGTTTTATTTATTAATTCAATAGTTTTTTTAGTTTCAATGTTATTGATCTCTTCTTTTATTTTTAGAATTTCAAGTTTGGTATTTGATTAGGAATTTTTAATTTGTTCTTTTTCTAGCTTTTTTAGTTGTAAGCCCAATTTATTGATCTTTTCTTTCTCTATTTTATTCAAGTAAGCATCTAGAGATATAAAATTTTCCCTTATGATGGCTTTAGCTGCATTCAACAAATTTTGGTATGTTGTCTCATTATTGTCATTCTCTTGGGTGAAATTATTCGTTGTGTCTATGATTTGCTGTTTCACCCATTCATTCTTTAGGATGAGATTATTTAGTTTCCAATTTCTTTTTGGTCTCTTTTCCCCTGGTCCTATATTGAACGTAATTTTTATTGCATCATGATCTGAAAAAAAATGCATTTACTATTTCTGCCTTTCTGCATTTGATCTTGAGGTCTTTACCTAATACATGGCCAAATTTGTATAGGTTCCATGAACTGCCAAGAAGAAAGTGTACTTTTTTGTCTCTATTCAATTTTCTCCAAAGATCTTTCATATCTAGTTTTTCTAGTATTCTATTTATCTCTTTAACTTCTTATTTATTTTGTGGTTTGATTTATCTAATTCTGAGAGAGCAAGGTTGAGCTCTCCCATTATTATAGTTTGACTGTCTATTTCTTTTTGCAACTCTCTTAATTTCTCCTTGAGGAATTTAGATGCTATACCACTTGGTGTGTATATGTTTAATATTGATATTGCTTCATTATCTATGGTACCCTTTTGCAAAATATAGTTTCCTTACTTATCTCTTTTAATTAGATCAATTTTTGCTTTTGCTTGATCTGAGATCAGGATGGTTATTCCTGCTGTTTTTATTTCACCTGAAGCATAATAGATTTGGCTTCAGCCTTTTACCTTTATTCTGTATGTATTGCTCTGCTTTAAATGTATTTCTTATAAATCATATATTGTAGGATTCTTGCTTTTAATCCAGTCTACTACCCACTTACATTTTATGGGAGAGTTCATCCCATTCATATTTACAGTTAAAATGACTTATTTTGTATTTCCTGACATTTTGTTAACCCCAGATTATGCTTTTCTTTTTCCTTTCCCCCTTACTCCCTCCCCAGTATTAAACTTATGATCACCACTTGTCTCACACACCTCTCTCTCTTTAGGATCCCTCCCCCTTTCTTATACCTGTGCCTTACTATAACTCTTTTCCCTTCTATTTAGCCTGCCCCTTTCCTTTTCCCCTTTCCCCTCCCACTTTTTTATAAGATGAGAGATGTTTCTTGGTGAAACCAAATGTTTCTAATATTCTTTCTTTGGGCCAAAACTGATTTGGGCCAAATCTGATTTGAGTAAGATTCATACAATATTCTTCACTCTCCCTTCTTTCCCTCAATTACAATATGTTGTCTTTGCCTCTTCCTGACATGTAATTTCCCTCATTTTACCTCCACTTTCCCCCCTTTTTTGTTGCAATCCCCTTTCCATCTCTAGTTTCTTTTTTATATTATAACAGCAAAAATCAGATTATACTGTACTCTCAATGTATTCCCATAACAGAAATACAATTAGAGTTTTTCCCCCCTTTTTACCTTTTTATGGTTCTTTTGAGTTCAAATTTTTTGTTTCGCTCTGGTCTTTTTATCAAAAATAAATCGAATTCACCAGTTTCATTGAATGTTCATCTTCTTTACTGAAAGAAAATATTCAGTTTATTATTGTGTATCTAATTTATATTTTAATACATTTAACATCTACTTGCCATCTGGGGGAGGGGGTGGGGTCAAGGAGGGGAAAAATTGGAACAAGAGGTTTGGCAATTGTCAATGCTGTAAAGTTACCCATACATATAACCTGTAAATAAAAGGCTATTAAATTTTTTTAAAAAATCATTAGTCAAAAAAAAAATACTCAGTTTAGCAGGATAACTTATTTTTGGCTGCATTTCAAGTTCCTTCGCCTTTCAGAATATCAGATTCCAGGCCCTTCAAGCCTTTAAAGTGGAAGCTGCTAAGTCCTGAGTAATCCTTATTGTGGCTCCTCAATATTTGATTTATTTCTTTCTGGCTGCCTATAATATTTTTTCCTTCATTTGATAGTGATCAAATTTAGCCACTATATTCGTTGGGGTTTTAATTTTGGGATCTCTTTCAGGAGGTGCTTGGTGAATTCTTTCAATGGTTATTTTACCTTCTGTTTTTATGATATTAGGGCAGTTCTTTTTGATGATTTCCTGAAAGATAGTGTTTAGGCTCTTTTTTCATCATGTATTTCAGGGAGTCCAATAATCCTTAGACTGTCTCTCCTAGATCTATTTTTCAGGTCGGTAGTTTTCCCAATTAGGTATTTTACATTTTTTTTCTAATTTTTCATTTTTTTGGTTTTTCTTGACTGATTCTTGTTGTTTCCATTTGTTCAATTCTGAATTTTAGTGAATTATTTTCCTCATTTACTTTTTTTGCTTCTTTTTGTATTTATCCAGTTGAACTTTTAAATGAGTTATTTTGTTCTATGGAATTTTTTTCCATTTCACAAATTCTGCTTTTTAAGGAATTATTTTCTTTTTCCATTTCACAAATTCTGTCTTTCTGGGAGTTACTTTCTTTTTCCATTTTATCAAATCTATCTTTTAATAAGTTATATGCTTTTTTCCATTTCACTAAGTCTATTTTGTAGTGAATTTTCTTTTGATAGTTTCTGTGTTGCCTTTTCCAAATCCTCTTGCACATTTTTCATTTCCTTTCCCCATTTTTCTTCTAGCTCTCTTTTAAGATCCTTTATAATTTCTTCTAGGAGAGCCTTGTGTGATGGGGACCAGTTATATTGCCTTTTGGGGCTTCATCTGGAGACAATTTGCCTTTAGTCTCCTCAAGGTTTGAAATCTGTTCTTCTCTTTCACCATAAAAGCTGTCCATCCTTAAATTCCTCTTTACTTTTTTACTCAATTTTTTTTAAGTTAAGGTCTGTCTTTAGGGAGGGGAGGTTTTCCTAGCAGCCACAGCTGCCTTGAATCAGTGCTAATTCACTCCCGGTGCTGGGTGGGCATGGCCAGGTCTCATGAGTTTCTGGTGTTTTGGGGTTCACTATTGATCATTTGTGTTTGTGTTGGATGTTTTATAATTTCTGATCTACTAGCTTGTAACCAGGACAGAGTGGACAACACTCCTATAGATTCCTGTAGATTCCTCCCCATAGATTCTCTGCCACATGGAGTCTGCACCACTGACAGAATCAACAACGCTTGAGACTCTGAGCTGTTTGCACTGGTGTTTGTGCTCAGCCACTTGTGATGGCTGCCTCCCTCCTGTTTCCAATTGAAACAGACCTTTTCTGGAGATCTTCAAAATTATCTTCTGCTGATAATTTGTTGTACTCTCAATATTTGTGGGTTCTTCCCGTTCAGAGCTAATTCAGAGGCTGGATTTCGTAATTAGTATGAAGGTTGTAAAGAAAGTCAGAGAGAAAGGTGTGTTGTCTCCACCATCTTGACTCCACCCTTGATGTTTCCTTACGTTGTGTTTGTGCCCAAGCACTCTTATGTGCCAGCTGCCCACAATGTCTTGGTCACAGAACAGGGAAGAGGTTTGTGGTAAAGAATGTTTACCTTGTGAGTTTTCTAAATGTATCAGAGTCAGCAGTCATAGGACCCTGACATCTACCCCCAGTCCAGAAATTGTTTGTGTTTCCTCAGATGCAAATCAGCAACTACACAATAGGGAAAATCCCACAAGGGTCATCTTTGTGCTCATTCAATTTCGTTCATCCTTTCTATCTCATCTCCTTACATATAGCACCAAAATGGCAAATTATCCTCCTTAGCTTTGGAAATACACTGGCACTCTGGTTTGTATTTGGTACCAAAGAACTAAATATAATAGTATCTCACCTGGCTTATGACAGTGTGAATCATCCTTGATAATAAAGATAATAACAATAACAATAATAAATTGCATTTATATAATGCTTAGTGAAACATTTTATACACGTCATTCTCATTTGCTCCTCACCCTATCACAACTTGTTCTGTCATGTCTGATTCTGGTTCTTGACAAAAAAAATATTAAAGTACTTTGCCATTTCCTTCTCCAGTTTGCCCCCATTCTGCAGATGAGGAACTGAGGCAAATAGGGTTAAATGACTTGGTTAAATGACTTGCCCAGGGTCACACAGCTAATAAGCGTCTGAAACAAAGTTTGACTTCAAATCTTCCTGACTCTAGCCCTGGTGCTCTTGCCACTGAACCACTTACCTGCTCCTACACCTTATTTTATAGATGAAGAAACTGAGGCACAGAGAGAGTAAGTAATTTCCCTCAAGTCACATAGTCAGTAAATGTTGAAGGCAAGATTCAAACCCTGCAAGACTACCTAACTCCCACCACTGGATATGCTGGGCTAAGGGACCTAACACAAAGACAAAGTCCAATAGGTAGATTTCTCAACAGTCTATCCCTGTTCCTTCTCATCTCTTCTCAGTTTTTTAAATACCTGAGAAACATTTTGGATCCATGGAATGAAGCTCTTCAGGAGTATCATGAAACATGTGTCATAGAAAAAGCAGATTAACTCTACCTATGGTGAGTTGTCCCTTGGAACCAGCAAAACATTTCTCAGGCTGCCAAAGCATGCAAAATCAGGGGATTTGATTCTATGATCTAAATCTTTGATCCTAGGTGGGTGGATAGTTCAGTAAATAGAGGACTTGGGGTCAGGAAGACTTGAGTTTGAACTTTCTTCAGAAACTTACTAGTTGTGTAATTCTGGCCTTCAGTTTCCTTTATGTGCCTCAGTTTTCTCATCTGTAAAATGAGAATGATAACAGAATCCATCTCACACGGTTCTTGTAAAGATCAAATGAGATACCATAGGTAAAATCTTTTGTAAATCTTGGTAGCAGTTAGAGTATTGAACTGGAAACAAAGAAGACTTTTCTTCCTGAGTTCAAATTTGGCCTCAGACCTTTATTAGTTGTGTGATTCTAGTGAAGTCACTAAACCCTGTTTGCTTCATTGTATAATCTTGCTGATGTCATGTACAATGAGGTTCATCACCTACAAAATGAGCTGGAGGAGAAAATGGCAAGCTAATATTTTTGTGAAGAAAACCCCAAATGAGGACATGAGTCAGACATGACTGAAAAATGACTGAACAACAGTCTTAAAGTGCTATTTAAATGTGTTATTTAAATTATTAAATGTGTTATTAAGTTATTATAAATTAAAGCCTCAATGCTACTTCCATCTCTCACAGACTCTTGTCATAATGGTATGAAGCCAAAGCAGAGTAAAGTTTTCTTCATTCATGTACAGACACCTAAACAAAGGAAGAAACATTTCATTTTACTGGGCAAGATTAACCAGCAGTTGCATATCTAACTGTACTGTCTAATGTCCATTCATGATACAGTTTATTTCCCTCCCTGACAGGATTCTCCAGTACCTGGAGGGAGTTGGAAAGTCTCTCTTTCCCACAAATGGTTTGAGCCCTGACCAAGTATGTTCCCCTAATTTGGAAGGTCCAGTGACTAGCATCTTCACTTCACATCAGATAAACTTTTATAAAGGGAAATTTACTTCAAAGATAGAGCAAGAACAATAAAACTTTTGCAAAAATCTCAAGCACATCATCACTCTTTCAGTCCTAGGAGAAGGGGAAGGAATCAGCTTCCTAATTTAGCCCAGTTCCTTCAAAACTTTATTCTCACCAAGTTCAAGTCTGAAGCCTCACTTGGGCTAAAGAGTTCCTGGAGGCTTCTATGCTGGGCCAACTGCAACGTTGGGCCTAGATTTCTAGACTTCTGCATTCCTGTGTATTCTTGTACTAGAGACTCCATTTTTGACACCTGAAATAGACAAAGTAAAGAAAAAGGCTGAGACCAAATCTTTTTCTTGGAGCCAGATTGAATAAAAAAAGGGGAAGGAGAGGGGAGGAAATGGTCCTTTCCTCTCACTGTATGGTATAAATAGAAGAGTCTTTTGTGCTCAGATGGAAATATAGAAAAAACTACAAGTGTTCAGGAAGGCAATGTTAAAGATGCCAGTGGTTCCAATTATATAGCCAATGGAAAAAGACCCAATATGATAGGTCAACACATACAATGTGCATTTTCCTATCTCTCTAAAGCTGGCTCTCCAGCATCTTCCACCCATGTGACACCATCTTAGATGGTCTAAGAATTCAGCAAACCACCTTACTGTTAAAAGGAAATATTGATGGAGAATAGGCAGGATCTATATCAAACAAGCCTTGTGACCTTAGCCACAGTTCTTCTCATATTTGGATCTCAGTTTCACCACCTATAAAGTGAGGGAAGAGAGGCAGTATTTTTGTTTTGGTTCATCTTTTGTTCTTAAAGAGGACCAATGACATCAGGAAGATGATGTCTTGATTTACAAGTGAATTGAATTTAAGTGAAGTAGAGCTATACAAAGTCATCAGCCTCAATCTCTCCTCCAGGGTCATCAAAGGTAGGTCAGGATGACTGGTGCAGATGCAATGGAAGACCTTGGTCTTTTTAAGTTAAGGTCTTTCCCAGGTCTCAGTTTGTCCGAGGCAACATCTATTCTGTAATTAAAGGACTAGAGACAATCAATTAAGTAATTAAATGAATAGAGATAAAAGATAGCCTAGTTTGCCTCAAAGAACAATCAATCTGGGAGGAGAAGACCCTCAGAGTTTCTGGTCAGAAAAAATGCTATTTCAGCAGTATAGTATAAAGGAAAAAGGGAAACAGAGACAGAAATAGAAAGGCAAAGAGAGACGGAGTCAGAGAGAAACTGAGAGGCAAAGAGGTCAAGAAAACAAAAACAGAAAGAAATAGAGAGACAGAGAGAGGCAGAAAGAAACAGAAACAGAGAGAAACAAAGAGACAGAAAGAAACAAAGAAAGAGACAGATGGAAACAGAGACAGAGACAGAAAGAGACAGAGAAAGGCAGAGAAAACAAAGACAGATAAAGAAAGAGGAAGAGAGACAGAAAGACAGAGCAACAGAAACAGAGAGAGAGAAAGAGAGATTCAAAGACAGAGACAGATAGCAACAGGGAGAGACAGAGACACAGAAGAGAGAGACAGAGACAGAGAAACAGACAGAGAGAAAGGAAGACAGACAGAGAGTCTGATGGAAGGAGGGAGGAGAGGGAGTAAAGGAGACAGAAGAAGAAGGGAAGGGAGAAAAGGGAAAAAGAGGAAGGATCTTTAGAACCAGGTAGGAATTCAAGCTCTTCTCATGAACATCATTGGCCATGTAAGCCTAGAGAAAGGCATTCAACTTTTCAGCATCTAAGGCTAAGATATTGACCTTCAAACCTACAGTATAGTTAGGGTATTTTCTCATTGATTCCCAGTTCTAGCCTCCCCCAAAACTGAGAAAAGGGGACCAGATGGTCTCTAAATCACCCCCACTAAGGAATCACGCTAGCTTCTAAAAAATCAATCAAGATCAAAGCAAACTTCTCCACAGAAATCTTTAAGATAAATAATCTAATCGTGATAAAGCACTCTTCAAGAAACCAATCCAAACCCAGACAATATCCAGGAAAGGGCAACTGAATGGAGAAAAGAATGGAAAGTCTTCCCTAGAATGAGTCTCCAAAGTGAGACTTCTCCAGCCTGTAGATTTAAACTCGGAGAGAGTGAAACACCAAGAAAAAAAAAAAAAAAACAGAAGGAAGATAGAAAGAAGAAAGAGGGGGCTTGATAAGAGGATAAGAAGGATCCTTTTGAAATTTGAGGTCTTAAATATAAGCTGCATTGCCAAGCTCATATCCTGCATTCAAGTTTAGCCTTCTCCTAAGAGTATTCTTCCTGCTGCCATCCTTAGCTCTATCCTTATGTGCCAATGGGTACAATATGCTTATGCTCTGCTCATATCACATGTCCTCTCCTGGAAAATCCCTAAGGATCCCTGAGTTCTAACTAAAGGATTTAGGATTTATTGCTGGATGGGATATTAGAGATAATCAAATTCAAGCCCCTGATTTTACAGATGAAGAAACTGAGGCATAACAAACTTGACTTCTCAAGGAGAGCAACAGAGCTGGGATTCGAATTCAGGGCCTCTGATTCCAAATCCAATGCTTTTGCAATGATAACACAGCTATCTTATAAAATTCTATGATCCTCCTTTTTCCATGAAAAAGGAGAAGGTTATCTCAGCTTTTATGTTAAAGTGCTTGAAAGTAGAATCCTCAAGGCTTGTGGTACAATTAAAGAACACTGGAGGGCAGCAAGGTGGCGCAGTGGATAGAGCACCAGCCTTGAAGTCAGATAGACCTGAGTTCAGTATGATCTCAGACACTTAACAATTCCTAGCTGTGTGACCCTGGGCAAGTCACTTAGTCCCAATTGCCTCAGAGGGAAAAAAAAAATAACACTGTATTTGGCCTTAAATAACCTATCTGTGTCTCCTATAACTTGTGTAATCTTTATTAAGTAAATCCCTATTTCTGGGTCTCAGTTTCCTTATCTGTATGATGACCCCCCTGGACCTGGATCATAGATTATAGAGCTTAAAGTTACTGTAGAGGCCATCTCATCCAAATCCTTCATTTTACTGAGGAAACTGAAGCCAAGAGAGTTTATGATTAGCTACGATCACACACAGTAAGAGGCAAGGATTGACCCAATTCCTTTGATTCCAGAGCCAGCCTGCTTTGCCCAAAGTCACAATAGTACATACAAAAGTGACAAGTTGGGATTCAAACTCAGGACTTATGAATACTAGGTCCAGCACTCATTTCCCTGTACCTCAATGCCTTCCAGTAGATGATCCTCAAAGATCCCTTTTATCCTAACTAAGATCCTTGCTTATAAGACTACTTAGCAGAAAAGAAACAGGTTCCCCTTTAAAGATCATTTTCCTTGGGCTCTGAAGCAACTTAGAAGGCTTAGACAGAGTTACTTATCTCTATTTTTCTTCTTAAGGTTTCTTTCAGCCTTGTGAAATTATCAATTGTCTGCAATAAAAAGTCATGGGTCCATCCATAGCAATCTGCTGTTGTATTTTATTGGGGAACTCAATTGAGCTGGTGTATCATCTCTAAGATAATAGAAATGCTAATAATATTTTCTGGGGAAGTGTTTCTCCCTGTTGAAAAATACCAACTGCTATTAAAGGTATGTGTTAGTGCCAGTAAGATTTGAAGCTTCAGCTGCTTCCGTAGCAACATGGGAACCACAATAGAATAGACCCAGCTTCTCCCTCTAGATCGGGGGAGCATAGATTTAACCCTCAAAATTAAGAGAATACATAGATCAATTGATACTATTCTGAGTTAGTTACTAAACCCCAATGAGATTCCTTTCCTATTAAAAGCCTTAAATATCTTTATTCTCTTCTAATAGAACATTTCATCAATCTGGTCCTTCAAAAAGCAACTGCTACCTATCAATTAAAGACAAGACACACAGAAGGAGGAATTGGCCGCTGTTGTCAATGATCTGGCACAGCCAAGAGCGGCCCATTGCAAGGCCCTATGGGAACGTTTTCTGAGCCAATGAAAGAATGAGTGGGCCAGCTCTCATGATAGTTGATTGATGACAAAGCCCATCATTTTGCTAACACCTCTTAAACTGAAGCTTTGAAAGATCACTCCCAGATTAAAAACTTAAGAAGTGTTTCATCGTCATTTTTTAAAATCTAATTTTAAAACCAAGGGAATTCCAGAGCTGGTTTTGCAGTATTTTGTCTCTGCTCCAACACTTGGAGAGATCAGACTTTTATACAGCGCCATCTACTGTCAAAGTTAAAGACCTTCCAAGAGATCTCAACTAGAATAATAAGGGGAAAAAAGAAAGAAGGGAGGGAGAAAGGGAGATAGGCAGGAAAGGAGGGAGGGAGGGAGGGAGGAAGGAAGGGAGTGAGGAAGGAAGGAAGGGAGAGAGAGAGGGAGGGAGAGAGGAAGGAAGGAAGGAAGGAAGGAAGGAAGGAAGGAAGGAAGGAAGGAAGGAAGGAAGGAAGGAAAGAAGGAAGGAAAGGAGGAAGGGAGGGAGGGAGAGAGGGAAGGAAAGAGGGAGGGAGAGAGGAAGGGAAGAAAGGAGAGAGGAAGGAAGGAAGGAAAAAAGGAAAGAAGGAAGGAAGTGAGGAAGGGAGGAAGGAAGGGAGTGAGGAAGGAAGGAAGGGAGAGAGAGAGGGAGGGAGAGAGGAAGGAAGGAAGGAAGGAAGGAAAGAAGGAAGGAAGGAAGGAAGGAAGGAAGGAAGGAAGGAAGGAAGGAAGGAAGAAAGGAAGGAAGGAAGGAAGGAAGGGAGAGAGGAAGGAGATAGGGAGGGAGAGAGGAAGGGAAGAAAGGAGAGAGGAAGGAAGGAAGGAAAAAAGGAAGGAAGGAAGGAAGTGAGGAAGGGAGGAAGGGAGGAAAGGAAGAAGGGAGGAAGGGAAGAAGGGAGGAAGGGAGGAAAAGAAGAAGGGAGGAAGGGAAAAAGGGAGGGAAGAAGGAAGGGAGAGAGGGAGGAAAAAAGGAAGGAAGGAAGGAAAAAAGGGAGAGAGGGAGGGAGAAAGGAAGGGAGGGAGGGAGGGAGGGAGGATGTTGTGTCCTACTTTCTAGAGCCCCCAAGTTGGAGTGATTAAGAAATATCTTCCTAGTGGAGAAGTGATGAGGTAGGACTCCCAAGGATGGTGGAAAAATAATGCAACAAAAACAATATTGTGCACGTGGGACCACATAAACAACTTGTTATTGTACGTAGTTTGCCACCTGGTATCATTCTTCTACCTGCTATCACTCTGCCTCAATCACAACATAGGTTGCCACTGCCCCCTGACTTCTCAGAAAGGCTGAGGACCCTTAGGGGAGATGGGGAGCCAAACCAGACACTGTTAGCAGGTTCCTCTGGGCTAAAGGGTCTTATATCTCACCCAGAGTTTCTCCACTGACTGTGACCCTCTACAGGAGGAAGGAAGGGAGAGGAGGGAAAGAAGGAAAATTCTGAATACTTAATTTCTGGGTATTGAGGTTTCCTCCATCAATAATATATACTAGTGTACCTCATTTATTGCTAAGATAGAAAATTTCTGGCAATCAGGACTGAGTGCTGGACTGTTCAGGTGATAAATACAAAAATGTCAGTCTGACACAAATTCTCAACAGACTCTCTCTTTATTTTTACCATCTTATTCCATATAGCTCCTGTAATAAAGGTTTGTCACATTCCTAGCTCACCTATGGATGGTATTACCAGACATTGAAGAAACCTGCTTCTTAGAAATTGGAGGACTAAAACAAGCATGGGCATTTTATGTTGGTCTATCACTTAGTTAGGAGGAGCTCTTTTTCTGGAGCTCACATAGATCCCAAATTTCACTTCAAATGTTGCAGCCAGCCAGAGGTAAAACCCAGAAGAGCAAGAGTCCAGAGATGCTGGCCTATCTAGATTTTGAGCTTGAACTTGATGGGATTGAGGAAATGAGCTGAGTTGTAAGACTAAGTACCTTCTCCCAGAGACCAACATGGTATGAGAGGAGTTAAGGAAAAATCCTTTAAAAATTTTCCATTGTAAAAGCGAAACAATGTATGTGGTTAAAATGGAAGTACGGTGCATTACCTGGCCCCTAGAGGAAACACTGATTAAGCAAAATCTTGAGTCAATGGCAAAGAAAAAAGAATCCATGACCCTCTTAGAATATCAGAGCCCCATAGGGAGCAAATTGTAAAAGGCCTGGCCTGAGAGAATAGGGCCAGAAAAAATGTATTATACAGCCTTTCACATTTATAATCCTCTATCATATAAGAATATACATATTAATTAAATATTACTAAAGATATTAATACTAATATTACTAAATATTATGTAATATGTGCATATTTTACCTACTAATTCTCATATAGTACATAATACATAATATGTATATATTGCATAAGACATAATATGTTGGTGTCCAAAGACATCGCCTCCATGAAGAATGATGCTACTTCCTCTAGCAGATCACAGCCTTTAGGAATACCTCCATCCTCACCTCTCGAGAGATCAGCAACCCACCATCTGAAGACACATGTTCCTTCAGCGCAAGCCCATAACCTGTGGACGAACCTTAATCCCTTCAACTGGCTACTTCAAGCCCATTCATTCCTGTCTCAGCTCAACTATGCTTTTCATCGAGGCATTTGTGATGGCATCTGTGCAGTTCGGCCTCATAATCGTGGCATCGCAATAATTACAACAGCTTTAGGTAGTTTTTATGGAGACTAGAGAACACTCCATTCTTGTCCCTGTTCTCTGAACATAACAATCCATCTCCTGGCTTTATGACTTTTCAAAGATCCTTTTCCACATCTGGATTCTCATTTCTTCTACTTCTTTGAAGTCCTCTCTTCTTTCAAAGAACAGTGACTCAGGTGACCCCTCAATTGTTCACTGCTTTTCCTCTTTTTAAATTTCTCTATTACTTTGATATATTTTGTATATGTTTATGTGTGTGTGCATATGTATGTATATATGTATGTATTGAGGGTGTGTATGTATGTGTGTATCATATCTTCCAAGTTGAACTTACATTTTGAAAGGTAGAAAAGGCATCCTTTTAATCTTTGTATTCCCGGCATAATACCTTGCACATGGTACGTGCCTAAAAATGTTTGTTGACTGGAATTTGCAATAATGATAAATTATTACTCAAGGAATAAAGAAAGGATAATGGGAACCTAACTCCCTGTGCAACCAAATCTGCAATAAACACAAAGAAACAGACAAGAGCCTTTGATGAGCTTTAGAGTAGATGGCTGTTTTCCACACAATAGACAAGTTAGGGCCTCACATTTTCCAGGAATCTAATGGTCTTATTGATTCTTGAGCAAAATGGACATTGACAAATCAGTATGTGCTTTATGCAACAGATAAATATTGTCCATGTCTAACTTACAAGGTGGACAAAAATTGAGATCAGTAGTTTTATGGGAAATTTTGCCTCTATACTCAAAACCCTGAGTTCCCTTAGGAGATATGATAGCTTTATTTTTTGGTGATATTCATGTATGTGTGTGTGTGTGTGAGAGAGAGAGAGAGAGAGAGAGAGAGAGAGAGAGAGAGAGAAAGAGAGAGAGACTGTGTGACTGTGTGACTGTGTATGTATGTGTGTTGTAGGACATGTACCTAGAAACTTGAACAAAGGGGATGGGGTGGTAGAAGAAGATTAAACAAATGACTTCACTGCTCTGCCATTAAGTTGTCTCATTTAAGAGGGTTGGACTAAATAACCCTTTAAGATCCCTTCTTGTATCCAATGATAACTATGATCTCCCTACAATGGGAGTAAGGAGGCTTGAGTTCTGTTCTCTCTCTGACATTCAATCAAAAGGAAGTGAAACTAGCAAAATCATTAAGGAGAATCCCATTTACAGTAATATTATTTAAAAAAAACTAAACATTTGTTAATTCCTTGTCCCATTCTGACACATCCCCACATTTGAAAATATAAAATATAAGTTTCTAAGAGCAGGTGCGTGCTTAATTTTTATCTATGTGATAGGGGGCGAGGTTCTAGAATAGTATTGAGAGTTGGAAGTGAAGATGAGGAATAGGCTTAGAAGGAGCAAAGCAGAGGGAGAGAAGGAATGGTAGATTATGATCAAATAAAGGAACTTCAGAGTTTTTGACCATAAAACCTGAACACTCCTATGTGACAATCAGATCAAAGGTATTCCATATGCCCTGAACATGGTAGGCACATAACAAATATTTGAAGTACAGATTTGTTATTTCATTGGGATGGGAAATTCTCAGTACAGAAACACCCTTCACTGACTTAAATCAGCAGTTTGTAATACAGTCCTAGAGTATTACCTGGGACACTGGGTCAAGTGTTAAGAGATTTGTCCATGGTCACATAATTAGAATATATCAGAGGCAGGTTCAAGAGTCTTAAACCAAGGTCTCCATAACTAAGGCCAGCAGTCTATCCACTATGTAACTTCATTTTCTTTATTAGGAAAGATCCTCAATTGAAAAGGTAACCTGGATGACTTGAGAAGAGAAGAAAAGGATTAGAACAGTTGCTTTGGTGAACAGAATAAAGAATATATTTGGGTCATGATTTCCTCCAGCTCTTGAATATGAATGAAGAAGGTAGATTACAGGAGTAATCAAGAGCTGGGTTTTGGCAAGGCATGAGAGGAGATAGGATAAGGGAGCAAAGGAGTCAAGAGCCATTTATATAAGGTTGAACTGGTTCACCAAGAGGTCAAGATTCTGCAGAGAGGAGAATGTAGCCAGAGCTGGAAGGATGCCTAATGTTCTAGGGGACTCAAGCTAATTTCCCCTTTGTTAAGTTCAATAATGGACTCGTTATTAATAAGACACTTATAAATCATTCAGTAGATGACAAAAGGAAATTTTCTTTAGTCATGAGGGAAAAGATATTCAACAAAGATAAGCATTGAGGAGGTTGATTCAGCTGAACAAAAAATGATAACCTGAAGAGGTTGATTCAGCTGAACAAAAATTTTCCTTGTCTGTATTGTCTTGAGATCCAAACCTCTGAGAGCCCTTTCTCTCCCCTAGATCCTCCTGGCTCTTTTATACTCAGCTAAAGCCAGCAAGTAGTTAGAGACATAATTCTCAACTTTAGAGAAGGGATGAGGGAGAAAGATCATCTGAATAGGAATTATTAATTCAAGATGACAGAAAAGCGTAAGAAGAGAAGAAGGTCCAAGACAAAGCTTTAGGAGTTACCTAAATTTCAACTGAAAGAAGAGAATGAACAAGTGAAGGAGACAAAGAAATTATTTGACTTGCATAGTCAGAGAGGTAGTATATGGCAGATTTTAACCATAATTTAACTCATATCTAACACTATCTACTCTGTCACACTGCCTTTTCTCCTCTGTAAATGAAGGGCTTTGACTAGGTGATTTCTGGGATCCTTTCCACCTTTGGCAGGAGAGAATCAAGAGAAAACAGTTCCTTTGAAGACAAGAAAGGAGAGGATCTAGAAGGAAGATTTGATTAACAATGATGAAAGAAAGTTTAAAGAATAAAGGGCTGAAGAAATAATCATGAATTTGATGATTGTAAGGTCATCCTTGGTGACTTTTGAGAGAGAGTAAGATGTATGGAATAGTAGATTGGATGGAGAGTAGATGATGGAAGTCAGATTTGCAAGAGTTTGAGGAACAAGGTGATGATTAAGAAGTGAAGGCAACAGAAAGTTTACACCATTCCTTTGGAAATTCAACAGTGAAGTATAGGGGAGAAATTTAATGGATAGAGGTGGGTTAGGGGAAGCATTTGTTTAGCATGGGGAGAGCTAAATTGAGGAGAAGTAACCAAGAAGAGGAAAAAGTTGAAAATGAGAGAAAAAGAGAAAGGATAATAGATTCTCTGGACGATGGAAAGGGATAAGGTCAATGGCATAAGTTTAAAGGTTAACATTGGCAGAATAAAAGTTAACTTCTATAAGAAAGGAGGAGAGAATTGAGTGAAAAAAAAAGAAATTTTAAGGTGAGGAGCAGGAGAAACTTATGTCTTCAATTTTACCAGAAAAGTAACCAGAAAAGATTACCATGCTAAAAGATGTGGGAACAGAGTTAGGATGTTAAGGAGAAAAAAGATTTAGAATACTTGCTATGGATAGTATTCTAAAGAAATAATAGATTTTCTAAGTTTTTCATCTCTCTGGGAGTATGCATGAACTGCTTCTAGGCTGCCTGGAGCTGGAGTAAGAACCAACCACATAAAATGTGTCATTTCTTAAATGCCCTAAAACTTACACTAGGACACAGCCATGGATCCCAAAATTGGCAGAGCAAACTAAGAGGAATTATGACATGGGATCAGAAGCTGTTCAGCCAATCTGGCAAAGCCAGAAGCAACCAGAACCATAGCAGTGCTATTGGCATCATTTCAGATGGTACCATCCCTTCCAGGGGTCCTCAAACTATGGCCCGCGGGCCAGATTTGGCAACTGAGAACGTTTATCTCCCTCACCCAGGGCTATGAAGTTTATTTATTTAAAGGCCCACAAAACAAAGTTTTAGTTTTTACTACAGTCTGGCCCTTCAACAGTCTGAGGAACAATGAACTGGCCCCCTATTTAAAAAGTTTGAGTACCCCTGCAACATTGGTCTCAAATATGGGCTTCTTCTGTCCTGCTATAAATCCCCATAGATGTATTTCATAGCCAGTAGCTGTTAACACTTTCAGATATTTTCTCTTTCAAAGATTCAAATGAAAAGGAGCTTTTATCTGATTCAAAAACATATTTTAAAAGCTTTATCCAATGGGTTCCTATATTTCAGTCTCAGGCAGATGATAAGAGTTTTAATTAAAAGAATCATTATAGCATAATACCTTCAATTTAGACAATCAACTCTATTCAGAATATTCAAATGAGAGAATGGGGAGGAGAGGCCAACTTAGGAAACCTTAAAAACAATAAAGACCCTCTGAAGAGCCAAAGATTTCCTTTTTTTCCAAGTTTGTCAATTCAGCTCATAAAGAAAAGCAAAATGGTTTTCTGCATCTAGAGAAGTTTAGAGAGAGTCCCATGAGATAAGAAGTAACAAAGAATTCAAGTTGTTCTGAGCCACCCACAGAGCTGAGTGATAGACTCACAAACTCTCAGAATTTCAAAGAGAGAAGGGATCATAGGTCACTGATCCAAGATCTTTATTTACAGAGGAAGAAAAAGCAGTATGGCCCAGTGCATAGTGTCAGATATGGAGTCTAGAAGACTTAGTTAAAATCTGCCATGGAACTATCTCTGTGCTTATGCAAGTCAACTAACTTCTCCAAGTATCATTTTCTTCATCTATAAAATGAAGAGTTAAACAACATGTTTAACTCTAAGTCTATGATCCTTTTAGCCTCTGAAAATGGAGGCCAAGAAATGGAAAACCGGAGATCAATAGAAGGTAACCAAGATGGTGGGTGATAAGGCTTAAGATCATGCCTTGTAAGGACCAACTGAAGGAATTATTGACATTTAGCCTGGAAAAGACAAGATTTAGAGGGAACAAAATAGCTTTCTTCAAATTTCTGATGATATATCATATGAAAAAGAAATCATTTTTATTCTGCCTCAACCTCACAATCTACAACTATGACTTATATTTATATAGTTTTAAGGTTTGCAAAGCAATTTATATGAATTTCTCATTTGATTCTGAAAACAGCCCTGGAAAGTAGGTTTTATATTTAGTTTCATTTTACAGATTAGAAAACTGAGGCCCAAAACTTCACAGCGAGTAAATGCCTGAAGCAGGATACCAACTCAGATCTTTTTAACTCCAAGTCTATCTCACTGTTCAATATACTGCACTGTACTGTCCAGCTAAAGGATCAGTTTTGTTTGTAGGTGATTGTGCACTCAATGCAGCTTCTGAGGCTGAGATGTAACAAAATATAAATCTATTCTCTGCCATTTATGCTAGTTTTGGTCTGAAAAGCAACACCAAGAAAATAGAGGTTCTTCACCAGATATCTACTCACCATCCATATGTGGAATCATTGGTTATAGCAAATGGAGAAATTTTGAATTCTGTGGAAACATTCACTTACCTTGGCAGTATTCTTTCCAGGCATATACATAGGTGATGAGACTGATACATGCATTGTTAGAGCTATTTCAGTGTATGGGAGACTCTGAAAAGAAAATGTGGGAGAAAAGAAAATTAGGCTGCCTACCAAATTGAAGTTCTCCAGAGCCATTGTGCTGACCTCATTGTTGTATGCCTGTGAAACCTGAACAATCTACCAACACCATGCCAGAAAATTAATTGTCTTAGGTGGATTCTAAAGATCACCTTGCAAGATAAGATAATAGACACTAAGATCCTTTCTTGAGCTGAATTGCCATGCATTCAAATTTTACTGTAGAGAGCACATGTCCAATGGGTTGGCCATGTTGTTCAAATGCCAGATATATGTTTACGTAAAAGACTATTTTACAGAGAAATCTTACAAGGCAAGTACTGACATATAGGTCAGAAGAAGTAATAAGAGGACACTCTCAAGGTCTCTCTGAAGAACTTTAGTATCATTTGTATCATGGGAGATACTGGCACAGGATCTGTATCAAAAAAGGTGTTATACTCTATGAGAAAAGCAGAATCACAGTAGCACAAAAGAAATGTGAAATGTGCAAATCTAGAGATGTCTATCTCCACTCCAAATATTCAAATGGATTATTTGTGACCAACTTGTGATAGAACCTTCTGAGCTCATATTTGATTGATCAGCCACAGTCAAACACACTGTACCCTAACCTCAACATCATGATAACATTCATCTTTTTTCAGTACAAAGGAAAAACAGTCACTTAACACACTGTATTTCAACTAGACAGGGAGAGAGATACAGCATTTCACAGAGAAGGCATATAAAAATGATATAAAATCATTTCAAGATGAAGAAAGCATTAATAATTTTGTGATGAGGTGAGGGGGTCAGCATCTCTAGGAAGCCACAAATACCTGAACTGTGTTATAAAGAAAATTAGGGGTTGCAAGAGGGGAGATAAGAAGGGAATTCACTCCAGGGATAGCAGAAAATTGTCTCCTTTCTCAAAGCCTTATTTTTCTCATTTATAAAATAAATAAGTTGGACAAGATGCTTTCTAGCTCTGATATCCTGTGAGGTTTGATTGAAAGAACTGGGCAGTGGGAGAGTGGAGGTGGGGAGTATTTAATCTGGAGAAGACTTGGGGAGGAGTGAAAAGGAGGAAGGAAACTGTGAAGTGTTCTTTCAGAGGCTGGCTGGGATCCCTCAGGGATTCTGTAGAGTGGATTCTTGCACTGGAGAAGATCAAACTAGATGATCCCTGACATCCTTTCCTTGCTAAGATTCCATAGTTCATTAATTTTATGAGTCAAGAGGCCTTAGTTCTTGTCTTGGCTCTGTTCCTAACCCTCTGTGTGACCTTGTACAAATTATTTTATCTTTCTGAGTGTCATATCTAAAGGAATTTGGATTATTAGATGGAGAGAGACAGAAACAGAGATAGAGAAAAAGAGAGACAGTTAAAGAGAAAGACAGAGAGAAAAGATAATACAGATAGACAGAGATAGAGAGAGACAAAGACAGAGATAGAAAGAAACAAAGAAAAAGAGATAGAGATTAAGACAGACAGAGAGAAACAGAGAAAAAAGAGATTCAGAGAGAAAAAGAGATGGAGAAAAAGACACAGAGAGATGGAGATAGAGAGAGGCAGATAGGGAAAGAGAGAGAGAGACAGAAAAAAAAAAAGACAGAGAGACAGAGACAGAGAAAGGGAGGGAGAAAAACCAACAAAGGCCCATGTAATGTTCTTCTTTTCTAAAATAGATCGTTCTCTGGGAGCAGGTTTCTTGGGGGGCTTCTGGAGGCAGCCTTAGTTTCAGTTCCAAGTAATAATCACCTCAAATGCAGCCAGCTGTTAAAGTACAATCCTTTATTGTCTCTTCCAAAATAGCCTGGTTAGTTTTCTTAGAGGCCTATCTCCCTCCTTCGGTTCCAAGAGCTCTTGTTGCTAGTCCTTTGCCTGTTCCAGATTCAGCAACTGAATCCTGGCTTCTCAATCTCCTCAACTGACTTCTGGCTGAGGCTTGTCCTTTTTTATGCTCTTTTAGAGGTGTGAACTCAAAGGCTGACTCCTCTGAGAGTCAAATTGTGGGAACTGTGACATGTGAATCTCTTCTACTTTACTTATGAATCTCCTGGACTTGTGAATCTTGTAGAACTCCAATGAGTGCTAAATACATTAGTGAGCTAGAGAACTTGTTAAGTACCGTGCTAATTTAGACAACCAACTTATCACTTTGTAAGAATCCTAACAGGCCCAGCCCTAGGAGCATACACATAGAGTGAGCTTACTTCTGGAAATTCATGATATGAAATGGAGGGAACCCCCCAATAAAGTCTTGCTAATGAGGCTGTTCTATTATTCTCTTCCTCCCAAATACAAAACCCAAAGAATTTTTGACATCATTCCACTTAACAGGTTTCAAATACAAAGAGAATCTTGCCACCCAGTTCTCTCCCTTTGAATTAAACTTGATTTTGCATAAAATTAATATGCTCAGAGGCCAGGCTTGTCTAAGAAGTTGAAATGCTAAGGTGGTTTTTTCTACATCCTGTAGAATATGGAGCTTTGTTAGGCCCTGTAGGCAATCCACTCCAGAAGCTCAGCCAATAAATTACAATAGCTCTGTTGGAACCAGTAAAAGAAAAAAAGAGCATTTCACATGCATGCTTCCCCCTTCTAAAATGTGTGCTGCTTGAGGGCAGAACTGTTGTCATTTGTTTGTTTTTCTAACACTAAGTACAACAACTAGTAAATACTTAATAGATACTTAATAAATGCTCGTTGGATCAAAATCTATGATCTGAAATAAACACATCAAGAGCATCTGAAACTTTATTCAGACAGAGCACCTGAAAAAAGGTTTTTCCCAAAAAAATTTACCTGGAATCATTAAAGATTTTAAGGATACTGTGATGGACAAAATATAACCCAGCTCAAATCTGTTTTACCTTCTTTATGGAGCCTTCTCTGACTTCTTCAACCTATACTTTCCTTAGCACTCCATTCCAGTCTTTTCTTTCCTAATTACTTCCTATATGTATCTTATTTTGCCAACTCATTGAGACTTAATGAGAAGTATGATGCTTTCTGTCATCTCCACAGCAGATAGCGTAGAATACACACTAATGAATATAGTCTCTACCACAAATCTTCCTGCTAGGTGATTTCAGATCCATCTTTCTAAGTCATCATTTTTGTGACTTCTATCTTCTTTCAGTGGTTCTCCTTTGTCTACAGTTCCATTTAAGGTCTTTCACAACTTGGCCATAATCTTGCCCTGACTTTGGTAGAATAGAAAAGTTCCCTGGCTGAAAATCGGGGTTATGGGATCAGTAGGCTATGTGATTTTAGTTAAGTTTCTTCACCATCTGGGTCTCAGTTCCCCCCTTTGTAAAATTAAGAAGTTGAAATAGATATCTCTAAGATTCCTCCTGGCTTTGACATATCATGGTCCTAGGATTCTATTTCAAGCAATTCCTTCATGGGTGCTCCTTGTTCCAATAAGAGTTTCATGTACTATTTAACATGTTTTGATCATCCTGCCATCTATGGGAGGGAATGGGAGGAAGGAAGGGGAAAATTGGAACAAAAGATTTGGCAATTGTGAATGCTGTAAAATTACCCATGCATATAACTTGTAAATAAAAAGCTATTAAAAATTTTTTTTAAAGTTTCATATACTTACTATCCCCACAATGTGTTTTTCCCAGTCTATCTCAGATACTTACATGTGACTATAGGCCAATCAGCCTCTCATGCCTCAGTTTCTGCCTTTGTAAAAAGGAGGGTTATAATAGTATCTACTTGGTAGGTTTATTGTGAGGATAAAATTTTTTAAGTGGTTCACAAAGCTTAAATCCCTATATAAATATTAGATATGTATTATTATTACTATTATTATTATTATATGTCAGTGGTTCTCAAACTTTTTGGTCTCAGGATCCCTTTACATCCTTAAAAATTATTGAGGATTCCTCAAAGAGTTTTTATTTATAGTTGATGTTTACTATATTTTAAAAAATCAAAACATTTTAGAGTTATTTTGAAAATCGTTTTGACCTCACAGATTCTGTGAAACAGTCTCAGGAGCCCCTAGGGATCCCTGGACTATACTTTAAGAACAACTAAATGTCATTCCAAACTCTTAGAATGCCCTTGCTTTTCCTTGCTACCTCCCTGAATTCTGTCCAATCTTTAGCATCCCATTCAAATCCTTCCTCTCCAAAAAAGCTTCCTTGAAATCCCCATCTCACTGGGAGCTCTACCTCCCTTGAATTCCATAAGATAAGCCATTTCCATTCACTAGCCACCCACATGCTTCATGATGTTGTTAATTACCTTTTTAAGTACAAGCTCTCTCCCACGTGGATGGTAAGGTCTCCAAGGAAAGGGACTATATTCTTATACTGGTATTGCTGATATGCAAATACTTATTAAAGTAAGCCCCACTCCTCACATCCATGATACTTATTCCAGAAGGAACTGACTTCAGGCTTACAAGAGGAAATTCAAAGGGAATTTGAGACATTGAACTGCACAGGTGACCTTAAGAGAGACCTATATGGCCATATGACTTCAATAAGGAAATATGATTACCATGAACTTGGCACCAGATGAAATTGAAAAAGGGAAACATATCATTGAAAGGGAAGAACAAATCCATGAACCTTGTTTTGGAACCAAGATTATTGAGTTAACCAGGAACCATAGGCACCTAGAAGCAATAGGAAAACCCATGTGGCAACAAGGAGAAGTAGACCAGTCCATTTCTTTTTCCAAAAAAAGGTGAAACAAATCAGAGAAGAGGAATGTTTGATGATCTCAGGAAAGGAGAAAAGTTTTCTTGATAGTAAAGGAGCCTCTCTCTAGGTTTTCCTGGTGAGTTATATAAAACTTGTCCCATGACTGCTATTGTGTTAGCTAGAATTTTGAAGGCCCTTTTGGGAAGAGCAAAACGAGCCAGACATTATGTTCCTAGAGTTTTCAAGGAGAATAATAAGTCAGTGAGATTTTGTAAAAGACATCCCCCCCAAAAAATTATGCTTGGATCCAAGGTTGGGCATTAGTAAATTATTACTGATTGATGTTTATATGACCAATCATTAGAGAGGAGTTGAGTATTTGTTCTTTCTTATACCTTTCTCCAGAGTTTGAAAGGGAAGATGCAGACGACATGGTCTACACATAAGAAGCCTGTAACATACAACCTTCTGCATTCCAAGACAAACATCACTAAGGGCCAGTATAGCCCTCACATCAGCAGTCAGGGGATAGTATTTCATTTCTTGCTATACAATGAGCAGCAGACTCAGTCCCAGAGTCACTTTCTCGACATTTCACATGCTGAGTGGGCCATGCAGAGCTATTAGCCAAATGCTCCATAGTTCTGTGTTGAAAATATGTATTATGCTGGGAGCTCTCTAGAGAATAGTGAGACATATGGCCTTGTTTACGCCTCTGCCTCTCAGAGAAGGGAATGTATACCTTGGGTTCAACATCTACACATTAGATATCTCCCCAAGCAAAATCTTTTGCTTCTAACAGCTCAGACAGATCACTCTCCTGTTGTCAGTAAAGTCTAAACTTTTTCAACTTGCCTGCCATTCAAAACCACCAATATTCTGCCTCCAACCTACCTCTCCAATCTTATCCCACTACATTCTCTTTCATGTACTCTATGTCATAGTAAGGATAACTCATTATGCATCTTTTTCCACTTCAACTTATTGTCTGTGCTTGATTTGTGATTCCATCCTCATCTTCACCTGTTGAAATCTTTGTTCTCCTGTAAGGCCCATCTCAGGCATCACCTCCCCCATGAAATTTTAACTGAACATGATCATCGTACCCCTTCAGAAGATATTTGTTCTCCTCCAATCTCTCACACCCCACCTTTACTGAACCCTTTCTTTGTACAATTTCCACTTGTTCTTAGAGCCTTGCTTTTTGACCATAAGGCACCACAAAAGAAGGAGCTTTGAACCCTCTACTACATTTGCATATATTTCCTTACTAAGAGTCTGTGGAATTGAATTCTTCCTGCATTTCAATATGTTGCCAAGATCATCTCCAGTCATCCTAATTTATATCTTGCTACTGGATCCAGATAGCTCTGGAGTAGAGAATGAGGCTGATGACTTTACAAAGCCTTTAAATCCAATTCACTTGTAAGTCAAGTCTTCACTTTTCTAATGTTATAGTCCTCTTCAAGAAGGAAAGACATAAAGGTTACATAAAGGTTGATTATCCTCAGAAATTCCACTGAGAGATCATTGTTTTTTTCACCATATCTCATTATTTTTTCCAAACAGTGTCTCTTAGTGATTAAGTTAACTTCCCTTTGTCTAAAAGAAACCTATCTCACCAATTACACTCACTTGTCACAAGAAGTTGATGACCTGACCAAAATAAACCAGAGGTCATTTTAACATAACCCCTCATTGTGCATGACAAAGAAAATTATTTTTGTGATTCACAAGAAAAGAAGCAATTGGAGGTTGGGTGTTAGGATGATTACTGTCCAAGGTCCTGTGAAGAGGTGTCTCAGCCCTCATCCAAGTAATATTGCTGCAGAGCTGGGACCAGAGAGGTCCAATATAGAATACTCAGCTTTGATCAGGAAATGATCCACTTTCTCCTTTCAGAAGCCATAATTTCTGACCTTAAGTAAGCTATGACATTTCCATAATAGAATCATGGAATCAACACTAAAAGGGACCTCAAAGGTCATTTGGCCTATCTTCTCACATAATATAAGGACTATTTGGTCTGTGTCATCCTTAACAGGTCTAGCACTCTTGAACACTTTCAGTGACAGAAGAGATCACTACCTATGAGGCAGCATATTTAAGGACATCAGTCATGAACTATTAGCACTGTGGCTTAAAATGAGAAGATCATAGATTGAGACCTGGGACCTTAGAGATCATTTAGAAATCATCTCTTCCAGGCCTTTCATTTTGTAGATGAGTAAATTGAGTTTAGAAAAAATAAGTGATTTTGACAAACCAATTCAGAAAACCTATATTGAGGTTTTGCATAATTTCACATGTATAATTCATACCATATTGTTTGCCTTCTAAATAGGTAGGAATGGATTTACATGTGAATTCTACCAAACATTTAGAGAACAATTAATTCTAATATTATATAAACTATTTGAAAAAATAGGGAAAGAAGGAGTCTTAACAAATTCCTTTTATGATACAGACATAGATGGTGCTGATACCTAAACCAGGTAGGGCAAAAACAGAGAAATAAAATTATAACCAAACTCCCTAATGAATATTGATGCAAAAATCTTAAATAAAATATTAGCAAAGCAATTACAGAAAGTCATCCCCAGGATAATCACTATGACCAAGTACGATTTATATTAAGGATGCAGAGCTGATTCAATATTAGGAAAACTATTAACATAATTGACTATATCAATAACTAATGCATCTCAATAGATACATTAAAAGCATTTGACAAAATCTAACACCCATTCCTATTAAAAACATAGAGAGTATAGGAATGAATGGACTTTTCCTTAAAATGATCAGTAACATCTGTTTAAAACCATCAGCAAGCAACATAGGTAATGGGAACAAACTTGAACCATTCCCAATAAGATCAGGGGTGAAACAAGGTTTCCCACTATCCCCATTACTATTCAATATTGTATTAGAAATGTTAGTTTTGGCAATAAGAGAAGGAAAAAAGATTAAAGGAATTACAGTAGGTAATGAGGAAATCAAATTATCACTTTTTGTAGATGATATGATGTTATACTTAGAGAACCCTAGAGAATCAACTAAAAAGCTACTAGAAACAATTCACAACTTTAGCAAAGTTAAAAAATAAATCCACATAAATCATCAGCATTTTTATATATTACAACAAAATCCAGCAGCAAGATATACAAAGAGAAATTCCATTTAAAATAATTGTCAATAATATAAAATATTTGGGAATCTATCTGCCAAGGGAAAATCAGGAACTATATGAACACAACTACAAATCATTTTCCACACAAAAAAAGTCAGATCTAATGAGTTGGAAAACTATCAAGTGCTTATGTGTAGGCCGAGCAAAGATAATAAGAAATGACAATACTGCCTAAATTAATACTTATTTAGTGCCATACCAATCAAACTCCCAAGAAATTATTTTATACATCTAGAAAAAATAATAACAAAGTTCATCTGGAAGAACAAAAGGTCAAGAATTTCAAGGGAATTAATGAAAAAAAATGCCAATGAAGGTGGCCTAGCTGTGCCAGATCTAAAACTATATTACAAAGCAGGGGTCATCAAAACCATTTGGTACTGCCTAAGAAACAGAGTAGTCAATCAGTGGAATAGGTTAGATACACAGGACAAAATAGTCAATTACTATAGCAATCTAGTGTTTGACAAAACCAAAGGCTCCAGCTTTTTGGGATAAGAACTCACTATTCAACAAAAACTGCTGGGAAAACTGGATAGTATGGCAGAAACTAGGCATTGACCCTTATCTAACACCATATACCAAAATAAGGTCAAAATGGTGAACCCATGTCATTATTTAGACTTAAAGAGTGATATTATAAGCAAACTAGAAGAACATAGAATAGTTTACCTTGCAGATATGTGGAGAAGGAAGAATCTATGACCAAAGAAGAACTGGAACTCATTATTGAACACCAAATAGATAATTTTGATTATATTAAGTTAAAAGGTTTTTGTACAAACAAAACTAATGCAGACAAGATTAGAAGGGAAACAATAAACTGGGAAAGCATTTTTACATTTAAGCGTTCTGATAAAGGTCTCATTTCCAAAATATATACAGAATTGACTCAAATTTATAAGAATTCAAGCTATTTTCCAATGATAAATGGTCAAAGGATATGAAAAGGACAATTTTCAGATGAAGAAATTAAAATCATTTCTAGTCATATGAAAAGGTGCTCTAAATCACTATTGATCAGAGAAATGCAAATTAAGACAACTCTAAGATACCACTACATATCTCTCAGATTGGTTAAGATGACAGGAAAAGATAATGACGAATGTTGGAGGGGATGTGGGAAAGCTGGGACACTAATACAATGTTGGCGGAATTGTGAATGGATCCAACCATTCTGAAGAGCAATTTGGAACTATACCCAAAGAATTATCAAACTATGCATACCCTTTGATCCAGCAGTGTTTCTATTTAAAATCTACTAAGAGATCTTAAAGGAGGGAAAGGGACCCACAAGTGCAAAAATGTTTGTGGCAGCCCTTTTTGTATGGCAAGAAACTGGAAACTGAGTGGTTGCCCATCATTGGAAAATGTCTGAATAAGTTATAGTATATGAATGTTATGGAATATTATTGTTCTGTAAGAAATGACCAGCAGAATGATTTCAGAGAGGCCTGGAGAGACTTACATGAATTGATGCTAACTGAAATGAGCAGAACCAGGAGATCATTGTACATGGCAAAAAGAAGATTATACATCAATTCTGATGGACATGGTTCTCTTCAACAATAAGATGATTCAGACCAGTTCCAATGATTTTGTGATGAAGAGAGCCATCTACACCCAGAGAGAGGACTGTGGGAACTGAGTGTGGTTCACAACATGGCATTTTCACTCTTTTGGTTGTTGTTTGCTTGCATTTTATTTTCTTTCTCATTTTTTTCTGTTTGATCTGATTTTTCTTGTGCAGCAAGATAATTGTATAAATATGTATGGATATATTGGATTTAGTATATATTTATACCATTTTTAACATTTTTGGATTACTTGCCATCTAAGGAAGGGGGTGGAGGAAGGGGAGGGAAAACTGGAACGCAAGGTTAAGCAAGGGTTAATGTTGAAAAATTATCCATGCAAATGTTTTGGAAAAAAAAAAAGAAGCTTTAATAAAAAATAAATAAATGAGTAGGGAAGAATTGGGAGTGAGGGAGAGAATTTAGAATTCAAAAAATTTTTTAAATGAATGTTAACAATAAATTAATTAATTAAACATTAAAAAAAAAAAAGAAAACACATGACTTCTGTGACTCTGAGCTAGGGATGCAGTGATAGAGATGACACTAACCCTACTCTAGAAGAACGTATAATTTTACAGAGGAAGTGGGTAGCCATGATCCCACAGTGAATTAGGGAGATAATTGTAATTTAAACTCTTATCTTTTGACTTCAAATTCAGTGCTCATACTACACCACCTTCCTTTGTTAGACAACTCTCTTTATTAAGAAAATTTTTTTTAATCCATACTCTTTCTTTTAACTTCTACTCTTCCAATCTTGATTCTGCCCTTTAGAGCCACAGAGAATGTCCGACCTATCTTCCTATGATAGCTCCTCAGGACAAGTAGAGGTTTCATGAATAGCTCCTCAGACCATCAATTAAAGGCATTTAGCTCTTATTTTTCATATAGTTATCGAGCACATTGATCTAATTCCCAGACTATAACAATTTAGAAGCAGAAACTTAGAAAGTTGAAGTACAACTCTACTTAAAAATAACAGTTGATAAGCAAGAGAGAGACAACAATAGAGGAAAACAGAGAGGGGGACCATATAAATAGCAAACACTCAGAAAGTACAGGTATCTGGGGCCATTTAGTGAGGTGCGAACATGTATTGCCTCAGTGCCCTTGAAGGTATCATTATGTTTCAGCACAGATTAGTAAAAGATGTCTATAATGATTACCAAAATCATCACCCAATATCAAATGATCAATTCTTTCTCTTGCTTAAGAAGGCAAAAGAATATGGGATATATTTTGTGAACATTTTATTTTAAAGTCTTGATATTAGGGAAATCCTGTGGTAAAGGAGCCTTGGACATGTAGCTAAGACTTGAGGGTTCAAATCTCAGTTCTGTAACTAACAAACTGTGACTTTGGGTGAGCCACAGCCTTTCTATGTCCCAGTTTCTGCATCATTAGTCTAGACTTAGAATAGCTTATTTATGACCACTGGCAATGAATCAGGCATTACCTTAAATGAGTATGGTAAAATGTGTGTTGGTTGAACTCAAGGATCCTATATGGTCTGATCACTGGCCCAGATCCCAGTTATCAATTATAGGCATAAAGCAGAAAGAGAAGGACAGCAGTGACCAATTCTGAATCCAATAAAGTCATTTCATTAACAAACACTCTAATGCATGGACAAAGTTTCACATTTTACTCATTTCAATGTCCCATTTAAGGAAGGTGGGTAGTAACAGAAACATAAACTGTTGCCTGTCTCTGTTTTTAAAAATTTCAGCATTAAGGGATTAAATTCTGAACTATAAATCTATATACCTCCATAGGAGGAGCGGGATTGCAAAGTTTCTACTACCTAGATCAATCCTGCCAGATGAACTTAATCACTTGGGTCCCAATCTTTCAAAGTAGCAATAATATCCAATGGACAGTCTCAGATATGTTGATTCGCAATACAGTAAATAGCCAAATAATCTGAAGAGACAGCTGTTAGAGCTGATAAGGGAGCCTACCACACAGCATTATACACCCTATCTGAGCAGAGGTTAAGTCAATCCTCAGGGAGGCTGCTAGGTATATTGATAGTGGGGAGAAAGGAAAGATATTCTGCCTTAAGGGCAGTTGGAAAAAAAATCCTACAAATAAACATTCATACATCTTATATACATGTCTTTTCCACCAGCCTAAATGGGAGAAATGTTTTCTCCCCTCAGGAGCACCACAACTTCTCCTCAGTCCTGTTGTTCTTACACTTGACACTTCCTGATATGCTTGAGTTTGAAGCTATTAGATCTGAATTCAAATCCTGACTCTGTCACTACTTGTATGATCTTGAAAAAGTCATTTGAACCCCTCTATATCTATGAACCTAGACAGGGATTGGTGCTAGAAACAACAATTTTAGTTCCTGGATGATCAACTAGAGCAACAAGCAAGAAACATTCCCTCATCCCAACTGAGTTGGAATTTTCCCAATTGAGGGAAAATGCCCTCAAACTTTACCAGTCATGATGTAAAAAAATATATATATAAGTAATTAAGATATTTTTAGTCGAGTGGGATTGATTACTCTAGTAATTTAGGAGAAAAATAATCTCAGAATTGGAAGGGATTTTAGATACCATTTAATCCTGTCTATGAGTTTCAGGATCTCCCACTCTTCACCAAAAAGTCTTTGGTGGGAGGCCCACTTTATGGGAGGGAAGAACAATAGTACTGAGATTATTATTCACTTTCCCTGTGGGAAGATGTTACTGCTGAAAGAAAGATTAAAGAGAGGTTGTTGTTGTTTTCAATCCTTTCAATCATGTCTAACATTCCATGATCCCATTTGGGGTTTTCTTGGTAGAGATACTGGAACTGTTTGCCATTTTCTTCTCCCAGATCCTTTTACAGATGGGAAAACTGAGGAAAACAGAGTTAAGTAACTTTCCCAGCATTACACAACTAGTAAGGATCTGAGGTCAAATTTCAACTCGGATCTTCCTGACTTCCTAGCACTCCAACCACTGTGTCACCTAACTGTCCTGGAAGAGAAGCTAATACCCCTGGAATGAATAAAGAGAAGGAGCAGCCTTCAGGAGGAGATGGGACTTAAGAGTTGGAGATTTCTTTATGAAAGGAAAGAGAGAAGAAAAGAGTGGACCACAGTCTGTGCTTTCTCATCTACTCAACCATCTCTGAAGTGCTACTCTCTGCTCTTTCTTTCTATAGCATTCTGCTGAATTGTTGGTTTGAAATGTCTGCCCTGTTATGTCCCCATGCTAGCTCAGGATCATAGTATAGCTGAAAAGGCTTATATTGGAAGTCACCTGGGTTTAGTTTCAGATGTTTTACTGGCTTATTCTATAGCTACTTGCATGGCTTCTCCCCCTCTCTAGGTTTCCACTGACTCTTCTGAAAACTTAAAAAATTAGACTAAAAAAAACACTAAAGGGATTGGATGATCTCTGAGATCCTGATAACCCTGAACTTCTGGGATTCTAGGATTAAAATAAATTGTTGGTTCTTCACACTGGCAGAGTAGGGCAGAGGATACCAAGCATGAAATGAGAACTATCTACCCATTTTCTAAAAAAAAATGTATTTCTTTTTCTAAACTACACTTCTCATCACCTCTGTATTTTCTTCACCAGGAAATCAAGACAGATGGGAGAAGAAAGAAAGAAAAAAGAATGATGGAAGGAGGAAGGGAAGGACAGAAAGGAGGAAAGGAGAGAAGGAATGAGGGAAAGAAGGAGGGGAGGGAGGAAAAGAAAGAAGGAAGAATGGAGAAAGGAAGGAAGGAAGGAAGGAAGGAAGGAAGGAAGGAAGGAAGGAAGGAAGGAAGGAAGGAAGGAAGGAAGGAAGGAAGGAAGGAAGGAAGGAAGGAAGGAAGGAAGGAAGGAAGGAAGGAAGGAAGGAAGGAAGGAAGGAAGGAAAGAAGGAAGGAAGGAAGGAAGGAAGGAAGGAAGGAAGGAAGGAAGGAAGGAAGGAAGGAAGGAAGGAAGGAAGGAAGTTACCATAGTATGGTAGCTTTTTTCAGACACAAATATGCATGAACCATTCATAGGATTACTGTTACTATTATTATGATTATTTCAGCACCTTGCCTGAAGCCCACCTGTCTGGCACCAAATAATGAGGTTCTCAATGTTGCCTGATAGAATTAAATATGACAGATCATAGAGCATAGAGCTTGAAGGAACATTTGAGGCAAACTCATCAATCTTTCATCTTATAAAGAATAAAATGAGTGTCCAGAGACTACCCAGTTTCACTGAAGGCTGACCCAGCTTCCAAGGCCTTCCAGGGAAACCAACTTAGGTTTCTGAGCTTTGCAGGGGATTGCAGGAGATGGTTGCAGATGGGGACACTTAAGGAACAAAACAGTAGCAAACATATAGTTCAGAAAACTCCTGGGACAGATGCTATAAATATGAATCCCAAACCATCTGGGATATCTCCATATAAATAAAGCCAAAGCTTTATGCTCCCAAGCAAGGTGACCTGGTAAAGAGGACATATTGCAACTTAGTCAGAAAAATGCATAGCTACCCTAGGATCTGTATACTTGAATTCTTCCTGGTTGCATAGCCAGAAATCTCTTACATAAGAATAAGATAGATTTGGGGTGAAGGGAAGAGAACAAAGACTATATTTATAATAATATTATCTTCTCCCCAAATTCAAAGAATTCATGTCAAACAGCAATATTTATTTATATGTAGTATCATCATTATCACAATCCTCTATTTCACTTCCTACCCCAATCTCATCATTTAAAATAGAGATGATAACATAAATACTTGTCTATTAATTCATCCAAAATGCACCCACACTAACAGATTGAGTCACCAGAAAGTTAGCTATAACTAAGTTCAAGAGGTGTCTCTATGGGTGGCTACTCCTAACACGGTAGCTTCTGAGTTCCTTCCATCAGCCACCTATAACCTTTTCCAAATATATTTACTCAAAAGCCAAAAGAAAAACATACATCATTAAGCTCCCCCAAACACACAGAGAATCTGTAGGAAGAGTTGAGGAACACATGTGGCCAAGGTGTAATGCCGAAGAAACTGAGGCAAGATAGAGATTAGAGAGTTTTTAATATTTTATTAATTGGAGAGTATAATTGACTGGACAGGACTCTCATCTCAAAGTATCCAGTGACAAATGGGAGAATCCCAGATCTTTTTATACCTTTTCAAACAAAGAAGGGGAAAGAAGCGGGAAACTTCTTTACAGATCCATTTGGTTCTGTCAGGATGGGGGGAGACTATGAATTCTTACTAAAAGCCAGAGTCAGGATGTCTGAATAAACAGAAGTAAAGATGTCAATGGGGTATCCTGGATAGTCTTATCTTTTGGAATATTTTAGAGAGGGTAGTGTCATAAATTCTTGAGGACAGAAGGAGTTAGAAGTTAGGAAGTCTGATCTCCCCCTCATCTTGAGTCTCACATTGACAATTTATAACCTTAGGGCAAATGGTCCTCAGTCTTAATGGACCAAAGTGGGACTTTACAACTAAGGGGATTGAGGCAGAACAATTAAAGAAAATGAGATAGAACAATTCAGGGAAACTCAGTCAGGACAATAAGGGAAACTAGTGCAGGGAAACTGAGGTAAAACAGTTCAAAGAAACTGTGGCATAACAAAGGGAAACTCACAACCCGAGAATTTCAAATGTCAATGATTTTTTTGTCTTTTATATGGAAAATCCTCATAAAATTCAGTAATGGACTTTATAAATATGTTCAATGAGCTGTTTCTTTGCTGGATCATACTGTTTTTCTACTAAACTGGGCCAATTTTCTCCTCGTCCAGGCTTTTTTTGTTACTGGGCTAAAACTTAGTTCTTTCATAAAAGGCACAGACCATTAGTCTGGGATTTACAGAAGCTTCTTCAGTTCAGATCTGTTGGTTAGGCTTTGAGGTATTTTTGCCACCTAGACAGGAGGTGGAAATGCAGAGAGCACCTATAATCTCTATTTTATTGACTCTGAGATCTTTTCTTTGACCACTGATCTTCCCTCAGAATTGGGTCTTCTTAATAAAGGTCCTCACTCTAACTTATGGTAATCGATCAATAAACTAGTACATTTCATCTCTGAAAAATGGGACATAACCAGGCAATGAAAGCTTAAGTGATAATTACAAAACAGTTTTAGAATTTAGAGTTTCACAATTTTTAAAATTCTAAAGTTATCCTATTGGTTTTAAGCAAAATGCTTTTAAACAAGACATCAAGGTAGTCTTTTCCCTGAGTAAACACACTGTCTTCACAAGGGTGGCTTTCTTTCTTTCCCTTTTTTTTGTATCAGACCTAACATTTGATTTTGTCCCTTTCAATAATCAAAATTGCTAAACTCTGAAATGGGAACACTAATGTATGAATTTCACATATTATCAAAACATTCACATATTTACAATCTAACTCAATTCAATTCGCAATTACTGTTACTTTACAAGAACTGTGCTAGACACTGGGAGAGTTATAAAGTTGAAGCAATATATCTAGTCACTCACTGATACATTGTTGGTGGAATTGTACATACATCCAGCCATTCTGGAGAGCAATTTGGAACTATGCTCAAAAAGCTATCAAACTGTGCATACCCTTTTATCCAACGGTGTTACTACTGGGCTTATATCCCAAAGAGATACTAAAGAAGGGAAAGGGACCTGTATGTGCACAAATGTTTGTGGCAGCCCTCTTTGTAGTGGCTAGAAACTGGAAACTGAGTGGAAGCCCATCAATTGGAGAATGGCTGAATAAATTGTGGTCTATGAATATTATGGAATATTATTGTTCTGTAAGAAATGACCAGCAGGAGGATTTCAGAAAGGCCTGGAGAGACTTACACGAACTGATGCTGAGTGAAATGAGCAGGACCAGGAGATCATTATATACTTCAACAACAATACTATATGATGATCAATTCTGATGGACATGGCCCTTTTCAATAATGAAATGAACCAAATCAGTTTCATTTGTTCAATAATGAAGAGAACCAACTACACCCAGCGAAAGAACTCTGGGAAATGAGTGTGAACCACAACATAGTATTTCCAATCCTTCTGTTTTTGTCTGCTTGCATTTTTGATTTCCTTCTCAGATTAATTTCGCCTTATTTCTAAGTTCGATTTTTCTTGTGCAGCAAAATAACTGTATGGATATGTACACACATATTGTATTTAGCATGTATTGGTCTACCTGCCATCTGGGTGGGAGGGGAGGGGAAAAGTTGGAATAGAAGGTTTTGCATGGGTCAATGCTGAAAAATTACCCATGTATATATCTTGTAAATAAAAAGCTATAATAACAAAAAAAACATATATATATATATATATGTGTGTGTGTGTGTGTGTGTGTGTGTGTGTGGTCACTAAGCTTATATATATAGTCACTACTTTTTATAGGCTTAAAGTTTATTGGGAATCAGAGGGGGGATGTCTCAAGGATTTGGGAGTTCACATTTATAGCATCTGTCCAAAGAAGCTTTCAAAAGGGAGGAAAGAGGAAGAAGAAATAATATATATAAAAATAAATGCCATTATCCATGCAGTAAACAGATATTTCACAAAATCTCAGAGGATTTCAAAAGGTGAGATTGGGGGTGAGGGAGGATCCTAGGAATAGGATAGTTGTGATGGCATTTATGGCAATGATGTTTGCATATTCTGCTAGAAAGAATATGGCAAAGGGGCCAGCTGTGTATTCTACATTGAAACCTGATACTAGTTTGGATTCTCCTTCGGTTAGATCAAATGGTGCTCTATAAAGCTTTAGCTATGTTATTTTGAGTCTCATAACTCTATGAGGTTGGAGTTATTATTATTATATATTTTACAGATGGGGAAACTGAAGCTCAGAGAAGTTAAACAATTTACCCAAGATAATACAGCCAGTAAGGAACCAAAGTGGCATTAAAATTTAGGTCTTCCAGACTTTATACTCTACCTATATTCAGTCAATTAATTAGTCAATAAATATTTATTAGGTGCATATTATGTGCCAAGCACTGAAGTAAGCACTGAGGATACCAAAGGACCGTTCTTTCCCTCCAGGAGTTTATACTCTAATAGGGGACATAATAAACAAATACATACATACAAACAAGTTATGCAGAGAATGAGTAGGTATAATTAAGGGGTAAGGGGAGAATCAAGAATTAAGAGAGATTAGAAAAGATTTCCTGTGTAGTGAATTTTATTCATCATGCCATACTGACACTAAAGCCTCCCAATCAAGGGTATGCTAGTAAATATTTAACATCTGATTCTTTTTTTTAATGTTTTGACATTATTTTATTTTTCCAAATACATGTAAAGAAAGTCTTCAACATTCATGCTTGAAAAATCTTTTGTTGAACATTTTTCTCCCTCTTTTCATCCTCCCAGGCCCAAGACAGCAAGCAATCCAATATAGATTAGACGTGCAATTTTTTTAACCATATTTCCATTCATCATGCTGCACAAGAAAAATTAAATCAGAAGGGGAAAAAATGAGGAAAAAAAACAAGCAAACTATAACAACAAAAAGGTAAAAATACTGTTCTTCAATCCATACTCAGTCTCCACAATTCTCTTTCTGGATGCAGATGGCACTTTCCATCACAAGTTCATTGAATTGCTCAATATCACCTCACTACTGAAAAGAGCCAGTCATCACAGTTGATTATCACAAAATCTTGTTACTACTTTGTACAATGTTCTTTTGGTTCTGCTCGCTTCACTCAGCATGAACTCGTGTAAGTCTTTCCAGGCCCTTCTGAAATCAACCTGTCCATCACTTCCCATAAAACAATAATGTTCCATTACATTAACAACTGATTTTTCAAGGAAAAAAGGTATGCATTACATTTAAGTTCAATCTAGATTATCAAGGCCTGATTTGCACATTGATTTTCAAAGTGCAAATGATCACTTTGAAATTTTAACAAGTGGCGCTTACTAACTAGCTCCAGCATATCCCTCTATAACACAAATCTCCAATATTTCTGAAAAAAATAAGAATATGAACAAATGCTTTGTTGAAATATAGGCAAACTATATTCATAACATTTTTGATGAGTTTCTGCATAACAGTAACTGCCAAAATAATAAAATGAGGTTAGTTTGTCCTGAACTTGCTCTAGATGAAGCCATGTTGGCTATTAGAGAACAGTGTTTCCTTTCTAGATATTTACTAAACATCCCTTTAATAATGTTTTCTAGAATTTTGCCAGAAATTAAAGTCAAGCTCATTGGTCTCTGAAGATTCCACTCTTGTCCTTTTAAAAAAAAAAAAAAAGAACATAATCCTTAAATTCTGATGTATTTCTCTCATTTCCCAGAATATTTAAAAGATTACAACCATTAGCACATGAATTAAATCTACCAGTATATTTATTAAAGTAGCATGTAATTTATCTGGATTCTGATGGCTTGACCATCATTAATTTCTCAAGTGACTTCTGTATGTAGAGTTCTGTGTTTGGCACTAGGAGAGATGTTAATGGCAGCAAATGTATAGAAAGAAGAGGTAACAGTATCTGCCCTCCCAGAGCTGATAGTCTACTGGAAGATATAACATATGAACTACCAAATCAATCCAAGATAATTACAAAGGGGGATGGAGGAGGAGGGAGGGAAAGAGGGAGGGAGGGAGGGAGGGAGAGAGAGAGAGAGAGAGAGAGAGAGAGAGAGAGAGAGAGAGAGAGAGAGAAAGAGAGAGAGAGAGAGAGAGAGAGAGAGAGAAACAGACAGAAAGACACAGCCAGACAGAGCCAGAGAGAATAACAACAAGAGCAGGAACAAGAAGAACAAGAAAAGAAAAGAAGAAGAGAAAGAAAAGAAGAAAGAGAGAACAAAAACAAGAAGAAAAAGAAGAAGAAAAATGAAGAGGAGGGAAAAGCAGAGAGGAGAGAAAAGAAGAGGGAGAGGAGGGAGGGGAGGGAGAGGGGGAGAGAAGGAAAGAAGGAGGGAGAGGGAGAAGTAACAGTGAGGATGATCTGGAAAGACTTCCAAGAGGAGATGACATTTGATCTGAGAGTTGAAAGAAACTAAGGATTCCAAGAGAGAAAAAAGAAGAAAAAGTACAGCCCAGACACAAAGGAGGCAGATGGAATGACAAGTTTGGGGAATTGCAAGTGGGCCAATTTGGCTAGCACACAAAGTACATGAAAAAGAATAATGTGAAATTAGTTTAGAAAGATAGGCTGAAACCATACTGTGAAGACCTTTAAATGACATACTGAGAAGCTTGTATTTTTCCTAGAGACAATAGAGTCACTGAAGATTTTTGAATAGGAAAACAACATGGTCAGAACTGTTTTTAGAAGATCAATCTGACAGTTATGTAAAAGGATAGTTTGGGGAAAAGAAAATTTGAAAGCTATGTAGCAATAAGGAGATTTTTATAATAATCTAGATGAAAAGTGATAAGGATCTGAACTCAGTGGCTATCTTACTAGAAAGAAAGGGATAGATGCAAAAGATCTTATGAAAGCAGAATTGGTAATATTGGTGACTAATAGGATATGGGAGATGGAGGAACAGGACAGAATTGAAGAGACAGCAAAGTTTCAAATCTAGGTGACTAGAAGGATGCTGGTGCCCTCAACAGAAACTGGAGCTTGAGGGAATATGCTGAATTTAGGGGGAAAGATAATGACTTGTGTTTGGACATGTTTAGTTCAAGATAGAAATATGCAGGTGAAGTTATCTACCAGTTAGCTAATCATGTTGGACTAGAATTTGGGAGGGAGATTAGTGTTCTACATATAGACTTGGCAATCATTTGCATAAATATGATAACTGAATCCATGGAAGCTAATGAAATTATTGAAAGAAAAACAGAGAGAACCCTGGACAGAGTCTTAAGGGATATTTACAGTTATGAACAAGTAATAGGATTATATAATCCATTAAAAGGCTCTGTATTATTATAATACTATAGTATAGTATAGTATATATAATTATAATATGGTATATAATAATACTATAGTATATTATACAGCATAATTATAATACTAACAACAACAACAGGCAGCCCTCTTTGTAGTGGCTAGAAACTAGAAACTGGGTGGATGCCCATCAATTGGAGAATGGCTGAATAAATTGTGGTATATGAATATTATGGAATATTATTGTTCTGTAAGAAATGACCAGCAGGATGATTTCAGAGAGGCCTGGAAAGACTTACTTGAACTGATGCTGAGTAAAATGAGCAGGACCAGAAGATCATTATATAATCAACAACAATACTATATGATGATCAATTCTGATGGACGTGGCCATCTTCAACAATGAGATGAACCAAATCAATTCCAATAGAGCAGTAATGATTGAACCAGCTACACCCAGTGAAAGAACTCTGGGAGATGACTATGAACCATTACATAGAATTCCCAATGACTATATTTTTGTCCACCTGCATTTTTTATTTCCTTCACAGGTTAATTGTACATTATTTCAAAGTCTGATTCTTCTTGTGCAGCAAAATAACTGTATGGACATGTATACATATATTCTATTTAATACATACTTTAACATATTTAACATGTATTGGTCTACCTGCCATCTGGGGGAGGGGGTAGAGGGAAGGAAGGGAAAAATTGGAACAAAAGGTTTTGCAGTTGTCAATGCTGAAAAATTACTCCTGCATATATCTTGTAAATTAAAAAGCTATAGAATAACAACAGCAACAACATTATAAACATCAAAGACACAGAAGGTGTCTTTGAGAAAGAAATAGTCCCAGCAAATGACCTTGATTTTCCCAGTAGAGTAGAAAACAAATCTTCTGGGAGGTGGAATAGATAAGGGCATAAGTCAAAGAGAGAAAATAAAGTTAGAAAAAGTCACTTTGGGAAGTATAATCAAGAGTCAGAGAAAAACAAAAGGATAGTATGCAGTGACATGGGCCCATCTGATATTATATAACAAATTTGTGGTGAACTTAATTGACATAATTGAGACTCCCTTCAGCAAAATTCAGCTATGCAATGGTAGAAATGGAGAAGATAGAGAGTTAGGATCTGAGAAGGCATAAGCAGCAGTAAAGCAAGGGGAAAGAGATTTAAAGGTAGAAAACAGTGTATAGTTGAAGTAGTTAACAGGATCAAGATTGGAAAGAAGAGAAAATGAATCAACGTCAGGGGAAAATAAGAGATAGAGGGATAGAAGGCTGGGCTGAAGATGAATAATAAGTTTGGGTAAAATAAAAGAGAAGGAAGTATAGGAGATAATGATCAAAGAGATTATAGTTCTAGATCATAGAAGAAAAATATTTATGGAAGATAGTAAGGTTAAATCTACGATCACCAATATGGGTTTGGCTGAATAAGAATGAAATGAGAGGTAAGAATGAAAGGAGAGATTCTGAAAGGTTTTTGGAGGAACATTAGTATATAAATCAAAGGACCCCTAAAAAAGGGAAGGGCTTGGGAAGAAAATGACTATGAGCCAAGTACTAAACTTCTTGAAAAAAAAAGAAGGTTCTTCCAGTACTGAAAAGGATGGGGCAGCTATATGGCACAGTATCTTCTAGGAAAGCTAGTTTGACAATGAACAAAACTGAACCACCACAAAACTGAACATGAAAAAATTATAAAGGACAAGCATAGCTTAGAAGAAGAGATGTAAAAAGACACTGCTCTACCCCTTTGCAGATGTGGAAAGTCTGTAAGTGTTTCATCTTGCATATATTTTGAGGCTTTTTTGATGTGTTGATCAGTTATACTGATTTTTTTTTCCTTTTTTGTCTTTAAAAATAATATTTGTTGTGTGGGATAGCTCTCTAAGAGGGGAAGGGGAAAGATACTGAGGGAAACTTTGATGATAGAAAAAGCAAGTAAATTTAATTTTTTTTTAAATTAAAGAGGATGAAAAAAAGTCAAAAAAGAGAAGTTGTGTTGGAGGTTTTTTTGAATAATAAAACAAAGTTTGTAAGGTTTAGAACAAGGAGAAGTTAAGCCTGAAATGTTGCAGTTGTTATTTGGTCTTTGAGACCTTATTTGGGCTTTTCTTGGGGAAATGGTTTGCTATTTCCTTCTTTAGCTAAAATAAACTGAGACATATAGTGTTCATTGACTTTCCCAGGATCACACAAGCAGTAGATATCTGAGTCCAGATTTGAACTCAGGAAGAAGAGTCTTCCTGACTCCAGGCCCAGAATTCTATTCACTGAACCACCTGGCTACACCAAGATTTAAATAGATGGGGGGAGGGGGAGGACTGAAACAGCTGCAAGAGACTAAGATTTTTTACCTAAATAAATGTTTATAAATCATAAGGATAAGGAGGAAAAAGGTAGGGGTCTGCTTAGCAATAGGACTAGGAAGTACCATTTAACTGGGGCTTCTGACATCCAGAGTTCTAGGGTGAATGAGTTGTTTCTTCTCAAATCAGAAAGAAAAAGAATAAAGAGAAAGACAGGGACAAAAAACAAAAACAAAGAGACATAAACAGAAAAAACAACAACAGCGAGAGTGAGAGGGAGAGCGAGAGTGAGAGGGAGAGCGAGAGTGAGAGGGAGAGCGAGAGCGAGAGAGAGAGAGAGAGAGAGAGAGAGAGAGAGAGAGAGAGGAGCGAGGGAGGGAGAGACAAAGACATAGAGAGCACATTTATTAAGTTCTCACTATGTACCAGGAACAATATTATAAACTGAGGATACAAACACATGTAAGCAAAACAGTCCATGACCTTAAAATGCATACAGTCTCTGTACTGAAGGAAGATAACAGACAAATAAGAGCTGGAAAGGTGGCTTATGGTGACCTGATAGAGAGATGACAGGGTGATAATCTCTTTGCAGGAAGCATTGACTTGTTAACTGGCCAGACTTAGTTTCAGAAGCTCTCTTCTTACACCAAGTCCTGATGACAAGAAGCCTGGGTTCAATAGCCGTTGAGGATTGAATTGTTGTATAATTGATTCAGCTGTTTCTCACATGTAGATATCACATTTAATTAATTAATTTAATTAATTAAATGATATCACATTTAAACATAAATTCAAAAGGTGGATAAGGAGCCAAACCCTTTTGTGATCCATTTCAAACACAGAGGACAGGCAGAAGTAAGTATAAAATGAGGAAAGAGAATTGTCTGGTTTGTCTGGAAAAAGTATAAGATAATATTGGAAAACTGTTTTGAAAGGATAGTGTAAATGGCCCTGAGAGACAGATTAAGAAATTGATATTTTATAATTAGTTAGGAATCTATCAGAAAATTTTTGATTTGGAATCAATATGGTCAGACCTCATTGGGTTCTGGCCCCCTTCTCTATAGTCCTTTGTCCAATACTTGCTCTGATATGACCTGACAAATTGTATCATGTGTTATTTAGTGTCAAGATCTTACAAAGGGACTGAGCCACACTAACCATGCCTTTCTCCTGCTCCACATGTTGCAAGTATCAAAATGAAATCTCCAAGAAATCTCTCCATCCAGGAAGCTTCTCCATTGGGGATAATATCTTCAGCTCTTAGGGTCTTTTGTTCTAGAAATCATTTCTTAAGTTGCTGCTTATTATTACTGGCATCTACATTGCCATCTGTGAGGTAAGTAAATTCAAACAATTAATATTCAATATCATCTTTTTGCAACTGTTTGTCTTTCGAATGTATTCCCTTTCAGGAGCCACAGCTTGTTGCGAAGGTACACTTGATTTGATTATCTCTAACTGCTTACCTGCCATAACTAATGCTTGATTAACAAACAGCTGCAAGTGGAGACTGCTCCTTTAAACACTAGCATGCTAGGTCTTTAGGGTGATTATCTCTCTAGGCCAAAAGTGGTTCTTTTAAACAAAGGCAGAAACTGAGAAGGGATCAGATTAGCCTGACAGGCTTAATCCTTCTGTCTTGCAACTGATAGAATAAGAAATGTTTATTAAATGCTGACTGTGTGCAGAACCATACCTGACCGGGGAAGGAGGCAGGGATGGGAATAGGGAAGAAGAGGTGTTGAAACCAGAGCTCTCTGTGTTAATTTTGTCATCTATATCACAGCATGGTGTAGAAGGTACAGCACTGGACATAGAGTCAGGAAAGCCTGGTTTTGAAAACCACTTGAGAGAATAGCAAAGTGTCACAGTAGATAGTGTACTGGGTCTGGCCAGAAAGACCTGAATTCAAATTCACTTCAGACGCTTGCTAGCCTTATGACCATATACAATTCACTTGAGTCAATTTGCTTTCAATGTGTAAAATGAACTGGAAAAGAAAATGGTAAAAAACCATTCCAGTGTCTTTGATAAAAGAAAACCCCAGATGGAGTCACACAAAGAGTCAGACATAACTGAACAACAACAAAGGGCCAATGGGCAGGTAATAGATTCCCCTTCATTAGAAATCTGTGAATTCAATATGACTAATATGGAAATATGTATAAACTATATTAGATTGCTTGCTGTCTTGGGAAGATGAGAAGTAAAAGAAGGAAGGAGAAAAAAATTTGAAACTCAAAATCTGTCAAAAATGAATGTTGAAAACTATCTTTACATATAATTGGAAAAATAAAATATTATTAAATAAAAAAGAAATCAGTAAATTACTAAATAATTTTTGGGGAAGGATTCTTTCTTAGGCATGATTTGGACTAGGTGACTGCTAAAGTCCTTCTAATTCTGAAGGTTTGTGATTCAGTGATCTCTATGCTATGCACAGAGCCTTTTGTATAGAACTCACTCCTTCAGTGAGACAGGCTCCCTGTCACCCCAGAGCATGGTCATGTGAGCGATATAGAATCACCTCCGTCTACCTTAGCACCACCTTTCCTCCACATTGCCGACAGCCAGGAATCCTGTTTGCATCTTGCCATTGCTCTCTCTGTTCATTTATTTGCACCAGGCAACTCATAACACACCCAGCCCTAGTCGGTGTGGCATGCAGATCTTTGGGACTTGTTTGAATTAAAATGAAACACAGAGGATAATATTTGTTTGCTTCTAGGAATCTCATAAGAGAAACTTGTTAAAAAAAAAGGGGGGGGGGTATAGGAGTAGAAATCAACCAATTTAAGAAACTATCCAAATCATACTCAAGCTAGTGACCATGAACTCCAGGCATCCCAAATAGTGGCTGAAGCACAGGCCTGAGACTCCTGAAGCTTGTTAATACTAGGTTTATAAATTTACAGAGGAGTTATTTTGGAAAAGGTGTTTTGTTTTGTTTTGTTTTTAAGGAATGTTAGAGTGGAATTTACAAAAGATAGGTGTAAATCCTGACTTGATTATTTGTGATAGCTGTGGCAGAGAAGTCCCAAGTTCATAGGATCAAAGATCTAGAGATAGAATGTAATGCTGGAGAAACTGAGGCAAGATAGAGATTAGAGGTTTTATAATATTTTATTACAGGGAGAGTTTGGATTGGCTAAGCCATCTTAGCCAGCCAGGTGGATGGGACGCTTGTCTCAAAGGATCCAACCAGGAGCAAGGGATTTCAGGCACTCTTATAAGGTTTCAGCAATCAGGGAAACAAAGGCAAGGGGTGGGGAGTAGAGCACTGGTGAGCGGGAACTCTAAGAAGGGACCATAAATTCAGTTCTGACATGTTGGGGGTAAGGAGTTAGGATCATAAATTCTGATAAGTTGGGAAGACACTAGGAGACACTAAGTCTGAGACCAGAAAGATCTTCCCAAACATCTGAGATAAAGCCATCTGGAGTTTTATGACTCTTTAGAATGCTAGTGGTTAGGGTTCCCAGCCCTAATTATCTCAGTCATAATGGCCAGGAAGGGGGGATTGCCACCAGGGAGACTGAAGCAGAACAATTCAGGGAAACTGAGGCAGAACAAGACAGGATCCTAAAAAGTTATCTAGTCAAACTCCATATAAATTGAGATCTGAGACTCACAGAGGTAAAATGACTTGTCCCTGGGAGTAATTAACAGAGAAAGAAGGGATTTACTTACTCCAAAATCTATGGCTCTTGCCATTTTGCCATACTGCCTTTCTGGTTACCTCATCTGCAAGATATGAATCACAATGCTTGCATTTTTCCCAATTCACAGGTTATTATTAAATTAAAGTCTTCCATAAGTGTTAAAATGCTGAAAATGTTCTCATCATTACAATCCAATTCAATGCAATTCTTTTTTTTTTTAATTTCTTTATTTCTTTATTTTTTATTTATTTAATAGCCTTTTATTTACAGGTTATATGCATGGGTAACTTTACAGCATTAACAATTGCCAAACCTCTTGTTCCAATTTTTCACCTCTTACCCCCCACTCCCTCCCCTAGATGGCAGGATGGCCAGTAGATGTTAAATACATTAAAATATAAATTAGATACACAATAAGTATACATGACCAAAACGTTATTTTGCTGTACAAAAAGAATCAGACTCTGAAATTTTGTACAATTAGCTTGTGAAGGAAATCAAAAATGCAGGTGGGCATAAATATAGGGATTGGGAATTCAATGTAATGGTTTTTAGTCATCTCCCAGAGTTCTTTCTCTGGGCGTAGCTGGTTCAGTTCATTACTGCTCCACTGGAAATGATTTGGTTGATCTCGTTGCTGAGGATGGCCAGATCCATCAGAACTGGTCATCATATAGTATTGTTGTTGAAGTAAATAATGATCTCCTGGTCCTGCTCATTTCACTCAGCATCAGTTCGTGTAAGTCTCTCCAGGCCTTTCTGAAATCATCCTGTTGGTCATTTCTTACAGAACAGTAATATTCCATAATATTCATATACCACAATTTATTCAGCCATTCTCCAACTGATGGACATCCATTTAGTTTCCAGTTTCTAGCCACTACAAAAAGGGCTGCCACAAACATTCGTGCACATACAGGTCCCTTTCCCTTCTTTATAATCTCTTTGGGATATAAGCCCAGTAGTAACACTGCTGGATCAAAGGGTTTGATAACTTTTTGAGCATAATTCCAAACTACTCTCCAAAATGGTTGGATTCATTCACAATTCCACCAACAATGCATCAATGTCCCAGTTTTCCCACATCCCCTCCAACAATCATCATAATTTTTCCTGTCATCTTAGCCAATCTGACAGGTGTGTAGTGGTATCTTAGAGTTGTCTTAATTCAATGCAATTCTTTATTAAGTGTCTGATAGTTACAGCGCACTATGTTCAGGGTAGAAAATGGAAAATAAAAAATTAATAAATTCTGCCCCCTAGTCTAGTAAAGGGATATGATTGCTGTTGTTTAATGATTTTCAGCCATATCCAACCCCCTCTTTTGGGGATTTTCCTGATAAAGATGCTGAATGACTTGCCATTTCTTTCTATAGCTCATTTTACAGATAAGGAAACCAAGGCAAACAGGATTAAATGACTTACCCATGGTCATATAGCTAGTAAATGTCTGAGGACAGATTTAAACTTAGGACTTCTTGATTCCAGGCCCAACCCTCTATCCACTGTGCCACCTAGCTGCCTTTAAGGGGATATAATGCATGTAAAAACCACAGTATAAAATAAGACTTGCAAAAGTGCTAAAACAAATACAAATCAAATGTGGTTCAGAGCTAAAGAAAAAAGCATCATTTGCTGAATGGAAGGAGCTGGAGGATTTATCTTAATATATTGTTGCTAGATCACTAATGTCTGGACCTCCATTGAAGCCCTAGACATATTACCATAAAACAAGAATAAGATACTTTGAACCATTCATGAAAAGTGAGAAAACCAAACTGATAAATGACTTGGCTATTTATCAGCAACCTCATTTAAACATTTAATTTTTCTGTTGGCGTCAAAATAATTCCATCAAACAGAATAAAAATATCAGCTCCTTTCTGCCCAAACATTTCAGTCAAACACAAGGCCATGTGACAGGTTACCAGGATTTCCTGACACTTTTCTCTAATGATAATTACAGTCATTATCAGCATCCTTTTTTGCTAGCCACTTCACTTTTCCCATCATTCTTCCTTCTCCATTATTTGTCTCTGGGGATGATGGCACTGTTGGAGACTATTCATCCCTCTATCAAAACAACCAATTCCAGATGGTACATACCAACTAGTAAAAGAGACTGTTCTTTGGACAATGGAGAATCAATCTGTATAAGTCCAGAAAGTTTTGCAGGGTTGGAGAGGTTAGTGGCAGTGCAGCGCATAGAGGTGGGAGAATCCCCTTATGGTCAGCTCAGGTCCTTTGTGAAAGAATTCACAAACCCAAAAGGTTTTAGTGACAAAAAAGTTTGTTATAGGATGAGAAGTCAGCTTTGCTATGAAACTGATTTCCTCAGTGGCAAAGAAATAACAAAAGGTTTTTCTCTGAGAAGAGAATGTGTTCACAGCGGACAGGAGTCCTGGCAGGCAGCTATGCTCTACTCCAGACTTCTGCAAGGATCAGGAGTTTAGAAACTTTAATAGGAAATATGAGGCTCAGGTTTCAGGTTGAAAAGAAAGTCAATGCTACCAGACCTAGATGTTTATCAATATCAGGTCCAGATCTCCAACTGAATAGAAATCACTTTTAAGGTTTCTTGAATGAGGATCCAGCTATCAATGTGGAGGGGGGGGGGAGGAGGGGGGGGCGGTATTTGCCTTATAAAAGGCCAGCCAGGAGGATATGATCTCTATCATAGATTCTCTGAAGTCTGGGAGTCCAGGAATCAAAGGGGACAGAATTTCAGAGATTTAATTTTACAGATCAAAAGAGGACAGTTTTTTTTTTTGTTTTTTTTTACAGAGTATACCCGCATTAGAGTGAATGATCAAACCCAATCTATCTAGTCCTAAAGCAATGGAATTGGGGAAAAGCAAATGCCAGCCCTGGAGAAATAAGTGATCATGGATATCATGGACAGGAGCCCAATTCATGGGCTATGCGGATTATCCTGAAGGCTGAGAGATATCCTTGAGAGATAAGATTGAAGATCTACTAGAAAAACAGACAAGATTCCTCTGTGGGAGTTGCAGAGAGGCATTCAGAAGTCTGAGAATCAAGACACTCAGCATAGGAAAGGAACCAGCCATTCTAGACATCTCCATGTCTTCAAATGGAATACTGTTTGGCGACTCTCTTTCAAATTTATCTTTAGACATCATGATATTATAGACCTTGAGCTAGAATGCTGATTCAAGGATCACTTAACCCAAACTATTTATTTTATAAATGAGATAAATAAAGAAATTGAGACTCAGGGAATTTCTCAGTGTTCACTACTAATTATTCTAGTTCACATGGGTAATAGGTATCAAAGGAAGATTTGAACCTGGACTCTGATCTATGCCATTGAGGAAGAGGCTATTTATCTGGGATAAATAGCAAACTGTATGCATACTTTGGGATGCCTATGTCCTATACTTTGCGTCAAAAGTACACACTTCTCAAAGATAAAAGAATAACCCAAGGAGTCCAAATTTTTCCCTAAGATTCACGATGAAATTACAAAATTAGCTGTAAGGACAAGGTCCCCTCTCACCCAGCTAAGTCTAAGCATTGAGTTCTCAGGAGACAGAAAGAGCAAAGGGAATGAGTGACAAGTTATAGGGCAACCCCTTTCCATTCCCCTTAAGCTGTGCCCTCTAGACCTTAGAGGAAATTAAAACCCTATTAAGATATAAACCAGTTGTGTTAATTAGATTAATCCTCTTATCTTAGTCTGGAAAATGGAAGGTTAATAAAATATGGGGAAAGGGGGGTCCCTGAGGGTGCTCTCAGCAGCTATAAAGTTTACAAAGCAAGCACTTTGGGTTTTATGCAGGCTGCCTGCCATTGTTCACTATGAATTATTACATTACAGATTTTCGGGGCACTTTTGTCTGCAGTGCCTTGGGAATTGAGGTAATTGTATTTTATCTGTTTGCCAAAAGTTTTCAGGAAACTCTTGAATGCCTGTTAAAGCTCAGAGACCCAAATAGGAATCTTTACTTAGGCATCTCAGAGTGAAACAAAGACAATATGATGAAGAGGCTGAAATGTAAGCCTGTCTTTACTTTTTCAAGTATAACACTACCAAGCTTCTACCCTTTGATTAAAACCCACATTTACTTTTATGAGTGTTTTGCAAGGAAGTTCAAACACTAAGACCTTCTAAATGGACTGGCCTGATTTTAGCAAACAAGGTAAAGGTGACCAAGGTGGACATGGGCCTAAGAACCATGCCACGGAAGAATAAGATGAAAATGGTATAGATGTTTAACTTAAACAAGAGATGCTCAGGGTTAGTATAAGCTCCAAATGTTCAAGCAGAGACCAGATGGCCATTTACTAGAGATGGAGACAGCAATTGAGCCAGTCAAGTTAAAGCTGCAGGGCACCTAGACAGAAAGACAGAAGGCAACATGTGCAAGCAGGCCAAACCAATTCATTTTACAGATGAGGAAGCTGAAATAAACAGAGTTAAGTGAGTAGCCCAGGGATACAGTGCTAGTAAGTCAGAGGCCAGATTTACCTTATTATGGGGTCTTAATAATAGATGGAAGAGTCAAGCTTTCCAATCTTAGTGTTGAGGTCTAAATTTGGGGTACCTAAATGAAATTAGGATTTAGTTGAGGTCTAGTGGCAGGTTTGGGGTACAGGGAATCAAACAGAACTCCCCTGCAACCCCCTTGGATTCGGCACAAGGATACGGCAGTAAATGAGGTCTAGTAGCGGAACGAGTTCCCAATAAAGGAATTTATTGGCCCGAGAGCTAGATTGATAAAAGAGGTTTATTATTGAGTTTAGAAGTAGGAGAAAGGTGAAGGTAGTGATAAGGAGGGCACTGGACAGAGGGTCCAGTGGACAGAGGGTCCTCACATGGCTAGCATGTTTGGAATCTCTGCAAAGAGGGGTTCCCAGCATGGTCCTTTTATAATAGGAGACTTAGCTTGAGGGACTTTTGGGTGTAGCCCCAAAGTTGGCTCAGATCCGGATGGGGCTGGGACAGGTCCGGATCTTCTATTGGAATTCAAAGGGACCAGGATTTGTGAGTCAAAGGATAATTATATTAACTAGAGGGGTTTGGGAATCAAAGTTTTCCCACATCATTAGGACATTATTTACTTTAATTTGCTCTTTGTGACCTTTTTTCTGTTCCTCATATACAATACTCATGTCTTACCTCCAGATCTTTGCATAGATTGTCCTCCATGTCTAGAATGCACTCTTTCCTTATCAATACCTCTGAGAATTGCTACCCATTTCCTTCAAGGCCAGTACAGCAGAGTCAAGAAGACTTGAATTCAAATCAAGCTTCAAACACTTATTAACTGTGTGACTCTGAGACCCAAAGTTATTTAATATTTCTTTGCCTCCATTTTCTCAACTGCAAAATGGGAATAATAATAGTACTTACCTCCCAGGATTGCAATAAAGATCCAATAGGAAATGTGCACAGTTGTCTGGCACATAGTAAATAGGTGCTTAATAAATGCTAATTTCCTTTCTTCTTTCAAGTGCCATGTCCTATATTAGTCCTTCCTCATCTCTCTAGATTCTAATTTGTTTTATATATATTTATATGTATGCCTGCTGTATTTATGTCTTCTCCTATAGAAGGTAAGCTCCTTGAAGACAATCCTCACAAACCTTGCATAGGAACTATTATCATCCCCATTTTATTACTAAGGAAATTGATACAAATAGAGAATAAGTGATTTGCCTGAGTTCATATAGCTCATAAGTGTCTGAGGCTGGATCAGAACTCAGATCTTCCTCACTCCAGCATAGGTGACTCTATGCACTGTGCCACCTAGCTACCACAAGGTTTTCTTGAAAAGGTGTAGCAGGATTGTACTAAAAGTCCTCTGGGGTCCCTTTCAATTCTGCAGTTCTATGACTCTGCCTGAAATTTGAGAAACACATTTATCTTTCCCTCCCCTTCTTTTTCATGTCATTATAAATATAGTTCCTTGTCACATAGTTCTTTCTGAAGCAGCTGCATGAGATGGGATAACTTTGAAACCCAAGGCTCTTTAAGAACTTGAGCACTCAAAAGGAAGCTGGACAAGGGATAGGAAAGGCAAGGGCAGAGAGCATTTACAGCTTCCTTCCACAGTGGCAAAATATTTCAAGCTGTGTAAAATCACAGAACTTTTACTACATTTTTAAACATTAGAAATAAAGTAGTAAATTTCTCATGATTTGTTTTTAAAAATGTATTAGAGCACAATTTTACACCATTTGTAACCAACTCTCCAAGTAAAGAGGGAAGGGGAAGAGTCTTAAATACCATTATTATCAATAAATATTAAGGCAGTAAGTTCGGAGATGAAAGCTATAGGAATTATAATAAAAATTCTCTTTTCTTATGTTGTTCCTCTTGCATAAAACCAATATAATATATTTTCTGCCTAAAGGTGGGGAAGACATTTTTCTGTTTGTTCTCCTTCCTTGTCCTTGGTTACATTATAAAATCCAATTCCAAATGTCACTTCTTTCATTTATTTCTTCCCAGCCCTTAATCTGCCCCACCCCCAGTCACTTGGTAACAACCTTTCACCTCAAAAGTAGTACAATACCTTTCCATTGTACATGGTCTACATTATGGTGTAATACAATAACTTGTATTCCTGTCTCATTATATACCAGATTACATTCCTATCCCCATACCCCATCCCAGCACTTAACATAAGCGTTTACACATAGTAATAGCTAATAGCTGGCACCTTATGTAGCACTTTACTATTGCCAGGCACTGCACTAAGCGCTTTACAGATATTTCATTTGATTATCACAACAATCCTGGGAGATAGATGCTATTGCTGTCTTCAGTTTATGGTAAAGGAAACTGAGGCAAACAGAGAGGTTAAATGACTTTTTTAAGAACACACAGCTAGTAAATATCTGAGGCTGTATTTAAACTCAAGCCTTCTAGACTACAGACCAATTCGATCCACCTGGCTGCCTATTAAGTAGAGAAAATATTTTGGAGTTTAAGATATTAGATTCATGTCTAGGATCTCCTCAAAAAGCATTAATATAGCCCCTTCTAGAAAAGTTACTTATTATATGTGGTAGTAAATATCAAGTATAGGACAGCTATTTATTTCTTCCCAACCAAAAAAAAATGCTTACAACACAAAAAAAAACTCATAAGCATGAATTGATAAATTCTTAAAATATGAAACAGTAATCCATCACTCCTATTATACTCTTCAGGGAGATAGGAAATACTGGGACTCATGCATTCAAAGGACTCCCAGGATCTCATAAATAGATACAAAAAACACACAAGGTACTCAAAGGACTCATAGAAGCCTATAAACAGATATAGAAACACATGTTACCCATCACCTCTATTATACTTGCCAGGAGATAAAGATTCCTGGGAGATTTGTGGGAAGGCTGAACAGAATTCACTTTCCTTTTAGTCAGCACCATTTGAGTAGAAACTCAAGGTATACATCTTCTGGTTAGTCAGTTATGATTTGGGTTTTCAGCTTACAGGATAATCCCATCATCCTCTCTTCTAAGTTTTAGAAAACAGCTCCCTTTTCCAGTCAGCACTCAAACTCTGGACCTATAGAATTTGAGCTCAACAAGTAGCCACCAAGACTAAAATATCCATTTCAGGATCACTTATTGATCTGTTCTCAGGGGAAAAAAAAACACAAAGCAAAACACACAGCCAGGGAATTCCGTTCCAATTTAAATACCTGTGCTTAATATCATGTGAATTTAGCTGTTTTAGGGGCTACTAAGGAAAGATCAAGGAAAGAGGAAGGAGAGAGGAAAGAAAAACTCTGTTCCCTATCAGGAAATCCAAGGTAGACTTATTATAGTTTTAAGTCACATGCTCAATTAGGGGGAAGAAAAAGAGAAAAATAATGACCTTTTCTTCTCTTTTCAAAGATTACTAAGTGGAAATTCTTCTTATTCAGTCACCAATCATGCTCAGCACAGCCAGAGCCAGTAGAACAACCAAAAACTACTAGTTAAGGGATCTGCAAATAAGTTTATCACCTGGTTCCTTAGATTTTCTCCCTCCCTCCCACATCTCAAAGTGTCAGTCCAATTGGGACCAATGAAGGATTGTTGTGTAGTTCCTTCATTGCTAAGCCAGGGCACATGTGGACTACCAGAAAAGCCTACGTCCATGAATGCCTGAGAATAATGACTTGCCACCAAGCCCGAGTCCAACATCTAAGAGATGGTTCCCCTATTATCACCATTAACATACAAAGTAAATTCTAGGAGGAGAGCACAGATCTAAAGGCAGTTTGTTAAATATAGAACAAGGTTTTCAGAAGGCACAATGCATAGCAGCAGAGCATTATCCTTGGTCCTAACTAATGATGTTTGTTTAAGAACACACAGCTAGTAAATAACTGAGACTATATTTAAACTCAAGCCTTCTACACTTGGGTAGGTGATGGGGTGGAATCCTAAAACCAAACGAAGTAAGAAATATATAGAGGTGAGAGAAAATACTATTTTACAATTATATTAAACCAATTGTTAAAATGGTTTCTAGACTCTTCTTCTCTGTCCTGCTCCTGTGGAAGGTCAGCTTGACTGGGAATATCTCACTTTCTTAGGGTATATGCTCTTCAATCTTGGACCAGACCTCACCCAACTTAGAAATCTTACTTCTTTAGGGTATAAACAAAATCAAATCTAAATCAGTCCTTATCCTGAAGGAAATGAGCCTCTGTCCTTGTGCCCCTCCATTAGTTTAGGATAAGCCAGTTCATGAAGGAGAAAACCAACCAGAGTGCTTTGAATAGAGATGGTTTCTTTATCTAGATTGCTAGAGGAAGGTGAATCTCCTGATCAAGCCATGTCCTCAACAACTCAAGACTTCTAGCCCACCTCCACATCAAATATCCACCAATCAGGGTTGGTTTTCAGTTGTCAAGATAATTCCTTTTCAAGGATTATTTAAAGCTTTCAGACTCAAATGCCTTTTGTCTTTAGTTGCCAAAAGAAACCACTGATCATCAATATATTGATTATTAACTAGCCTTATTTTTTTTAAAAAAAAAACTGATTATTACCTACACAGACACTCTATCTCTTGAGATTTTTCATTCATTACAAAGGTAAGGAATGTTTGAGATCTTCAGCTTCAGCCTGATTGAGAAGACTAGCTGATGGGGAAGAAGGCACCAGAAGGATCTTTGTTCCTGAACTGTATCCCATTGTGGAATAGAAGGAGTAACATGGGCAAAGTATGCATCAGTAAAGTCCTGGAGTCAAGATGACTATGAATTTGCTCAACTTCACACAGAAAATAAACAGCAAAGCTGGAATTAGTACTCAGGCTCTCTGATTGCAAATCCAGTACCATTCTTTATATATATATAATATATTTTTTTTATTTTAGCTTTTTATTTACAAGTTATATGCATGGGTAATTTCCAGTACCATTCTAAGACAGCTTCTAAATAAGCAAGGCTGAACAGAAAATACAATCTTTCCACATGGGCAGCCATATGATAGTCATTGAGCTGAGCCAGTGACTGCCTTCCATTTTAGGAGACACAAAGTCCAAGAGCAGATGTGAGGGAAAAAAATAGGTCCAGAGCATTATGGTCCCCTAATGATGCTTGTTTGATGTAGACAAGTAAGACTCATTGCTTTCCAAACTCAATCTAGCTATATACAATTTCCTCTTCCTACTAGCAGAATGATGAAATATGTGAATAAAAACTCTTTGAGAAACTTAAGCAAAGTCCTTATTGGCCCCCACTAGCATTCAAACTGTATGTGCTTAGAATATTGATAGTACCACAAACCAAATGGGAAACTGCTTAAAGTATTTCCCCATGCTAGGCTTGATAACATTCTAAATTCTATAGCTTAATGAACTTGAAGATTCTGTTATCTGATAGAAAATGTCAGAGCTCCTGAAAAAGGAAATAAAACGTTCCAGTTGCTTGGTAGGGAGGGGGTCGCTATTCACAGCATCTCCACTGCCAGTTTAAATTTCCAATCTGTTTTGCAAACAACTTTACTGTGAAATAAGTCTTTCCATGGAGTCTTTGGGAAGTCACCCTAGGCAAAGAATATAGATGACCAGGACCTGAAATCTCCTTTACAAATCAACACCATTGCCTGACCACCCCACAATGTAACCCTTACCTGTTCCTTATCCATAAATTCCTCTCTCACCAAAATCCTTTTCTAATTAATTGGAAAGTGAAATGGCAGCTGTGTTGCACAATAGATATTTGGAGTCAGCTTTAGTTATGTGACTAAGCAGTTCAATTAACCTCTCTCAGCCTCAGTTTACTTAGCTATAAAATGGAGATAATAATACCTTACAGGATTGTCATGAGGATTAAATGAGATAAAGCAGATCTCTTTGCAAATTTCTTTGCAAACCCTTAAAATATAAAATAAATGGTAGTTATTGTTATTATTACTACTACTTTCTTTATTATCTCATAGCAAGTCAACTCAATTCCTCAACTTTTACTAAGACACAAATCATGGGACATATGTCAGTTGCTGAGATTCCATCCTAGGCTCTCAAATAGGAAAATCTTCCATTGGATCCATTATTTCATCAATGTGAATTAAAAATCATTCTTTCCTATCCATGTGTTTGAATTTCATCTATGACTCGGAGGCAGTTAGGAGGTATCATACTAGAGTCCTAGGCCTGGATTCAAGAAGACCTGAATTCAAATGCAAACTCGGATACTATGTCATCTTGGACAAGTCATCTAACTTCTTTTGACCTCAGTTTCCTCAACTGTTAAATTGAGATAATTATTGCACTTAACTCCCAGGGTTATAGTGAGAACCACATGCACAATGCTTGGAATACTATGTAAATATTTATTTTCATCCCCCTGTGATAACCTCCTTGTCCATGTGAAGTATGTTCACCATGGGCAGGACAACCATGTGCAGAAGCTTTCTTCACCTTCTCTTGACCTTGTGATCACAGTGGAGCACATAAGCTTTCCAAAGATTATCACTCACTTACTCCAGTTATATTCTTTTTCATCTATTCATTTCTTTGAGGATATCCTTTATATCTCTTTTCCTACATAATTCCGTGCTATGTTATAGCCTGCTCAAGCCCATCATGTCCTTCTCCAATACTTCCATTCAGACACAGCAGTTTCAAATGAGTGAGTATCTCCACTAACCTCCATTTTTGATGTCTAACCTCATATAAAAGATAGAGAAGCAATTTCAGAGAAGGGGAAATAATCCTCTAGATTCTGTCACTGTTCTACCCAAACAAGAGTTTGTTTGGCCTTAGCTCCTGGCATATCATGAGACTGTTCTTGTCTTTGGACTATTTTGAAGAAAACAACAAACCTTTTCCCACCAACTCCCCAAATCACTCCAGTCACCATCTCACCAGCAAAAAACACATCAGGATTAATGTAAAGATGATGCTGCCAATCAAAGGTTTCAGGCACCAATGATTAATTAATTGCAGGAGGAGAAGCATAGATTTTATTGTATGAATAAGTGCAAGAGACCCTTCTGCACACCTGGTGAGCCCAAAGAGAACACTTGTTCGTGATAATATTCTGCTTGGGGATGGGGGAGATCTACCACATGTTCTTGCAAAAGTATGATATAAGGATCAAAGACTTACATCTAACAGGGACCATAGAGATCATCAACCTCACACAGATGAGGAGACTAAGGCAAAGAGAAGTTAAGATAACCACCAGTTTGGCTGTGATAGAGGGAGATAAAGAGAGAGATAGAGGGAGAAAGACAGAAAGAGAGAGAGAAAGAGAGAGAGAAAAGAGAGAGAGAGACAGAGAGAGAGAGAGAGAGACAGAGACAGAGACAGAGAGACAGAGAGACAGACAGAGAGCAGAGAGAGAAGAAAGAATTAGAGTTGAGGAAGAGGACAAATAGGAAAGAGATAGTCATTTTATTGTTTTCTATCAGCTTCTCTATCCCTGGAACAGGGAAATCAGCTAGCCTCCAAGAGATTCTGGGAACAGTAATATCAATAGCAATACCAAAGATACCTATCTAACACACATGAATGTCCTTTAATAGGGAAATACAGGAAAATGATACTTAGAAGAAAAATCCTCATCAAGAAGTTAGATGACAAGGTATTAATCAGATCAATTAGTACAGAGGCTATGAAATATGAAAATAAGTGTGCAGAGTGCAGGATCTACTTTTCAACTTCACATTCAATTCAACAAGCATTTATTAAGCACTTTAAATATTCAAGGTACTATGAGTTAGGCCTTGGGAAGATAAGCCCAAAAATGTAAGCCACCTTTTCCCTGGCTGATTTTACATTGTGCAAGAGGGATACTACATGGACCTGAATAAGTAGAATATAAGGATCATAGCTTTACAGCTAAAATGTATTTTAATTAATTAAAATGTATTAAAAATTACAGCTTAAATGATTTTCATTTAACCCACCCTCCTTCCCCATTTTACAGAAGAGAAAACTAAGAGACTCATTGACTTGACCCAGCTAATAGGTGTCTGAAGCAAGGTTCACATCTGAGTCATCCTAACCCCAAGTCCATGCTTTATTCCCCACATGCTCTATTGACTACAATATGCTGCCTCTCAAGAAAATGAGGAGAAAGATAAGAGACTTCACCAAGGAGGTGGCACCTGAGGAGTGCTTTGAAGGGCCATAGTTTGTAGTAGACATAGAGTCTAATGGAAACTCACTTCCAGATTCAAGTGAACCTGGAAAGGGACAGAGCTGAAATAGATCTTAAAGATTTTTTGGTTATAGGGACTATAGGATTTAGAACTGGAAAGGGCCTTAGAGAGATCTAGCCCATAAGATCCAAAGAGCTTCAATTATTTTATCACAGGAGCCAGAATCAGAACCTAGTTCTCCTGCCCACCAAACAGGACTCTTTCTCCTCTACCACCTTATCTTAAATGCATTGTCCTGCTAATAGATATCACCCAGATTCCATTATTTTCTCTGAACACTAGCAAATTCTTGATGCCATTCATTCTTCAGCAATTCATACCACAAATGTTTTTCCCTCTTAACCCTATACAGCTCATCTATCCCCTACCTTCACCATGTAGAAAATTCTCCCATCTTCCATTTTTTCAAACCAACAGAGGCAGAATGTGAGAAGCTGTGTCGTATAAATAGCAGTGTTGACACAACTTTAAATAATGTGTCATTGAGAACTTAATTACCCCACAGCAAAGCTATAATTATGAGGTGCCTGTTGTGTGACAAAATCTAGGCTTGTGACTCACTGAGAAGCTCTAGGTTAATGGATAATACTGCTGTTGGCATGGCATTCAAGAAGCAACATCTATTCCAGGTTCTTCTGAAATGCAAAACCAAATGAAAAGCAAATACATAGAATCAGAGAATCTCAGAATTGGAAGAAATCTTAGAAGCCTCTTAGTTCAGCATGTAAATAAGCAAAAATCCTGTATAATCCCCAGTGAATACTCATCCCACCTTTATCAGAATGACTTTCGGCAGAGGAATTGACCAGCTCCTTTAAATTCTCTCTCTCTCTCCCTCTCTCTCTCTCTCCCTCTCTCTTTCTCTTTCCCTCCCTCTCTCCTTCTCTCTCTCTCTCCCTCCCTCTCTCTCTCTTTCTCTCTCTCTCTCCCCTCTCCCTCTCTCCTTCTCTCTCTCTCTCTCTCCTTCTCTCTCTCCTCTTTTCTTCTCTTTTCTTTTTCTCTCTCTCTCCTCTTCTCTTTTCTCTCTCTCTCTCTGTCTCTCTCTGTCTCTCTCTCCTCTTCTCTTTCCTCTCTCTCTCTCTCTCTCCTCTTCTCTTTTCTCTCTCTCCCTCTCCCTCCTCTTTTCTCTCTCTCTTTTTCTCTCTCCTCTTCTCTTTTCTTTTCTCTCTCTCTCTTTCTCTCTGTCCCTCTCTCTCTCCTCTTCTCTTCTTTTCTCTCTCTCTGTCTCTGTCTTCTCTCTGTCTGTCTCTGTCTGTCTCTGTCTGTATCTCTCTCTCTCTTTCTCTCTCTCATTCTTAAATTTTTCTCTCCTGGATCTATTTTCAGGTTAGTTGTTTTTCAGTAAGGTTTTTCCATTTTCTTTTTTTTCCCATTTTTTTTTTATTTTGTTTGACTGATTCTTGATGTCTTATTGAGTCATTCACTTGCCTGTGTCCAATTCTAATTTTTAGTAAATTTTTTCTTCAATTAGGTTTTTTTTTAATCTTCTTTTGCATTTGACCAATTTTACTTTAAAAGTTTTTTGTTCAGTAGATTTTTTGGCCATTTTGTCAACTCTGTTTTTTAAGGAGTTGTTTTCTTTTTCCATTTCACCAAATTTATATTTTAAGAAGTTGTTTTCTTCAGTATATTTTTTCCATTTTGCCAAACTTATTTTTTAAGGAGTTATTTTCTTCAGTAAATTTCTGTGCTTCCTTTTCTAAGGTATTGCCTTTTTCAAAATAGCTCTTCATAATTCTCCTACACAGTTCTCATTTCTTTTCCTTATTTTTCTTCTGTCTCTTTTAAGATCTTTTTTGACCTTTTCTAAGAGAACCTTTTGAGATGGAGGCCAGTTCACATCACCCTTTGAGGCTTCACCTGAAGGTATTTTGCCTTTGTTGCCCTCTTCTGGGTTTGTGTTCTGATCTTCCCTATCGCCATAGTAGCTTTCTATTGTCAGAACTCTTTTTGATTTTTTACTCATTTTTCTAAAGGTTGAGGTCTGTTCTTAGGGCACAGAGGAGATTGCCCCAAGCTTCTTCTTCAGGGTAACAGGAGCCTCTCATTGACTGTGCTGGGGGTAGTAGTGCTGCAGGCTTTTCCACTGCACTGGGTGGGCGTAGCCAAGTCCTGACTGTTTTGTTGGAGTTCGGGGGCTCACAGTTTACCTTCTGTAGTTGTATAGGAGATCTCACAACTGGTCTGCTGATCTATTGGCCTTCTGAACCAGGATAGAATAGCCAACACTGTTGTATTTAACTAAGAGCATCCTACTAAATTTCCTGTACTGGATCTTGCCACAAACATATTGGGTTGCATTTACCCCTGCCCAATTGAGACAGACCTTTTCTGAAGTCCTTCCAAGATATTTTAAGCTGGAAAATTATTACACTCTGAATATTTGTGAGTTCTGTCACCCCAAAATCCTTTCAGAGCCTTGATTTAATGTTGATTCTGAGGGAAGCTATGGAGAGTTCAGGCCATGTCCTATCTACTCTTCACCATCTTGGCTATGCCTCCCCTTTCTCTCTTACACACTCTCTTTCTCTATGTCTCTTTCTCTTCCTCCCTCTGTCTCTAGATGTCTTTGTCTTGCCTCTTTTACTTTTTATCTCTCTGTCTCTGATACTCTCTTTGTCTCTGTATTTTTCCATCTCTCTCTGTCACTTCTTCTCTCTGTCTATGTCTGTTTTCTTTCTGGTGTCTCTATGTGTATTTCCATGTGTCTGTCTGTCTCTAGCATACACTCTCTGTCTCTCTGTCTCTCTTTCTCTCTCTGTCTCTCTCTTTGTTTCTCGTGCAGAATCCATTCTGTTTTCCATGAGCTTTCAAAATCACAGATAATGAGTGTCACATCTACCATTTTGTTCATTACATTGGAATGGTGTTCATCCAGGTCTGATAACTTGACTTCCTTTAGGTCAGTTATTTTCCCCTCCTCCTCACTTACCTTAGGTTTTAATTTTCATTTTTGTTCTGTCTTTTTCAAACCAAAGATCATTATCTTTGACAGAAAAAAAAGAAATGAAAGTGTTGAGTATTTGTGCCTTTTCTCTATGTCATCTTTTATCACTGCCTGATATACTCCCAAGAAGTGCATTCTCTTCTTTGAGCTTCCTCTTTTACTCCCTTTTCCCATTGTCTTTTGCATTCATGACCAGTATCAGCTCTTTCTGAGTTTTAACACTTCTGGTATAATTGCTACAGAACCATTCTATCACTCTTGTAACTGTCCTCTATTACCTATCCTTGTCTTTGTCTTCTATAAATGTCTTTTAAAAATTGAAGTTAACTGGGATTATATCCCAAAGAGATTATAAAGAAGGGAAAGGGATCTGTATGTGCACGAATGTTTGTGGCAGCCCTTTTTGTAGTGGCTAGAAACTGGAAACTGAATGGATGTCCATCAGTTGGAGAATGGCTGAATAAATTGTGGTATATGAAAATTATGGAATATTACTGTTCTGTAAGAAATGACCAACAGGATGATTTCAGAAAGGCCTGGAGAGACTTACACGAACTGATGCTGAGTGAAATGAGCAGGACCAGGAGATCATTATATACTTCAACAACAATACTAGATGATGACCAGTTCTGATGGATCAGGCCATCCTCAGCAACAAGATCAACCAAATCATTTCTAATGGAGCAGTAATGAACTAAACCAGCTATACCCAGAAAAAGAACTCTGGGAGATGACTAAAAACCATTACATTGAATTCCCAATCCCTATATTTATGCACACCTGCATTTTTGATTTCCTTCACAAGCTAATTGTACAATAATTCAGAGTCTGATTCTTTTTGTACAGCAAAATAATGTTTTGGTCATGTATACTTATTATGTATCTAAGTTATATTTTAATATATTTAACATCTACTGGTCATCCTGCCATTTAGGGGAGGGGGTGGGGGGGTAAGAGGTGAAAAATTGGAACAAGAGGTTTGGCAATTGTTAATGCTGTAAAGTTACCCATGTATATATCCTGTAAATAAAAGGCTATTAAATTAAAAAAAAATAAAAATTGAAGTTAGTTCCTATAAATTTAGTTAAATTAGACAGCTTCTTTTTTTTCTCCCTTGTTAAAATAATTTCTGTTTACATTCTCAGGATTTCATTCTGGAGAACTTCCATCCTAAAAGTGTGATTATCCCATGATAGCCCAGATAACAGAATTCAAGGTAGCCTCTTCTCTATCCATTTGTCAAAATTATGGGGCACTTTTTCTTCCAAAATCAAGGTATCATCCAAAGAGTTGTTCATTTTGTAACTATAAACATGCTTCAGGCTTGTAAGGGCCCCAAACTTGTAGAAAACCAAGGGAAATATCAGGACCCAGGGAAATAAAACTCAAGGAAAAGGAGGGCTGGGGAAAGTAGATGATGAAAAATCCTATTAGCAATTCAGTTTCAAATCTGGGCTACAGACCTATTATTTCAGAATATTTGACCTTCTCCTTGCTCTCTCCCTCTTTTTATACAAATATATACTAAGCATTAGAAAGACCCAATAGGAAGGAACTAGGCCTTCCCTCAAGAGCTGTGAACATGATTAATATCTGTTTCTCAAGAAGGACAGGCCCCCATCATAGAGAATCCTCTGTGAGAACAAATGAAACACAAACCTAAAAGAACAGACAAACAAATGAAACATTAAAGCAATCCCTCATTCTACGCCCCCTTGGGGGTGTTCCCTTCCAGAATCACACAGTGACTTCAACAGGTGAAATTTAAAAAATAAAAATTAGAAGACATGAAAAGAAGATATTCAACAAACTATTCAGCACATAAGTCCAAAGATGAGATAAGGCAAGATGAGAGCTAAGGAGACCCTGATTAGCATGACTGCAGCTTCCTTTCAATTAATTAGGAAGCCCTTCAGCAACAGGTAGTGATTGAGACAGTGATGATGGATACACTCAATTAGTTCTTCATAAGCATCAGTGCCAAGGTCTCAGCTGGGAATAATAGTTCATAGCTAATGATCAATGACCCAAACCTGGGACACAAATGAGGAGTGACAGAGAGTGCCATGGAGCAGGTTCCCAGAAAAGCTGAGATGCAAAAGTCTCAGAGATCTCTTATGAAAGACTCACCTGAAAATATGCAGGTTAGATATCCAGGTTCAGAAAAGCTACTCAATTACACAAGGCTAAGAGATCCTTTCCAAGCCTGGGGACATTGATTAAAGTACTTACATATGCTAAAGGGACTTAAATAGAACAGAGTAAAGGACCAGGAGAGGAAACTTCATTCTGTCACAACCAGGAAAATTTTGTCTTGTGGAGTTTTCTATTTCCAGTTTCAAGTTTTGATCTGCTAGTCACTTTATTTCTTGTTCAACTTGGGCAGAAAACTTTACATCTATGGCCTAAGTTTAATCATCACGAGAGAGCTGGACTAACTGGTCCCCTAGATTCCTTCCAATTCTAAAATTCTATGATTTTTTCAATGTTAAAAAAATCTTCCTGCAAAGTTAATTGATGCATTGGTAACCTGACAGAATGACCTTACCTACTCCAGGGCCTTGGGCACTAACAGGAAGAAATCATAGGCTCATAGAACTAACAATGGAAGGGACCTCAGAAGCTATCTAATCCAACTTCCTCATTTGAGAGCTGAAGAACTGAAATTGATAGGTAAAGTGACTACCCAAAATCACACAAGCAGTAAATATCAGAGATGGAATTAGAACACAGTTAACTACAATTACAGTCAGGATTCTCCCTCAACAGAGCTTCTCCCTTTTGAATAAACCATTTCTCCTACCAAGGTCATTAGGAATTATTGTTCCATTCTTCAGGAGTTATTATTCTGACTCTATGAATACAACCTCCTGAAAAGATTTCATGACCCATTACCCATCCTGGTCTTTCCTTTATCATTATGAAAACATTGAAAAATTTACATGAATCTACAATCTCAGTATTAATATCATTATTACCATCCTGCAAACCTTGAAATCAATTACGTCAGTCACACATTTTAGGAATACAAATATAAGTAAAAAAAATCCCTATCTTCAAAGTAGCTTATATTCTAAGTCATACAAGGTAATAAAACTTTTTTGTCTTAAAAAGGAAGAGATTAAATAATATGAAAGATATTAGATGCAAGTACTTATATGTACTAAAGGGACTTGAATAGAACAAAGTAAAAGACCAGGAGAAATTTCATTCTCTCACTACCAAATAATTTTTTTTTCAGCAAATTCATTTCTTGCTTTACAAAGAAAACGAAGACCATTCAATGTTAGTAGCCTCAGACCTTCCATTTGCCCTCTCATGCTATTCTTTCCTCCATTCTCAGAAGAAAATGTGAGTCTTCTCCTTATTAAGACTCATTCCCATCTGTTAAGGGCCATGCCTAAGTGAAGGGGCAGGATAATTCTCTGAGAGCCTCCGCAGCTGTGATTCATAACACTTGAAGGAGTTGCAAAACACCTTTGCTGATGCAGGTATTCTTTGTGGATTGGGAATGAAATAAATTGGAAACAAGAGGGAAGAGGAGAGAGGTCAGACTACACAACTGCCTCTCAGTCCAGAGGTCAGAGAAAGAAACTGCTTCTCAGTCTCCTTTTATCATCATCATCCTCTCACATGAAGAGATCCATTCTACAGGTCTGAATTAGATCTCCAGCAGCCACTGTCAGGTGGCTCCCCTGTCACAACAACATCTAATCTCTTAGGACTTTATTCATCAATCATATATTTACTTTGTTTCATCTTTCATCTCTCCCACTCTCATAGATCATTACATTCAACATGAAATTATGCTCAACTTTTCCCTACACTAAAACGTTTGCAGCTAAAACTTGTCATTCTCTCAATCTATGATCCAAATGCTTCTCTCTTTCACTGTTAACAGAAGCCTAAAGCTAAAGGACAAGCTTATTCTCACTCTTTCTGCTTGTCATGTTTTATTTACTCCTCAATCTCTTGAAAACTGAGTTCTATTTCCATTTCACTGTTGTAATGGTATTTTCCCAAAATCACCAGTCACCAAAGCTAATAGCTTTTTTGCTGTTTTCACTATCTTTGACCCCTGTAGTTTTAGACAGTCTTAATTACTACTCCCTCTTCCTTGATACCTTCTCTTTCACTTATTTACATGATATTGCTACCTCTTGATTTTTGTCTAAACTTTTCTGAACACTCTACTTAATCTTTACCATCCCTTAAAAATGTATGTATTCCAAACTTCTATCTTTGACCCTCATTCTTATTTCTTGGTTAACTTCTTTGTTGAATTCATCTACTCACTCCCATGCTTTCATTATGTCTATATAGATGACTCCCAAGTCAAGAAATCTGTTCTAAGTGCTTAATATGTGCCAGAAAGAGCAAGTAGGTAACATAGTGACTAGAACATTGGGCTTGAAGTCAGAAAAACTCATCTTCAGAAGTTCAAATACAGCTTTAATCACTAACTAGCTGGCTAACCCTGGACAGGTCACTTAACCTCTGTTTGCCTCAGTTTCTTTATCTGAAAATTGACCTGGAGAAGGAAATGGCAAACTGATTCAGTAACTTTGCCAAGAAAACCCCAAATGAGGTCACAAAGAGTGGGACACAATTGAAATGGCTGAACAACCACAACAAAACCTAAAATGTGTGACTAACGTAATTGATTTCAAGGTTTGGAGGATGGTAATGATGATATTGCATAATGTTTCCTCAATTGGAATATGAACTCCTTAAGGACAATGACCATATTTTTGCCTTTCTTTGTCTCCCCAATCCTAAACAGTGCCAAGTACATAGTAAACAATTAATATTTATTGACTACTTGAATCTCTGTTTCTCACTTATCTTGATCTTTGTCGTATCATTATCTGACTAACTTTTGTGTCAGAGACTTCCTCCTGCTATGAAGAACCTCTGTGCACTCTAGAAATGTCTCATTCTTCTGACACATTGTATGATCCCTGACACTCTGGAACATCATTATTAGAATCTCCTCTCCTCTCCACAAAGGTGGTAACCAACCCCTTTTATAAACACATAGATCCTGAGGTTCAAAACACAGTTTTATTTAAAATTAATGGAAACAAATAATATTTATACGTATCCATAGAAAAGAACCATATCCTTCAGTAAACCACTCTTCTTCAAGAACCTATGCAAGGTCCATGATTTTCATACTGCCCTAAGTAGGGCTCCAGTCAATAGTGATTGGAGTTTATTTCCCAAAATAGTATTCCTTCCCATTGCTCTTCTCTCTATATTACATTACATATTTCCAGAAGTTCTTGCTTCCTACTCCTCTGTATAGTTATTATATTTCCTTTTTCTGGGACTCAGTTTCTTCCTCTGTAAAATGAAGAGGAAACTTAAACTAAATGACCCCTTGGTCTCTTCCAGTTCTAAATCTATGTTCTCTCTATGTATTTGTTTTATGTGTATTCCCTAAATGTATACACTTCTCCACTGGTAGTGGTATAATCTGTGAGAAAGTTGGGAGAACATATCTCTTGTCTGCATAGAGGGATCCTTCCTTGTTACTTAATTTGCTATACTGTCTGATTAAATGTCTTTTGTTTTGAAATAACATCTTTTTGATTAATTAATAAGTCCCCACTGGTGGGGATTAGAGAGCTATGGTTTTGCCTGAATGCTGACCCATAGAGTACCCTAAACCTGAGAATACAAGTGTTGGGATAGCAGAAGGTACTATATCTATCAAAGGATTACTCCCACAGACTTTAAAATAATCATTGAATTCCTTTATTATCCTGAAGAAAGAAATTAAAACTCACAACTTCTTCCTCCCACCTGCATATTCTCATCAGGCTGGTTACCTCCAAAATATCAAGCTTGAGTCATGCTTATAATAAATACAAAAAAAATATGAGCTGCTTTCTCAACTCTCCCAAAGATTTCCCCACCATTAGGGGAGAAGAGTATACATTTCCCCACCATTGGGGAGAAGAGTATACATTTAGGGAACACACATAAAACAGATAGAGGAAACACAGATTTAGAAATGGAAGAGAGATAGAGATAATTTAGCTTAAGCTTCCCCTTTACTGGAAGAAACTGAGTTCCAGAGAAAGGAAGTATGATATCATCTACGGATAAAAGTGCTAGGTTAAGGGGAGGTCTTACCCCTATGTGAGAAGTCCTCCCACAGGCTTTTAAAAATCATCAAATTCCTTTATTTTATCCAAGAAAAAATTTAAAGCCCACTTCATTCCTCCCATTTGTATTCTCACCTGGCAATTTTTTTTTAGCATATTTTCCCTGTATTTATTACAAGCATGACTTGAGCCCAATGTTTTGGAGGCAACAGTGTCAGAAACTGGGTATTACAAAAATAAAATCATATTGCATCTAAAACAATAAATTTACAGAAAATCAAGGTCATAAAAAGCACCTATATAGAATACATGAGGTGTTATCTCCAAATCTGAACTCATTTGTTTTTATCATTAAGCTCACTCTTACACTGAATTTCTGTCTATTTCTGTCAAAGACATCACCATCTTTCTGGTCACACAGCTTTGCAATGTAGGAGTTATCCTTAGTTTTTCATCTTCACTCATCATCCTCCATCCAACCAGTTATCAATCTAATCAATTCTATCTCTTCAACATAACTCTTACATGTCTCCTTCTCTCCACTCTCACAACCAACCAACAGTTAAGGCTCCCATTATTTTTTGTCCGAACTATTATAACACCCTCCTAATTGATCTCCTATGCAAGTCTCTAGTATCTAGTCTGTACCCATTTCAAAACACTCTATATACAATTCCTAAAAGTCTATTACTTTAGTCCATTTCTAACCATATCATTGCCCTGTTCAAGAAGTTTCACAGATTCCTCATTATCTCTAAGATAAAATGCAAGCTTCTGTTTGACATTTAAAGCCCAAGCTAAGTCATTATTGCAGAGAGATCTCTGAACATAAGAATGCTTGGAGGAGCCAACTGAGCAGTCTATTGGCTAAGAATCAGAGAAATCTATTTGTTCATTTCCTTTTTCCTAAGGAATCTTTCTGCCTCTGTTTGCCACACCATGCCAGCTACTGAGCAGGTATACCTATTCTCACAAATTCAGCTAAAATTTCTTACACGTGTCTATAAAGAGCTAACAGTAGGTGTCCCATAGCTCACTGCAGGTAGCTAAAAGGGTCTCATCAGCTACCACCAAAACTAGGTGACATTTTACTTTATAATGACTCCAGATACTACATTGTATTTATACATTCATTCCCTTCTAAAAGGAGAAGCATTTCTATGAAAAATGGGATCTCTGTGCTTTGAAAACCCAAATGCTTAAGGTATCACAGGAGGGAGAAAGAAGTGATCATTGCCTGCCCAAAAGTGACTTTGGGCAGAAACCAGACACTCCCAGTCAATTAACCCTCAAGATAAGAGATGGGGAAATGAGCACCCAAGAATTGAGGATTTGGAAAGAAGCTTCATAAGTGGTAGAAGCATCTTCCTAAGTCTGCTGAAAGTTATTTTCCATTTCCAGGCATATACCCTTATGGTAGAAGAAGCTCAGTTCTCTAGATGAGGATGGGCTTATGAAATTTTCAATGAGAGGGGATAAGGTCAGGGTATTAAAAAGCTGTCTCTACCTTCAAGCTCAAAACATAGTTACAGATAAAGAAAAGGGTCACATGACCAAAACATTTTTAGCAGCACTTTTGCAGTTTCAAAAGAAAAAAAATTGGGAGAAAAATTAATTGAATGCCAACTGAATAGAGAATGTTTGATGTGTTATACATGAATGTAATGGAATATGATTATTTTTTAAGAATTGATAAATATGAGAAATACAGAAAAAACATGAGAACATGCATAAGAACTGTCACTGAGTAGACAGAAACAGGAAAACAATATGCACAAAGGCCACTGTAACATTAGAAAAAATCAAAAGGAGATCAAACTCTAATTTATGGCAATAAAAGATAAAACTCTAATTCTATACCAAATTACTAAAGATAGAAATGTGTCTCTCTTTTATAAGATTTTTTCTATGATACAACCTCCCTGGACTCAATTTCCTCATCTATAAGATGAAAGGATTGGACTGGATGGTTTTTAGTTACTTTCCAGCTCTATACCTATGATTAAATCAAAGAGAATCTAGAAATAGACCCTGAATTTCACTTTTATTAATCATCTGTTATATGACAGAATCATGCTAAGTGCTTAGGATACAAAGAAATGCAAAAAACAAAAACCCTGCTATGAAAGAAATCATAATCTAATTATGGAAATAACATGCAGACAATTATAAATATACGAGATACATACAGAGTAAGTTGGAGGTAAGGGAAGGCACTAAGATTAAAAAGAAAGGATTCCTGCAGATAAGATTTTACTGAAACTTGAAGGAAGCCAGGAAGTAGGAATAAGGAGTAAGAGCCTTGTAGGCATTGGGAATAACCAAAGAAAATCACCAGAACTGGGAAATGGAATGTTGTATGTAAAGAAGAGCAAGATGGTCAGTGTCATTGAGTCACAGAGTATGTGGAAAAGAATAAAGTATAAGAAGACTGGAAAAGAAAGAAAGGGTGAGGTTACAAGGGGACCAAACCCCTCGGGAAGGTTCTTCTAGAAAGGAATAGAAATCCTAAAAATGGAATATCAAAGGACTACAAGGAACTTCAGGGTACATCTAGGAATCCCCTTTATAAGAAAGAGAGCAGATCAGGGTAGACCATCCAGCCTCTGCTTGAGGACTTTCAGTGACTGCCTCCAAAGGGCGGGTAGCACTGTCTGATCTCCAGATCTTAGAAAAAGGTCTTTACAGAGGGTGTAGTTTGGTCCCAAAGAAGTGCCTGAGCCCTTCAGTTGCTATGATGCCCATTCCCCTCTACTTTAGCCCTTTAAATGATTATTTCACCCACTCTTATCTATACACTTATTTTGAAAGATATTTTCCCAACTCAGTTCAAAACCATTTAATTTATTAGTTCTTCATCATTTATGTCCTCTCATTAAATTACAATCTTTACAATTGTTAATTTCCATTTTACTTTCTGTAATAGCAAAAATCCATCCAGGGAAAACTTTTTGTTGTTACTAATAACAAGTCAAAAGTGATCATCATCCAACTTTGTTTTCTGTGGGGTGCTTTACCTTTGTCTGAAAACAAGAAAGTAATCCAGAGGAAGGACAAAAACACAAAGCCCTATGTACTTCAGCTTGCTAATTCAATTTGTAAGAGGTTGATGCAGAGAATTTGCTTCATCAACATGATAAGTTACAGGTAATAAGTCTTTATTTAGGACTTTTGAGAATATCTCCTTTGAGAAGGTGTAGATATGCCCACTAGAACCTTGAGAGGACTAAAATACATGCCTTGATCTGAACATAACTATTCAACTAGGTACTTGTTTCAATAAATTATGAATCACCTGAAGTGGCTAGATGTATTCAAATTTGTACTTGTAACATGTGGTCATGGATTCCAGCAATGGAAATATGCAGTGTAAATATAAATAATAATTTCACCTCATTATTCATACTAATCCTAGCTAAAGTTTAAATGTTAAAAGTTAAAAATGTTAAAAAAAAAAAAAAAAGTTAAACATGAATAGGTTGACTCCCATCATCATGGAAGTCTCTTATTCAACAAAACAATGAAGGAGCTACCTCTTTCTGCTGACTTTTCAAAGGAATTCAACCATGTAAGGCCATTGTGTTTATGTCAGCTTCTTTCTAGAGACTTTTTCTCCCTTCAAGGACCCGAAGGGAATTTGGAATTCTGTTCAGCTCTTAAAACTGGATTCTAGAAGACCAGGATCTCGCCTCTTATCAATTATGTCTCTCATGCAGATTCAATAATCAATTTCCAACAATAAGGATTATTTTATGCAAATGCTCTTTGAAACATGAGTTACATTCTTCCCTGGGTGGAAACTTTGCAGTGCCTTGCAAAAATCAGCTCAAAACCTATAATTATATAGTATAAACAAATACTCTAATTCTTTAACACAATAAAGGTGATTTTTCTGGTGCCCCAGGTAACGAACTTATGGTATTATTGAAACTGAAGTAAAACAAATGTGCATTGATAGCATATGCAATAGACATGTCATTATATAGAGTATCACCTAAAAGGGTATTCCATTGTCAACATGCCTAACTGCACACAGGGCATAAATACATATACATTTCAAAAATACATACATATCTTTTGTGTACAGCAATGGATCAAACACAATGAGTACAATTAAACAAAACAAAGTTGGCTAACTGCAACAATGCTATCAATATGCATATGTGTGTGTGTGTGCCTTAGATGTAAGCACTAGCTTATATGCAAAATAATCAACAGACATTGCTATAGCATAAAGAAACAAGTATACTCAAACATGCAGTTATTTATTGCTACAGACACATGCAATTACATGCATGCACAATTCACATGGACAATCTCTAGATAATGCTAGATATAAGCATATCTACAGGTTTACCTGTAACTATCATAACTTGCCTAATAGCTTCTTTGATAGGTCTAGCTCTCCTGTCACTGACTGATCCCTATGTTCCTATACCTGAGCTCTACATAGGAACTCGCACTCTTCCCTGCAAGTGTTCTGCACAAAGGAATATAAATTTAAATCATTGAAACCTCCAGGATATCAGTGATGGCGGGGAGAGGAGGGCTTATGCTAGATTTATTTTTATTTTCATTAATGACCATGCCTTAAGCCCAAATTACTCTGGCTTTCACTGATTGCCCTAAAATAAGTCCTAATGATCATTGTTTGGGTTTTGATGGCTCAGAGTGAGTATAAATAGCAATTGTTTCTGTTTTGGCCAGAAACTCTGAGGGTTTTCCCCTCCCAAATTAATTTTTTTAAGTAGGTAAAAAAGAACATTTTTGGCATCATTTCTTACCTAGCCTTAAGCACTGAATGGGTATTGCTTCACTCAGTCTGAAACCTGTTAAAGACCTTAACTGAAAAAAGAACAAGGTCTCCCACTGCATCCAGAGCCATCTCCAGTCATCCTGATCTATATCTGGTTCCAGAGGAAAGCATAAGGCTGGTTACTTTGCACAATCCTCCCTCATTTAAAAACTATTCACTTGTATGTCATGGCTTCATCTCCCCTATATCATAGTCCTCTTCCAAAAATGAGGACAAACAACAATACCTAAGCTAGTAATTGGTATGGGCTGACCATCAGGATAATTACAGATTTGTTTGCCCATACCTGGACTAAAAATCATATTAGATTATTTATTTATTATTATTATTGCTCTGTGGACTGAATCTTCATCCTAGAAGTCTCCATAGCACTTTTGAGTAGGAAAGGAGTACCCTCTGGGTTCAAGTCTCGTGTCTTCACAAGTTGGATCATTTTCAGATCCTATATCTGGATCAGTTATTATTTATATAGCTGGTAGGATCATCTCTCTCTTTTCTCCAACCTTTGTAAAGGTAAGACTCCATCAGTTCACTCCACCTGCTCATAAGAAAGTTCAACTAACTTCCTTATGAATGGCTGCAGTAAATAATTCCAATTGGTCCCTCTCATTCTCTGGGGCTATTTTGGGAACAGGCAAATTGCCTAGTCTCTCAATAACTTTATGGGGTTTAGCTTTCCATTGGTCAGCTAACTAGTGAATTTCTTGAATGCCAAGTTCCAAAGAGATGGTCCAAAGGATTCTATCCTTAGTGAATCTTGATGTTGGAGTCTGGCAAAATAATGTTTTTTGTTCCTTTCACAGCTCTTTTGAGCTAAAGCTGTGGTTACTTGATAGATGTCTTTCAGCTTTTCCTTTAACTGAGAAATATATTCAGTATAGTATGGTTGAATTCTACCTTTATTTCATTTGAAACACCAGAATACAAGTCAATAAATGTGTGTGGTTCTCACCAGAATGAGCAAGTATGGAGTAAAGCCTGTTGCATCATTCCTGGTGGAATTATATCGGTGTGATAGAAATAAGGCATGTTTACGGAATTTTTTACTGGTCTCAAAGTTTCCAACATGTTCAACAGTATACAGTTAAAATATTCAGGCTATGGATCTCCTTGAGGGTAATAAGGAATAGTCCTGGACTTTTTGATGCCTCCCAAGGCCAATATTTCTTTGCATAGCTTACTCTACTTTGGTCAGAATGGATCCTGGCAGGGAATCCACGTATTGAAAAATACTTTTCCCATAACACTTTAACAACGGCTAAAGCTTTTTAGCTTATTTTTTTTTCGGGGGGGATGGTGCTTTTGGTTGGGTATGCTTGATATATATCTGATAAAATGGTTAGTCACCACAAAGACATGACTCATATTTCTAAATATTTCCTTTCAGAATAGAAAGTCAATACAGAGAAATTCCAAAGACTTGTTATTCTCTAAACTTGTAACATGAACTGGTAATGTCTTTCTTTGTACACACTTGGCACAAGTTTCACACTTTTTGGTGACATCTGCAGGCATCTTAGAACAGTAAAACTAGTTTCTTACCAGCTCTCAGGTCCTTTCCTGACCCATATGTCAAAATCCATCATATAAGACATTCATGGCTATTGAGCAGGATGCTTTGGGGAGCACCAGCTGCTTCCTGGTTTCCGTATAAAACAGAACTCCATTGCATAGCTAGAGCTTTTACCATTACCTGAGCAGTTAAGTGTCTTCTGCCATCTGGAACTTCAGATGAAGAGGATCATTACCATGATTTTTGACTTTAAGAAAAGTATCACTTCTCTTAGTCTTTCACTAGGCATCTGTTCTTGCCTCCAGTCATAGGCATACAACTGTGGTGAGGAAGATTGGTTTGATGTCACAAGATTTTACATATATACATTTGTCTTGTTGTCTGGTAGAAGTCCCATACTCTCAGCTTTACTTCCACCCAGTTATAGTCTAGTGTATTAAGTGTCACAGATTGCTCTCACACATTCTTCTGGTATCACCATAGCTCTAGTGATCCACAGCATTCTAGATAAAGCATATGCATTTACATTAGTCTTACCAGACTTATAATGCATACTGCAATCAGAATTAATTAGTGCTTCTACACATTTCTGAGAAAAAGCATCTAACTTAGCAATGATCATAATATTACAATGAATTGTTATCAGTCCACACATGATGTTTTATTCCCATATACAAGATCCTATGCCACATAATAAGTGTAGCAAGATTCCCTGTCAATTAAACTTTTGCTGGCAGACATATTTAGCCTTTGATGACCACTACTCTCTAAGTACAGGACAATCCACAAATTAGCATCTTTGTGGAGAACAAAAGACTTACTTGGGTTTGCACAAACCAGTTTTCTGCTATTCAAGCTACTTACCTAGGGCACACCCAATAAAGTTCAAAGAGATGACAGCAAAAGAAATGTTTTCAGAAATCACCATCACACACACAAACACACACACACACACACACACACACACACACACACACACAAAGACACACAATCAGTCTGGGGTGGGAAACCTTTCTTCAAAGTTGTTCTCAAAAAACCTACTAGCAAAACATAAAAAGTGTAAGTAAACAAGGTTTGTAGAAAATAATTCCTCTTTAAGTCCATTTTAAGGCAGCAACAGTATAAACAAACTTAAACAATGTCTCTTAGATTTGACTGAAAGCTTTCAGTGGCCACTCAATGCAAGACTGGAGTTATCCAGGTTAAAAAAATCTACTTAAATATTCTATTGAGAAAACAGCAAATTTCTCTTGAAGCAACATACGGCAGAACCATAGGGCAAAGTAAAAAATAATAATAATAATTTCAACAGCTTTTAGAAAAAACTAAACAACCCCCCCCCCCCACACACACACACACACACTTTCTTATACAAATAAATGACCACAAGTTTTGGCTATATTCCTGTTGATGGATTATCACATGTAGATGCTGGTTACGCCACTCTTCTCAGAGTGAAAAGGTACTGGGATAGAATTATATCTGTCTGTTTCCTTAAATATTTTTAGCTTAGACCAAGATATACATCCAAAGTCTAATTTCCTTTCCACCAAACGCCAATTTCACTATAAATGAATATAGTGAATAGATAGTAAATCTGCTTATCCTAATTGAAAACAAAACAGAAATCAAAGAAATATATATAGGAGAATATGTACCAGAAAGTACATAAAGTAAATGAGCTTTCCCATTTGAAATAAGGTAACTCAGCTCAACCAAAAAAAGACAGTGTCAGATCTCACCCAAAGGGAAATTCCCCAAATTCTCTACTGCTGTAAGCTGGGAATAAGGGTATAATTGTGGTTGTTGATTTCTCTTCTCTACCATGTCAACTTCTTTCCTGAGTCTTTCTCTCCATTCAGGGACCAGAAGAGAGTCTAGAGTCATTTGTCTTCACTTTCAAAGTTGGAAACCAGAAATCCAGAATCTCTTTTCTCTCAAGCTCTCAACAATGCCACCCTCCATGGATCATTGAATAATCAATTTCTTCCAATGAGGAGAGTTTTATCCAAATGACCTTTGAGCCATGCATTATAATTTTTATCTATTGACTGAGGAGCAAATCTAGGTGTAGATGTGGATCCTGATAGTAGATAGATAGTTAATGACTTCCTTAAAACCGGGGCACCTGTGTACTTGACTCAGAGGATATTGCTAAAGTTTCGACTTTCTAGATAAAGAATAAAAAATTTCCAGGACAAATTGTTTAGTCCTTAAAGCCCAGGGTGCTAGATGAAGTGTAGAGGTCAATCCTAGAATTCAGTCTCTTAGCCAGAAAATCCAGACAGGCCGAGCACTAGCTCAGATGTTTCTCTAGATGAATCAAATTCAGGAGTCATAAAATTCTTCCCTTATAGAATAAGGAAAGGAATTTCCTGAGCAGCACCACCCTCTTGGAGAGAAAATTTAACATAGGCTCTCTGAGATTAGAGGCATTATAAGAGACTTCAACTTTGCCCTTTTCTGTGATGTAAGTATTCAGTTAGTATTGTTCAGTTTTTTTCTCCTCCCCATTGCCTGTCTTCATAACAAGAGACTTCAATATACATATCGATACTCCTTCAAATATACTAACCTCCCACTTCCTTAACTTACTCATTTCCTCCACCCTATCATAGTCACATAAAGAAATGATTTTCCCTTTAATTTTTCTGTTATCTAGGTAATGAGGAAACCAAATTATCACTCTTGCAGATGATATGATGATATACTTAGAGAACCCCAGAGATTCTACTAAAAAGCTATTAGAAATAATTCAATTATGGAATATTATTATTTGGTAAGAAATGACCAATAGGATGAATTCAGAAAGGCTTGGAGAGACTTAAACTGATGCTGAGTGAAATGAGCAGGACCAGGAGAACATTATATACTTCAACAACAACACTATATGATGATCAATTCTGATGGACCTGGCCATCTTCAGCAATGAGATCAACCAAATTTTTTTTCTGTTATCCATAAATGCCCATATCATAGGTATGAACTCTGAAATTTCTTTATGTGATCATCTGTCTCTGTTGTCATTTCATTTCTCCCTTCGACTTATAACCACATCCTATTCCTTATCTCCACTTTGACCTTTAATCTTACAACTTTCAGTTCTTTTCCAGGCTATTATCCCTGAATAACTATACTCTCTTTCTTCCCTTCCCTTTTTTAACCCCTTGTTGAATCACTTAAAGTCAACAATGCCTTCTTCCCTAAAGTCACTTGACCTAAAATTTTCAAAATTATAATCTCCACTGTCTTTCACCTAATAAAAAATAAATAATGCTAAAACAAAGAGTCACATAACATCCTCATATGGTGAGGACTCAAGGCTTCTCCTCCTTACAAGTTTATCTCTTTTCTCTCTTCAATGTCATCAGGCATGAAAACTGTGCAAAAAGTAAAACAGACTCTAGTGAATGAGTGCCTTTTAACTCACTTCAACTTCAATTACACAGCCCCAGACAATCAGAGAAGCTCCTCTTCACTATATGCTTAATAGATCAGAACCAGTTACAAAATATTTTATATGCTTCAAAGTCCACATGTGATTACATCAGCTGAGCATTCTGCACAAGCCTGTCAGGACTGAGTTTGTTAGCTACTACATATTTTTACAACCTATCTATGATTTCAATGGTATGAAAGCATCCTCCACTGAGGCAGATTACCCCATCTTTATTTTAGTCTTAAACATGCCTCAGATCCAGAGTTTGAGTGATTTACTAATAGTAACAGAGCCAGAAGCACCATTTGAAGGATTTAAATCCAAACCTTTCTGATTTAAGTCCAAAATTCTATTCACTATATTATGATGTCTCTCTGGAAAATAGTCAAAATTGTATAAATTATTTGGCACTTGGAGATAGAAAGTTTGAAAATCAAATATTCTATTTTTAGTTTAAAAAAAAAAACAATCAGTAGTCTAGTCCTCATTGAACATCTACTATCCTAACTATATTCCCATCTATTCCAATCTCTTGACCATGGCCACAGATTGAATTCTGAATATAGCCTAAAACCAGGTCCAAGCTTTTTCCAGAGACAGAGCCTGAAACTCACTCACAGACAGATCACTAAACACTATGCCTTTAGCTATATATAAGTCAAGTGAAAGCAGATGTATGGCTCAGGAGAACCCATTCTCAATATATCATGCAATTAAAAATTCATCAGCTTAAAAAAGGGAAGATAATTAATATTGGACGGGCTGTAGGAAAATGGATAAATTAATGTATTATTAGAGTTCTGAAGTAATCCAGACATTTTGGAAAATAATTTGGAAATAATGCTCAGAAAACTTTTAAACTGTGCATAACCTTTGACAAAGTGATGTCTCTTGATCAAAGAAAAATATATCTAGGAAAATGTGGTTAATCAGGTCAAATGCTGCAGAAAAATAGAAAAGAATAAGAATTTAGAAAATGATATTATATTTGGCAATGAAAAAGTTATTGGTAATTTTGAAAAGAGAATTTTCAGTTGAACCAGACTGCAGAAGGGAGGGAGAGAGAAAACCAAGTGTAGGACAGTAGCGAACAGAATGAGTGCTTCTTAAGGATGGGAATTTTTCAGGTATGTTGGATATCAAGAGAGAGAACAAATAGAAGGAAAAATTGGAGTTTAGATTCTGTAGATAGGAAGGAGTCAGTAAATGGAGAACACCTAAAATGGGAGAGAACTATTGAAAAGGTAGTCTCCTACAGAAAATTGGAGAAGTTGGGGTCAAAAGAATGCAAGTCAAGGTGAAAATCAAAGAGATTTTCCTTAAAATCTGGAACACAGGAGAAGAGGAGTGAAAGTATAAAGAATCAAGTTCCATGGTTCTCTGTTCCACATGTTTAAGCCTACCTTGAAACTTTAAGTAAGGTAGGAGAGTAAGAACTAGGACTATCCAACTGTCCAATTCAAATCAACCCTAGCAGAAATTTATAAAGGTATTATGCTCAGTCACCCTGTGAGAGAAATAAAGACCTTAACACAGGAGTTCCTACCCCTACCATGAGTGGGCTCACACTTTAACAAAGGGATATGATAAATTCACCAATACTTGCACAATATAAATTAGAATACAAAGAAGGCATAGATATTTCATTGTTCATTGATTTTAAATCTCTGGAACTGAAATCTGGAAAAGATCTTAGATATCACCTGTAGCTTTTTGTCCTGGATCTGCCCCTTACTGGCTGTGTGATATTGGGCAAAGTCTTTTTCTTCTCTGAGACTCCCCTTTTATCTCAGTATAATAAAGAGATTGGCCTATGTCTCCAAAGAGGGGTCCAAGGACTGAACCCAAGGTCAGTATGATCCCAAATTAGGGAAAACCACAGAGTCTAGTTATCATGGGTTTGTTTCCCATACAATCCACAACACCCTCTTTATTATAGTTCAACACCCCTACACACACACACACACACACACACACACACACACACACCCCTACCTTCCCACTGTATGTAAACAGCATTGGTCTGGACTAAACCTAAATGTGACCTAAACACCAAGAACATCTGTTACAAGCAAAATTCTTTCCTTTTCCCAGTAATCAGGCCTTAAACTCTGGGACAATAAGACCAACTTTCCTTTCACTTTTCACTTTTTAATGAGAAAGACTGAGTAGCACAAGATAAACACATATGGTTAAGTTGAAATCTTTATCAAAGATCTCATTACATTATCCTTTCTCACATCTTTTCAAAATTCCTCCTCCTCCACCTTTGTCTTACCACTGAACTCTAATAATTGGAGGAGAGATTGATGGCTTTGCACAGCTTTGCCTTCCCTCAGATCCAATTCGCTTACTAGACAAGCCATTACCCTCCTAACGTCATTGGTCCTCTTCAAAAACAATATGAACAACAACATCCTTCTTCACTATATCAAAACTGCTTTCTTCAAATTAACCAATGGCTTTTGACTACCAAATTAGTTTTGGTAGGGTTTTTCCCCCCCCCAAATTTCTCACCCTTACTTACCTTTCTGTAACGTTTGATACTATGGTCACCGCCTTCTGGATACTTACTCCTCCAAATCATTAAAAAAATATTAAAAACTCTTATATCTTCACACTTCAAAACTAGAAAAACAGGATTTTTTAATCCATTTAAATCTACTTAATGAAAAATGTCAATAGATTTTTTTAATACATTTGTTAAAAATATTAAAATTTAGCACCTTTCAAAATCTTAAAGAGTGTGTGAGAAACTTGATTAATATCAGGGAAGGTGGAAATTTACTAGTCCATAATGTGTGGATTTGTTTGTTTGACTATACTTATTCATTATAAAGGAGAGGGAGAAACATTAGGATGGGATAGGGGTTACATTCTATTAAAAAAAAAAAAAAAGAAAGAAAAGAGGGTAAGTAGCAAAGAAGAAACTTTTTTTAATGCACAGATTACAGAATGAAATCCTGAGAAGCAGATAATAGGACAGCTTTAAAATTAATATGTTGAATTTATTATATTTTTTTAAAAAACCCAAACACATATATAATAAATATTTGTGGTTTTGTTGGGGTGAATAAATCCCCAGGTTCTTGATAGATTCCTGGGTCATAGATAGGAAGGGGCATTAACAGGAAAGAGCCTGAATTATAGTATATATTCAGAAAAACAAGCTACTCCCTGAATGGCATAGATAGGATTACCTAATCCTTAATACGGCCTTTTGTTATCCTTAAATTGACCTTTGTTGTAATGGGCCCTTATTGAATTTCTTATCAAATTCCTTACATTGACAAAATTATTATTTCCCTACAGTTACTATATATCCACTCAGATGATCAAGCTATAGAGGTCTACCCCTAAGTATATTATTCTCCTATAAAAGAACCTACTAGTACCCTACTTTTTTGCTAATTCCTTTTGAAGAACTTAGTCTGCCAGTTAATAACATAATCCCCTACTAATGCCTTTTAGGAACTAACCTGTTTACTAAATGTCCCAATGGCTACTTCATTAGGAACTTAGATTGCCTTAATGGCAATCTTGTTAATGGTGAACCACTTAGTTAATGGTGAACTCGGTTATCAAACTTAGACCTCATCTTTTCCCTTGTTAATCACTAAACTCCCCTTTGAATTTAGCCAGCCAGTCAATGGCATAATAAGAAAATCTTTGTCCCCTGATTAAGAGATGGTCTAAACCTAAAAAGTTTTTTGAGACATCTCACAACATAAGCCCCAAACCCCAATAATGTTTTTGAGGTTCAACTGTAATGCCTCATTTCCCTCTCTCCAACAATCTATCAAATCAATAATCTTTAACAGTATTTAGGCTTCTATATTATGATAACCCCAACTTAATTATCAATTTCACAATTTTCAACAAATTTTAGACAAATAAACATAACATAATCCATCACAAAATGAATAGGAATCTAATGTAATTTATAGTCATTTCAAATTTGAATACACACACCAACTAAAAATAATTAAACAAAATCAGTAATTTTCCATATGATATTCTAACAAGATATTCATTCAAACTGCCAATTGTTTCTTCAAATCAATCTTTCTTATCCCATTTATATAAAATCACCTCTTTTCTCCTTAATTTTCTTTTCCTTCAAAACTTTTAAGATTCCCAATACAGTGAACAGCTAAATAACTTCATAAAGCTCATACACATGTCCAGCAGAACTGACCAAAATTTTAAAGCATAACTTATAATGTTTACAAATTACCCAATATATGTTTTAGAAGGTGACATACTTCATCTAATGATGGGGTATGTGACTTCTTCAGGTAAATTATCAGTACTTTATTTTAACAAGCTATTTTAAAACTGAATCAAATCAAATACAATCTTAAAATTTTTTTTCTTTCAGTATTGCTAAATCTTAATTCCTAAATTCCTAAAATCTTATGCCCAGAATAAACAGATCTAGCATGCATAAGGCAATAGTAATTATCTCCCACAATTTCAGAATCATAGTACCACTTTAAAAACTAAATCCCCAAAATTCAATAGACCAATAAGCCATATCCTTTTTCCCACTTAAGTAAGTTTCCCTAAATTCTAATTAAATGTTGCAAACTGAATTAGCATTCGGTTATATATATGCATATATAAATATATTTATACATGTATGTATATACATACATACATACACACACACACACACACACACATATATATGTTTGTTTTTTTTTTTAAACTGGCTCACAGAAGTTTGGTTAGATGAGGAGGCTCTTCCTTTGCCAGAGTTTTTTTTTTCTTCCAAAACAATTGACATCAGTTTGTTTTGTTCTCACTCTTACTTTCCCCCAGGCAGAGATGCAACTTGAATCAGATAAGGCTTTATTGCCACCACCCCCCCTTTTTTTCTAGCAGGCTTTTCTGCCAGATTTTAAAAGCAGTCAAGCTTTTTCTTTCAAATTAGTGCAAACAGGTTTCAATTAAGTCCAATAATAAGTTAAAAACCACAAGCATTTTTTTATGCTAAGCACCTTTGCAACATTGAACCAAATTCCTCAATCATTATTCTTAAAAGTTAACAGAACTCCTTACATGAACCCAACAGGCAGACAAATCACAAACACAGACCACACAGACACAACATTTAACAAATACAAACTAGGGGCAAATTACTGATATCTCAGGAGTGCCATGAGGGGAGTTTTCAGGTTGACACTCTCTCCCTCCCAGAAACCCAAATTAAGCTTTATTTTAAATAGGCTTCCAAATTCCAGTCTGGTGTGTTCTCTGTCTTCACAGATAAAAAAAAAGTTATCCAGAACCAAATTTGTGCCTAATAGCACCGAGATTTAGTGCCACAAGAAGTCCCTTTGGCACTTCCCAGAGTTGTATGGCTCATCAGCCCACGTTTTTCTGGGGACCCAGATTTACTAGCAATCAGACCAGATAGAAAACTTATCCTGCAGGGGTTTCAAACCAGGTTCTCCATGTAGCCAAAATAAAGGTGTCCCTGGTGAGTTCTTCCTACAGCTAGAACTGCTCTCTCCATGGGATTCTGGAAGGGCTTCCCTAAAAGAGTCCAGGTCCAGTTAGCACAAGGATCTTGGTGAAGACTTGCTGATCTCTAATTTCTAATCTTGTTCTAAGATTTTATATCTTGCTGGGGCCTCCAGAAATACAATGCTGGAGAAACTGAGGCAAGACAGAGATTAGGTTTTTAATATTTTTAAACTGGAGAATTTAGATGAGCAATCAAACAGCACCCATGTCCAGTCCCCAGCCAGCTGAATGGGACTCTTTTCTCAAAGCATCCAGTACCCAGCAAATAATACTAGAGACTTTTATAGGCCTCCAGCTATCAGGGAAACAAAGGCAAGGGGGAGCAGAGCATTGGGTGAGTGGAAATTCCAAGAAAGGACCATAACTTAATCCTGACAGATTGGGGGTCAAGATAAGGAGGTCGAGCGCAGACAGGAGTCTGAGATAGGAGATACCTAAACATTTGAGATAAGTCATCTGGCGTTTTATGACTCACTGGAATTTGAGATTGGCCAGAGCTTTGAGATCCCAATTCTTTCAGTCCCACTGGGGCAAGGAAGGGAGAGGGCAACCAGGGAAACTGAGGCAGAACAATTCAGGGAAACTGAGGCATTACACAACCCCTGTACCTCAATAGTTTTGTATACAATTTTAATTTTTTTTGTTTATGGAAATATTTAAAGTTGTTGATATTTTTGAAATTCAGAATAACAAAATGTTGTAAAATGAAAATGAAAACAAAACTATGAACCAAATTTCTCCCAAAAAACCTTCATGTTTTTAGTTTTAGTGGATTGAAAAAAGAATATTATGATTTATAAAGCATAGCCACTAAGTGTCTTTTTGACAAGTGTCTTTTTCAGGTATAACAACCATTAAAATCAAGTTCTCAGAAAAGTTGAATCTTTCATTTGATGAATCACATTGTTAAATAATAAAGTATATTCAAATCAGGTTGCTCTTATTAAAATATTATCATTTTTCATAATGATATTCTACTGAAAGACCTATACCATTAATAAAATATTGTTTAAAATATTTCTTCTTCCTCATCCATTTAAATTTCTAATCTTGTGTAAGTTCTATAATGTATATTATTAGTACATGTATATAATTTTAAAATAAGTAATTATACATATGTTGGGAGTTCATGCCTTTAAAAAAAATTTTATTAATAATGATCAAAAAATTTTGAAGAACACTGTTCAAAGATTCAGCTCAAAGAGTGAGATTCACTTCTCTAAGGCTCAGTTCTGTAAAGCAGTAATAACAATTCCCACCCTACAGACTTCACAAGGTTACTATGTGAATCATATAAGATATAAGACTCAAAGTATAAGTGAAGACTATTTGGCAATAGGAGTCTGGGGATCCATTTCCAGGATAAGGGTTTTCATCATAAATAAGTTCCTAAAGTAAGGATACTTTAAGTTAAAGTTAAAATGCAAGCAGGGCAAGTTAGGTGGGTGCAATGGATATAGTACCAGGCCTTGAGTCATGAAGACTCATCTCCGTGAGTTCAAATCTAGCCTCACATACTTACTAGCTATGTGACTTGGGACACACCACTTAGCTCTGTTTACTTTCATTTCCTCATCATCTATAAAATGAAATGGCAAACCACTCCAGTATCTCTGCCAAGAAAATACTAAAAGAGTCATGAAGAATCAGACACAGCTGGAAACAACCACAATATTATCTGGACTACCAAAAAAAAAAAAAAAAAAAAACACACAAGGACACAATTCTTGATCATTGATTTCAAGTATTTGAAAGGTTGTCGTGTAGAAAATAGATTAAACTTTTTTCCAATTTAGTCAGACTGGAGGTGAGGAAGAGAAACAGCAGCAGTTAGTAGAAGCTACAAAGAAGCCAGTGTAGGTTTAATGTCAAGGAAAAGTTCCTACCAATCAGATCTATCAAAAAGTAGAATGGACTATTTTCAGAGGCAGGGAGTTCCCCCTTCTTTGAAGATCTTCTAACAAAAACTGAATGACAAGGCACTGGGGATATTAGAGTAATAATTCTTTATCAGGTAAGAGTTGGAATAGATGGTTGCTGACTTTTCTTCCAATTCTAAAATTCTGTTGTACTGTGATTAATGATTGGTCAGACTAGTACATCAACCTAATCATCAAAATAAGTAATTATTTACTTATTAATTAATATAATTAAGCACATCAACTTTAGGCAGATATTCTAGGAAATATTTAGGAAAAAAGAAAATTAAAACAACCTAGAGAAATCCCCTAAGACTCTTTAATTTGACAAAAGTGGTTGAAGCCACTAAAATTCAATGCTTGTGAGGCTATAGGGCAAAAAAAAAAAACAAAAAAACAGCCAACCATATTATGATGAAATTTATACATTGAGGTGATCTTTTTTTGGAAAATAGTATTCAAAGCAATAAGCATTTATTAAATGCTTAATATGTGGTTTTAAAAAAAAAGAGGCAAAAGATAGTTCTTGCCCTCAAGGAGCTTACAATCTAACGGGGGAGACTATATGCAAACAATATACACAAAGCTGGAGATATACAGAATAAATAGGAAATGTTTAACAAAGAGAAGACACTAGAATTAAAAAGGATCAAGGAAGGCTTGCGGCAGGAGATGGAGCTTTAGTTGGGACATGAAGGAAGCCATGGATGTCAGTAATCAGGAGGAGAAAGAACATTCCAGACATGAGGAATAGGAGAGAAAATGGCAATAATTGAGAAATGGAATGTCTTTTTCCCAGAATATTCAGGAAGCCAGTGTCAAATGCTTAAGGTCTAAGAAGACTAAAGGTCTTCTGGTAGGTTAAGAGGGCTCTAGATTATGAAGAGTTTTGAATTTCAAACAGAACATTTTGTATTTTATCTTGATGGTAATATGAAGTCCCTGGAGTTTATTGCAGGTTATATGATGGGACTTATGCTATAGGAAAATCACTTTAGTGGTTGATTGCAGAATGGATTTGAATAGGAAGAGACATGAAGCAAGCAAAAAAAAAAAAAAAGTCCATAATTTTTGATCCATTGATCCCAGTTTTAGATTTATGCTCCAAAAAGATTTACTTATATAAAAATAATACTTGCCAATTAATAAGCTCTTAACAACATACTTATTGTGCCAAGTACAGTATAAACACTGGGAATACAAAGAAAAGCAATATTATTCATAAGAGCAAAAGCAACTAGAAGCAGCCCATGTGTCCAATAATTGAGATGTACATAGACAAGTTGAATAATATAAGCAAAATACAATATAATTGTCTTATAAAAATACAATATGAAAAATGCAAAAAAAAAAAAAAAAGGAGATTTGTATTAAGTGATGCAGAGTGAAATAAGATGAGCCAAAGGAACAATATACACATTGACTATAACCATATTACAAAATCTAGGCAAACATTCAAAAAGAGAAGGGAAGGAGCTTTAAGAATAGGGACACAAGGACAAACAGAATCACTTTATTATCTTAAAATGTTACTTGTGCATTTTCAAAACAAACTGCAAGTAATAGATATTTACAATTCCAAATACGATTTTTTAATTTTTCTTGTTAGTGTATTTGAACGTTGTTTTGGAATACAACGAAGAGATTCATCTTTGTTCACACAGCCTCAAGACCTCCAAATCCAGAAGGGCAGGGACTATGCAATTAAAGATTATCCTCTTTCATTGGATAAATGGGACCAGACTAACTCTAGAAGAGTGATATTGGTATAAACATCCACATCTCCAATAACAGTCCAACAGAGCCATAAATTCCGATTAGAGGAAAGCAGGTTGCAGTTGGCAAAGACACATGAAAAAGTTTGTGATTAGCGAACTGTAAAAACAAACATGACGTGCTCATAATTGGACTGTATTTACTGCCCCAGGAAGGCACTGCTGTCAGGCTGCAAAGTGACTTTGAAGGAACTTTTAAAGGAGACCTACACAACCTCACTCCTTTGCTTACCAAACAGCTATAACCATTATTGATGGTGCTTCTCCAGTGGCAGGTACGAGGAGAGTGAGGTGGTGATTTCTTCCGTGTCAGAACTGTTTTATGGGGCCGTATTTTCCCCGGCAGATAAGGAGCTCTGCTCATTTACAACATTATCCCGGGTGATTTATGGACTTTAGAAGGACTTGCGACATCTCAGCGTTTGAGGCATTTCATTTTACAACAAACCTTGTTCCAATATAATCAATGGAAGGGTTTGTGCTGACCTGGGAGGGGAGGGGCAGGTGGTTTATGGCAAAGTCAATAAAAGGAAGAGTGAATGCTGAGAAAGGAACCTCTGGCAGAGAAAAGAAGCATATAAGTTTCTGGTCAGTGAGTGGGGCTCAGCAGCAAGTTGCCAGATGACCTATTCTGTCTTCTGCCACACACTAGGACCCACTCTGCCCCCTTGCTCTATCTAGCTTAGTGGACAGAGATGTGAGGAAGGAGAGACTTGGATTGGCTTTATTAAATTTCACTTGCTCACCAGAGACCCCTGTGTGGTTCCTTATGACTTAAAGCTTTTGGATAATATTTTTTCTAATTAAAGCAACAACAACAAAAAAAATCTCATAACAGCTCTACTACTATTTGCTTTCTGGTGAATGGGAAGAAGATTGGGAGAGTAAAGCTTTTAGACAAGACAAAAATTACTCATCATTTACTAACAGAACTCAATAGAGCAATAAGTCAATATGCTTTTATTAAGGCAGGAATTTTGCAGAAGCAGATACTGAGATTATAAAAATTAGGGGGAAAAAAAGGAAACAGCCCCATTCTTCAGGAAATTTACTTTCTCTTCCAAGAAAAGCAATTTGTTCAGGATATAGGAGAGAAGCCTCAATGATTTTAAGCATTCTAAGAAGGAGTGGTTATGCAGACAGATGAGTTGGCCAGCGACAATAATGGGGGTAGTGGTAAGAATGGGGTCTTAGATCTAGCCCTAGAATATCATTTCACAGATCAAAGGTGGGCTTCCTACCACATACAAGGCCTCCTGTGTACTCTAGATCTAGTGTTTCTGGAAAAGATGGCAACTCAAGAAGATTGGTTAAGTTTGTTTCAGGGCAGCAAGGTTAATAGTATTTATGCTACCCACTTCCAATGGTGTGGTAAAGAAGGAAATGAGATAACATCTAGAAATGGATGTCCTATAGACATTTTAAACACAACATATCTAAAGGTGAACTCATTTTTCCTCACTCCCCACCCCATCCGCAAACATTTCCCTTTTCCTTACTTTATTCTAGTACTCTCAAAAATACCACCTTCCTTTCAGTCACAACCTAAGTGTCATCCTCAACTCTATACTCTTTCTCATCCCCAAAATTTAATCTATTGCCAAGGCCTGTCAATTTTACCTTCATAACATCTTTCACATACCCCTCCTTCTTTCCTCTGATGCTTTCAATATACCAATATAGGCCCTCATCATCTCATATCTGAATAATTGCGAAAAGTCTGCTCATTGGTCTTCCTAATTCATTTCTCTCCAGTCCAATTCATCCTCCATTCAGCCAACAAAGTGATTCTCCTAAAGCAAAGTTCTGACTATACCACCACCACCACCTCTCCCATTCAATAAACTCTAATGATTTTAATACAAAATTTTTTTATTTTATTAAATATATTTAATTAATATGTAAATATTATATAATAAATGTAAATTAAATGTAAAATCCTGTGTTTATCTTTTAAAACCCAGAATAAATCAAAAAGCATAAGTCTTTTTACACATTAATACTCTTCATTCTTAAAACTCTAGTAACAATGATCTTCCTGCTGTTACTCAGACAAGATACACTATTTCCCAACTCCAGGTCTTTTCACTGGCTATCTCTATGCCTGGAAGGCTTTTTTCCTCATCTCTACTTCTTGGATTTCCTGATTTTTTCAAGTCTCAACTAAAATTTTATCTTTTACAAGATATCTTTCCTCACTTCCCTTAATGTTTTCCCTTTGTGATTATTTTCAATTTATATATCAATATCATGTTTGCATATACATAGATATTTGCATGTTAGATTATAACTTCCTGAGGGCAGAGACTTTTGTCTTTCCTTTTATTCCCATAGTGCCTGCCACATAACAAGGGTTTAAAAAATTCTTGTTGATTTGATGTTACATATGGAAAGTGCTTTGTAGCCCTCAACTTTCTGTCTGGGTATTAGCAGTTATTTTTAACTCACCTCCATCTTCATCTTCCCTGTTATTTAACTTCTGCAATATGGTAATAGTGCTGTGCCTCAGTTTCCTTGAATTGCTATGCTTCAGTTTCCTTGAATAAAAAGTATTATAACCCCATTCCTTTGTCCCTTAGGAATGAGAAAATTAAATTAGATAGTCATAAGATTCCAGATGCCTTATCTCAAATGCCTGCTGGGATAATTCCTCTTCCTTTGGGCATTGCCCATTGCTGTCTTCTGCCCTCTGACCTTCTTATCTTGACCCAATCCTATCAGGACTAAGTTATGATCTTTTCCTGGAATTATGACTTGTCCCCCACCCAGTATCCTTGCTCCCCCCCTTATCTGCCATTGTTTCCCCTAACTATAAAAGTCTCTTGAATTAATCACTCACTGTGGAATGCTTTGAGACAAGAATCCCATTCAGCTGGATAGTCTTGGCTAGTCTAAATTCTCCACTATTAAAATGATTAAAAACCAAGCTCTGTCTTGCCTCAGCATAATTAAGTACTGGATTTGGATATTTGGATAATCCCAACTCCTCCCCATATCTCCAGGAAATACCAAGGAATTCCATTAAAAGTTTAGAACACCTCAGAATATTACCAATGATCTTGTCATTTCTACAATGAAAAAAATAATTTAATTCACTTTGATTTATAGCAAGGGTTTTTAACATTGGGTCTATGCACTTTTTTCTTCTATCTTGATAACTATATTTCAACATCATTAGTTTCCTTTATAATCCTGCACATTTTATTTTAGGCATTTAAAAACTTTTACCAGAATGGTAAAGGAATATATGATACCTAAAAAGGTTAAACCCCTAATTTAGAGAAAAATATAAAACACAAAATGTTTCCTAAGAGAGATGGAAAGGAAAGGAAAGAGAGGGTCATGAAGTTAAAGAAGCTTATGGCACCAAAATGCCAAGGGTAAGGATTAATAGTAAGGGTAAGGACTCATTAGAAAGGACTCTTTCAGGGTATATCTGGTGCTTAAAGTTTGAAATCCAGCTGGAGAAAGGGATGGTGCCCCATTCTACTTCAGCTAGAAACTTTTTTCCCAAAAAAAAACTGAAAAGGGGAAAAGGAAAAAAAGCAATGACTTTACTGTACAGGAATGAAAAACATAGAGATATAGATATAGATACATATAGCTGTGTATATGTATAATAATAATAATGGAGCAAAAGATAGGAAGAGAGGTTGGACCTGTAACTTCATTTGTATTATGCATTTTGCAAGTTGGCATTTTCTCTACAATTTATAGTTTTACACAGTTGCCTAAAGCATCAGTTCTCCAACTTTTTTTTATCTTGTACTCAAGAGGACCCTCCCATAAAAAAAAGATTTTATATTTAAGTGTTATAATCTATCAATAGTTCTCATAATAGAAATTTAAACACATAAATTTTAGGATAAAAATTTATTAATTCATTTTAAAATAAATAATAAACTCGTTACATGTTAACATAAACAACATATTTTTATTAAAAATAACTATATTTTCCAAGACAAAAATTAGTGAAAAGAGTAGCATTATTTTGCATGTTTTTACAAATCCAGCTGGATTTTTATGCTGCTTCTGCATTCAATCTGCTATGATATGTTGTTTTGGTTGAAATATATGAAGAAAAATCTGGTTTCATACAAATATATAGTTGAAATGGAGAAGAATATTTTAATAGGTAAATAATGTCTTGATATTATTATGAAAACAATTTTCACTTCATGGACAATCTGAGAGGATCTTGGGACTACCAGAGGTCCATGGATCACACTTTGAGAACCAAAGACCTACGGCAATGACCTAAATTTCTTAGAGTCATACAATCAGTATGTGTTAAAGGTTGGATCAAAGACTATGCCAACTTTTGGTGATCCTCACCAAAATGGCAAAACTATGGCTGAATGATACTCTGTATGTCTATTATCTGAGAACTAGTCTAGCAGACTCCAGAGACCTATCATCTAAAGGTTGGCTATCAGGTAATGAATTCTTCCCCCATGGCTCTTGTGCTAAGGGTTGGAAGTGGTGGGGACCTGCACTGATGGAGGAAATCATGGATCCTTGAAGCATCTTATCTCTAGTTAAGTATCTCTTTGAATTTTCCCAGCGGCACTGTGAGAAATAAGGGGCAGACAAAAAGTTATCAAACTGTGCATACCCTTTGATCCAGCAGTGCTACTACTGGGCTTATATCCCAAAGAGATATTAAAGAAGGGAAAGGGACCCACATGTGCCAAAATGTTTGTGGCAGCCCTGTTTGTAGTGGCCAGAAACTGGAAAATGAATGGATGCTCATCAATTAGAGAATGGTTGGGTAAATTGTGGTATATGAATGTTATGGAATATTATTGTTCTGTAAGAAATGACCAGCAGGATGAATACAGAGAGGCTTGGAGAGACTTACATGAACTGATGCTAAGTGAAATGAGCAGAACCAGATCATTATATACCTCAACAACAATACTGTATGAGGATGTATTCTGATGGAAGGGGATTTCTTCAACAAAGAGAAGATCTAACTCCATTTCAATTGATCAATGATGAACAGAAGCAGCTACACCCAAAGAAAGAACACTGGGAAATGAATTTAAACTGTTTGCATTTTTGTTTTTCTTCCTGGGTTATTTCTACCTTCTGAATCCAATTCTTCCTGTGCAACAAGAGAACTGTTTGGTTCTGCACATATACATTGTATCTAGAATATACTGCGACATATTTAACATGTATAGGACTACTTGCCATCTGGGGGAGGGGAGGAGGAAAGGAGGGGAAAAGTCGAAACAGAAATGAGTCCAAGGGATAATGTTGGAAAAAATTACCCTGGCATGGGTTTTATCAAAAAAAAGTTATTATAATAAAAAAGAGAGAGAGAAATAAGGGGCATAAATCTCCATTCTATAGTTAGAGAAAGTGGAACTCTAGGAACTAATAAGGCTCTTTTGGGACAAGCAGCTAGTAATCTGTAGAGAAAAGATTAGGTCTTCTAGCTATATTATATATCTCTCTATCAGTCAATCAACCAGAGCAATATTTTAAAGAAATAAAGTCACACCTTTGCAGCACAACAGTTGTTCATTTGATGAACTTCCAGAGACCTTATGAGAATCTGAATCAGAGAAAAGTTTGGCTCTGAAGAAGATATTTCCAGTAATACCTCTGGACATTCTTCTCCAATTCCTGTAGCCCACACAGTCCTCTCTATTTTCATTACTTTTAGTCTACAATTATCACACATCTGAAAACTCAGTTCTATAATGGTTTTTATTCTTCTTTTGTAGTTTCCCTTTTGTCTTTGTACATCTAACATCCCAGGTGGTTCCTGTCACATAGTGGTGCTTTCCAGATGATTTACTAAAACAAGCACTGGCTTTGGAGTCAGAGGACTTGGTTTCAAATTTGCCTTTGTCTCTTACTACCTGTTGGACCTGAGGGAAATCTCTTCACCTCTCTGAACTTCAGTTTCCTCATCTGTAAGATGAAATATAGTGGACTATATGGGCTCTATAAATCCATCTCTTGAATTCAATAAGTATTTATTAAGCACCTTCAAAAAAATGCTCTTTTTGATGTTACAGTCTTATTTCCCCAAAACACACTAAGGTATGGAGCTAAGTGCATCATGGGTATCTAAGATAGGTTTATGTAAACTGAAGTCCTAAGGAAAAAAGAATTATTGGTCCCTACGAGAAGAACTAGAATAGGGGCTCAACTCAACTTCATCCAATTGTAGCCAAAAATAAAACCTTGACACATTCTTCTTCTCCTACCTGAGGACATCTTGCTTTCAGATACCTAGACTAAATAAACACATGTCTGACATGTTGCTTTTATTTCAGGATTCTGCATATGGATTAGGAATCCACTTTTTTCATGTTGGATGGAGGGGAGAAGATTACCCATTAAGTGAAAAGTGGCTGAACATATGGTGGCATATGAATATAATATAATAAAAGAAGGAATATAACAAATTCAGAGAAAATAGGAAGACATATGAAATGATAGCAAACAAAATAAATAGTATCATTATACGTGTGTGTGTGTAAACAATGACTAATACCACTGAAAAGAACACAAAAAGAAATATGAATTCCTTATTGAAGGCAATGACCAATATTGTTTTTGGAGAAGAGATGATGAAATATGCCTTCCTTTTTGTAATCCAAAAGAAAGAGTGTTGCCTGTGTTGTTCTATGCAGCCATTGGACCATAGTTTTTGCTTATTCTTCTTTCTGATCACAGAGAAGAAATGAGTTAAGAATTGTGACTTTGTCCACAGCGGGATTAGGAAGTCACTGAAATTCTTGGAAAAATTCACAACTTGCAGTTATAGTGATCTTTAGAGCCATGTGCCCCAAAAAGAGCCCTTGGAAAAGTGAATTTGGTCCTTGGCCACGGCATTTCTTCTTTCCTGGGACTCTGAGAGTCAGGGAAGATAATTATCAATCAAAATGTACAAGTGCAAGTGACACCTAATAACCCTTACAGACACAATACAGTTTCTATCTGATGGTGATCAATGACTCTGGTGGTTATTTAGCATGTTCCACAGCCATTAATTAGTTATACCTCAGAAACTCTCAGAAAGATGAGTCAACACATCTTCCAGCTGAGAAATAGAGAAACAAGCCCAAGAAGTTTGTGGGTTGAAGCAGGACAGGGTACTATAAGTTAGTGTCCCATCTATGTCACCAAAATAAGGGACACAGGGAAGCTAATATATTGGGCAAAAAGTAATATCTGCTGCTAATCATCTTGAGGACACGGGACTCTCTCAATGACACTTTTGTTGCTCTTCTTTAGTTTTGTTCAATTCTTTGTGACCCTCAGAACATATTGTCCATGGGGTTTTCTTGGCAAAGATATAGTACAATTTGCCATTTGTTATTTCCTTCTACCTGACTGAGGATGGCATAAAGGCTTCACTTGGACTTTCAGTGTACTTTTTATGTCTTTGGCAATTTTGGCACCTTTTTTGGCAATTTTTTTTGGATTTTTTTGGCAATTAATATATTAGTACATTGTTATATTTATTTAGAGGGAGGATAGATAGGCCATGTAAAAAACTATGCAATATATCTGGAAGGATTCTCAGTTACTTGCACCTATTTGTCAATAAAAGGCATCATTCTAATGCCATGTCACCCAATGAATGGAGGGGGAAGTGGTGGGACACACACAATGACTGATAGATGACTGATGAGTATTCACAAACACAATGACTTAAACAAATTCTAACATTCCTTGTGTGTAGGCTTATATGGCCTACTTTTTATTGATACTTACAAAAGTACCATGGGTTTGTTTACTCTAGACTTATAATAAGCTTTGGCTCCTTTTTTCTATCTCTATAAAACCACACCACCTCTCATAATCATGGATTATCCAGTGATTGATCTATGTCTAGATAGATCCAACTTCATTAAAACAGTTATTGTTCATATTTTAATTTCTCAGGATCAATAAAAGACTGAGATCCATTTGGTGTCAGTGAATCATTACAAAAAATGCTTTTTTGTAACTTTCCTGTATGAATAAGAATGTTAACCAAACAATTTGTAAGAAAACAATAAATTATAACATGTTTTAACGTGTCTATCATATATTAGATTACTTGCCATTTTGGAGAGGGAGTGGAGGGAAGGAGGGGAAAATTTGGAACACAAGGTTTTGCAAAGGTTTGTGTTGAAAAATTACCCTTGCATATGTTTTGAAAATAAAAAGCTTTAATAATAAATGGAAAAAACAAAGTAGATAGAAAATCCATCTAAAAAATTAAGTCAGTTGCAGAGTGACAGAGGTAAATAGGAGTGAATGAAAAACCTTGCTCACCATCATTATTATATGTATATATAGATTGTCTATATTCTAATAAATAATTTGACTAAAAAAAGAATGCAATAAATTATACAGTTACATCCAAAAAATAATAATTCAAGCCCAGGTTTCCAATCTTCTTATACTTTACTCCCTTCATGAATTCTGTGACACAACCATACTGGTCTATTTACTATTCCTCACACAGGAGACTCTATCCCTGGAGTCCATATGTGTCCTCCACAAATGGGAAGCTCTATCCCCTCACCTCTGCCTCTTGGTTTCCCCAGCTTTTTTCAAGACAACACAAATTCCATTTGCTTTAGGAGGCCAACCTCAGTTCCTTCAGTTACTGCTGTTTCTTGGCTCAGATTGTCTTCCATCTGCTTTGCTTTGTTTTGCTTCTAAACTCCCCACTTTCTGGTAAGGCTGCTATAGGCCTCCCTATACTATGTAAACACCTCCTCACTCCACTCTGGATCTATGACCAGAGACTGGATAGTGAGTGACTGATAGCTGTCCCTGATGGATGCTTCATACTTCAATGGGGGAAGGAAGGTACCATCCTATGAGTTTGGGACCTTCTTCTGTACTAGTATATGGCCTTTCCTGGGCAGCTAGGTGGCACAATGGATAGAATGCCAGCCTTGAAATCAGAAGAACCTCCGTTCAAATCCAGCCTCAGATACTTACTAGCTGTGTGACCCTGACCAAGTCATTTAACCTTGTTTGCCTCAATTCCTCATCTGTAAAATGAGCTGGATAAGGAAATGGCAAACTGCTCCAGTATCTTGGCCAAGAAAACCCTAAATGGGATCACAGAGACTTGATCATGAATGAAATGACACAAAAATAACACAGCCTTTTTTCAGGGTGCAAAAGTGTTCCTGACTTATGCTTCTTCCTGGACCCCATCCCTAGTCTCTGCAGACCTCTCTGTCTATTTCTCTATGCTGACCTGGGTCAGACAAAAAACCATAGTGTAACTTTCTCTATCAGAATTCTATCTCATCAATTTTATAGATCTATTTGGAGGAACTGTGGACAGGAACTCAGTTTCACTGTTTCTACCACTATCATGGCTCTATCCTCTTCTATTTCTCATATATATATATATATATATATATATATATATATATATATATATATATATATATCTTCTATGAACCTGATCATATCTTATCCCCCATTAAAATTTAAGTTTCTTTAGGAGGAGGATCACTTTCTGCCTTGCTTTGTATCTCCATTGGGAAACACAAGTCTTGACACACATGGTAAAGCTTAATAAAAGCTTTTTCACTGACTAGGTAATTTCTAAGTTGCTGTTCCCCAAGCTTGCCCTTGAATTATGGTCATAGAATTCAATGTGTTGGCAGGTTGAATAGGAAGTGAAAAAAAGAATGACTTGAAAACTACTGATCTTAATGAATAAGTCTGATCATCCAAGTGGCTTTCTATGTATTCTAAGGGAGACTGTTGTTCATCAGTCTGTGTTATGAGATCTTAGAGTTGGACAGTTAAAAATTTTTTGACAAAGTCAGTGACAATTATGTGCACTAAAAACACCTTCTGAAGCTCTCCTTCTTCTCTTGGACAATTGTTCTTTTCAAAGAAGTCTTAAAACCCTTATAATCAGGCCAGTAGATACTGAAATGTTCAGTTCCCACAGCACAAACTTTCCTAGAAACCAGAGCTGGTTTCAAATACCACTTCAGACAATAGTTGTATAATCCTAGACAAGTCATTTAACTTTTCTCTACATCAATTTTCTTATCTACAAAATGAAATGATTGGATTCTATAGCATAAGATCCTTTCCTGCTCAAAATCTATGATCCCATTATCTCTAAAGTGAAGGAACCGGACAAGATGATTCCTAAGGCTGCTTCCAACACTAATTCTATGATTCTATGATCATAGAATACTATAATTCTATAGTTTTCTAATACTATAATTCACGAGCCTCCACTGTGTGTTTTTCCTAAAATCAATCTTAGCCAGATTCAACCAACTTTTAGAAATTAATATTCACTAAAGTGATAATGCTGTTATAAAACACTTCCTCCCCCACCCCCAAATAAAATATTTTTAATAAAAAAATTAAAATATGTGACACACTCTCCAAGTACATACAGAATTTGGGGAAAGTGTGCTCAAGCTTAGAGAACACTAATAACAAGGAAGTAATATAAATCCTGGATTCCTTTTGCTGAAATCTTAAAAAAAATTTTTACTTTAATTTTTAAAAGCTCTCTTAGAAATCATGTAGCTTTTCTGCAGTATTCCTGATACAGATTTGAATCTGCCTTTTTAAACTATGTCCAATCAAAAAACACTGCCATAATCTGCTGCTGTCCTGGGAATACCACTAGAAAGGAATGAAAAAAAAATCCAAATCCTGTGAATAAGGATCCAGGGAAGAGGAAAAACTTAACCTGTCAAGTCACCCTCCTTCCCACTAAGCAATTACTTCTCACAGGTCATTTTCTTCCTGCTTGCCACTCACTCCAAATCTCCTGGATTCCAAAGTGACTCCTAGTTTTATATAAGCCCCCAGCACATGATTAAGACCATCAACCAATTAGAAAAGATTTCTCTTTAACATCTCTCCAATTCATCAAATGACTTTTTGTAATGTTTGGGCTAGCTTTCTGGAAGAGCTCAGGATCAGCCTGAGTCCTTGGTCTTAGAGTGCAGGAGGTAAGACAGACACCACGAAGCTGGTCAAAATTAAAAAACCAAATATTATCTTAGATAAGGCAAAGAAGTTGCACTCAAATGTGGCTAGCTTGGAATTTGTTGTTATATATACTGACTTCCTGATGTTTTGTTTCATTTTGTTTTATATTCCTTTTCTGTTTTTCTTTTTTCTTTAAATAAAATAAATTTTAAAATAAAAAAGTGGCTAGCTCTATTGTTAAATAAAGAACTCTTTTGTGATGTGAATTATGAGATTTATGAGGTCAATATGAAAATAGGAGCAAAGGATAGAAGTTCCAGAGAAGAAGATTAAAGGTAAGCAGATAATGGAGAAAAATAAACCTTTCTAACTCTTACAGACAAAAAGTGGAATGGGCTCATTCCAGAGATTAAAGGCTTCCTTTCATTGTAAGTCATTAAGCAGAGGCTGGGTGATCACTGTGGAGAATGTAGTAAAAGGGAGTTTCAGCTGGATATAAGTTGAGATAGATGGCTTCTGAGTTCTCTTTCAAATCCTGGATTCTGTGAATACAAAACTGTATATGGTCTTGTGCATCTAACCATCAAAGGAGCATATCAGCTTCTGCTAAACCCAGTTCCCACATGTATGTCTCCTGCTATAAGGGTTCTCTCACTGGGTTACACAGAAAACACATCTTCATTCATTCTATAAGCACTGGAATCTATCTATCCAAGCTTGTTCTTGTTTTCCCCTACTTCTTCCCCCACTCTCATTCTATTTCACTTTAAAAATTGCTTTGTGCTTCATCACAAGCATACTCAGGATCTCATACTCTGGATCCCCAATATCAAAGAAATGTATTCATGTTCTTTAAATGCTCTGAGAGAATTAATAGTTGTGGATACTTGTATTAGTAATAATTTTAACTAAGATTTAAATAGCTCTTTAAAGATTATATAATCTTCAAAATACCTTAAGATTAGTAGTATTTTCCTCCTTGTCTGGATCTGTTTTCTAAGATTCTGGTGAATTCCCACATAGCATTTAGGGGAACAATAAGGAGAAAGGCCTGGAAAATGTAGACAAAATTGGAACAAAAACAAAGTAACTGGGGCTTTTCCCAGGGCACCAAAATATATAGGGTGCCAACAGCATTTTTTGGTCTTCAACAGCATAGAAATAATTGTGCTTGACACCAGAGTGATTCTTCCCTCTGGCTAATCAATTTCTAGGTAAACTACCGAGCTCAGCCCTGTCCTATTCTCTTTAAAAGTTTATCTGAGGATATGTTTTGTACTGCCTACCTTGAGTGCCAAAACTGTTAGGGTTCTGCTTCCTCTAAAGGTTTATTTATGAACATGTTTTGCACTGCTTGCCCTTGGTGCCAAAATTGTAGAGTTCTATATGTAGATGACTAATTGGCATAGTTTTATCTTTTCAACTTATTTTTGCATAGAAATAGGAGCAATTATGAAAACCTTATGGATCAAAAATTTGAATGTGAACAAAAATTGAGATGAGAGCAGTGGGAATCCATGACTCTTTGGGAGAAATTGTTACACATTAGATTTTCTTTAAAAGTTTAGATTTCTTTTAATGGGATCAGTCCACCCACTAAAAGCAAAGCATTGCTAAGACAATAATATGAATAAAATCTTAGGTTCATGCCAATAGATAATAAAGGAATAGGCCCCAAGTAAACAACAGAAATGAAGCCAATCAAAGAATCCAAGGAAGATGGTAGGTTTGTTTAGCTAGGGTTTCTAAGGCACTTAGGATGATAAGGGAAATAAAGCCACTTCTGGTTTATATGTCTAAGTCTCCTTCAGGTTGCTGTTAAGCATAAATGTGACAGATAATTCAGATTCTTTGAGTTGGAAGGGACCACAGAGAACATCTCATCCAACCTGCAACTGAACAGAAATCCTTTTAATATCATCTGTGGCAAGTGATTGTCACACTATTAAAAGACTTCTCCAGGAAATTCATTTCACTTTCAAACCATTTTCACATTAGGAAGGTTTTCCTTATTTTGAGCCAAAAGTTGCCTCTCTGAAATTTCCTTTTATTACTTCTTATTCTTCCCTTTTAGGTCAGGAAGAACGAATTTAATCTCTTCCCTGCCCTGTCTATACTTTAAAATAGGACAACTAAATGGCTCAATAGAGTACTACTAGGCCTGTAGTCAAGAAGACCTCAGTTCAAATCCCACCTTAAATACTTACTAGATATCTTTGCCTTAATCCACCAGAGAAAGAAATGGCAAGCCACTTCAGTATCTTTGCCAAGAAAATCCAGTGGACAATATTAGAAAGGATGTAATTAAACAACAGAAAATACTTTAAAAAAAACAATAGTTACAAGGACACTAATACGTTGTTGGTGGAATTGTGAATACATCCAGCCATTCTGGAGAGCAATTTGGAACTATGCTCAAAAAGCTATCAAACTGTGCATACCCTTTGATCCAGCAGTGTTACTACTGGGCTTATATCCTAAAGAGATCATAAAGAAGGGAAAGAAACCTGTATGTGCCAAAATGTTTGTGGCAGCCCTCTTTGTAGTGGCCAGAAACTGGAAACTGAGTAGATGCCCATCAATTGGAGAATGATTGAATAAATTGTGGTATATGAATATTATGGAATATTATTGTTCCATAGGAAATAACCAGCAGGATGATTTCAGAAAGGCCTGGAGAGACTTACATGAACTGATGCTGAGTGAAATGAGCAGAAGCAGGAGATCATTATATACTTCAACAACAATACTATATGATGATCAATTCTGATGGACGTGGCCATCCTCAGCAATGAGATGAACCACATCAATTCCAATAGAGCAGTAATGAACTGAACCAGCTACACCCAGTGAAAGAACTCTGGGAGATGACTAAGAACCATTACATTGAATTCCCAATCCCTATATTTTTGCCTGCCTGCATTTTTGATTTCCTTCACAAGCTAATTGTACAATATTTCAGAGTCCAATTCTTTTTGTACAGCAAAATAACAGTTTGGACATGTATACTTATTTTGTATTTAATTTGTACTTTAATATATTTAACATGTATTGTCATCCTGCCATCTAGGGGAGGGGGTGGGGGGAAGAAGGGGGAAAATTGCAACAAAAAGTTTGGCAATTGTCAATGCTGTAAAATTACCCATGCATATAACTTGTAAATAAAAAGTTATTAAATTTTTTTTAAAAAGAAAAGAAAAAATATACTAAGAAAATTAAAAAAAAAAACCAATTGTTAATTCTCATTTAAGTTTTCCTTCCTTGGGATTAAGCATTCCTAATTCCTTCAGTTAATTCTTATATGGCATGATTAACAGTTCTCTAAGCATCTAGCTCACTTTTCCCAAACATGCCCTTATTGTTCATTATGTTGGTATGGATGCATTGGCCCTACCCTAAATAATGGTGTATTGAAGGATCTGTAATAGAGAATTCAGACCAAGCTATAGTCTGTAGCTACTCTACTTGTTGCCTCACGACTTTCCTAACACTCACTGTAACCTAATAAAGCAATTATTGTTCCAATCAGCATCTCCATCTCTCTCCAGCAGTTAACAGCAAAGCATTTGAGTGTCACAGCATTTATTACTCTCTAATCTCTGCTTTTTGCATTGACAAAAGTCTTTTCTAATTTTCATATCTACTGACTTTATAAATGTATACAAGCATCTAGACCAAGTCTTTTCTAATGACAATGAAGATTATCTAAGAAAAGAGACTCCAAATTATCAGCAGGACTTTTTCTAAGAGTCTTTTATTCAGTCTGTCCTTTGGATTCTCGGTGGGGATTTTTCCCCCTTTGAAAGAAAACAAAGTTAGTTTCATTTTGTTTTTAGACAAATTGCTGTTACAGTCTAGAAGTTTTCATAATTAGGTTTAAAGCTCCATGATGCCTAGCTTGCTGTTACTGCTGTTTTAAATGACTGCTTGTTCCAAGACTCTTAAGTACTGCTCATATACCCAAACTAAAGAAATAAATATGACTTGTTAGGGCTAAAGGTTGTGAGCATTTTTCACTATGGGATTCCCTCAATTATACAACTGAAGACCATTTCAAATGATGATCTTAGTGGATACTAAGAAGTAATAGTTATATCACAAAGTAAAATTTTAGAATTGACATTAAGCATGAGCTCCAACAGTTTCCAATTTTACCAAGGGACAAAGATGGGGAGTGACTTCTGGACTATATGAGCAGCAAGATGGTTGATAAGATATTGTCGCATCTTCATGATTTCTCAAACCTTTTCAAGACAGAAACTATTCACAAAAGATAAAAGAGCTTCAACTGTTTCCACAATCTAGGACACCAAGAATCCAAAATAAGATTAAAAAATGAAAAAAAAAACAAATCTAGGAATTGACACTCAGTGATCTTGAGTTCATTGAGCCCTCTCATATCTCCCATGGTACCAATCAAATCCTATCGCTACACTTATCTTCCCTCTTTCCAGTTCCATAGAGACACCAGAACCAGGCTGTGGAAGTTTCCTCAGACTTGAATAGTCAGTTTGATTAAAGTCCTTTGTAAGCAAAAGCTTGTCAGAGGCTGCAGACCTGAAGCACCAGTGCTGCAAAACTCTGAACTGCCAGCAAGCAAAGAATTAAAGAAAAGAAAGAGTAGGACAGGTCACCAGGACAGAATACTGTGTGTGTGCAGAAAGGTATAACATTCTACTAAACCTGAGGGAGAAAGCACAGCATCTCAGTTGGGGCTGATTCTGAACACACAAAAGTCAACTGGGGCAGAAAATAGGCTGGTGAGTCTACTCTCTGATTGCCAATAGGGAATAAGATTAGATGCTTTGAGGTCCAATTCCCAAAGAAACCACAATCAGAAGGATGGTCTCAAAGAGCTTGAATATAAATAGATAAATAGTAACAATAATAACAACAAAAGGAAATGTGGCTTTAAGGTGAGTTCTGACATGTATAAATAAATATATAAAAATAAATACGAATAAATAAATCTTGAATAGTTTAAACGAGAATTGAGAATTATGAGATCAGAGTTTATGTCCTGCACATAAAAAATAATGAGCAGAATAAGAAAAACTTGAATCTGCAATGCAGTTCAATCTGCACCAAAGAAACAAAAGAAAGAACAATAGACTGGGCATGCAAATAAATAAAAGTGAAAAACAATCTAGAAAAAAGAAAAAAAAATCAAAAGAAAATATGCTCCTTATTCAAGTAAAGAATATGGATCTCAAGAACAGGATACACAAAGACAACCTAAGGATCATAGGTCTCCTCACAGAACACAACAAGACAATAAAACTTAACATCATAACGAAGAGAAAAGTACGAGAGAATCACCCAGAGTGTCTGAACATCAGAAATAAAATCACAATTGAAAAAATTTACAGATTGCTTCCAGAAAAAAAAAATCCAAGGCTGCAAACTCCAAAACACATAGTGGTTAAATTTAATAATTCAATTTAGAAACAAATTTTGTAAGCCATCAGGAGAAAATCTTTTAAATATAAAAGAAAGAAAATTTGAATAATGTAAATCTATTCTGCATCCATTAGGAAAAGGAGGAGAGAATGGTATAATGTGTTACAAAAGATGAACATTAAGAATTTAAAACATTTTTAGAAAGAAAACCAGAACTGAAGAGATAATTTGCATGTTAGATACCCCAAACAACAGAATGCTGGAGGAGTGTAGACAGCAACAGTGACAACAGAAAGGGCAGTAAGAGACTTCATTCTAAATATACATAAGGAGAAAGGGATAAAGGCAGAAATCTGAGAGAAGCTTCAGAAGAGGTGGACAGGAAGCATTATTGACAGAAGATGGAAACATAATGCCTACAAGTGAATGTTTCTTTTGTGAGACTACAGGAGAGGGTACATAAAAGGGGGAGAAGGGAGAAAGGGATTAGAGAGGAGGAGTGAGTGACATATCAGGATCAAATCCAAGGTTAGTAATGATGGGAAGGTTACCTCTGCGGTGTCAGGAAGAAAAGAGCCTATAGGGGAAAAGGGGAGGAGGAGTAGGAGAAAATTGAAAAATGAAGGATGTTTACTTTGGAAGTGAGAAGGGGTTCCACTGATGAATGTTCCTATAGATGAAGGAAAATGAGAATTTCATATTGGATTGAATTTGGGTGCCTGAAAAATCTACTTATCCTGGGAGGTAGGGGAAGGGAATTGGAACTTCTGGAGGCAACTGGCACCTGAAAGAGAAGAGGATGGACCCATGGAGGAGATTTTCAAATAAATTTAGGGGGGAAAAGATCAATAAGTAAGATTATAGATCATTGTGGGATGAGGGTGAGAGATTTCTTACTATCAGAAAGTGTTCTCTCTGACAGCTACAATAACTAGCATTGTTTTGAAAGTAAGGTACAATAGGAAAAGGGAATGAATGCGTTGGATAAGCCATACAAAGCACTGACAGAAAATGCGTAGAGAGCAGAGCCTAGAATAGATTATCTTGTGAGCTTTGGTTATGTGGAGAATACAGAGAAAAGAGAAAGACCAAATAATTATAAGAGCTGAAAATTAGAGGATGAAGGTTTAGAGTGAAAGAAATCCTTTTTTTTGAAAAGGTCACTTAAAATGAAATTTTACAATTAATGAACAGGATTGCTGAAAGAGAGATGAGGAATGGGGAAGCTATCTGACTGAGAAGAAGAGGAGATAGAAATATATAACCACATAAAAGCAGAAGAGAAAAACTAATAAATAAAACTCTGAAGGAAAAGGCATAATAAATGAAAAAGAGGGGATCAGGAGTAAGGGGAAGAGATACAGAAAAAAAAATCATTTTTAAAAAAAGATTAAAGTAACTGAAGGAACATGGTTTACACTAGAAGAGGAGGAAATATATACATATGTATATAAAAGCAACAAAAACGACTTGAGCAATAAAGGAACCTCCAAAAGGAGTGGGGATGGGGAGAACTTCTAGAGAATTCTATTAAATCTTTAAGTAACACTTAGCACCTATACTTCACAAATTATTCTCAAAAACTGCAAAACTGGTCATTTGTTTTTTAAGGTTAAAATGGGCTTGCAACTAAAAATGCTAGAAAAAGAACAAATTATAAGTCCCCAATTAAATACTAAATTATAAATTTTGAAAATCAAAGGAGAGATTAATAAAATTGAAAGTAAGGCAAATATTGAACTAATAAATAAAACTAAGAGTTGGTTTTATGAAAAAAATAAATAAACCTTTGGTTAAGTTGATTAAAAAAGGAAATAAAAAAACAAATTACCAGTATCAAAAATGAAAAGGGTATAGAATTACAAACAATGAAAAAGAAATTAAAGCAATAATTAGGAGCTTGCTCAATTATATGCCAATAAATCTGTCACATTAAGTGAAATGGATGGATAGCGACAAAAATAAAGATTGCCCAGTTTAACAGAAGAGGAAATAAAATAGATGGCCTATTTTAGAAAAAGAAATTAAACAAATCATCAATGAACTAAGAAAAAAATCTCCATGGCCAGATGGATTTGCAAATGAATTCTACTAAGCATTTGAAGAACAATTAATTGCAATACTATATTAAATATTTTGGGGGAAAAGGTGTGAAGAAGCCCTGCCAGATTCCTTTTATGGCACAGATAGAGTCTGAAACCTAAATCAGAATGGGCCATACAAAGAAAAAAATTATAGACCAATTTTTCTAATGAAGGTTAATACAAAAATCTTAAATAGAATATTAGCAAAGAAGTTACACAATTTATCACCAGGATAATACCCTCTGATCAAGTGAGATTTATATCAAGAATGCAGGGCTGGTTCAATATCAGGAATATACCTGATCATAATTTATCATATCAATAACAAACTAACAGAATCCTATGACTATCTCAATAGATACAAAAAAACAAAACACAAAAAACCAACCTTTGATAAAATACAAAACCCATTCATAAGAAAAACACTAGAAACCATAGGAATAAATGGAGTTGTCCTTAAAATGATAAGTGGCAGCTATCTAAAACTATCAGAACACATTATATATACTGAAAATAATTCCCAATAAGATCAGTAATGGAACAAGATTGACAATTGTCATCATCATGACAATTATTATCATGTTATTCAACATTGTATTACAGCAATATGAGCTTTAGTAATAAGAAAAGAAAAAAAAATTGAAGGAATGGTGTAGAGAGTCACAGAACTCTGGATGAGGTATAAGATCCTTCAGCCCAGAGGGAACCTGCTGACAATGTCTGGTTTGGCTCCCCATCTCCCCTTGGAGCATCTCACCCTTTCTTAGAAGTCAAGGGGGGATATGACCACCTGTAGGTCTACTTGAAGCAAGGGATACTTATAGTAGCACTTACGCAGTGTACTGTGGTGATGTGGTAATGTAATGGTACTATAGTTGACACTTGCTCAGTGTGATGTGGTGATGTAATTGTACTAAGGTATTTAGGGGCTGAGAGAACATGAAATAAATGGATTCCATCTTTGACCATCCTTGTGGGTCTCCTGCCTTTTCACTCCTACACTAAGACCAAGGACTCGGGCTGATTCCAAGACCCTCCAAAGAGCTAGTCCAGAAGGTATATTTTAGTACCCCAGAATGGGGGCTCTAGAAAGCATAGTGCATCTTGGCACCCCAATTTGGGGGCTCTAGAAAGCACACTACAGAATTAAATTAGGTAATGAGGAAACAAAACCCTCATTTTGCAGATGTAGGCTAGTATATAAGAGTATCCTAGAGAATCAACTAAAAAACTACCAAAAACAATTAACAATTTGGCAAAGTTGTGGGTATAAAATAAACCTATATCAATCATTAGCAACATTTTTATATATGACTAACAAAAACCAGCAGCAGAAGATCAAAAAGGGAACTTCATTTAAAATAACTGTATATAAATATACAAATAATATAAAATATTTGAGAGTCTAGCTGCTAAGACAAAGTCAGGAACTATATGAATACAATTACAAGACATTTTTTGCACAAATAAAGGTAGATCTAAATGGGAAAAATATCAATTGCTCATGGATGGGCCAAATTAATATAATAAAAATGACAATTCTACCTAAATTAATCTACTTATTCAGTGTCATACCAAATTGCCAAAAAGTTACTTTATAGAGTTAGAAAAAATAATAACAAAATTCATCTGGAAGAACAAAAGGTCAAGAATATCAAGGGAATTAATGGGGAAAAATGCAAAATGATCTAGCTGTACCAAACCTAAAACTATATTATAAAGCAGCAATCATCAGAATCATTTGGTACTGGCTAAGAAATAAAGTTCTGGATCAGTAAAATAGGTTAGGTACACAATACACAATAGTCAATAACTATAGTAGTTTTCTGTTTGATAAGATCAAGGACCCTAGCTTCTGGGATAAGAACTTGCTATTTGACAAAAATTACTGGGAAAATTGGAAAATAGTATGACAGAAACTAGGCATTGACCAACATCTAACACTCTATACCAAGAAAAGGTTGCAATGGGTTCATGATTTAGACATAAAGGGTGATACTATAAGCAAATTAGTAAAGCAAGAGATGGTCTACCTGTTAGATCTGTGAAGAAAAGAAAATTTTATGGCTAAAGAAGAACTAAAGAACACTGTGAAGTGCAAAATGGATAATCTTCATTTAAATGTAAAAGGTTCTTCACAAGCAAAGCCAATGTAGCCAAAATTAAAAGGGAAACAAAGCTGGGGAAGAGGGGGGAAACTTTTTACAATCATTGTTTCTGATAAAGGCCTCAATTCTAAAATATATAGAGAACTGATTCAAATTTGTTTATTTCTTTGTTTATTTTTATTGAGGCAATTGGGATTAAGTGACTTGCCCAGAATCACATAGCTAGGAAGTAATTAAGTGGAGAACTGACTCAAATTTATAAGAACATGTCATTACTCAATTGATAAATGGTCAAAGGATATGAAGAGACAATTTTCAGCTGAAGAAATTAAAGTCATGTTGATCTATATCTAGTTTCTGCCATATTGTTTTCCAGTTTTTTCAGTAGTCTTTGTCTAATGAGTTTTTCTTTCAAAAACTTGAATTTTTTAGTCTACTATATATTAAATTGCTATGTTCATGGAAACTGAGTGGATGCCCATCATTTGGAGAATGGGTGAATAAATTGTGATATATGAATCTTATGAAATATTATTGTTCTGTAAGAGATGACCAATAGGATGATTTCAGAAAGGCCTGGAGAGACTTACATGAACTGATGCTGAGTGAAATGAGCAGGACCAGAAGATCATTATTTACTTCAACAACAATACTATATGATGATCAATTCTGATGGACATGACCCACTTCAACAATGAGATACCAAATCAGTTCCAATAGAGCAGTAATGAACTGAATCAGCTACACCCAGTGAAAGAACTCTGGGAGATGACTATGAACCACTACATAGAATTCCCAATCCCTCTATTTCTGTCCGCCTGCATTTTTGATTTCCTTCACAGGCTAATTGTACACTATTTCCAAAATTTTTGTACAGCAAAATAACTGTTTGGACAGGTATACATATATTATATTTAACTTATACTTTAACATATTTAACATATATTAGTCAACCTGCCATCTGGGGGAAGGGGTGGGGGGAAGGAGGGAAAAAGTTGGAACAAAAGGATTTGCAACTGTAAATGCTGAAAAATTACCTATGCATATATTTGTAAATAAAAATCTATTTTTAAAAAGTGAATGTTGAAAATTATCCATGCATATGTTTTGAAAATAAAAAAAGCCTTAATAAAAATAAGAAAAAATTGCTATGTTCATTTATTTGTAATTTGTACATCCATCACTCTATTTCTCAGCCAGTCCTAGATTATTTTGATAATTAACACTTTGTAATATAATTTGAGATCTGAGACCACTTCTTTCACATTTTTTAATTGATTCCCTGATATCCTTGAATTTTTGTTCTTCCAGATGAATTTGTTATTTTTTCTAGCTTTACAAAATAATTTTTTATTGTTTGATTGGTAGTACTGAATAAATAGATTAATTTAGATAAAATTGCCATTTTTTATATTGATTCAGGCTACACATAAGCAATTGATATTGTTCCAATTATTTAGATATGACTTTATTCATGTGATAAGTGTTTTATAATTGTGTTCATATAGTTCCTGGGTTTGTCTCAGCTCATAGACTCCCAAGTATTTTATATTATCTACAGCTATTTTGAATATAAATTCTCTTTCTATTTCTTGTTGCTGGCTTTTGTCATAACATATAAAAATGATTTATGTGAATTTATTTTGTATCCTGTAACTTTGCTAAAGTTGTTAATAATTTCAAATAGTTGTTTATTGATTCTCTAGATTTTTCTAAGTATAACATCATATCATCTGCAAAGATAGTTTCTATTCTATTCTAATTCTTTTAAGTTCTTTTTCTTCTCTTATTGCTATAGCTAATGTTTCTAGTACAATATTAAATAATAGAGGTGATAATGGGCATCCTTACCTCACTTCTGATTGTATTAGGAAGGCTTTTAGTTTATCCCCATTACTGATAATGCTTGCCAATGATTTTCGATACATATTACTTATTTTAAGATAAGGTTCATATATTCCTATGCTCTCTAGCATTTTAGTAGAAATGGATCCTGTATTTTGTCAAAGGTTTTTTCTGCATCTATTAAAATAGTCATATGATTTCTGTTAGTTTTGTTACTGCTATGGTCAAGGATTCTGATAGTTTTCCTACATTAAACCAGCCCTGCATTCCTGATAGAAATCCCACTTAGTCACAGTGTATAATCCTTGTGACATAATGTTTTAATCTCTTTGGTATTGTTTCATTTACAATTTTTTCATCAATCTTTATTAGGATAATTGGTCTATAATTTTCCTTCTCTATTTTGGTTCTTCCTGATTTTGATATAAACACCACATTTGGGTCATAAAAAGAATTTTTCATCTATTTTCCCAAATATTTTATATATTATTGAAATTAAATGTTCTTTAAATGTCTAGTGGAATTTATTTCTGTATCCATCTGGTCCTAGGGATTTTTTTTTATTTTTAGGAAATTCACTGATGACTTGATCAACTTCTTTTTCTAAGACTGATTATTTAAAGATTTTATTTCTTCTTGTATTAATCTAGGTAATTTATATTTTTGAACACAATTCATTCATTTCATTTAGATTTTCAATTTCATTGGCATATCACTGGGCAAAATAGCTCCTAACAACTGTCTTAGTTTCCTTCATTCGTGATGGACCCCCTTTCATTGTTAATACTAGTGATTTGCTTTTTCTTCTTTCCTTTTCAAAATCAAATTAACCAATTGCTTATCTATTTTCTTTTTTTTTTTTTTATAAAACCAGCTAATGATTCTATTCATTAGTTTAATAGTTTTTTATTTCAATTTTATTAACTCCTTTGATTTTTAGAATTTCCAGTTTGGTATTTAATGGAGGATTTTTAATTTGTTCTTTTTCTAGTATATATATGCTATCTGCATGCTCGATTCATTGATCAGCTTTTTCTTTATTTTGTTGAGGCATACAAATGGATATATAAAATTTCCCCTAAGTATTGCTTTGACTGCATTCCATACATTTTGATATGCCATCTCATTGTCATTACCTTTAATGAAATTATTAATTATTTCTAAAAAATCAATTTTTTCTTTAACCCATTTGATTTTCAGGACTAGATTATTTAATTTCCCATAAATTTTTAATCTCTCTTCCCATTATCCATTATTGAATGTAATTTTTTATTGCATTATAATCTGAGAAGAATGTGTTTACCATTTCTGTTTTCCTGTTTTTGGTTGTGACGTTTTTCTGTCCTAATATACTGTCAATTTTTATATTGTTACCATGGACTGCAGAGAAAAAAAGAGTATTCTTTTCTATTCTCATTCAATTTTCTCCAGAGATTTATCTTATCTAATTGTTCTGGAATTTTAATCACCCCTTTAACTCCTTGCTTATTTTATTGCTTATCTTGATCTAGTTTTGAAAGAGTAAAGATGAAGTCTCCTACTAGCATAATTTTATTATCTATTTTCTCCTATAACTCATTCAACTTCTTCAAAAATTTAGATACCATGATAATTATGGAAATACATATAGAAGATTGCACACGTTTAACATATATTGGATTACTTATCATCTAGGGGAGGAGGTGAGAGGAAGAGAGGGAAAAATTTTTTTTGTTGAAAATTATATATGCATGATTTCAGAGAGGCCTTACATGAACTGATGCTAAGTGAAATGAGCAGAACCAGGAGATCATTGTACATTGTACATGGCAACAACAAAGATTATACAATGATCAATTCTGATGGACGTGGCTCTTTCCAACAATGAGATGAATCAAGCCAGTTCTAATGATCTGATAATGAAAAGAGCTATTCACACCCAGAGACAGGACTGTGGTAACTGAATGTTTATCACAACATAGCATTTTCACTCTTTTTGTTGTGTTTTGCTTGAATTTGATTTTGTTTCTCATTTTTTTTTTTTACTTTTTGATTTGATTTTTCTTGTGCAGTAAGATAATTGTATAAATGTGTATCCTTATATTGGATTTAACATATATTTTTACCATGTTTAATATATATTGGATTACATGCCATCGAGGGGAAGAGGTAAAGGGAAGGGGGAGGAATTGGAACACAAGGTTTTTCAAGGATCAATATTGAAAAATTATCCTTGCTTATGTTTTGAAAATAAAAAAACTTAGATAAAAATAAATTCAAAAATATATCAGAAAAGAAAAAGAAACATGCATGCATATGCTTTGAAAATAAAAAGGTTTAATTTAAAAAATTAGATTCCATAGCATTTGTGCATATTTGCTTAATGTTGCTATGACTTCATTGTCTATGGCACCTTTCAGCAAGACATAATTTTCTTCTTTATCTCTTTTAATTAGATTTGTTTTTGCTTTGTCTGAGATCATGATTGCTACCTCTGCTTTCTTTGTTTCACCCGGAACATAATAGATTCTGCTTCAATTCTTACATTTACCATGTATGTGTCTCTCTGCTTCAAATATATTTCTTGTAAACAACACATTATAGGATTCTGGTTTTTAGTCCATTCTCTAAGCTGCTTCCATTTTATAGGAGTAGTCATCCCATCCACATTTAAAATTATGATAACTGTGTGTTTCCCTGCATGCTATTTTTTCACTTGTTTATCCCCCTCTTTTTATTACACTTTACCCTTTTCCCACACACGTGTTTTATTTTTAATGACCACCTTCCCCAATATACCCTTTCTTTTATAAATCTTCCTTCCCCATTTTAAAAATCTCCATTCCTTTTTATTTCCTTGAAGATAGATATCAAGATAGATAATCAAGTGAATGTATATATTATTCCATCTTTGAGACACTTTTGATGAGAGTAAGATTTAAGCTTTGCCCATCACAACCATTGGCCTCCCCTCCATTATGATAATTCTTTCATGCCTTTTTATGTTGGATAACATATCCCATTCAATCACCCTTTTATTTTGTTTTGATGGTCATTATCCCATCAAAGTCACTATATATCTATATATAGATAGATAGATAGATATACGTACTCTCTATCTACATATATTCCTCTTTATATATTGCTCTTAAAATAATAGTTGTTAAGAGTTACAAATATCTTGTCATATAAAAATATAAACAATTTAAACTTATTGAATTTCTTATGTTTTCTCTTTCTTCTTTCTTTTTTACCTTTTTATGTTTCCTTTGAGTCTTTCATTTGGAGGTCAAGTTTTTTGGTTTATTTGTTTGTTTATGTAGAATGATCTTTTAATTAAAAATGCTTGAAAGTTCTCCATTTTGTTAAATATCTATTTTTCCTCTGAAAGATTATATTCAATTTTGCTAGAACTGATTCTCAGTCGTAATCCTAATTCTTTTGTCTTCCAGTATGTTATATTCCAAGCCCTCAAGTTCTTTAATATAGAAGCTGCCAAATCCTGACTCTAGCTAAACAATATTTAAGTTGTTTCTTTTTGGCTGTTTGTAGTACTTTCTCCTTGACTATGATATTCTTAGGGGTTTTCACTTTGGTATCTCTTTTAAGGAGTAATCTGTGGATTCTTTCAATTTCTATTTTGCCCTCTGATTCTAATATATCAGAGCAGGGTTTTGTTTTTTGTTTTTGTAAAGCAATCAAAGTTAAGTGATTTGTCCAGGGGCATGTGGCTAGTAAATACTTTCTTTAATAATTTCTTAAAATATGTTGTCCAGCCTTTGTTTAATCATGGTTTTCAGGTAATCCAATAATTCTTACATTATGTCTTCTCCTAGATATATTTTCTAGATTGGGTTTTTTTCCCCAATGAGAAATTTCACATTTTATTATATTTTTTAAATTTTTAAAAAATTCTGTATCTTGATGTCATATACTTATTAATTTCCATTTGTTCAATTCTAATTTTTAAATAAGTATTTTCTTTAATGAGGTTTTTTTGTACTTCCTTTTCCATTTGGCCAATTTTATTTTTTAGGGAGTTATTTTTCTCAGTAACTTTTTATATATCTTCTCCCATACTATTAAATCTTTTTTATGATTCTTTTACATTACTCTCATTTCTTTTCCCAATTTTTATCCTACTTTTCTAATTTCATTTCTAAAACCTTTTTTAAGTACTTCTAAAAATTCTTTTGGGACCTGAGACCAAATTACATTTTTCTTTGAGGCTTCACATATAGTCATATTTACACTCTAGTCTCCAAGTTTATGACAATCAAGCTTTTTTTTGTTTGTTTTTTGCTCATTTTTTCTGCCTTTTTTGTGATTTGGTGTTTTACATGAAAGTTGGGCTCTGGTCCTCCATTATCCCAATCTTTTTGAGTGAGACTCTGGGCTTTCACTGGGCTTCAGAGAATAATGACTTTTCTTCTCTGGAAGGTAGGCATCCCTTCTGGTTTGTACTGGTGGGTGAAAGCTCCCTATTGGTCTCCCATAGATGTGAGGTTTAGCTGCTGACCTGTTGTAGAATAGGCCCTATTCCTGGGTTGATTATGAAAACAGGGTCTCTCTGCTGGGAGGCCCCAGATATAGGAGCTCACTGTTGAGCAACCCAACAATAGGGCTTCACTACTGGTCAACAATGGGGTCAAGTTCTCACTGGTGATTTGTGCTAAGGGAGAGGTTCCGAGTTGCACAGGATCTAGGAAGCTACTGCCTTGCAGAAGGGCGGGGCCTTGCTAGTGGATTGCCCCAAGCTGAGAACCTTGCTACAAGCCACTGCTGCTTCTTTCCCCTCCCACCACAGTTAGATAGACCTTTTCTGCCAGACTGATAGGCTGCTTCCATGCTCCTAATAAATTATGAAGTTGTTTTGTAGTTGTTGGAAGAGCTTCAGAGGGCTCCTTCCTCAGTCCACCAAATTGGCATCTGAAGTCCCAAAATGATTGTAAAAAAAATACACAAAAACAACAAGTAAGCCAGTTCGAGTGCAGCATTTTTATAGCATTTCCTATTTTCCTATGTGTCAGGTCTGTATAAGCACTTTATAAATATTATAATTATTTTGTCTTTACAACAATTCCGCAAGGTAGGTACTATTGTTATCCCCATTTTACAATTTAAAAAATAGGCAAACAGAGGTCACATGACTTGGGGTGAAAAAATAAAAGAAAAGAGAATATTAGTTTTTGTTTGCTAAAAAATAATTAATTTGATTTTAAAAATTAAAATTTACTGAATTGTCTTAGAAAAAGATAAGCTGAATTTTAAAGGATGAGAAGAGTTCAACAGGCAGAAGTCACAGTGGGAGGTGACATTTTGAGTGTGGAGAACAATGTGAGCAAAAATTCAAAAATAAGAAAGCATAAGATATACACAAGAGTTTAGAGAATAGCCAGTTTGACTGGAGGGTAGTGTGGAGGACAATAATATATGACAACACTAGAAAGTTAGAATGGCACCAGATTGCATCTTGAATATCATTAAAATTTTGCTCAGAAGGCAACATAGAATTATTGAAGGGCTTTAAGCATAGAAGTGACATGACTATATTCATGAATAATAATATAAATAAAAATTTCCACAACAAATCTAAATAAAAGAAAAAAATGATTCTGCATAGGCCAGGGAGTACTTTGGGAATTTTTAGTGATTTCCATTTATGAAAGTAACAATAGTTTGCTAGAGAAAATCAAAGAATCAGTCTATTTATGAATTTCTAACCTTGAAGGAACCCTAAGGAAGCAAGAAAATATCTCAGGCAATTTTCAGAGGTAGCTGAAACTGGAGTTGTCTAGGGATTCCAACTATACACCTGGGGAAAACAAACAGGAACTGAGTTGAGGAAAGAGAGAATGTCATTTCGATTCAACTCTACTGACTAACTAGCTCTTCTAGACAAGGAGAGCTTCATCTGAAATTGAGGTGATGGAGCAGAAATAGCATTTCTGAAGGAGTTCCTTCATTTGGGGAAACATTTTGTTACCTTCCTGAAGGCAGACAAAAAGATAATGTAACAGATAATAAGAGAGCAGGAACACCTATCACTAGGTACAAGCATTTGGCTTCTCTTCCTCTTTGCTTTATCAATGCTGTAAATAGCAAATATTGGGACAATAGCTTTTCTATAAGTAGGATATGCCTGAATTAAACCCAGCACCACTATCTTTTCTTTCAGACACAGAGCCTAGGAGATGTGGTGGCCAAGAAGGTCACAGTTTCCCGAGAAAAATGGGAACCTGAGTTTACCACTAATACCTTTTGGTCTTGGACACAATCTATTCTAATCAGCAGAGTCAGGAGTTACTGTAGGTTGCATCTGGCTCTTCTAGGATTCAGGAGACCCATGTATTAATAATCTTAACTCTGATAAGTCATTTGAATAATATTGCAAACTGATTAACCTTTTCTGAATCTCAGTTCTTTTTTTTCTAAGAAACAAAAGGATATACTAATATAATATTGATGAAGCTCTAAATTAACCAATCATTCTGGAAAAACAATCTGAAACAACATGAGAAAAGCTACTAAACTGTTTATGTTTTTTGACTCAGCAGTTCCTCCATTAGTCAAATGCCCAAAAGAAATCAAAGACTATTAGAACCATACCTAAATGTGAAGGGCCAGGTCAGTTATCTGAAAATCCCCACAGCTGTGAATCATAATACACTTATAGGAATTGCAACTCAGCCTTTACTGACACAGATGTTGCTTGTGAATTGGGAATGAAATAAGTTGGAAGCAAGCAGGAAGAGGACAGAGGTCAGACAATGCAACTGCCTCTCCATCTCCTTGTATTGTTATCACCCTCTCACATGAAGGGATCTATTCTACTGGTCAGAATTAGATCCCCAGAAGCCACTAACAGATTGCTCCTGTAACAAAAGACTAAATTAAAGAACCACAATATTTATAATAGCTCTTTTTTCTGTAGTAACAGAACTTGGAGTTGGATTCAAATCTCAACTTTGCAATCACGATATGTATGATTGTGTTTGTTTTATTCATTTATTTAATATTTTATTTATTTATTTAATATCTTTATTTATTTATTTACTTGCTTGTTGATTTATTGATTTAATATTTTCCCCAGTTACATTTAAAACAGTTTTTATATTTGTTTTTAAAATTTTTGAGAGAACTCAAGTTTTGAGAAAACTTTTAGAGATCCAGATTCTCTCCTTTATCCCTACCCTCATTAAGAAATCACAAGTGAACAAATCTGTATCATTTTGACAAAAGTCTCTTTTGTTGTTGTTGTTGTTGTTGTTGTTGAGTTTTTTCGATTGTAACTGTCTCTTCATGATCCCATTTGGAATTTTCCTGGCAATGACATTAGAATGGTTTGTCATTTCCTTCTCTAGTTTATTTTTACAGATGACAAAATTGAGGCACAGTTAAGTAATTTTCCAAGGGTCACCCAACTAGTAAATGTCTGAGGCTATATTTGAAATCAAGAAAATGAGGTTTCTGACATCAGATACAGCACTATCTACTGTGCTACTCAGCTGCCCATAGTCTTTTGGTCAAGGTTAAATTATTTAACCTTAAATGGTTATTAGATTCAATCTCATTTATAAAATGAAGAAATTGAACTCAAAGACCTTTAATGATTCATTCCAAGTCAATAATCCTGTGTTATCCTGAAAAGTTGTTCAAAGTGGATGGTGGTTGAACAAAATAATCTATGAATGTAATAGAATTGCACTCTAAGATATATCATTTATGAGAAGTTTGGAAAAACACACAAAGGTTTATTTTTTTATATCTGTTCATCCTATGCAATCCATTTCTTCCCATAAATTTGGCACAAGGAAGCTATCCAATGAGCTTGAAACCTTCCTCACTTTCTCCCAACATCATAAGGATGTGGATGGAGTACTCTGGCTATCTATCTGTCATTCTTCCACACAAGAGAAAAAAAATCTGCAATAAGGCAAAATAAAAGAACACAAAAGGTAACTGAACTAAAAAAACATTGTTGTCAAATATTGACTCAGAGGCTAGATGAATCTGGATGCTCAATGGGACTATTTGACATAGATGCTATATTCAACTTCATATGCTTGTTTTTTTACATTGTCACAAGGGAGGAGTCAAGAAAAAAGGAAAAATGGTTATGATGTAAAAACATAAAGGCATTAATACCTTTAATCTTATGTTAATAATGTTAATGAAATATCTTCCAGCTCTTTAAAAGAAAAATAACTTTTTTCTTATTAAAAACTACATTCAAAACAGAACTAATGGTAACTGGGTCTGATAGCACAAGAATAAACAAAGGCAAGAATGATTCAGTAATAATGGTCCATTTAGAGAGCAAAATCAAGATTCATGAGCAACACTGAGATAAAGCAATATTCTAGACCAGGGCTTCTTAAACTTTTCCTACTCACTCAGTAAATTTTTACATGACTCTATGTATATATACAGTAGGTATACAAATCAAACATTTACTGATGACTCAAACATTCAATTATGAGACCCCATATAAGGTTATGATCCACGCTTAAGAAGCTAGGTTCCAGACTCCAAAAAACCATCCTCCTACCCAAAAGCTCAGAACCAAATCAGACAGAACCAGATTTCATATGCTCTGCCTCATATGCTTGAAACAAGGAGAATAGGATAAAAATCAAAGAGAGAAATTCCAAACCCCCCAGAGACAAAAACAAACTTCTAGAAAGGCATCTGAATGAGCTCTGTGAGAATAGGATCTACTTCATTTTTGTCCTTGTATTCTCATGGCCTCACCCAGGTACCTGGCACACAGAAGACACACAATGTCCCACATATCATTGAGAAGGAAAAATGGGGAAGGGAAAAACAGCTTCAAAAAAAAGGCAAAGATAAGAAATAGAAAACAGAGGAAAAGAACAGAGAGTGGAATTCAGAGATTTGGGGACTGGGGAAGAGATAAGAGAAGCAGAGGACAAAAATGCTGAGAAAAAAAGAAAAGAACAAGAGTGACTCCTGGCAGAAAATTAAGATTTTCCCTTGATACAAAAGGTACTTCAGGAGCACAAAAAAGGGCACAGTAATATTCCTGAGGTTTGAGTAATCCCTTATTATAATGTCATTGAGCTTAAGGAAAATGATGACTCCCTTCAGTACTACAACTACATAGACATTTTGAAGTCTTCCAGTATCTCTTCCAATTTCATTATCTCCATATGTCTAGTATATTGGTGCATCCAGGGACATCTTGAGAAAGTACATGAGTCCCTGATGTTTTAAGAGCATTGCAAAGGCTGCCCCCAATCCAAGTGTTATTGGGAAGCAAGTTTTCTAGCTGTCTGGGGATCTTCTGAGCCCTAACATGAGCTAATCTACCCCCCTCTGAATAGTTTGATTCCATAAATACTAAGCAGCTACAATGAGCAAAGCCTTGTGCTGAGTTCTGGAAATATAGAAATGAAAAAAGACACAGTCATTCTATCCAGAAGTTTACAATGTTACTGGAATTATTCCTGACATGAAGAAATAGGCCAGAATTCTAGACCTGCCTGAGGCAAGCTTTAGATCCCAGACTATAATGACATGAGACACTTATAGACTTTTGAACGGTTAATAAAACATGGTTTACTTAGACAGAATCTAGAAAATATACTCAAAGATACAGCATTACAGATGACTAACTTTGATAGACTTCTCAGCAATGCAAGGATCTAAGAATTCCAAAACACTGATGATAGAAAATACTATTCATATACAGAGAAAGAACTATGAAATCTGAATGTATATAGAAGCATAGTATTTTCTTTTTTCTTTCTTCTAGTTTTTTCCTTTTGTTCTTATTCTTCTTTTACAATATGACTAATGTGGAAATATGTCTAATATGATTGTACATGTATAACCTATATCAGGTTCAATGCTATTTTGGGAAGAAGAAAGGAGAATGGGAGGGATAAAGAAAAAAGATGGCAATCAAAATCTTAGGAAGCTTCTCTATCTCTGGGTTGGCCATGCCAGCATGTCTGAAGATTGGGGCAACCCTTAGGAAGGAGCCAGTGAGTCTCTTTAGATGGCTTTTGCAGTTGAGTAACAAACCAGTGAATTAATCAAACCTTAGCACCTGGACCAAATAAGTCTTCAGGAGAACTACATGAAAAGTTGCTCTAGCCTAGTGGCAGGAATCTTAATTGATATTAATCTTACAATAAATAAGATACAGGGCAGAACAGGAGAAAAACAAAGGACTGTCAGGCAAAGAATGCTGCTATTTGTCCTTCATTCTTATATGAATGACAATGGCATCAGGCAGGTGATGCTATGACATGCAAGCAAATTAGATTTAAGTGAGTGAAGGCTGTGCAAAGTCGCCTGTTGCACTTTCTCCTCAAGAATCATCTGAGTCCAGTGGCAACATATATATCAGGATGAATGGAGATAGCCCCAGGCACAGTATGAGAACTTGGCCTCTTTAAGCTAGTCTTTAATAGGTCTCAGTTTGATTAAAGCAGTGCCCAAACAGTGATTCAGGCTAAGAAATGGGGCAAAGAATGACTTCTTTTACCTAATCAAACAATAAAATAAAATAAATATGTGTAAATTCACACATATAAATATAATATAATTAATGTGGGCATAATGTGTATATATATATTCTCCACTTCATTTCACATATATAAATGTATATGTAGATATATGTTCATATAAAACTTACTATTGATCAATCCATGAGAACCAGAATGATTTGGGTTTAAGGCATGTCCTAGCCCATAAACTCCAAGATATCTTGCTAAGTTTCAGTGATTAGAACTTACATTCCTTCAGAGCACCTATAAGTAAGGGTATGATATCCTATGTGGACAGAGGGAAGATTTATACAGGAAGAGAGAAATGCAATCATATGCTTTGTTATATCCTTCGATTATCAAATGATTTTTTTCTAGATTGCCTATGGTTTCTGTAATTCTGTGGTCCTCATTTCTATCTTATCACTGCATCTTATTGAAAAAGCCCCCTCCAAACTCAGAAGAGTTGGGTTTAAATCTTACTTTTACTTATTTATATACTTAATTAGTTCTATCAGATTAAATACTTAGTTCCCTTACATCCTTGCAACCTGGGGTAAATCTTCTCTGGATCTCTGTTTCTTCATCTATAAAATGGAGAGGTTAATTAGAAGGTTTCCATAGTTCCTTCTACCTCTGAATCATATAACTAACAAGCATGCTGAAACCCTGTGGTGAAGTTGGAAATCAGTTCAACCATTCTATATTTCCATTTAGAATTATGTGTTGGTGGAACATTGTTGGTGGAATTGTGGATACATCCAGTCATTCTGGGGAGCAATTTGGAACTATGCTCAAAAAGCTATCAAACTGTGCATACCCTTTGACCCAGCAGTGCTACTACTGGGCTTATATCCCAAAGAGATTTTAAAGAAGGGAAAGGGACCTGTGGCAACCCTCTTTGTAGTGTCCAGAAACTGGAAACTGAGTGGATGCCCATCAATTGGAGAATGGCTGAATAAATTGTGGTATATGAATATTATGGAATATTATTGTTCGGTAAGAAATGACCAGCAGGAGGATTTCAGAAAGGCCTGGAGAGACTTACACGAACTGATGCTGAGTGAAATGAGCAGGGCCAAGAGATCATTATTTACTTCAACAACAATACTATATGAGGATCAATTCTGATGGATATGACCCACTTCAACAATGAGATGAACCAAATCAGTTCCAAAAGAGCAGTAATGAACTGAACCAGCTACGCCCAGGGAAAGAACTCTGGGAGATGACTGTGAACCACTACATAGAATTCCCAATCCCTCTATTTTTGTTCTCCTGCATTTTTTATTTCCTTCACAGGTTAATTGTACAGTATTTCAAAGGCCGACTCTTTTTGTACAGCAAAATAACTGTTTGAACATGTAGACTTATATTGTATTTAACTTATACTTTAACATAATTAACATGTATTGGTCAACCTGCAATCTGGGGAAGGGGTGGGGGGAAGGAGGGAAAAAGTTGGAACAAAAGGTTTGGCAATTGTCAATGCTGAAAAATTACCCATGCATATATCTTATAAATAAAAAGCTATAATAAAAAATAGAATTATGTTTAACCTGAGTACCACAGCTCATTGGTATGGGTCTCTATTTGATGGAGATCAATGCTCTGTGCCTGCATATGAGGCAGAGAAGAATTGGCAAGAGAAAGATATGAAACAGATGTAGTCTCTTCAGTCTCTTTGGATTCTTCAGACTTCTAAATTCAGGAGAGCAAAAGAGAAAGAAGATGGACTATCCCATCCTCTTTTCTTCAAGTAGGTGAAACACAGGAGTTGACCAATAAAATGGACAGTAATGCCTGCAAAAAATGTCTAAGTGGGAGAAGTGAATGGACTCTCTTTAAGGAAAGGCAGGTGAACAAACACCCAGGAGTCATTGTCCTTATAAACTGGTTGAGTTCATTGTGATTGTTATCTGGACTGTATGTTACAGGGAAGGGAGCTATTCTATTGGATTTTGCTGTTAGTAATTTTCTTTGTTGATATTGCATTGTACTCATTGCTTATAGAGGATCAGGGAGGAAAGGGCAGAGGAAGAGGACCCTTAGAGAGTCACAAGTTACATTTACATTTTGGGAAGAGAAACCAAGTAGTATGACTACAGCTGACTGAGAGCCAGTTGTTAAATTTTCCACCGGAAATACCTGAGAAATCATCAAATACCCCAAATCAGAACTTGAGTTGTTGTTATATTGATTGTCTTAGAGAAGGGGGGAAATGCTAAAAATGCAGATTAAACTTAAAAGGATCTTTTTTTTCAGAGGGTCAGTTGTTAAACATTTACCATGCACTCCAGAGTATGCCACAAAAATTGTTTTTAGAGAGAAGGACTCTGGAGTTAAACTTGTTCCATGTATGATGAGCTAAAATTCCAGAGGTATAAGTTTCTTCAATCTCAGATAAACACTCTCAAGAGAGAGGCAGTTTATAAATGTGAAACATTATCACTGGGAGAAGGAAATGTCAAGGCAAAGGGAGCACAGAAGAGCAAACATAAACAGTTTGGGAGCTAAAAATTGTCTGCAAAATTATGGAATAGCATTGTATTCATTCTTCTGTTACTCTTCATGATGCAGAATAGAGACTGATACAGTCCTTCTCGTCCACCCCTCCCCCACTTAGCCCTCTCTGGTCATCTCTTGACAGATGCCACTGCATGTGAGTATCTTAATGCTTTAGTAACATTCTGCATAACCCAGTTATTCTGCTAAAAATAAGGCTTATAAATTGAGGCTGTGCCTGAGGAGAAAGCAATGTTATAAGCTCATCACCTGGTGATGTTCAAACCTAGTTTTAAAAATATAATGCACCTCCCTGGAGGAAGTGGATGACCCAGTTCCAACTTCATAGAATCTGTTTAAATCAGAGGGGTGAAAGTCAGGGCTACTTGCAGGCTACTATTTCTGTGGTGATTTACAATCACTTGATGATGGGCTACTTTATGGTCCACAGATCACTCACTGTGGACCTCACTAATGCATTCTTTTTAAACCTGACTCCTAACCTGCTCTCAAACTCTGGGGAACAACCTGACTCAGTAAATTCATTGCTGAAGACTTTTCTGCCATCTTTGTTCCTTTTCTGTGTATCTAGACTCCTTTCTTAACATACTAAACTCTTTGAATCCTAGAAGTGAATCCTTGGTTTCCTTATATTCCCCAATGTGCCTCGTTTCAGATGTTCTTACACATATAGTGGGTTATCCATAAATATTGTTGTCTCATTTGAAGCTACCATATTCAGAATCAGCTTTGAATGCCGAAATCAATTAATTTCTTTACTACTGTAATGAGCATACTTCTCTCTTCCAGAGCAAAGCCAACTACACCATCCCCATAGGATTCTACAGGTACTTAAAAGATTTGCATTATCTTGTCCCTACTGCTATTGACCCAAAATCCATTCTGAATGTTTCCTCCCCATTGTTTACTCTCATTGACTAGCACCCCAGTTCCATATAAACCACTTAACATCAATTAGCTTTTATAAAAGTACATTTATGTAGTGTTCTGATTAGCTTTCTGGAGATCTTGGGACCAGCTTTCATTTCGGCAATCACCATGAGAATGGTCACGTGATAAAGTCCAAAAATCTTTATTATTTCCTTCACAGTCTGTCTCCTTGCCTGGAGCCTGGCTAGCTTTCTAGAGGCTCTTCAGACGGATCTTGGTCTCAGTGGGGGAAGCAGGAGAGCCACCACGATGGTCTCTGTCTTGAAGTCTCTCTGAGTCCGAGAGCTTGAGCGCCAGCCTCCAGTCCTCTGTCTTTTCTGAGTCTGTCTCTGGCTGAGTTTGTCCCAGTTTATATACTCTATTACAGTTACATCATTACAGTATACTGAATATAAACCGATCATTATATCATTAGGGCAATCATACTGAACTAGAGAAATCACATGCTTCTCTCCCTACCACCTTCATCCATGGGGAAAATGGGTACAGATTTAGCAGTTTCTACATAATATTCATCACACCAGGTTCTTGTTCAAATGTAGCATTACTATTAAATGAGTCCTTGTTTCAATTTTTGCTCCCTGGAGCATCATTTCCTAAATGGACTCAAACTTCTATTGTCAGATATGGACTCAAATTCCAGACTCTCAGACTCCTGGACTCCTGATGTTTTAAAACTCACGAGGTCAAAACTTCCCTATTATTCTCCTTCACTTAAAATGAAAGAACAAATGCCAAGGCAGGCAAAGATTGGAGTCTATACTCATGGAGTCACATGTTAATCTCAGAGAGAGACATAAGGATCTCCCCTTATAGCATTAGCTCTCACCAGACACCATTATCAAAGGAGTTCCAAAAGAGGGAGGTGTATCCTACTAAGGCCTTTGCAAAAAGGCATTTCCAGTTTTGGTTCCATAATTGCAGCTAGATGAAGAGGCTGTCATTCACCAAGAGATCAGCAAACCAAAATCAGTTACAGAAACTCTCTACATGCACCAAAGCTTCCCCAATGTACTTCCATTGCCTATTATCACATCTCTCCTAAAAACAGGCTTCTTCCCCATAAAGAACAGCAGCAGACACAGTCTCAAACATCATTACACTAGCTATACATTATACCAACATCTTCCAAGTACCAAACTTTTGATTCTCCTACTTTCCAAGGCACCAGGAAAGATTACAAGGTCCTTATCCTTAAGGCATTCATAATCTAGCTGGAGAAATAAATCATACATTATTGAAAAGATTACTAACTATTCTATACTCACACATTCCATTCCATTCCATTCCAGTCAAATGAGGGCTAGAGAAATGGATAAGTAGGGACATGAATTGAGAATTTGGTATTTCAACTGGAACAAGAATCTTGGGTGTTGAGGAAGGTAAGCTTCACCAAAAGGTGAACTCCAAACAGGGGACTAGAATAAGTAAAGGTACTAGAGAGGGAGTATAGAGTCAGAAAAGATGCATAGGGGCAAAGAAGAGGCAAGAGAGATAAGACTGGAGAGAAATAGGGATAGGGATAGAAGGACAGTGCGGTGACAAGAGAGAAGGATTTTCTTGATGACTTATAATCAATCTATATTCGACCAGAATGTTCTAAGGAGTTCCTACCAAATTCTCAATTCATGTCCCTATTTTTATTCTTTGCACAAGTACTATATCTCATTCATTTTTGTGTCTGTGCAGTCTAACAGTGTTATGTACACAGTGGTGCAAATTAAATATTTGTTAAATAAAAAAGGAAAAAAAAGAAGAAAAGAATTCCACTTATTACTCACAGATGTCCTTCCATTATCATATCAAGAATGTGAGTTTGAGAAGCACGATGGTGGAGTAGAAAGGGAAACGGAACAAAACTGAAGCCCCAAATCTGCCACTAACTACCTATGAAGCCTCAAAGAAGCACTTTTGAGCATCAGTTTCATATGTAATATGAAGATCTTAGTATCAGTGCTGCCTATCATATAAGGTTCTAATGAGGAATATATGAGATGATGTTTATAGACAATTTATATCAACAAAGTATTGTATAAATATTTTTAAATGCTCTTCTTAAGAAGAGGTGAATAAATCTTACCCAATAGCCAAAGGCTTCAGAATCCCTGAATTATAATTTTTCTCATGATATAAAGTCCCTCAATGTGATTTTTTGTTGTTATTTTTTCAGTCATATACAACCCTTTAGACACAAATTTTCTTGGCAAATATTCTGAAGTGGTTTTCTATTTTCTTCTTCAGCTTATTTTACGGATGAGGTTTTGAAGGCAGACAGGGTTAAGTGATATCCAAGGTGTCTCTTTCCCTCTCCTTCTCCTTCTCCCTTTTCTCCTCTCATACACAGCATGCATGTACACCCATATATGCACACATGCACACACAGTAAATACAATGTAATTTCTGGGGGTCCTACCAGAGGGGGAATACAGGAAAAACATTCTATGGAAGATAATATTTGAGATGAGCTCTAATTCTAAAACACAGAGGCATCTGTAGTCATGGGGTAGTCTATATAAAGGCCATAAAAAGATGGGAAATAAAATTTTATATGTAAAAGACAACAAATAGGCCTGTTGGTTGGACTTGAGTGTGTGAACAGCAGGTAAAAATTGGATTAGAGCCAGATTTTGAAAGGTTTTAATTGTCAGAGGAGTTCATATTTAATCTTGGAGGTAATAGAAAATCTTTGGAGCTTCTTGAAAGGGGAGGTGACATAATCTTCATTATGTAGTCAGGGAAGATTTCCTGGAGAAGATGGGACTAAACCACCTTGAGTTGCTATCATTAAAATTAGCTCATATACCATTTGCTTTGAAATGATTCATTCAATTGGTCAACATAACAAAAAAGGAAAATATCAAATGATGGTAGGGAATGTGAAAAAAATAAGTACACTAATACAAATTTTCAAAATATGCACACTAATAAAATTTTAAAATAAGTACTCTGTTGGTAGAGCTGAAAATTGGAATAACCATTCTGGAGAACAATTTGGAACCATGCCCAATGGGATATAAAATTGAGCATCCACCTTCATTCAATAATACTGCTTTTAGAACTAGATCCCTAAAGAAATAAAAGACAAAGGAAAAGGACAAAAATTTACAAAAATACTTATAGCAGCTCTTTTTGTGGTGGTGAAGCATTGGAAATTGAAAGGATTTCCATCAACTTGGAAATTACTGAACAATTTATGGGATATTAAAGTGCTAGAATACTATTGTGCTATAAGAATGACTTCAGAAGAATCTGAGAAGACTTATATGAACTGATGCAAAGTGCACTCAGTAGGAGAACATTATACCCAGTAACAATAGAGCTGTAACGGTGATCTATAATGTTCTAATTAGTTTTCTGGAGGTCTTGGGATCAGCCTTGATTTCAGCAGAATGATCACCACAAGAATAGTCAGGGATAAAATCCAAAGGCTCCTTGTCTCCTTCAGTCTCCCAGTTTGCGTTAGCAGTCTCAGTCAGTCAGCCAGTCAGCAACCTGTACATCCAAATGTAATGTCCTGTTTTCTAGAGTCCCCGAGTTGGGGTGACAATGTACCGTTGCTTTCTAGAGCCCCCACACTGAGGTGGATTAAAATATATTGTCCAGACTAGCTCTCTGGAGGATCTTGGAACCAGCTTGAGTCCTTGGTCTTAGTAGAGAAGTGATGAAGGCAGGAGAGCCATCATGAGGCTGGCCAAGTCTTCTCCTTTGTGGCTGAGTTTGTCCCCAGTTTATATACTCTATTATACATTCATTATAATGAGTATAAGCCAATCATTATATCACTAGGGAACCATTATTTGTTGTAAGATTAAATCAATCATATTGAACTAGAGAACTATTAATCATCATGCTAAACTAGATAATCATCGTCTTATCAATTCCTCTGAGTTAACACCTTGTTTCAAGTATACTTCTTTCAAGTATATTTCTTCAGAGTTCTAGCCCATTATAGTAATCAACTATAAAAGACTTAGCTATTCTGATCAGTACAATGATTCACAACAATTCCAAAGAACTCATGATGGGAAATGCTATCTACCTTCAGAGAGAAAACTGATAGACTCTGAGCACAGATTGAAGTATATTTTTTCTTTATTTTTCTTGCTTTTTTAAAGTGGTTAATGTGGAAATGTTTTGCATATATGTTTCATGTGTATAATAGGCATTGTTTTTCTACTCAGTGAATGAAAGGAGTAGAGACAATCTGAAAATGAAAATAAAAATTTTAAAAAGAAGCGATTTATTTAAATTACATACAGTGGGTGCTTAAAAATTGTTTTATGAATGAATGAATGGTCTATATCCAACACAACTTAGGGGAAACCTCAGAGTTGCTAAAGAATGGATTTTTCTTACAACCTTATAAGCTGAAGTGCAAACTCATCTTTTCTTCACTATTTGGATATAAGCAGGGGAGAAAAGTAAACCTTTACTCTGTTCTACATATATGGCTGGTACAAAGATTTTTCTTTTAAGAGAAACTCATTATTCCTGGAGGAGGAAGTCTAACACTGCCCTTTTATATCCCTACAGACCTGTTTTATTTGTAAATTAGTTCAAAATCCACATCTTCCCACTCCTGTTACAGTCTAAAGGAATTGAGGGAAATAAAACATGCTTAATATTAGCCTGATTGTGTTATTTCCCCTACTGTGCTGATCCTCACTCCCCACCTACCCTATCATCCCCAGAAAAATTCTCAGAGCTAGGAAGAAGCAGCAGGTGTAAAGTTAATAACAACACTATACTTGGATTCAGAAGCTCTAATTCAAATCCTAACACCAGCTTTTACTAGCTAAATGACCCCAAATACTTAACTTTCCATCTATAGACTTCAGTTTCTTCATCTGAGAAATGGGGGAAATAATTTCCAAGAGCCCTTCCAATTGTATATATTATAGCTGTATAATAGCTTGTGAGGTTGTCAGCCTCAATATGATCGTGCTTATCAAATGAGATAATTATTCAAACTAAGCACAATGCCTGGCACAAAAGTGATATAGAAATGTTGTTATTAGTATCAATTATTATTTTCTTTATACACTTGGAGGACTATATAGGCAAAGAAATTCAGAGGGTTGAATATGTTGCAGATGAGTTATGTGAACAAAACATCATATTCCTTCAAGCCAAAAACTAGTTTTCATCATAAATTCTGCTGTAGATTGCCCCCTCTGTCATGTCCACTACTTCTCTCTTCTTGAATTTCTATCTATTTGCTGCTTTCCTGCTGCCTACAAATACACACACACACACACACACACACACACACACACACACACACACACACTTTATCTTACCATTTCCTTAGGAAAAACTTTGCCTCATTTTTCACTAAAAAAACAAATGAGGCCATTACCTAGAGCTTGTTCTCACCTTCTCTTCCTGATGATCACTTATCTTTCATATGCCTTCCTCTATTCTCTTTTCTTTTTTTATTTCCCTGTGAACTAGGAAGTGTTAAGTGTCTGAGATTAGATTTGAACTCAAGTCCCTGTGACTTCAGAATTGGTGCTCTATCCATTGCACTACCTAGCTGCTCCTGCCTTCCACTATTCTCTCTCACTTCACCCCTCTCTCATATGAAGATGTGAACTTCTTCTTTTGATAAAGCAAACTCCACTGTACAAAGAAGTGATTCTTTTCCATTTCACCTTCTCTAGCATATTGTCCCCTCTATTAACTCTACTCTCACTTATCTTCAATCTTTCCCTATCTTTGTCAGCTTTCCTACTGTCAAAATTATGTCCCCATTCTCCCAACCTCCAAAAAAAGCACATCTCTCCTCCTTGAAAAGGCCATCTAAAATAGCTATCTCCACTTCCTTTTCTCTCATTCTCTTCCTTCTTTGAACTCAAGCATTTGATCTCATCATTCAACTGAAACTACTCCTCTTCAAAGAGACTAATGATCTCCTAGATGTCAAATCTAATGTTCTTTTTTTTGGTCTTCATTCTTCTTGACCTCTGCAGTTTTTGATTGTTGTCTTTCACTGTTATCTCCTTAATCACTTTTTCTCGCTACATTTGTGTAACAGGGCTATTTCTGGTTCTCTTACTATCTATCTGACTGTTCCTTCTCTATCTCCTTCACTGTATTTTCATCAACATCATCCCTACTACCCATGAGGGTCAGATAAAGCCCTGTCTTTGACCTTTTTCTTTTCTCCCACTAAACTGTTTCACTTGATGACTTCATGTGCTTCCCTAAATTCAGTTACCATTTCTATGCAAAGTTTTTTTTCAAAAGTTTTCCAATTCAAAGTTTTTTTAATTAAAGCTTTTGATTTTCAAATACATATGTGTGTGTATAGATAGATAGATAGATAGATAATCGGATTAGAGAAGGAAGAGACTAAAACCTAGGAAATCAATCAGAAGACTATCTTTATATTGTTATATATATCATTACACATTTTTACAGGATCATACCTTTTATTTCAGAGAAGGGGTAAGAGCCAGAACACATTTGATCATTATATTTAATGCTGGAAGCTACATTTTAAGAGGATTCAAAGGAGTACTGGTAAATATTTTAAATACAACTCTTCACTTGACACTCTTTTAACATTAACTTGCATTATAAATTAAGACAACTTGGAGGTACCATTTCACACCTCTTAGATTGGCTAAGATGCCCGGAAAAGATAATGATAAATGTTAGAGGGAATATAGAAAAACTAGGATACTAATATGTGGGCAGTGAATTGGTGAACTGATCCAACCATTCTGGAGAGCAATTTGGAACTATGCCCAAAGGCTATCAAACTGGGCATACCCTTTGATCCAGCAGTGTTTCTACTGGGTCTGTATCCCAAAGAGATCATAAAAAGGGGAAAAACCCACATTTGCAAAAATGTTTATAGCAGCCCTTTTTGTAGCAGCAAGGAAATAGAAACTGAGTGAATGTCTATCATTTGGGGAATGGTTGAATAAGATATGGTATATGAATATTATAGAATATTATTGTTGTGTAAGAAATAGTCAGCAGAAAGATTTCAGAAAGGCCTGGAGAGAGACTTACATGAACTGTTGCTAAGTGAAGTGAGGAGAACCAAGAGAACATTGTACGCAGTAACAAGAAGATTATGATCAACCCTGATGAAAGTGGCTCTTTTTAGCAATGGAGTGATTAAGGCCAGTTCTGATGAACTTGTGATGGAGCAAGCCATCTGCATCTAAAGGGAGGACTATTGGGATGGAATGTAGATTAAAACATGGTATTTTCATCTTCTTTGTTGTTGTTTGTTTGGTTTTTTTCCTTCTTTCTCATTGTTTCCCTTTTGGTCTGATTTTTCATGAAACATCATGATATGTGTGGAAGTGTGTGTAGAGGAGCTGCACATGTTTAACATATATTGAATTGCTTGCTTTCTAGGGAAGAGGATGGGGGGAAAAAGGGAGAAAAATTTGGAGCATTAGGTTTTGCAGGAGTATTGAGGACTATCTTTGCATGTATTTTGAAAAGAATATGGGGCAGTTAGATGGTGCAATGGATAGAGCACTGACCCTAAAGTCAAGAGGACCTGAGTTCAAATCCAGCTTCAGAATTTAATATTTAATAATTGTGTGACCCCTGGGCAAGTCATCTAGCAAAAAGAAAGATAAGGAAGGAAACTGTAGTTTAAAAACAAAGAAAATAGGGAGATGTTATGTAAGAAAATTATATTTGGTAAACAAGTGAATATATAGATTGGACTGCCTAAAAGCCATAATCAAAGAAAGAACCTAGATATGTTTCAAGAAACTATCAAGAAAAATTTCCCCAATATGTTTGATCCAGAGGTAAAATAGAAATTGAAAACACCCACCATCACTTCCTGAAAGAAATAATAAAATAAAAATTCCCAGGAATAGTATAGCCAAATTCTAGAGCTCCCAAGTCAAGAAAAACTTATTGCAAGCAGCCAGAAAGAAACAATTCAAATGTCAGGTTTAGTTAGGATTACACAAAATTTAGTAGCTTTCACATAAAATGAGTGGAAGGCTTAGAATATGATATTCCAGAAGGCAAAGGAGCTGGTATTACAACCAGGAATAGCCTATTTAGCAAACTAAATACAATTCTTCAGAGACAAAAATGGATATTTAATTCAATAGAGGACCTTCACACATTCCTGATGAAAAAAGCAGAGCTGAATAGAAAATCTGGGATTCAAACAGAAGATTCAGAAGCATAAAAAGGTAAACACGAAAGAGTAATCATAAAGGACTCAATAAAGTTAAACTGTTTATATTTCCGTATGGGAAGATGAAACGTCTAAGAACTTTACCATTATTAGGGCAGTTAGAAGGAATTTACATAGATAGAAGCCATGGGTGTAAGTCAGATATGTGGAGTTGATCTCAAAAAAACAATTTTTTAAAAAGTAGAGATAAGAAAGAAAGTGACGAGTAAAGGGGAAAGCCAGAATGGGAAATTTTGTATTCATAAAAAAGAATTTTAAAGAAGAGTTTTTATATTGGAGAAGAAAATTGGAGGTGAAGGGCATGCAGTACACAAAACTCACTCTTACCTGAATTGGTTCAAAGAGGGAAGAATATGTACACACACTCAGTTGGGTATAGATTCTTACCCAATTGGGAAATAAGAGGGGATGCTGAGGGACAAAATGATGCTGAGGGAAAGGGACTAGATTATAAAAAGAAGAAGAAGGTAAATTAAGGGAAGTAGTACTCAGAAGCAAAACAGCTTTTTAAGGACGAATAGGATGAGAGAGAGAGAGAGAGAGAGAGAGAGAGAGAGAGAGAGAGAGAGAGAGAGAAGAATGAAGAGAAGGAAATAGGATGAAAAAGAATACACAGTAATCATAACTATGAATGTGATGGGATGAGCTAATCCATAAAACAGAAGCAGTTAGAAGAATGGATTAGAAACCACAATTTAACAATATGTGGTGTACAAGAGATACACTTGAAACAATAAAATGTACAGAGGGTTAAAGTAAAGCACTAAAGCAGAACCTATCATGCTTCAGTTGAAGTAAAAATAATAATAATAAAAATAGAAGGGGTAGCAATCTTTATCTCAGTCAAGGTCAAAACAAAAATAGACCTAATTAAAGGGAAACTGCATTTTGCTAAAAGACAATGAAATAATATCAAAAAAATTACAGCAAGATTCTTTGATGTGAGCCTTATTTCTCCAAAGTGTAAGGAACTGATTCAAATTTATAAAAATGAGAGCCATTCCCCAACTGATGAATGGTCAAGGGATAACAACAGTCAATTTTCAGGAGAATAAATTAAAGCTAGCTATAATCACATTTTTAAATGATCTAAATGACTGATTAAAGAGCAAACTGGAACAACTCTGGGGTATCACATCACACCTATTAGAAATGACAAATGATGGAGGAATGAAGGAGAATAAATACATTAATTAAGTGTTGGCAGAGTTTTGAAATGGTCCAACCACTTTGTTGAACAATCTAGAACAAAACCTAAAGAGCTATGAAATTGGGTATACCCTTTAATCCAGCAATGTCACTACTATGTCAGTAACCCAAAGAGATCAAGGAGAGAAGAAAAAGACTTTTATATACAAAAATATTTATAGTACTCTTTTTGTGGTGGCAAAGAATTGGAATTAAGGCAATGTTCATTAGTTGGGAAAAAACTAAATAAGTTATGGCTTATGATTGTAATATATGATTGTAGCATACATTGTATTATATAAAATAAGGAGGGGAGCAATGTCAGAAAAATAGGACAGAATGAAGTGAGAACTGGGATCTTATCGTGCATAGTAACAGAAATGTCATAATGGTGATTAAATGTGAAAGACCTGGATACTCTGATTAATACAATGATCCAAACAATTCCAAGGAACTCATTATGAAAAAATGCTATCCACTTCATTGATGTGAAGTTCACTCAGTTGAGAGTGAACTGATGAACTCTGATGCAAATTGAAATATAATTGTCTCACTTTTTTTTTTGCTTTTTTTGTGATATAGTTGACATGGCAATGTATTTTGTATTATTTCACATGTGTAATTAATAGAATATTGTTTGCCTTTTCTATGGTTGAGGGAACAATAAAAGGAAGGGGAAGAATATGAAACTCAAAATTTTACAAGAAAAGAATGTTTAAAATAAACAAATAATAAATTTTAAACTGCAAACAATAAAGAGCTATATGAAAGATTTCTCCAAATCACTAATAATAAGAAAAATATACATTTTTTAAAAACCCTGAATTTTTACTATACCCTCAAAGATGACAAAAGATGGGAAAAATCAATGTTAGAAGGGAAGCATAGGAAAACAAACTTACTAATATACTGCTTGTAGAAGTATGAATTGGTCAAAACATTCTGGCAAAAAAAAAAATAGAATTATGTTGAGAAAGTCACCAAATTATTTGTAGCTTTTGACTCAGTGATTTTGAAGTGGGAGGGAAACTGTTCCTTTTACTGAAGCTTATCACTCTGAAACTTTATTTCCTTTTGATCTGTGATCTCTTTTGGAGTCTCAGCCCCTCCTGGGGAAGGCATATCCTCCCAGATAAGTTATCTTTCCAGGATGCTGGAGCCTTTGATTCAATTAGAAATTCTTGTCAAAAAGTACCCCTTTGAAGTGTTGTTAATTCCAAAAGGAGATCTAGGTTGGATACCGATAAGCATCTAAACCTAGGAACCTGAGTCCTGAAGTCTCAAGATTCTTTTTAAAGGGCAATTTTTGGACTCACCCTTTGCAGAAGGATTAAAGTAACTTGCTCAGCTGCTAGGACCCTCTGCCCTCTGAGAAGGCCTTTTCTTCTCAGCGCAAGACTCCATTTCCCCAATAGGACTTTGTCACTATAGAAGTCAGTCTCTTAGAAAACTGGCTTCTATTCAACAATAAACTTTCATTTTTGTAATTCATATTTTGGGATAAGTGAATTCTTTCACTTTGAACCTGCAGCCAACCAAAAGGTGATGTTAACAACTCTCTCATTGCCACTCATTTCATCACAACTGGGAATTGAGGGGATACAAACCTCATCAATTTTACCCCCTGGGAGTATACTGGAAAGATGGCAGAATCACCAAAGTATTGGAATCACTACTGAACCAAAAAGGACCCTGTAAGTTTCTCATGAGAACTTGAACTTAGCCTCACACACTAGATCAAAGTGACAAGCATGGCCATAGAGTGACCTTGCCTATTTCTTTTCTTCTGCTTACTTGGGCATCACACATGTGAGATACTTTTATAGATAAGATCAATTATTGTTCTCCAAAAATACTAACCCTGGAAGATTCCCCTAAGCCCATTCCCATCATTGTATGTATCCTGTTATTGCTTTCATTCCCACCATTGTATACATTCCAAGCCCATTCCTATCATTGTTATTGTTTTAGGCTGTGAGAAACATATTTTTCTTGTATAATAGCTTCCTGATGATAAGTAAGGAAATTACCTAATTGCATTCTTTTTGCTTCTGTTATTTCCTTCTTGCTTCACTAGTTACAATCCTATATAAAGTCTGTGCCTCAGTTACTCTATACTGAATGTTTGGATGACATTGGTCAGCTAGCTTTTTAAATTCTCTACATTAAAAGATTAAAAACCAATCTCTGTCTTGTCTCGGTTTCTCTGTCATTACATCACAAATTGCTAAAAAGGGATGTCAGGTACCATCTTGTTCAACTTATGTATGAAAGGAATTTCCAACATAACAAAAATCATAGTTAATATTTATTTAGTACTTTAAGATTAACAAAAGACTTTGTATATTTTATCTTGTATGATTTCACAGCAATCTTGTGAGTTCAGTGCTATTGATATGCTATCATGAAGAAACTGACAGTGGACAAGATTATAACAGTATCACTCCACCTATTGTCTATAAATGTCTATAAATTACAAATCCTGTAAGGAAGAATTTGGATTCAGTTCTTCCTCATTCCAAGTCCAGCATTCTATCCACTATACTACCTTCCATACTACTCATATTCAACAAGGGTTCATTCAGACTCTGCTTGAAGACTTTCAGGAAGCGAAACCTACCACCTCTCAGAGCAACTCTTTTGGGCAGCTTTGTTAGGAAATTAGAGCCTTGGGCACTTATATGTATAACTCTAGGCAAGTCACTTAACTGTCTGCCTTAGTTTCATCATCTACAAAATGGAGATAACGATAGCACCTATGTCCCAGGGTTATTGTGAAAATAAGATGAGATAATGCTTATTAAAAAAATATTTAAAGTGCTATGTAGAATCTCAGATATTATTATTATCATAATTAAATGTTTTCTCATATGGACTCTAATCTCTTTCTATAGCTTACACACATTGATTCTACTTATGCCCTTTGGGATAAATGGATAATTTATTAAAGTGTATTTAAAATATGATAAAAATGGAAATATGTTTAAAATAATTGTACTAGTATAGCCTATATTATATATTATATATATATTATATATATTGCTTACTGGGGAAGGGGGGGGAAGGAGAAAAATTTGGAACACAACATCTTACAAAAATGAATGTTAAAAACTATATACATATTTGGAAAAATAAAATACTATTTAAAAAACTATCTTTACATGTAATTGAAAAAAATAAAATACTATTGGGGAAAACAATGAAATACACTTTTTTAAAAAGTCTGTTGAAAAACTTTTCTTGAATTTGCTCACTTCTCTCTTCTGGCACTGTCATTACTCTAGTGCAGGCTTTTCACTACCTCACACCTGAAATGTTTCAGTAGCCTGTTGTTTGGTCTTCCTAAATCAACTTTCTCTCCTTCTAGTCCACCTTCTCAGTTGTCAAGATGAGCCTAGGGTCTGACCATGTTATTCCCTATTCAAGAAAATCCACTGACTCCCTTTTAAATCAAATGTAAAATCTCTGCTTGGTGTCATAACCTGCTCCTTTTACCTTTCTAGTCTTCTTGTATCTTGTACCTCTCCACATACTCTGTGATCCAATGACACTGCCCTCCTTGCTATTCCTCACATTTCCTGACAGAGCATTTTCACTGGCCGTCCCTTACTTGGAAATCTCTCCCTCTTCATCTCCTCCTAAATTTCTGACTTCATTCATTTTAAGCCAAAATCCCTTCTTCTACAAGAAGTCTTTCAGAGTTTCCCCTTATATTAGTGGTTTCCTTCTGAGACTGCTTCAATTTTGGAACCAAAGTGGTCCCAAAAATTTTAGTGCAATTTTAAACTATCCAAGCTTGATAGTTTAAGCACTAAGCACTTAGAGCAGTCTGAGCACTTGATTAAGCTTTTTGAGACAAACTCTGTGTTTGTTTTTAGATATTTTTGCATATTGTCTTCCCTATTAGACTATGACTTCTTTAAGAGTTGGAGATCTTTTACCTTTCTTTAGCACACTTAGCAGAGTATCTGGCACTTTGTAGACATTTAATAAATGCAAGTTGACTGTTTGACTGCAACTAATGACTGAAATGACCTTTTCCCCCTCTGCCTAGTAAAATCCTTAGCTCTTTTCAAAGCAAAATTAAAGTAAGATCTAAGGGAGACCTTTCCTTATTACCCCAGTGGCTAAGTACTTCACTCTGCTACTGAAATTCTTTTCTATTTATTTTGTATGCATTTAGTCTTTAATTCTCTGTTTACATATTCCCAGTAAGTAAAATGTAAACTCCTTGAGGGCAGTTATTGGCAAGAAGGAGCAAGGTTCTTGTCTTTGTATTTCTACAACCTCCTACAGTGCTGACCAAGAACTTATTTATTAATTAAATTTAAGCCTAAATTGTTCCAAAAGGTAGATAGATATGGCCAAAGGAGTTACTCTGACAATACCCAATAGGTCTTTCCTCCTGCTAAAGTCATTGGTGTAACAAATTATTATATGTAGCTAGATTTGGTAGTACCTGCCTACAGCTTCACTTATTAATAAGTGAATTGTTAGAGGACTACTTGAAGTATTAATGAACTAGAAAGTAGCACAGCCAAAAAGAATCACACCTATTCCCAGGAGAACATATAAAATATTTCAATACTATTTTTTTTTAAATCTCTGTTGTTTCATTTAACAGTAATAAACATTTCAAAAATATCTAATAAGGTCAAGGCACTGAGCTAAGCATAAGAAATATGGGAACAGAAAGGAAAATCAGTCTCTGCCCTTAAAATTACATTCTATTGTGATATATACATTTAAAATCAGCAAGTGAATATAATCTGAGCCCCAAAACTCATTGGTATAGAAGATCAATGGCCTTAATCTGTAAAGAAGAGTAAGGAGGAGTTGCGAGCAGAAGAGGATGATCCAGTCTCTTGAGGCTCTTCACTCTTTTCTAATTCTTTATTTCTTTAGTTTTTCCTCTGGTTTCCATCTTCTAGTGAGAAGATGTGGCATGCTATATTCTGCTACATTATCTATTTAGCCCTCAAAGGGTAGAAAAAAGCTCTGGGGAAAAGCCAATATGAAAGGAGCTGGCAGTCACCATCATGTCTCTATCTTACTATACTTAAGACTGGAGAATTTTTCCCTTGGCTGAGATCTGAATCTATCTCTCTCTCTCTCTCTCTCTCTCTCTCTCTCTCTCTCTCTCTCTCTCTCTCTGTGTGTGTGTGTGTGTGTGTGTGTGTGTGTGTGTGTCTATGTCTCTGTTTCTCTGAGACTCTGTGTCTCTGTGTCTATGTCTCTCTCTGTCTCTGTCTCTCTCTTTCTGTCTCTCTTTTTATCACAGATATGGTGCTTGGGATTAATTCTTCCTTGTGAAAAAATGGTAATAAAAATTTTAACTTGAACCTGAAAACTATATCCCCTTAGATTAATAAATTTAAGGAAATAGATATGTCTATCCAGGCACCCTGTCAATCTGAAGAGAGAAAGGCAACAAGCCTCTGGACCCAACATTCACCTTCTATTGTGTTGTTCAGTCATAATTGATTCTTCACAACCTCATTGACCATAACACATCAGGCCCCTCTGTCCTCCACTATCATCTGAAGTCTGTTCAAGTTCATGCTCATTGAATTCATGACACTACCTATCCATCTCATCCTCTGCCATTTCCTTGCCTTTTTTGTCTTCTTTCTTTCCCAATATAGTCTTTTCCAATGGATCCTGTCTTCTCATAAAATGACCAAATTATTTAAACTTTATCTTTAGTATTTGTCCTTCCAATGAATAATTGGAATTAATTTCTTTAAATATTGACTTATTTGATCTCCTTTATGTCCAAGGGACTCTCCATTATCACAATTTAAAAGCATTCATTCTGCAGCACTAAGCTTTCCTTATAGTCCAACTCTTATAATCACACATTACTACTGGAGGAAAAAACAAAACTTTGATTATATGGCCCTTTGTTAATAAGATGATACCTCTGATTTTTAGTATGCTCTTCAGATTTGCCATAGCTTTCCTTCCAAGGAACTAGCATCTTTTAATTTCATGGCTGCTGTCAGTATTTGAAGTGATCATTGAGTTCAAAAATATAAAATATGACATTACAAGAACTGATGGGACCCATTGTAATATTAGGCTTCAAGTTAACTTTTGTATTTTCCTCTTTCACCTTCATCAAGCTTTTTAATTTTTCTTCACTTTCTGCTATCAGTATGGTAACATCTACATATCTGAGACTACTGCTATTCTCTCTGCAACCTTAATTCCAAACTTGGATTCATCCAGTCTGGCATTTTACATGATTTACTCTGTATATAAATTAAATAAATAAGATGATAATATACAGCTTTGCTATATTCTTTTCCTAATTAAAAACAAAAGGGCAGCTAGATGGCACGGTGAAAAGAGCACTGGCCCAGGAGTCAGAAGCAAGTACCTAATCATAAACAATCAATTGTTCCATGTTCAGTTCTAAGTGGCCCTTGGCCCACATACAGATTGTTCAGGAGACAAGTAAGATGATCTGGTACTCCTATATCTTTGAAGATTTGTCACATTTTGTTATGATCCACACAATAAATGGCTTTGATGTAGCCAATGAAGCAGAAGTAGATTTTTTTTTTTCTGGAACTCCCTTGCTTTTTCTATAATCCTGAAAATGTTGACAATTTGGGTTCTAATTTCTCTACCTCTTCAAAAACCACTCTGCTCTTCTGATAATTCTCAGTTCACATATTGCTTAAGACTAGCTTGCAGAATCTTAAGCATAGCCTTGCTGGTAATTTGACTCTTCTATGGCATTGACCTTCTTAAGAGCTGGAGCATACATGAATCTTTTCCAATCTAGTAGCCATTGTTGAGTTTTTCTCACTTGCTGGCATATTAAGTATAGTACTTTAACAGCATCATCTTTTAGGATTTTAAATATCTCAGGTGTTTTTTAAATATTAAATATTTATATATCCATTTAAATATTAAATGGAATTCCATTACCTCCACTAGCCTTTATGTTATCAATGCTTCCTAAGGCTCATGACTTCATTCTCTTGGATGTGTAGCTTCAGATCATGAATCACATTATTGTAGTGACCAGTGATGTTGAAATCTTTCTTATGTTATTCTTCTGTATAATCTTGTCCATTCTTCTTTATATTTTCTACTTCTGTGAAGTCCCTATGATTTTTATCTTTTATCATTTCCATTTTTTTGCATGAAATATTCCCTTCATATCTCTAATTTTCTTTTTTTCTTTTCTTTTTTTTTCTGAGGCAATGGGGGTTAAGTGACTTGCCCAGGGTCACACAGCTAGGAAGTATTAAATGTCTGAGACTAGATTTGAACTCACGTCCTCCATCCACTGCACCACCTAGCTGCCTCATCTCTAATTTTCTTGAAAAAATATATTCTCTTGCCATTTTATTGTTCTTTCTACTTCTTTTCATTGTTCATTTAAGAAAACTTTATCTCTCCTTGCTATTCTCTGGAATTCTGCACTGTTGGGTATAGCTGTCCCTTTCTCCTTTACTTTTCACCTTCTTATTTTCCTCCACCATTAGTAAAGCCTCATCAAACAGCCATTTTGCTTTCTTGCTCTTCTTTTCCTTTAGGATGTTTTCTTTTGATGCCTTTTGTATAATACTGTGAATCTTTGTCCATAGTTCTTCAGGTACTCTATCTACCTCTCCTGTCTAGCAAGAATTATAGTTTCTCTTGAAGAAGGAGAGAGAAAGAAGATACTAGAGATAATCTATTCTTGCTTTCCTTCAAACCACACCTACTATAAGTTGAGAACAGCTTTTTTACATACCAGACATTATGGGGATAGGGAGAACATTAACAACTAGGGGATCTGGATATGTTTCCTATATGAATTGAGCCTTGAAGGAAGCCAAGGATACTAAGAGGCATGGGTAAAGAATTAGTACATTCCCCTAAAGGAGGAACATAAGGCATGAGCTTGACACAAAGCAGAAAATAGAATGTGGAGTTCAGGGGTAACAAGTAGGCCACTCTGAAAGAAAGCTGGAATCTATAAAAGGAATACATGTGAAACAGGTTTTGAAAGATAGGTTGAAGTCAGATTAGAAGGCTTTCAGATGTCAACCTAAGGGATAGGTATTTTATTCTATAAGTACAGGGAATCAACAGAAGATTCTTGAGATGAAAAAAGACCTGTGCTTTAAGAAGAAACAAATTAGAGAAGGAAGAGACTAAAATCTAAAAGATCAATCAGAAGACTATCTTTACATATTGTTACAAATTTTTACAGGGTCATATCCTTTATTGCAGAGATAGGGCTAAGGGTCACAGCACATCTGTATCATTATGTTTAGTGCTGGAAGCCACATTTTAAAAGGGATTCAAGGGAGTACTGGTAAATGTTTTAAATCCAACTCTTCACATGACAATTTTAAAATTAACTTGCATTACAAATTAAGACAACTCTGAGATACCATTTCACACCTTTCAGATTGACTAAGATGCCAAAAAAGATAATGAAAAATGTTGAAGGGAATATGGGAAAACCAGAACATTGATGCATTGTTGATGGAGTTGTGAAATGATCCAACCATTCTGAAGAACAATTTGATACTATGCCCAAAGGGCTATCAAACTTTGCATATTCTTTGATCCAGCAGTCTCTTTACTGGATCTTTATCCCAAAGAGATCATTAAAAATGGAAAAGGACTCACCTGTGCAAAAATGTGTGTAGCAACTCTTTTTGTAGTGGCAAAGAACTGAGAAATTGAGTGGATGCCCATCAGTTGGAGAATGGCTGCATAAGTTATGGTATATGAATGTAATGGAATGTTATTGTTCTATAAGAAATTATGAGCAACAAAAAGTTATCAAACTGTGCATACCCTTTGATCCAGCAGTGTTACTACTGGGCTTATATCCCAAAGAGATCATAAAGAAGGGAAAGGGACCTGTATGTGCACGAATGTTTGTGGCAGCCCTCTTTGTAGTGGCCAGAAACTGGAAACTGAGTGGATGCCCATCAGTTGGAGAATGGCTGAATAAATTGTGGTATATGAATGTTATGGAATATTATTGTTCTGTAAGAAATGACCAACAGGATGATTTCAGAAAGGCCTGGAGAGACTTACACGAACTGATGCTGAGTGAAATGAGCAGGACCAGGAGATCATTATATACTTCAGCAACAAGACTATATGATGATCAATTCTGATGGACCTGGCCATCCTCAGCAATGAGATGAACCAAATCATTTCCAATGGAGCAGTAATGAACTGAACCAGCTACGCCCAGTGAAAGAACTCTGGGAGATGACTAAAAACTATTACATTGAATTCCCAATCCCTATATTTTTGCCTGCCTGCATTTTGGATTTCCTTCACAGGCTAATTGTACAATATTTCAGAGTCTGATTCTTTTTTACAGCAAAATAACGGTTTGGTCATGTATACTTATTGTGTATCTAATTTATATTTTAATATATTTAACATCTACTGGTCATCCTGCCACCTGGGAGGGGGTGGGGGTAAGAGGTGAAAAATTGGAACAAGAGGTTTGGCAATTGTTAATGTTGTAAAGTTACCCATACATATAACCTGTAAATAAAAGGCTATTAAATTAAAAAAGAAAAAAAAGAAGCAGGCTGATTTCAAAAAAGTCTGGAAAGACTTACATAAACTGATGATGAGTGAAGTGAGCAGAACTAAGAGAACATTGTACACAGTAACAAGATTATGTGATGATCAACTATGATGGACTTGGCTCTTTTCAATAATGAGTTTATTTAAGGCAATTCCAATAGACTTATAATGGAAAGTTCCATCTGCATTCAGAGAGAGGACTATGGGGACTAAACCTGAATCAAAGCATAGTATTTTCACTTTCTTTGTTGGTAATTTTTTCTTGGGTTTTTTTTTTCTTTCTCATGCTTTTTTTCCCTTTAGATCTGATTTTTCTTGCACAGCATGACAAATATGGAAATACGTTTAAAAGAATTGCACATGTTTAACCTATATCAGATTGCTTTCTATCTTGGGGAGGAAGTAGGGGAGAGAAAGGGAACACAAGATTTCACAAAGGTAAATGTTGAAAACTATCTTTGCATATATTTGAAAAATAAAATACTATTTAAAAATTTTTAAATATTAACTTGCATTAATATTTTCCAACACTTTTTTAAGTGTAGGCAAACAACACAACAATAATATCAAGTCCATATTTGAAACATATGCCAATTTTTAAAGCATAAATGTTTACATTGAAAATTTAATAATCAGCTCCCTTTGCATATTGACAAGTCCAGAAGATAGCAATCAGGAAGATAATAATTAGTGTAAATTACATAGACCTTTAAAACTTGCAAAGTCTTGTACATAGATAAAAGATGGAGTCAAAATCATCTCAACCCAGTCTTTGTAATTAGATAAGAACATGTCTCAATGAATCAGTCATATATAGGTATTAGGCTAAGTGCTAAAAGGTCATTGAAGTGGAAACAAAAATCATGTTTGGACAGGCTGAAGAAATTTGGCCACACTTTGAGTGTTATCTATAAATTATCAAGCAAGTGAATGAACTCCAACAACCTGAGAAATGTCTTTCCAACACATCACTGATGAGGAATATGGGGAACAGAAAGAAGAAACCTTGGCCAGATTTCCTTCACCTCTTCTCCCTTTTGACTTAAAGAGGACTTTGTGAGTTTCAAAGATTTGGGGTTTTCTGTTGGTATCTTAAATCAATGGTATCAAACTCAAGTAGAAACTAGGGATACTAAACTATACTATATGTGTATATATATACATCTATACACTATATACTATATATAGAGACATATACACTATATACATGCTCTCTACATAGTATATACTACATATATACTAAACGATATATCATGATCTCTGCAGGCCACATGTTAACTTTGACAACTACACAGTATGGGGCAGCTAGGTGGTACAGTGGATAGAGCACCAGCCTTGAAGTCAAGAGGACCTAAATTCAAATTAACACTTCACTTCCCTGGGCAAGTCACTTAACCCCAATTGCCTCAGCAAAAACAAACAAACAAACAAACAAAAATTACACAGTATTATCTATGTTCATTTGTATTTTTATTATGTCAAATATTTCCCAGTTACATTTTAATCTGGTTTGAGCCACATTCAGGTGTGTGCATGTGATCCACAAGCCATGTGTTTTGACACCTCTGTATGAGAGGAAACCCTAGATCAGGGGTCCTCAAACTTTTTAAATAGGGGGCCAGTTCACTGTCCCTCAGACTGTTGGAGGGTCGGACTATAGTAAAAACAAAAACTTTGTTTTGTAGGCCTTTAAATAAAGAAATTTCATAGCCCTGAGTGAGGGGGATGATCATTTTTAGCTGCCACATCTGGCCCGCGGCCATAGTTTGAGGAACCTTGCCCCTAGATCATCTGATGGCAGTTAAGAGAATTATCTGAGCATAAGGAAAAATGACTTCTATCAAACAGGAGCTGAGAATTACCCCTTTACCATTTGTAGTCTCTAACTTTGAGCCCACTTTTCCCTGTATCATATATGTACTGTAGTATGTATGTACTAAAATTTAAAATGATTCTCAACTGATAATCTTGGAAGGAAGGCCACCTATGGGGGCTCTAGGTAATGGTAATAGAAAATCAACCTCAATTCCTCAAAAGTATTCCCTAGACCCCTAAAGGGTTGTGGAGTGTGACTAATCAAGCTCTGAGGATATGCTATATCAGTGAGAATGGGAGCTGAAATAAGGATGTTATTGAATATGTTATGAAATAAGGCTTATACTGGCTACAATATAACTCTCGTATCCAGTGTCTAACAGGGTAGGTCTCCAAGTAGGTATTATTATTATTTCCACTTTACAGATGAAGAGACTAAGGCTGGGAGGTATAAAGTTATATTAAATTTCAGAGATATAACTTGAAACAGTTATTCTTGACTCTAAGAATCTCAAGATTACTCAATATGAATATACATAGAAGGAACTAGAGCTGTGTGCTGGGGAATAGAAGATTTGAGGAGGGGGGAATTACAATTGTCTATCTATGTGTGCATGTGATCCACAAGCCAACTATCTATGATTCTAAGGCGTAGCAATGAAAACCATCTCAGCAGATGGGCTAAACCAGTTGAGGATAACTGATAGGTCTCAAAACTGTTGCTGAGTTAGGGGAGGTGTCTATCCTGAGCATGTAAAGATTTCCCTGGTAGAAGAGGTAGATGTGAACAATTTCTTCCAGCAGGCCATGAAGAAGGTAAATGCAGGTGCTGTGGAGCACTTAAAGCTTGGTTAAACATCAAAGATTTCAAGGTCATCCACTGTTTCCAGATTATCACTAGTTACCTTGATTTTCATCTTGTCACTAGACTGCAATGACTCTGGAAGAAAGAGAGGGGCTAAAGACTTAAAGCAATTCTACCTCACTTAAATCCATGATTTATACATGTGTACACTTATATACAAGTTGATGATGATTCCACTAACCATTGATATTTGAAATGTGCACATGCTTATATACAATACAAAATTCAATAGACACAAAAGATAAACAGAGAGAACTCAGCAGATATCATATCCAAAAAATATCCCTAAGTAAAAAAGGCTACCAAATGAAGGCCAGTTTATTACAATTGAATCTGGATACACGTTTTTCTGAAATGGCTACTGTAAGGAGGAGCACCATGAAGCTGCCATAAATTTCACAGTCAAATCTAATCTAGTCGACAAGCTTGTGCACCCCAAAAAGGAGTGAACAAAAAAAGGTTTGTGACAATCTGATTTCCACTTGCAGGAAAGCACCATGCTCTCATCTTCAGTACATAGGTTTCCATCTTGACTAACTGTGATGAGATTAAAGAAAAAAATTATGAAAACCTGGAGACCTTCATCATCAATGTGTCAAAAGAGAGCAAGACTGTAATTTTGATTGATTTTTAACTTCAAAGGCATAGACTATCAGATATGGCAGGGAGGAATGGAGTTAGAAACAGCAATAGCAATGGTCACTTACTACTGAAGACAATGTCTTACTTGTGTGTCTCATGACCTCATCAGCAACAATGTCTTCCATTTACCTAAATGTAATACAACTTCATGAATGCATCCTTGCAGGCAATATTGACATTTAATAGATGATGCCATTGTAAAGAGAAGAGACAGACAGGATATAAGAGTGACAAAGATCACTAAGTGATGAACTAATCAGACTTATCTTCTTCAAACTACAAGTTTAAGTTAACAAAAGTGGCATTTCCAAGGCAAGTCAACTATCAGAAGACTCAATGTCAACCAATTAGAATGATTCTTCCTGCTGGCATGAAAAATTTGTTGCTAACTTGAAAGGTGAACTAATATATGATTCACAACAGTGGAGCAGAAAAGGAGCAGAAAGCTTTCAGAGATTTGCTTTGTAGCACTATGTTTACTCATCTGGATCAGAACACTTGCAAATATCAAGATTAGTTTGATGAAAATGATAGTAAATCATTGTTGGTGGAATTGTGATCAGAAGTTATGAAACTGTGCATACCCTTTGACCCAGTAGTGTTTCTACTGGGCTTATATCCCAAGGAGATCTTAAAAGAGGGAAAGGAACCCACATGTGCAAAAAATGTTTGTAGCAGCCCTTTTTGTGGTGGCCAGGAACTGGAAACTGAGTGGATGCCCATCAATTGGAGAATGGCTGAATAGATTGTGGTTTATGAATGTTATGGAATATTATTGTTCTGTAAGAAATGACCAGCAGGAGGATTTCAGAGAGGTTGGAGAGATTTACATGAACTGATGCTAAGTGAAATGAGCAGAACCAGGAGGTCACTATACATGGCAACAAGATTATATGATGATCAATTCTGATGGGCATGGCTCTCTTCAACAACAAGATTATACAAACCAGTTTCAATGATTTTGTAATAAAGAGAGTCATCTGTAGCCAGAGAGAGGACTGTGTAAACTGAGTATGGATCACATAGCATTTTCACTCTTTTTTGTTGTTGTTTGCTTGCATTTTATTTTCTTTCTCATTTTTTTCCTGTTTGATTTGATTTTTCCTATGTAGCAAGATAATTGTATAAATATGTATGCATATATTGGATTTAACATATATTTTTATTATGTTTAACATATTTTGGATTACTTGATAGGGGAGGGGGTGGAATAAAGGGGGGAAAATTGGAACAAAAGATTTTGCAAGGGTTAATGCTGAAAAATTATCCATGCATATCTTTTGAAAATTAAAAATGTTTAATAAAAATAAATAAATTATTTTTTAAAAGAAAGAAATGGGTGAAACTGGCAAACTTTTTTTGCCTCCTGTTTAGAATAGAAATTCCTTTATTATGACAAATGTATCAAGAAACATTTTGATGTCTCTCTCTTCTTTCTATAAACATATGGCCCTGAGGCCACTCATTACTGACTTCTCCAGTTTTGGGGTTGGGGTTCAGTCACTAGCTAGCAATAAATGCTCTTAAAACTTCATTATTTTGGCTGCCCTGTTTTTCTCTCACCTGGGCACTTCACTTTCACCACATTATCTTAAACAGAAGTCCCACTTTAGTCTCACTAAAACTTCAGTATATTGTTAGGATTCTTACAAGGTACTAAGTCACTGAAATTGATAGAGACAATAATTATCTAATTTAGCGTGGTACTTAACAGTTTTCTAGTTCACTAATGTATTTAGTACTTATTAGAGTTCCAAAGATTCACACCTTTAAGAGAACATATATAAGGAGGAGCCCACTAAAGGACAAGCCCACTAAGAGACAAGCCCATTCTCGGAGGGGGGGTCAGATTCATTCCACATTTCACCTTTGTGCTGGCTGGAGGCTGAAGCTGGAGAGGCGAAAGACTAGTGGCAAGAGCTCTCGGAACCAAAGAGAGAGATAGGCCTCTAAGAAAGCTAACCGGGCCCAAGGAAGGAGACAATACTTGAATGAGAAAATAAAGGATCTGGACTTTAACTCCTGGCCACATCTGAGGTGATTATCACTCTGAACTGAAACTAAGGCTGCCTCCAGAATCCTCGCAAGAAATCTGCTCCCAAAAAACATTATATTTTAGAGAAGAGAATATTACAGTATATAATCTGCATGTCTGGTGCTAGCAGCCAGAAGCATAATGAGAGTTGGGGGAAGGGGAGAAGAAAAAGGAGAACCCTCTTGTAATCTCCTCCTCACATATGAACCAAATCTGGGGGAGTCTGGACCCTGAACCAGAAATAAAAGAATTCAGAGGGCAGCTAGATGGTGTGTTGGATCAGGAGGACCTGAGTTTATATCCAACCTCCTTAAACTAATTTCCTAGCTATGTGATTCTGAGCAAGTTATTTAACTCCAATTGCCCCACCAAAACAAAATCAAAAACAAAGAATTCAGAAGACAGACTTGACCTATGAGTTTTTGCTAAGAGTGAATATGGATCTAGTCCCTTTCTTCTTCCTCCTTCCTTCCCTCCCAAAAAAAAAAAATTGAAATAGTCTTAGGCTATGTGTTATCTCACTAAAATAGCTCTGATCATTCTCTATGGGGAAGTAATCAATATCTATAGTAATCTACTGTTTGATAAACCCAAAGACTCCAGATTTTTATCCCAGAAGAATCCCTATACCAACATAAGGTCAAAATGGATTTATGATTTAGTCATAAAGGATAGTACCATAGCAAATTAGGAGAGTAAGGGATAGTTTACCTCTCAGATCTATAGTCATATAAAAATGCTCTAAATCACTATTGATTAGAGAAATGCAAATTAAAATAATTCTGAGGTACCACCCCCACACCTCTCAAATGGGCTAAGATGATAGGAAAAGATAATGACAAATGTTGGAGGGGATGTGGGAAAATTGGGATACCAATGCATTGTTGATGAAATTGTGAAATGATCCAACCATTCTGGAGAGCATTTTGGAACTATGTCCAGAAAGCTATAAAATTGTGCATATCCTTTGATCCAGCAGTGTCTTTACTGGGTCTGTATCACAAAGAAATCATAAATGAGAGAAAAGAACCCACATGTGCAAAAATGTTTGTAACCAGTCTTTATGTTGTGAAAAAGAATGGAAACTGACCATCAGCAAGGGAATAACTGAATAAGTTATTATATATGTGTGTAGTGAAATATTATTGTTCTATTAAAAATGATGAGCAAGCTGATTCCAGAAAACCCTAGAAAGACTTATGTGAATTGACACAGAACCAGGAGAACACTATACATGATAACAAGAAGATTGTGTAATGATCAACTTTGATAGACTTAGCTCTTCTCAGCAATGCAGTGATCTAAGACAATTCCAATAGATTTGGGATGGAAAATAGCATCCAAATGCAGAGAGAGAACTATGAAAAGTGAATGTGGACCTATTTTCACCTTTTTTGTTTGCTGTTTCTTTCTTGTGGTTTTTCCCTTTTGTTTTGATTTTTCTTTCACAATATGTATTTGGAAATGTTTAAAATGATTATAAATGTATATCAGATTGCTTGTTGTCTTGGACAGGTAAGAGGAAAAGGATGAAAGGAATAAAAGTTAGAACTCAAAATCTTACAAAAATAAATGTTGAAAACCATCTTTATATGTAATTTGAAAAACAAAATACTACTGGGGGAAAATTTTTTTTAAACTGTAAGTTTGAGCCCTGATTGGCATGGAATGAAAGCTACTACATTTCTGAGATGCTAAGGTTGTTTCCTATTTATTTTTTTTTCTTTTTATGACTGCCATCCCTATATGGCAATATAACTCTTAAGAAACAATTCTGCTATTACACTGAAACATTTATACACCCTAGTTAATTCAGCAACTTCCCAATCAGTGGGCATTCACTTTGTTTCTAGTTTTATGCTTTTACAAAGAACACAACTAGGAAATTGTATTATTTATAAATAGTTCTTATTAACTCGCTTCTACATATAAATCTCCAACACACCCAATATCATACTTTCCTTTAATGCCTGGAGACTTTCTTGTACACAGAAGTTAACAGTGTTGGTATTTATCTAATGTTTTCACAAACAACTATGAAAGAATACCCTTTAAGAAAATTAACACAAACTACTGGGCTTATATCCCAAAGAGATCTTAAAGGAGGGAAAGGGACCCACATGTGCAAAACTGTTTGTGGCACCCCTGTTTGTAGTGGCAAGAAACTGGAAACTGAGTGGATGCCCATCAATTGGAGAATGGCTGAATAAATTGTGGTATATGAATATTATGGAATATTATTGCTCTATAAGAAATGACCAACAGGATGACTTCAGAGAGGCCTGGAGAGACTTACATGAATTGATGCTAAGTGAAATGAGCAGAACCAGATCATTATACATGGCAACAAAAAGACTATATGATAATCAATTCTGATGGACGTGGCTCTCTTAAAAAATGAGATGATTCAAACCAGTTCCAATTGTTCAGTAATGAAGAGAGCCATCTACACCCAGAGAGAGGACTATGGGAACTGAGTGTGGATCACAACATAACATTTTCACTCTGTTATTGTTGCTTGCATTTTTGTTTTCCTTCTCAGGTTTTTTTTTCTTTCTAGATCTGATTTTTCTTGTGTAGCAAGATAACTATACAAATATATATATATATATATATATATATATATATATATATATATATATACATATATTGGATTTAACATATATTTTAACATATTTAACATGTATTGGAATACCTGCCTTCTAGGGGAGAGGGTGAGGGGAAGGAGGGGAAAATTTGGAACAGAAGATTTTGCAAGGGTCAATGCTGAAAAATTATCCATGCATATGTTTTGTAAATAAAAAGCTATAATAAAAAAACAAAATTATCACAAGATTAACTTCTTCAGTGTGCCTTAATATTATAATAATGTACTTTTGTATAATAGATATAGTTAATTCCCATTTAAATAGTATTTTACAGTTATAAAACATTGTATTTTTATTAAATCATACTTTATCTCTGCTTTTAAGAAATCTTAACTTCAAAATACTACTTCTCCCCAGCTATTAGTATACTTTCATGCTTCATTATTTTGTATTATGTCTATATTTGTAAAAGTGGTTTCCCCTACCCCACAAAAAATATACTCCCTCAAGGGCATGAATTATTCCAATTGTGTCATATTATCTCCAGTCTCTGCCACATGGTTTCCATTTATCTTGATAGTTTATATTCCCAGCACCTAGCACAATATTTTGCATATACAACAGGGCTCAAGACTAGATCTCTAATTTCATTTATATTGTTATTGTTCATCCTTCATTCTCAAAGAGGACCAATGATATCAGAAGGGTGATGATTTGATTTGCAGGTGAATTGGATTTAAGTGAGGCAGACTTCTGCAAAGCCATCAACCTCACTCTCCTCCAGAGTCATCTGAGTCCAATGGCAAAGCATAAGTCAGAACATCTGGTAATGGCCCTGGATGCAGTGGGAGACCTTGGTCTTTTAAGCTAAGATCTTTTCCAGGTTTCAATTTGTCTGAGGCAATATCCATTTAGCAATTAAAGGATAGGTAAGAATTGAGGCAAAAGATGACCTATTTGCCTTCAAAAAAGAATCAATCTGGGAAGGGAAGACCTTAGAGTTTCTGACAAGAACAGAAAGAACTCACTTTGAACAATCAGAACCCAAACAATGAGCAAATGAGGTTTGCTCTGGGATCTATTATTGAAAATTCAGTAAGCTTTCATTCATATAGGGAAGTGATGAATAAGGGAATTCCCTCCACCTGTTCAAGTCAGTACTTGGGAGTTTAAGTGACCTATCCAGGATCACAGAGCCATAATGTTTCAGGGACCAGACATGAATCCAAGTATGCCAGTTCTCTATGATGTGAAATGGTCTCTCCATCTTGCGTGTTATATTTAAGACATCTTTTAATTGTTCTGCTTCCTTTAAGACTCAGGTCAACTTCTACTGTCTGTAGTCCCCCATCCTGTTAGTTCCTTCCCACTGAAGGATTTCTTTCCTTCTTTATGTTACAAATATGTATCTGGTATATGGCTAGTTATTTGCACATTGTCTTCTCCATTTAAACAATAAACCCCTTGAGAACAGAGAATGGTTTTGTCTTTTTTTTTTTTTTTTTTTTTTTTTTTTTTGGTAACTCAAGCTTTTAGCAAAGGGCCTGTCTCGTAGTAAGTGCTTAATATTTGCTTGTTAACTGACCCAAATAGCAAATCTTTATCTGGTGCTTTGAAGTTAGAATTTTATGCTCACTGTCTTATCTGATCCTCACTACAGCAGAGTGAAATCAAGCAATTACTATTATTATCCCCTCTTGGCAGATGAAAATAAATGAGACACAAAAATGAGGAAATCATTACTTTCTCTACTTGAGAGATGAAAAAAGAGAGGCACAAAAAATGAGGTGATGTAATGTTCTTAATTGAGTTTTCCTGGAGGTCTCTGGAAGTCTTTGGAGGTCTGTGGGAGCAGCCTTCTTTTCAGTTCAATAATCACCACAGGAGTAACCAGGGGTTAAAATCCAAATCCTTTATTATCTCTTTCAAAATCCTATCTCCTTCACTTGGGGCTTGTCTAGTTTTGATTTCAGTGGAGAAGCAAAGGAGGAGAGCCTGCCATCACAGGGTGTGAGATGGGATGAATCTGTCTAAGTCCAAGGGCTTGTGCTCCAGCCTCCAGCCTTCTGTCCGCTTGTCTTCTCTGCTCTGTGAATCTCTCCGAATGAATCCTGGCTAAGCCTCCCAGCTTATATGCTCTACACTAAGCATAAACCAATCATCATATCACTAGGAAACCATTATTTGTTGTAAGATTAAATCTATCATACTAAACTTAGAGATCATCATGCTAAACTAGACAATCATTGCTGAGTTAGCACCTTGTAAGCATCCTTGTTTCAAATTCAGAGTTCTGGCCCATAACAAGGTAATCATTATTATTCCTAGAAGACACAAAGTAATTTGTCCAATATCATATAGGAATTTAGAGCTATAATTTGTCCTCAGGTTTCTTGATTCCACCCACAATTATTCCAATTGAATTCAAATCATCAAATGGTGGTTAAAAGTCTACTATGTGCAAGGTCCTCTGTTAGATGTTATGGGCCAGACCTTGAAACAAGGTACTAAGTAGAATTGAGGAGACAATGGTTAAATCAAGTTTAGCATTGACTTCATCCTACAATAAATAATGGTTTCCTAGTGATATAATGATTGGTTTATATTCAGTGTAACAGGGGTCCTCAAACTTTTTAAATAGGGGGCCAGTTCACTGTCCCTCAGACTGTTGGAGAGCCACACTATAGTAAAAACAAAAACTTTGTTTTGTGGGCCTTTAAATAAAGAAACTTCATAGCCCTGGGTGAGGGGGATAATCGTTCTCAGCTGCTGCATCTGGCCCGCGGCCGTAGTTTGAGGCCCCTTGGTGTAGAGTATATAAGCTAGGAACCTCAGCCCAATTGGGAGAAATTCAGAGGGCAGAGAAGTAAGCAGGAGCTCAAGCTCTCAGACCCAAGGAGAGAGATAGGCCTCTAAGAAAGCTAACCAGGCCCCAGGAAAGGAGACAAGACTTTGAGAAAAAAAAATAATAAAGGATTCAAACTTTAACACCTGGCTACTCTTGTGGTGGTTACTGAACTGAAAGGAAAGCTGCTCCCAGAGACCCCAAGAAAAGAGAAACAGAGAACATTACAGTTAGGTAATCTTCCTAAACCTCACTGCCACAGCTTTAGCAATTAAAATCCTACTGTATAACATTTTCCTGCTTCAGGCCAATGACTACCAGGGATTGTGTGTGTTTTCCTTGGGGCTGGAACTGTCCTCATGAAATGGAAAACTTCACATTTGTATGCTGGAAATCAAGTCTTCCACTCTCCCAATCTCTTGTCCTGTTTCATGCATTATTAATAAAGCGGTGTTAATTTCCAGTTGGCTAATTTGCTCACACCATCATGATTTCAAATATCACATGAATAATTCAAAAAAATGATTTTAACTGTAGTTCAATAAGGCTATTAGCTGTCATACATTTAAATAAATTAGCTTCTCCTTCCCTAAAAAAAGGGGGAATTGGCATAAGCAGACTCCCTAGCAGGGGGTTGGTACATAGTGAATCTTTCTTTTCCCATGACAGACTTCACTTAAATGAAAGAGAAAATTGGCCAGGCTCTACTTCCTCTAAAAAAAAGAAAAAAGAAAAATCTGTTGAGTTATTTACTACATAGAAGTTTTGAGTCTTTCCTGAGAGTGAATTGATCACAGATTACAATAAGATTTCTTATTATCCCCACAGGACTCAAAAGGAAAAGTCAAAAATCATTATCTTTATCAGTTTCTACCCTGCTTTGGCATACACCCTACTCGGGAATTATAGGTCTTATCACATCCCATTTTTGTATGAATGTAACTTAAGTCCAAATACTAAAGCAAACAATATTTCTAGAGTAGCAAATTAAACAACATGACATTTAGAATCTCCCACAAAGGAAAAACTTTCTATTGCCACATCTACCCTCACCCCAAAATTTCTTTTTATTCTCCCCTAGTCCAGCTTATTTGTTCTCCTCCCTATCACTACAACTTTTACCCCAGGTTCTAAATATTTCTGCCTCTATACTTTCATTAATTCACCGATGTTCTTCCCACTCCTTCTCCAGATTTTTACCTAACCAATCTTATCCTTCATTGTTCAAGAATCACCAAAAAAAGAAGGAAACTTTTCTAATTCCACCCTGCATCCTTTATCCTAATTCCTTTAAAACTTACATATGCAACTTTAGAAGACTCTCTTCCATTTTCTGGGCTTCAGTTTCCCCATCTGAAAAATCTGTGGTTTTTATTATTCCTTCTTCTATTAAGATTCAAATAAAGGATTGCCCGTATTTTGAGGGAAGAAGGAGGAAGACATCCCTAAAAAATGACTGGTGGAGCTATCAGGAAGCAGCAGATCACCCAGCAAAGACATAACAACACGTTACAACTTATAAGACACTTCATAGGGGTGTGCAGTCACTGTACATATGTACTTTTATTCAACCAATTACTATTTCTGGGACATTGATTTGGCATAAATTCCCAAACATGGCCTTATAAATCACTCCTCATTGATGAAACAATTTATGTTCAAGGGGGAAAAGTGAGGATGTTTTAAGATTCTAGCAAGATCTTTCAGGAACTAATAGATTTCTTTAAAACAGCATGGATCACTCATAGAAAACAAAGGCTACAAAATGCAGGCCTTGTTAGTCTCCCCATAATGCATCTAATATATCATTGAAGAAACACCAAGTAACTTGTCCAAGAGATTGTGTTCATAACCAAGACTGGAGTTCTCTAAGTTATCTTCCAGAAGTTTCCCAGAAGCTTCTAAAGCACATTATCTGTGCAATTTTGCCAAGCATTCAAACTCTGTTACAGAGAGCATAACTCTGATGTGCTGTCACATTGTTCAAATGCCAAAGGTACATTTGCCTAAAAGACAATTTTTTGGAGAATTCACACAGGATAGGCATTCTCACAAAAGTCAGAAGACGTGATACAAGGAAACTTTCAAGGTCTCTCTGATGAACTTTGGTATTGGTTGTCAGACATGGGAAACACTGGCATAGAACCATCCAGCATAATATGCATGCATCAAAGAAGACACTGTGCCCTATGAGCAAAGCAATATTGCAGTAGCTCAAAAAAAAAAAAGAGAGATGCACAAATTTAGAAATATCTTCTTCTTAAATGGTCATACAGACTATTTGTGCCTGATCTGTGATAGAGCCTTTCAAGCTTGTATTGTTGAAGAAGACTTAAAACAATAATCTATAACTCCTATTGTGATCTTCCTGGAGATATTCAAGATATTGAAACATATGAAATGGGATTGGCCAATAAACCAAGTCCTTAGGAGCATGCACCATTTTGTAGTCCTGATATAATTCCTTATATAGAAGAGTCTAGTTCTAGTTCTAGAAAAGACATGATAACATGTAATAAAAGTGTCTTAGAAAGACTTTGAAGTATGGATAGATGTTCTGCACCTGGCTCTAATCTGCTAATCAAAACTGAACAGGAGCCTATTGATTAGTTGAAACTATGAAGGCAGAACATTTTCTTCTTTTAACTTCTTCCTGCTAAATCACAATCTATAAGAGACCTTGTTTCAAGGGAAGAGACCTTAAGTCTTTCTGCTCATCCAAAGTCAAAGGCTCCATGAAATTTCAGTTTTTTGTTTTTATGTTTGTTCTTTCATTTTAAGTGAAGGAAATTCAAAGTGACAACCTTGTATGTTGTTGAAAGTTTAAGACAGCGAGTCAGTCACCTGTAGTCCTGGAGATCAGGATTCTGGAAGTCTGGAAGTTTTTTATGCCATTTTACAGCCAATCTAGAATCAGTGCTCTTGAAGAACAAGAGCACCCAATTCAGTAGTAGCTGAGATAAAGGTTCATCCAGCAATTATGTCACAAGAATATATTAATTTGATGAAGTCACCAAATTAATAAAGCTAAGCTAAGTCTGAATCTATTCTCCATAAAGATTGAGGTGATATAGGGGAGAATGTACTGCCAATATATTAAGGAAATGTTTTTTCTACTGATGTTTAATCTTCAAAATAAATATTCCTTTGTAAAAACTAATTGATATTAAATAGTTAAATGGAACTGGGAATACTAACAGTTGAGGGTAAAACATAGAATGTGGATTCACGTCTTTAATAGTAACAAAATATTATTCTAGAACCCTGAAAAGAAATGTAATCAGCCTCTTTCTAGTATAGTGAACCCAGAGTCAGTTCCATTACACATGAAATCCCTTGTGGGATCATAGAATACACATTTCACCTCTACCTTAGTTCTATCCTATCTGAGTAGTTCACTCAAGGCCCATATCTTGTGGAAAATCAGAGTATGACTTGGACTCAAGTGTTATGACATACTAAACAGGTGAGAATATGTAATGCTGGACAAACTGAGGCAAGATAGAGATTAGAGAGTTTTTTAATATTTTATTCATTGGAGAGCTTGACTGATTGACTGGATCAAACTCTCATCTCAAAGTATCCATCAGTGAATGTAAGATTCCAAGGTTTTTTAATAGGATACTAGTGAAAAGAGAAACAAAGGCAGTAGGCAAAGAGCAGGAATTTTCAGGGATGGACCATAAATTCAGTTCTGACAGATTTGTGGTGAGAACTATAAATTCTTACTTACTGGGAGGCAAGGAAGTGTCTGGCTAGAGACAGGATGTCTGAAAAAATAGAAGTAAAGATGTCACTTAGGTATCTGAGATAGTCTTATCTTTTGGAATGTTTAGAGTGGGTAGTACAGCCCTAATGGGTAGAAAAAAAAGGGGGAGAGTTGCATACTAACTCAGGGAAATGAAGATATAATAATTCAAGGAAACTAATGCAGGGAAACTGAGGTAAAACAGTTCAAGGAGACTGTGGCATAACAAAATAAAGTCAATCAAAGAAGTTGTCTCTTTTTAAAGCCTACTGAAGGAGTTGCTCTCCCTTCTCGGAGTTTGATCCTTTTTGGCATGACCCTTCCCCACCTCTTCAAGGAAACCAAGGGATGAACCAAGAATATTCACTTCAGCAAGAGACCAGGGTACATGAGTCATCAGAAGTAAACCTATCATAAGTGCAGACTTAGCTCCGTGAGTAGTATCCCAGCAAGAAGAAATAAGAGGGACAGTCAATGTCCTAATTAGACTGAGTACCAAATAGATAAAAGATAATTTAGGGAGGTGCTACCATGGGGAAGAAAAAGAGGTGAAGATCAAGAAAGATTTTGCATTAAGGGTAAAGGAGCTGAAGGGAACTTTGCAATTCTAAGAGGCAGAGATTTTTTAAAAAGGGAGTGATTTTCTACATTTCTGTTTCCATAACATCATTTGTATATGCCTGTTTCTTTCCACTACAGAAATTAAAGATGGGGTGCTAAGCATAAGGAGCAGAAAGTACAGGTTGCCTGGTCCAAAGTTTCTATGATGAAAGTAGAATATAACAAACCTAGAAAGGTAAGTTGGAATCAAGATATAAAGTGCTTTAAAAACATGAGAAAAGTTCATAATGGATCCTAGGAAGTAATAGGAAATCACTACAGTTTATTAAGGAGGAGGGAGCTGATTTAGATCTATCCTTCAGGAAAATCACTTTACTTAGGATTAGTATGGAGAATGGATTAGAGTGGGAAAAGACTTCAGAAAGGGAGATGATTTAGGAGGCCACTATCCTCCTATACTATCTGCAACTATCTGAATGAGAAGTGATGAAAATCTGAGCTAGAGTGGTGAATAAATTGTATGGCATAGACAATAAGTGCAGAACTGTGTAAGGGAGTAAGTGTTCAGGTTAAAGTTTCCTAGCCAAGCAAGATATGTTTGAAAGGATATACAAGATTTAGATGGCCAGTGACTGAAAAGACTGGATCTAGAAAAAAAAAAAAAAAAAGACTGGATCTAGATGGTTAGAATTGAGATTTCCAGAGAAGAAAATTGCTGATGAGAGGAGTCATATATCAGAACTTCGGTGACAGGTGTTTGAAAAGGCAAATATTATATTTGCATGGGTATGTATTTCAAAATGATTAATATTCAAATTAATGCAAGAGATCAGATCACTGGAATGTACTAGGCAGAAAAATTCTTTGACAGCTTTTTTTCCCTAGTTCATTCCCTGATTCTCTGTCTCCCACTTCTTTCCAGAAATATCCCAGGGCCTCCCAAATATAAATATTTAAATAATCTTCCTCCAGCTGTGGAGTTCTCTTAAGGGATGGAATGAAAACTCCTTTATGACACATAATATGGCTTTGGAGACCTCAGGGCTATAGGCCCAAATAAAAATCTGTGGGAAGAGGCTTCAAGAATCACTGGACTAACAGCTCTGCAAACTGCATATGAGTTAGCAGGAGATAAATCAATAATGAACCTCTTCCTTGTAGCCCTATTATAATTCAGTCACATTCCAGAACTCAATTACAAAGGAAATCCCACATCCTATCAGATCAGCAACAGCTTCACTTTTCCAAGATATTTTCACATCATTCAGTCCAAAGCCTGTAAGCATTAGAATCACAGATATTTACTTTAACAAACCAATCAACAAGCATTTAAAAGTGCCTAAAATGAAATTACAAGCCCAGGCCTATTGCTAAATTCTGGGAATACAAAAATAAAAGCAAGACAATCTCTGCCCTCAAGAAGCTTACACTCTAATAGAAAGACAACACATGCAAATGCAGATAACTCCAAAAGAGGCACAATGTAATCTTGACAGGAAAAGTACTAGTAGCTGGGAGAACCAGAAAAAGCCTTCCCATGGTAAGGAGTTCTTGAAATGAATCTTGAACGAAATTAGGACTTCATGGAGGTGGAGGTGGAAAAGGAGAGAATTTTAGGCATAAGAGACAGTCAGAACAAAAGCAGAAAATAGAATATAATGTATCAGGACTAGCAAATAGATCGTTATGGTACCTAAGATGTAGAGGGAAGAAATGTGTAAAAAGGCTGTAGAAATACAAAGAAATAGATTGTGAAGAGTTTTAAATGCCAAACAGAGATTATTACAGAAGTTTATCAGTTAATCCCAGGACTAAGGGGCAAGCATTGAATTATTTTGAAATAAAATTAGGGATGAGCAGGGGATGACATGGTCATCCTATATTCTAGGAAAATCACTTTGGTTACTATATAAAGGAAAGATTGGACTACGAAGAGATTTAAGTGGGAAGAACAAATAGAAAACTATTTTGCAATAGTCTAAGCAAGATCAAGTGGCAAACTAAAATAGTAACTGTGTGAATAGAGAGAAGGAAATAAATATGAGAGATGTTATGGTGACAGAAATTGCAAGGTTTGACAACTGAGTGGCTATAGGAATGATTCAAGGTTGAAGAGGATGAAGTTTGAAGAGTCAAATATAATATGAAGATTTTCAACCTGAGTGACTGTAAATCAAATGGTATCCTCAACCATAAGAGGTAAGTTTAAAAGAGGGATGAGTTCCAAGGGAAACATGTTTCAGACATTTGGAGTTTAAGATGCCTATTAGACAACCAACTCAAAATGTCCAACAAGTTGCTTGTGATGTAGGACTGGAAATCAAGAGAGACTAGAGTTGGAAAGATAGATCTGGGAGTCATAGGGAGTTGTCAGAGATGACAATTGAATCCATGAGAGTAGATGAGATCATCAAGAGAAAGAGGTTAGAAAGGAGAAAAAAATGACCAAAAAGAGAGCTTTGAGATAAAACTAGAAAAAGACCTCAAAGATTTCCTTGGACCCAACCTTCTGACCTCAAACAGGAAAGTTACTATATCCTCTTTTTGCACATAAGGCTACTAAGACTCCTTTCAACTAACACTATATCCATTCCCTATTTGTTCTTGTTTAGAATTCCTAATGTCCAGACTTCTCATTAGTTTTCTCCAACCCCCAAATCATTATCCAGTCCTCTTGTCATTTCACAGATGGAGAAGTTAAGTAACACAAAAGATTCTGGTCCTATACATAGGAGCCAGAGTTTGTCCTCCTGCTTAGGATCAGAAAACTCTTTATCTTGTATCTGGGAAAAATTACTGAGGGAAATTTATCATAGAGCAGAAGATACTTAGTTTGCCAAGCAATAACACATCATCTGGCTTCTGTTTTTCTTCTGCAAGAATTTTATGCTGTATTGTTGAAATCTATCCTTTCCTCAGAAAAACCACAGAGGAGTTTACCTCAGTTGCCTTTCCAATGCCCTGTGGTTTCAAGAAAGAAATTCATCTCTATGGCTACACTTCCATCTGAAGATCCCTCAGAATCTAGTGTTTAAAAAACAACAACAAAAACAACACCAAAGGAAAAAAATCCAACCTGTACCACTTTCCTTTGAGGATTGGAGGAAGCATAGGAGTGAGATTTCTGCTTATAGCTTCTATTCACTTTCTACATTGATAACCCATTTTAGCCCTGGCCTTCTACTTCAAGCCTTTGTGATCAATACTAAATAAAGAATATATAATTCTAGTTCTAACCTTCTGTAAGAAAGATATAACTTCCATTTGTAACCTCCTTATATTTAAAAGTTACTCTCATTTCAGTAGCTCCCTCCTAATACAAAAAGCCCAGAAACATCTTACTTTTCTGGTTCATTGATCCCACCCAGATAGAACTTTCCCTCAAGGCTAACTGGCAGCTCTCCTTACAAGTACTCAGGCTCACAATATTTTATTTGTAAATTTATAAACATAGGAAGGAATATTATCCAAGCCCATAGAGCATTTTAAAGCCTTACCCTCACCTCAGTGGACAACCCTCCACCCAAGGACTTTTATAGTTCCTATAGAAGTGCAACACTTTTAATATTACACTGGTAATACTTCAAATAAGGTGAAAATTCAGGTCTATTCCTCCACATCATCACTTTTTCTGGTAATCTTTTCCCCTAGTAGTATACCTTGTTACTATTTCCCAGTCCTTTCTTTTTCTTGTAGCTCTGTTCCCAGGACTAAGGCAGCTCTGCTTCCTGTGGCTCATTTCCTTTATCACTGTCCACAAGTCTGACATTCTTCCAGTGAAATTTGTTTCCCTCCCCAAAGGACCAGTATTTAGCAATGGGAATAGAACCCTTGCCTTGTCCAGTTTATAGTTTGAAACACATCTCAGTAAGAGAATAATTCCATTTCTTTGAGAATTCTTCTTTTGTACACCCAAGTTACTATGGCCTTTGTCATTTTCTTACCGAAAGTCTTGCAAGATCACATGAGAAAAATTGCCCCTGCAAATAAAGGTCTCAATAACAGAATAAAAAACTCCCTGCCCACACCTGGAAGACTATGGCCCTGACGTTTTTTGTTACACCAAAGTCTCTTCTGTGGCTCATTTTCTCTAGCTGCAAAATATGGGGAGTGTTGAATAATAGTTTAGGGTTTTTCAATAGAACTCCTAAAAGGCCTGTAATCTAGGATACTTTAAAAGCCTTACAATGCAGTAGAAAGAATGAATAAAGAATGAATGGAAGGAGAGTCAGCTCCATTTGTACAATGTTCTAATAGGTCTCCATTCCAACCTCATTCTGAGTTATGCCAAGTTAATAATTGCATCATTTCTCTTTCAGCCACTGAGTCAGTCTCCTTCCATAAAGATCAGGGTTTTGTCCACTATCTCTGCATTTATCTTGCATTACCCATCTTTCTCAATAGTGTCTGAACTGATTATTCATATTTCCTTGGGACTACTTCGTGAAAAAAAAAGTTTCTGAAAGATGGGAAATTGATCAAGATAGTCCACAGAACCAGGAAAAAGACACTTTCTGAGTTTCTGGCTACATAAGTACACAGATTCACAATGGAGTTGTAATTTTAGTAGCTTGTAAGAACTCCCAATGTGGAGTTATTCTCAGCTGTGATGCAGATCACAAATGAACTATTACTTATCAGATAACTTGTAAGGAGTTGCTTTAGGTTCTGAGAGATGGGCAGCTGGATGGTGCAGTGGATAGAGGCTAGATCAGAAAGATCTGACCTGTGATACCTACTAACTGTGTGGTCTTGAGCAAGTCAACTTGACTCTGTTTGCCTCAGTTTCCTCATCCACAAAACAAACTGAGTAGGAAATGATACACCACTCTGGTATCTCTGCCAAGAACACAATAAATGAGGTCATGAAGAGTTGGACACAACAGAACAAACTGAACTGAGAGATTAAACAATTTTCTCAAAGTCACACATAGGAGGCAAGATTTGAATTCTGGGCCTTCCTGATTCCAAACCTAGCGTTCTGTTGTTCAGTATTATGTTGCTATGTATGCAGTTTCCTTTTTTATTTTTTAATTCATTCTTAGGCTATTAAACCAGCAGCTACTCCAAGATGATCCTGTTCAGGGATGACACTAGTTATATATAGTATATATATAGTTATATAGGGAGGAGGAGAGTTGGGGGTGGGGAGAGAAAGTTGGAGACCAGGGAAGATCTAATTTCTGGACCTTTTGATTTAAAGGACTGGCTTAACATAGAAAACCACACAACTGGCTCAGACAAGTCTCTTAAGTCACAAAGCTAGTGCTGATGCTCCTTGGTAGAGGGAGTTTCCTCAATGGAAGATCCAGATCCATGGGTGTGATTTATCAATTGATCAAAAAACAAACCATGACAATAGCCTGCATTTATAAAGTGCTTTAATGTTGACTAAACATTTTCTTTATCATTACCCCAGCAAATTAGTAGACCAATTGATGGGGTTCTAAAGGCAGTCAAGAGTTGTGGAAATCCCCTTTTGGTTGGAGGCACAGGTTCTTCGTGAAAGAATTCATGAACCTGAAGTTTTAGGTGGCAAAAATGGAAGTTTATTGTTGGATGAGAAGTCAGCTTTGCTAGAAAAACTGCCTTCTTTAGTGGCAAAGTCCTATTATGGAAATGGAAGCTGACACTGAGAAGAGAATGTCTTCTCAGTCGGCAGGGTCCTGGCAGGTATTGCTTTGGACATTCTGCAAAAAATGAGAAAGCAGAAACATATTTTATGAGTAGATCTTGGTGGGGGGGGGGGAAGGGAGGGCTGGGGGCAGTTTGAACTGATCAGACCAGAATCTCCCAATTGAAATTACTTTGAAGGCTTTTTCAGCCTGAATTTGAATGAAGATCCAGCTATCAATGAAGATGATTTGCCTTAGAAATGGCCCAGCCTGAGAAGCTCTCTCACAGATCCACGGAGCCTGGGAGGGTCAGAAATCAAAAAGAGGACAGAATTTCAGAGTATTAATTTTACAGATCAAAAGGGGACACTTTTTTCAGAGTTTACCCGTATCACATACTCCATAATTACTACATTTTATATCATGCCTCTGTGAAGTAACTTTTCCAACCTTCTCACAAAGTGAGATCCCTTTCTCTCCTTCCATATGGCAAGTAATTCAGAATTTAATAAATATGTCTACTGTTCTCTCTATACCATGGAGTTCAGTATATAAATATATTCAGTATATAAAAACATTCAAGTCTATTAACATAGGGTTATTCCACCTTTTATTTGCCAAGACCATTAGAGGCAAATCCCCTGGTTCTCTCTAGTAAGAATCTATGCTTTCACTTCATTCCATTAACCAACAGTGATCCCAAGGAACCACTTATGATCCTACCTCCTGATGTAATGCTGGAGAAACTGATGCAAGATAGAGATTGGAGAGTTTTTAATATTTTATTTGAAAGGGAGAGATTATGCTGGGGGCATGCTACCCCTAGGGCTGATGTCCAAAGCATCCAACAACCAATGTGAGTTCAATAAAAGGGAACTGTGGCACAACACTGACTGAGACGTTATGAACTCAAGATGCAAAATGAGACACATGTTTTTGACATGGACAATAGGGGATTTGTTTTGCTTAGTTATACATATTTGTTACAAGGATTTTCAATAGTATTTTATTTTCCTAGTTACATATAAAGACAGCTTTCAACATTCATTTTTGTAAGATTTTGAGTTCCAAAGTTTATTTTCTCCCTTCCTCCTTTACCTTCCCTCTTGCCAAGACATCAGGCAATCTAATATAGGTTATATACGTACAATCATTTTAAACAAATTTCCATACTAGTCATGTTGTGAAAGAAAAATCAGAATAAAAGGGAGAAAGCAAAAAAAGCAAACAAAATTTTAAAGGGTGAAAATAGTATGCTTCCATCTGCATTCAGTCCCATAGTTCTCTCTCTGTATACAGATAACATTCCATCCCAAGTCAATTGGAGTTGTCTTATTATGAGGGTTTTTTAGGTAGCACAATGAATAACAATGGGTTTGGATTCAGCAGAACCTGGAGTTCAAATCCAGGCTCAGACACTTACTAGTTGGGTGACCTTGAACAAGACACATAACCTCTGTCTGGCTAACTTTCCTCAAGTTCAAAAAAAATACTTCAGAACTTTGCCTCAACTAATAATAGTACCTACCTCAAAGGGTTATTGTGATTAAATGAAATAATATTTGTAAAGTGCTTAGCCCAATACCTATACACTATTATTAATTATTATTAAATTCTGATTCCATTTTTTTTCCTTTCCTTCTCAATCCCTTCTCTTTTAAATTGTGAGCAAAGTCATAGGAAAAGGGAAAGAAAAGTGTTTTTTGTTGAAAAAATAAAATAAAATTTTGATAGAGGAAAGGGGAAGAATCTTGCTTTCCTGAAGCAAGTACCTACCATTGTCCTAATAAGTCTGCAATATGATATCATCTTTAGGTAAGTGAACAGCCTAAGTCACTCCCCTCCTACTCTACCCCTAATAACAATTATTGTCTATAGGGGATTTCTTCAGGCTTTACTACTTTCTTCAGGGTTCATCTCAAAGCCTGAGCCCACATCTCTATTGACACAAAGTCACTTAGCTATGAGAATATGCCAGAAATCCATCTTTCCTTTCCTAAGGAAGACTTTATATTCTATAAGAATTCTGGATCAGTAGTAGAAAAATTATTATTGCCATACAAGCATTCATAATCACCTCACACAAGATTTGTCCTTCTTCCAAAAATCCTTTTCTAGACCTTCAGACACACTTAGTGTTCAATAAAATCCACAGAATGCTTTCAATGGTAACCTCATCACAGTTTTATTAGTGTTTTTCCCCTACCAAAATCAATGTTCCTTTGTTAGGATCCTTATTACATCTTTCTACCAACCTTCCAATAACTGGGGTTTGAACATAAAATAAGTCACAATTGTATAAAGTTTCCTAAACTTATACCTGTCTGGCTACTTGCAAAATTTCTGTTCTAAGTAGGCTATTTCTAATTTTGAAATCCTGTACTGAAAAAGAAATCAAATTCTCATTGACCTAGATCTTATCCTTCACATCTCTCCCTCTCCTTCTCCCTCTCCCTCCCTCCCTTCTTCTCTTTCTCCTCTCCTCTTCCTCTTTCTCTCTCTCTCTCTCTCTCTCTCTCTCTCTCTCTCTCCCTTCTCTCACTATATCAAGTCAGTGGTCAAATATTATAGTTTCCAACTATAATTGATATATATATCAATATATATATTGAATATTTATGCATATATGTGTATGTATATATCATATATGCATGAATGTATATATGTATGCATGATTCATTCTCTTCGCTGACGCTAACTACCCTGCTACAAAACTTCATTACTGCACACCCTGACTATTGCAATGGGCTGCTGGTTATTTTAACTCCTCAAGTCTCTCCTCAGTCCAATACATCCTCCAGTTACTTGTCAAATTAATTTTTAAAAAAATGCAGACCTAATTATATCACCTTTCTCCCATTCAATAAACCTCAGTGGCTCTGTATTGACTCCAAGATCAAATATAAAATCTTTTATGGTTGTCAAAACCTATCATAACTTGGCCCTTTCCTATCTTTGCAGTCTTCTTGATGCAGATGTGGTCCCTTTAAGATTCCTTTCTTTCTGATTCCCAACCCCCCAAGTTAATGTAATTACCTTTTGATTCACAAATCCTGGTCCTTTTCAAGTCCAATAGAAGATCCGGGCCTGTCCCAGCCCCACCCGGATCTGAGCCAACTTGGGGCTACACCCAAAAGCCTCTCTAGCTAAATCTCCTATTATAAAAGGGCCATGCTGGGACCCCTTCTTTGCAGAGGTCCCAAACATGGCAGCCTTATGCCTGGTATGTCAGGACTTTCTGGTCACTGGACCCTCTGTCCGATGCCCTTTTTATCTCTACCTTCACCTATTTCCTTTATTATACTTTCCAAACCCCATAATAAACCTCTTTTATCAATCTAGCTTTTTGGGCCAATAAATGCTTTTAGTGGGGACTCACACCGCTTCTAAACCTCATATACCGCCGTATCCTTGAGCCGAATCCAAGGGGGTTGCAGGGAAACTCTGTTTGACTCTCTGTACCCCAAACTTGCCACTAGACCTCAACTAAACCCTAATTTCATTTAGGTACCCCATATCTAGACCTCATCATTCTTACATTTTATTCTCCCTTTCCATAGTCTACAAATGAATGTCACTGGTCTCCTTGCTGTTTCATACTCATTTCCCAGGTCCAAAATTTTTCCCTGGTTGTCCCCCATGCCTGGAATGTTCTCTCTCTTAAATTCTAACTCCTATCTTTTCTGGCTTCCCTCAACTTAATTAAGAAGACTTTCCCTAGTCCTCCTTAATCTTGTTCTCTAAGATTAACTCCATTTATCCTTTATATATGTTGTTTATACATAGTTTTTTGCATGTGTTTTATGAGCTCCTTGAGATTTAGAACTATTTTTTATTCCTTTCTTAGTGTTTCCAGTGCTTAGTGGTACATAATAAGTGCTTAATAAATGTTAGTTGACTAGCCAAATCTCAATTGTCAGAGGTTCCTTGTAGACATGAATGGTCTGGATACATGCTGGGGAATGGTTATTTTCTTGTTTCTTCACCTATTTGAAAACTGGATACTTCAATATCTGGAGCTAATTTCCACCATCACCTTCTACAAAGACAGCTAAACTTGAAAGCACTCAGGTCAACAAGGCTCAAAATATATTACATATTATAGGGCACAGAAAAGAGATTGCACCAAAAATTGCCTGAGATTCATAGGAATCAACCTCCCCTAAAGACATATAGTCTCTGTGATTCACAGGAGTAACTTTAAGTGTGTCCCTCTTAAGGCAAAATCTGAGGTTTATTCACCCACAATGATGATCTTCCTCAAACTCCTTTGTCTATGCTACATTGTTCTTTCACCTGTAATTCATCTTTTATCCCTAACCAAGTTCCATCATTCCACTATAGCTCTTCTCTCTTCCATTAGGATTTTCTGGGTACTCTTTTCCTTCATCATTGTTGCTGTCCTTCACTCCCACTCCCTGAATTTCATCTCTCCTCCACAAGTAATACCTGCTCCTTCTATTGAAGAAACCAGAAATTGATTAGCTAGCTTCTGGAAAGGTCATTTCAATTGATAGTCTTACAACTCTTTCATGCCTCTAGGCTTTAGGAGCTCTAATCTTCAGAAACCTTCCAGTACCTTTACACATAAATCTCCAATCCTTTCTTGTCTTGTTCAAATATCCCCAGAATCTAGATAATCTGCTTCCTCGTTGTATTAGCATCTTACACTGAGTCTTAGGGAATATAAAGATACTCCAATTATCACTATACAGACATATTTCATTTTATTGCACTTTGCAGATGCTACTTTTTTTTAATTGAAAGTTTGCAGAATCCTTAGATCAAACAAGTCTATCAGCACCGTTTTTCCAATATCATGTTCCAACATCATATCTCTGTCACATTTTCATAATTCTCACAATTTTTCAAAATTTTACATTATTATCATGTTTGTTATGATCTACAATCAATGATCTTTTATATTAATATTGTCATTGTTTGTCATTATACACAGTCACATCAATATCATACAATGATCAACTATAGCTTAGCTATTCTCAGCAATACAATGATCTAAAATAATTCCAAAGGATTTATGATGAAAAATGCTATTCACCTTCAGAGAGAGAACTGATGCAGTTTAAATGTAGATCCAAGCACACTTTTTTAAACTTTTTACATTTTTCTTGAGCAAGGGGATGGCTTAAATCCCTGTGGTTCTTTTTCATAACAAGTCTAAAATGAAAATATGTTTTGTATGACTGCAAGTGTATAAACTGCATCGAATTGCTTGTCTTCTCATTAATAAGGGAAAGAAGGGAGAAAGAGAATTTGGTTTTCAAAAAATTTCAAATGAATACTAAAAATTATTTTATATATAATTGGAAAAAATAAAATATTTGAATTTTTTTATTTCAAAGGATTTTTTAAAAGAAATTGCCAGTCACCCTAGTCTTCAGCACCCACCACCATGATCAGTTAGCAGCAAAATCAAGTCAAGACCCTTCCCCAGCAAAAATGTTCCACCTAAAGGCTAAAATGAGGGTTAGTATTTTTAGGAATAAAGTATTTTTTATTAAGATATATACTTTGTTTAGATATAATACTATTGAACACTTATAGACTACAGTATAATATAAACAGAACTTTAATATGTACTGAGAACAAAAAATTGTGAGACTCACTTTATTGTGATATTTGCTTTATTGTGGTAGTTTAGAACTAAACCCTCAATATCTCTGAGATATGTCTGTATATGTCTTCCCATCTCTCATATTCCTCTGGGTCAGATGGGGCATGTTTTGAAAGTTAACAGAGGCTAGTCTTTGGGAATTTCTATAGACAAAGAATTCATCATATTACATTCAACTTTGTAATAACTCTTCAAATTTAGTCTGGTTCTCAGGTGACAAATAAGTTTGTCATCAGGACCATATTCAATGATTTTCTAGTTTGGTAGCATCTGCTAGTGTTTGCATTCAGCTACTGAAAGGTCTTAAATTCATTCATAAAGAAATTGTCACCAGGAACTATGTTTAGCTTGAAGAAAAGAAGCCTAGAGGAAAGAATATTGGGAGGAGAGGAGGGTTAGACATGATAGTTGTTTTTGAGTATTTGAAAGACTTGGGAGAGGAATTAGATTTTCTCCTAAAGGTTTGTGGGCTGAAGTTAAATCTTTTTTTTTTTTATAATCAAGGAAGATTTGAAAGCTTAACATTAAAGAATAGCTCCTAAGGCCAGAATTAAAATTTCTCTTTCCAACAAAATTATGCTTATTGCTCTTCCAGTTTGTGTCAAGCTATTAAAGATGGCCTCAAAACTACAACTTCCACTAGAAACCACCACAGTTTAAGATGTCTGATCAACTATGTGCTGAAAATAGAAGCTACAGTTTAAAGCCCTTATTTGATCTTCAGTGGGATTCAGTTGTTCACTTAGCCTAATTCATTTACCCTCAAATCATAGGCAGTAACCATAGAAAATGTCTTTTAAAGTTTACAAAAGAATTTGTGGTTTTTCAGTCATTTCAGTTATGTTCCACTCTTCATGACACCATTTGGGATTTTCTTGGCAAAGATACCAGAGTTACCATTTCTTTTTCCTGCTTATTTTACAGATGAGAAAACTGAAGCAAACACCTGTCTGCCTTGCATGGAGTCACTTAGCTAATAAGTGTCTGAGGTCAGAACTAAAGAAAAGGAATCCTGACCATAGGCCTGATACTTTAAACACTGCACCATCTTTCTGCTATTCTGTAATACTCTCTTCTCTAAAACATAATCTTTCTCTGGGAGCAGATTTCTTGCAGGACTTCTGGAGGCAGCCTGAGTTTCAGTTTAATATAATAATCACCTCAAATGCAGCCAGGAGTTAAAATACAAATCCTTTATTGTCTCCTTCAAAATAGCCCAGTTACTGGGAGATGACTAAGAACCATTACATTGAATTCCCCAATCCCTATATTTTTGCCCACCTGCATTTTTGGATTTCCTTCACAGGCTAATTGTATAATATTTCAGAGTCCGATTCTTTTTGTACAGCAAAATAACGGTTTGGTCATGTATACCTATTGTGTATCTAATTTATATTTTAATATATTTAACATCTACTGGTCAACCTGCCATCTGGGGGAGGGAGTGAGGGAAAGGAGGGGAAAAATTGGAACAAGAGGTTTGGCAATTGTCAATGTTGTAAAGTTACCCATACATATAACCTGTAAATAAAAGACTATTAACTTTTTTTTTAAATAGCCCAGTTAGTTTTCTCTCTTCTTGGTTCCAAGAGCTCTTGCTGCTAGTCTTTTTACTCTGCCAGCTTCAGCCTCTTGTCCCTCTGAATCCAAAGCCTCCAGCCAGCACAAAGGTAGAATATGGAATGAATCTGTCTTGCCTCCGAGAGTGGTCTCCTCCTCTTGTGGGCTTGTCCTTTAGTGAGCTTGTCCTTCGGACTTCTGAATCTCACACTGAATCCTGGCTCTGAATTTCCCAAAGTCTCTAGTGAGGTTGTCCTTTAGTAGGGTCCTCCTTTTATATGCACTCTAAAGGTGTGAACTCTGATGTGTGAACTAATGTGTGAACTTAATGGTGTGAACTCTTAAAGGTGAGAACTAAGTACATAAGCATTGTCTATCAATTCCAGTGATTTAGCACGTTGTTTCAAGTTCTGGCCCATAATACCCTTCAAAAGAAATTAACAACAAATTATTCAAATAAATAACATATCATTTTAGATAAAAAATAATTCTAATTATATATAAAATAAGTTACATAAAATAAATTTTATAAATAGTATAATTATTATAGATGTTGTGCTTCCCTTCAGTAGAACTTGGCTGTCTTTTCTAAAGTTTCAAATTTCATATTTTTTGAATCCCAATTTGGAATGCTGGAAAATTAAAGGAATAGCCTTTAAAAAAAATGGAACATATCTGTAAGAAATGACCAACAGGATGATTTCAGAAAGGCCTGGAGAGACTTACACAAACTGATGCTGAGTGAAATGAGCAGGACCAGGAGATCATTACATACTTCAACAACAATACTATATGATGACCATATGATCATATGGTCCATATGGACCAACTGATCACCAGTTCTGATGGACCTGGCCATCCTTGGCAATGAGATCAACCAAATCATCTCCAATGGAGCAGTAATGAACTGAACCAGCTACGCCCAGAGAAAGAACTCTGGGAGATGACTAAAAACCATTACATTGAATTCCCAATCCCTATATTTATGCCCACCTGCATTTTTTATTTCCTTCACAAGCTAATTGTACAATATTTCAGAGTCTGATTCTTTTTGTACAGCAAAATAACGTTTTGGTCATGTATACTTATCGTGTATCTAATTTATATTTTAATATATTTAACATCTACTGGTCATCCTGCCATCTGGGGGAGAGGGTGGGGGGTAAGAGATGAAAAATTGGAACAAGAGGTTTGGGAATTGTTAATGCTGTAAAGTTACCCATACATATAACCTGTAAATAAAAGGCTATTAAATAAAAAAATAAATAAATAAAATTTTTAAAAAATGAACATAACTAATATTCTTCCCCACAGTTTTCTCTGACAGTGTTCATTTTATTAGTTCTTAATTCTGCAGGGTTTGACACATTGAATATTTTGTTTTGTGTGGTAGTATCTACTATGCTTCATAATTGAAAGTTAACATTGTCAGAAATGAAGTAGTTTTGAGTTCCTTTAAATATGATTGTCATGTCCATATTCTGCTCACTTGCATCCTGTTCATAGGAACCTATGAACACAACACACACAAAACTTTAAAAAGTAATATTATGCAGTGGAACTGGGAATGGATCCAACCATTTCTGGAAAGCAATTTGGAATTATGTTCAAAAAATTATCAAATTGTGCATACCCTTTGACCCAGCAGTGTTTCTACTGGGCTTATATCCCAAAGAGATCTCAAAGGAGGGAAAGGGACCCATAGTGCAAAAATATTTGTGGCAGATCTCTTTGTAGTGGCCAGAAACTGAAAACTGAGTGGATGCCCATCCATTGAGGAATGGTTGAACAAACTGTGGCACATGAATGTAATGGAGTATTATTGTTCTATAAGAAATGATGAGCAGGAAGATTTCTGAAAATAAACCTGGAAAGACTTATATAAATTGATGCAGAATGAAGTGAGCAAAACCAGGAGAACGTTATACATAATAACAGCAACATTGTACTGATGATCAACTTTGATAGACTGTTCTTCTCAGCAATACAATGATCAAAGACAATTCCAAAAGGCCTTAGAAGATCAAACTCAGAGAACTCTAACCCTAAATGCTTCTCTAAAGTTTCCAGGAGATAAATATATACTCACCCATGGACCATGGATACACAGCTTTTCACTGGCAAACTTATCTTTTTCCCCTTTGTGGTATCCATGAGTCGTCACATTCATGAAAATGTGTGTCACATTCCCTCCCTCTTTCCTTTCCTAGGAGATATTTGCCCCCTATGTAAATGAGGGAGAGAAGAGAAATGAAAAGTGGATTTTGGCAAATGAAAAATTTTACATGTGTCCCTCTGGATATTTGTAAATGCATCTAAACTTGCCCTAGGTACATTCCCACAAATAAGGAATGGGTTACCTTGGTCATCACAGGGCATACAAGTATTTTCAAACACAAAAAGTCACTCCTGCCATACAGATTCACACAGCTGTAATGATCATTCCAATAGATGTAATAGGGCCAGAACACTGGAGAAATATACTTGAGGCAAGGATTCTTACAACAAGGTATTAACTCGGTTAATACAGACAGACTGTGAAAGAGACAATAAAGACTTTAGACTTTATTTCTGACTATTCTCGTGGTGATTATGAAACACCAGCTGAAAACAAGGCTGGAACTGAGACCTCTAGAAAGCTAACCAGAACATTACATTTTGGCACCCAGGAGAACATTACAAATAGGAGTCAAAAATATTCACAGTCTTGTGAATAGTCAAATTAGTGCTAAAAAATGCAGTGACGACAGATGTGTTTAGAGGCTATTTTTAAGGATAGCAGCATCTGAAACTTACCAGAACTGAAAAGTGTAGTTCTAATAATTTTATTAATTTTAAAATGTGCCATTCCTTTCAACCACCCAGCTTTTTGACTCATTCCAAGTTCATTCATAGCCGTGTCTTTAGCATCCAGAGGCTGACACCATAGTACATAGAAAATAGCCTAAACTAGCCACCATAAGGATATTCAGATTGGTTTTTTAATCTTCATCATTCTATTCTGTGCAAGAAGGAAGTGATAAAGTATTTTCTTTCTATCTACTTATCCTTCCTATATATGTGTATTTTAAATATAATGAGCTAGATTGTAAAAGAGACATTTCAAATAAGGTTCAAATGAGCCAAGAGGCATAATCACATTTTATGACCTTTAGCCAGGTAATAGAGTCTTTGTAATTAAAACCAGAAGTGCTAGGAACAGCAGGTAGGTGTTCTTCTAGCATCTTAATGGGCAAAGTGACTGACGAACTGACAGTTTCCTATCTGTTGCCATGTAGTTTTGTCCCTAAGTTCTGTGAATTGATTACCATATATTAGCAACAAGTGCATCCTACTTGCTCAAGAGAAAAGAGCTCCTCAATTTGTTCCAACTTGTTAGATCAGTCCTTCACTCAATAAAGTCCTTTTGATGGCCAGTCAGGAAGAATACCAGAAATAGGTAGTGCTAAATGAAAAAACTCAACAGACCAGAGAAGAGAATCCTCACTGTTCTGTCCATCTAAAATGCCATCTCTACTAATCATATCCGATCATAGTTAATCTTTAAATCCAAATATTGCCCTGATTCCTCTAGGAAAGTCCTTTTAATGGTCAGTCAGGAAGAATACTGAGGATAGTTGTTGCTAATGGACACACTCAACAGACCAGAGAAGGGAATCCTCATTTGTTCTCACTGTTCTGTGATCTACAATGCACCTTCACTAATTATGTCCAATTAATAGCCAATCTTTAAACCCAGATATTACCCTGATTCCTCCAGAAAGTTTTTCCACCCACAAGAGTCTTCCTTTTTACTCTGAATTCCTCCAGAAACTGATAATCTTCTGAAGACTACCTGACACCATTAGTTCATTTAAATAATGATTCAAGAAAAAATTTATTAGTTTTCTCTATTATCTTTAACTTATTATCCTTCCCAGAACTTCTATTTAAGGAGTGTGCTCAAGCCAGAGCTGTCTATTCTTTTCCCACTTTGCCTATATTCCTTTGCATTATACATCCCCTCTCCTCACTTTTTCAATTTCCCTTGGTGTGTTGTTTTTCCCTATTAGCTTCCCTATTAAGTCCTTGAGACAAGTGAATGTTTTCATTTTTCTTATTTATATCCTCAGTGCTCAGCACAGTGCTTCGTATATAGTAAGTGCTAAATAAATGTTTATTGACCATTATTATGAGGCAGGAACCATAATAGGTACAGGGGATATGAAAACAGAAGAGGAGTAGTCTATTCTCTGCAAGAGCTTATATTCTATCAAAGGAGTTAACACACACACACACACACACGTACATAAAATATATAGAATAAATATAAAATAGATACAAGTCTTTAAGTGGGAGTGGGGAACTAGCAGCTGGGATTATCAGTAAAGGAATTCTATAGGGGAAAAAAAAAAGGAGCTTGAATTAAGTCCTGATAGTAAGGTACTGACTGTATGCAGTAAAAGGAAAGAAATGAGCATTTGACAAGTGCCTACAATGTACCAAATACTTTGGCAAATGCTTTACAAATATAATTTCATTTAAACCTCATAATAAGACAGGTGCTATTATTATCATCATTTTGTACTTGAGGAAACAGAAACAGATGCAAATTAAACAACATATCCAAAATCACACATCTACTAAGTGTCTGAAGCTGGTTTTTAACTCATCTTTCTGATTGGGCCTGGCCCAGGATTCTGTCCCCTAAATAACCTAGTTACTTCTGATGTTACTGAGGAAAGAGTGCAAAGTCATCAAAAGAGTGCAAAGGCAGTGCAAAGACATAAAAATAAGAAATGGATTGTCTTGTGCCAGAAACAACAACAACAACAACAAAAAAGACCAAACTGGCTGGTCCAGGGGAGAAGTAGAGGAAAGGGAGTAATGCATTATGAGTCTAGAAAGGAACAAGGGGGCTAGATTGTAAAGGCTTTACAAGAGGAAACTATGTTGTTTCTTTGTTTCTCCCCTAAATAGCCTAGCACAGTAAATATTGGGATATTTGTTGATTCTTACTTTATTTACTGTTTCAGTCATTCTATGTCTTTTTTATCCAGCATTACCTTTTATAGGTGGTGAGAAATGTTTTATTAATGTATTCTGATTAAGATAAGATTCTCCTAGGCCTAAATGCAACTTATGCAGAGGGAGGAGAGAGAAATTCAAGGTAGAAAACAGTAGGAATTAGAAGTTACTTCAGACAAAATGTCTTTTCCAGACTCCAGAACAGGGAAAGTGTTCAATCATAAAATCTCTGATGTGAAAGAGATATGTAAGACCATACAAAGAAAATCAAAAATAAAATAAAAAATTCAGTTTCATTTCTCAAGAAGTATGCATTCTAATGGAGAAAACAACATATAAATATCTAGGTACAAGAGATAAATACAGAATATATAAAAATAATTAGCAACTTGAAGGACCAAGAAATTTCTTTTATAGAAGAGAGGATTTAAGGCAAATCCTAAAGGAAATTAAAGGAAGATTGAAAGTAATGGGGTAGAACATTCAAGAACATGAGGACAGCCAATGCAAAGACATGGCAATGGGAAACGGAGAGCTGGAAATGGGCTGGTATGGTTAGATCAGAGTAAAAGAAGAGGAATTAGGTATATAAAGTTTGGAAAAGTAGGAAAGGGCAGAATAAATCGTCTGGTGAGTGGAAAACAAGGTCAGACTACCACAAGGAGTCAGGTGATCATTGCACAAACCATTAAAAAAAAAAAAAAAAAAAGATTTTTCAGGTAGGGGCTGGAACAGAGGGAGGTTCATCTTGCCTGATAGAAAATTCCCTGTCTCTCTCTATTATCCATATACACCAGAGAGAAAAGAAGTCCATTATCAGGGAAAGTGACTCCCTGAGTTCAGGCCAGTCTCTTTTTCATGTTCTGTCATATGGTGATCTGACCCCTGTGATAGTCTAGCAGATTCTGGCCCTTTGGACAATCCAGTCCATCATTTTAAAAAACCCTACCCATTATAATAATTCATCAAGCAACACGCCACAGTAAAAAGAATATTGGTTCTGAAGACACAAGATCTAAGTCAAATCCTAATCTGACTCTTACTACATGACTGAGCCCCTTGGCCACAGCTTCATCATCTGTAAAACAAAGGACTAAATTATATTGCCTTTGTACACCCTTCCAACTATGAAATATTTATCACTTGCAGTTTGGGTTTGTTGTTAAAAAGGCTCACCAGGCCTTTTTATCCTCCACTATCTCTCCAAGTCTATCCAAGTTCATATTCATTGTTTCCATGACACTTATCAATCCATCTCATATTTTGTCATCCCCTTTTTTCCTTTTGCCTTTAATTTTTCCCAATATCAAGGTCTTTTCCAATGAGTCCCATCTTCTCATTATATGACCAAAATATTTAAACTTCAAGTTCACATTTGACCTTGCAGTAAATAGCATGTAATAATTGAATTGACTGATTTTATTTCCTTGCTATCCAAGTGCTCTCAAGTCTTTTCCAGAAGTAGGAAGGAAAGAAGATGCAGGAAGGGGGAGGGGGACAGAAAAGAGGACATATTGGGGGAGGCGTTTCAGTAGCAAAGCATTATTGAAGAGGGTTAGGGTAAAAGGAAAAAAGAGAATCGAATATACAAGGAATACAGTTTGTAACAGTTATTGGGGAAAAAATTTTGAAGCAAGTTTCTCTGATGAAGGTGTCATTTCTCAAATGTATAGGGAACTGAGTCAAATTTATTTTTTTTTAAAAAGAGCCATTCCAGAAACTAAGCATTGACTCACACTTAACACCGTACACCAAGATAAGGTCAAAATGGGTTCACGACCTTGGCATAAAGAATGAGATTATAAATAAATTAGAGGAACACTCAGACCTGTGAAAGAGGAAAGGATTTATGACCAAAGAAGAACTAGAGATCATTACTGATCACAAAATAGAAAATTTTGATTATATCAAATTGAAAATTTTTTGTACAAACAAAACTAATGCAGACAAGATTAGAAGGGAAGCAATAAACTGGGAAAACATTTTTACAGTCAAAGGTTATGATAAAGGCCTCATCTCCAAAATATATAGTGAATTGACTCTAATTTATAAGAAATCAAGCCATTCTCCATTAATAAATAGTCAAAGGATATGAACAGACAATTCTCAGACGAAGAAATTGAAATTATTTCTAGCCATGTGAAAAGATGCTCCAAGTCATTATTAATCAGAGAAATGCAAATTAAGACAACCCTGAGATACTACTACATACCTGTCAGACTGACTAGAGTGACAGGGAAAGATAATGCAGAATGTTGGAAGGGATGTGGGAAAACAGGGACATTAATACATTGTTGGTGGAATTGTGAATACATCCAGCCATTCTGGAGAGCAATTTGGACCTATGCTTAAAAAGTTATCAAACTGTGCATACCCTTTGACTCAGCAGTGTTATTACTGGGCTTATATCCCAAAGAGATCTTAAAGAAGGGAAAGGGACCTGTATGTACCAAAATGTTTGTGGCAACCCTCTTTGTAGTGGCTAGAAACTGGAAATTGAGTGGATGCCCATCAATTGGAGAATGGTTGGGTAAATTGTGGTATATGAATATTATGGAATATTATTGTTCAATAAGAAATGACCAGCACGATGATTTCAGAGAGGCCTGGAGAGACTTACATGAACTGATACTGAGTGAAATAAGCAGGACCAGGAGATCATTATATAACTATACTATACTATACTATACCAACAATACTATATGATGATCAATTCTGATGGGCCTGGCCATCTTCAGCAAGGAGATGAACCAAATCAGTTCCAATGGAGCAGTAATGAACTGAACCAGCAACACCCAGCAAAAGAACTCTGGGAGATGACTAAGAACCATTATATTGAATTCCTAATCCCTGTATTTTTTGCCTGCCTGCAATTTTTTTTATTTCCTTCACAGGCTAATTGTGCAATATTTCAGTCTGATTCTTTTTGTACAGCAAAATAACACTTTGGACAGGTAAACTTATTTTGTATTTAATTTGTACTTTAATATATTTAACATGTATTGGTCATCCTGCCATCTAGGGGAGGGGGTGGGGAGAAGGAGGGGAAAAATTGGAACAAAAGGTTTGGCAATTGTCAATGCTGTAAAATTACCCATGCATATAACTTGTAAATAAAAAGCTATAATAAAAAAAGAGCCATTCCCCAATTAATTAATGAACAAAAGATATGAACTATGTCCAAAAAGAAGGAGAACTCTATGTAATTTATTTCACCAACATCAAGTTTCCACTTAGACTGCCTGGGGATACAAGGCAGTTTTTGAATTATATTTGTAATCTGTATTTTCAAGCTTTATAAAAAAACTTTACAGAGAAAGGAAAATAAATAGAACTGGGGCTATTCCCATGTACATATTAATCTCTTTACTTCCAAAAAAGTCAATTGGTAAGAAAAAGATATGGTCAGGAGAAGCAATCCCAGTCCCAAAGAGAAAGTGCTTTTCACCCAGAATGCCTTTGACCTTTTGAAGCCTACATGAATCTCAAAAAGATTTTTTTTTTTAAGGAAAAAGACCTATCTGTACAAAAAAATTTATAGCAGCTCTCTTCTCAGGGCAAAGAATTGGAAATTGAGAGGATGCCCATCAATTGGGGAATGACTGAATAAATTGTGATATAATTATGATGCAGTGTTATTCTATAGGAAATTATAAGCAGGATGCTTTCAGAAAAATCTGGAAAGTCTATGAAGTCTATGACTTCAAGCAAAGTGAAATGTACTGTGTATAAGGTAGTAGCAATGTTGTAAGATTATCAGCTGTTATTGACTTTGCTATTATTAACTTCTCAGCAATTCAATGATCCAAGACTAGTCTGAAGAACTTCACAATGAGAAGTGCTATCCATACCCAGAATTGATTGTATGTGAATACAGATTGAAACATACTCTTTTTTTACTTTATTTTTCTTGAAGGTTTGTTTTTTGGAGGGTGGGAATCTATGTTTTCTTTCACAACAAAACTTCTATGGAAATGTTTTCCACAACTTCATATGCATCTTCTTAAAGCAGGGTAGAGGTGGGGAGGAAAGGAGACAATCTGGAGCTCAAAGTTCTAAAAACAAATGTAAAAAATAGGTTTTATATTTAACTGTGAAAAATAAAAATATTAAATCAAAAAAGAAAGAAAGAAAACTAGATTCTAAAAAAAAAATCTTCTCCAGAGCCACACTTTGAAAGAATAAATTCTGCAACATAGCTTCTCTTGTCCTCTCAAATCTCAATGACTCAGGGGAAAGCAGAAAAATTCAGATAAAAAATCTATCCTCAGAGGACGAGGGAATACATTATTTTTGTTTTATTATTGTTAATGAGACTTTTCTATCTCCCACAATACTCTCAATAGTCCTAGATACTTAGAAAATACTCAAAAAATATTTTCTATTTAATCAGTATCAATAGACATCTACAATCTACTGGCAATAGGTATGCCTGTTCTCTATTTGATCATTGAGAGGGGAACAGAAGCAGACTATGGTGAAAGTGAAGGGAACCAGTGTTAGCGCTGAAACAGATCAATGTTTTAGGGAGATTTTGAAGAAATATGCAGAAAACAAACCTCAAAAAGGAAGTCTTGGAGCCTCCCTGCATCTAGATTACAAGATCCAATCAATCTAAAACAGGAGGGAGAAATAGTTTCATCACCAAAGGCAGAACAACAGTCTGGGGAAATGTTCATTTTAGATGACATAGGCGGGTAAGGGGGCACAGAAGAAGAAAGAGAGGGAGGCAGGATGAGAAAAGCACAAAGAAATTGCAAGGGAAAGAGGAAGAAATAGAAGAAACAGAAAAGGAGAGCTTAGAGAAGGGGAAAAGAAAGAGACTTGGGGAAGAAAAGAAAAGGACAAAGGCAGGGAGAAAGAGAAATGGAAAAAAATGAATTTGTGAATGCATTTGGAAATTCCCATGGTTTGGTCTTTCAAGGGGTCACTAAAGATGTAGGAGTTCTATTTCTTTCAATATCAAGAAGAAATTGAGATATTGAGGGTCTGGCACTAGAACATAGAATTTTTTTATTGCAGTTGTAATTTTTCAAATTTTCTGAAAAAGAAATAGGGGTCGAGAACTGGGGACAGAAAGTTGGAAAGAGTGAGTGTCAGTAGGAACAGGAGAAGGAGCAGCATCAGCGGGAAATGGGAGACACTTTCCAAGAGGTTGATTGTGAGTCTAATTGACTAAATAGATTTACTATCCTTTCTGTTTCTCTCCTTTTTGTTTCATTGCCCTCTGCAATGGGAAGCATAGTTCATTATTTCTATATTATCTTAAGTTTTACTTACTGATTATTTCTATTTTAATAATGGTTTTCTAGATAAAGAGAAGTAATTTTAATTATGTCCTAAGTTAAAGTTTTGCAACAGAGTGGGATAAGTAGGGGAGAGAAGGAGAACTCTATGTAATTTATTTCACCAACATCAAGTTTCCACTTAGACTGCCTGGGGATACAAGGCAGTTTTTGAATTATATTTGTAATCTGTATTTTCAAGCTTTATAAAAAAACTTTACAGAGAAAGGAAAATAAATAGAACTGGGGCTATTCCCATGTACATATTAATCTCTTTACTTCCAAAAAAGTCAATTGGTAAGAAAAAGATATGGTCAGGAGAAGCAATCCCAGTCCCAAAGAGAAAGTGCTTTTCACCCAGAATGCCTACCTTATCATTTTATTTTTATTTTTTTTCTTTAATTTTCTTTTTTATTATAATAACTTTTTATTGACAGAACCCATGTCAGGATAATTTTTTACAATATTATCCCTTGCACTCACTTCTGTTCCGATTTTTCCCCTCTCTCCCTCCACCCCCTCCCCTAGATGGCAAGCAGTCCTATATATACTGAATATGTCGCAGTATGTCCTAGATACACTATATGTGTGCAGAACCAAACAGTTCTCTTGTTACACAAGAAGAATTGGATTCAGAAGGTAAAAATAACATGGGAAGAAAGACAAAAATGCAAACAGTTTACATTCATTTCCCAGTGTTCTTTCTTTGGGTGTAGCTGCTCTGTCCATCATTGATCAATTGAAACTGAGTTAGATCTTCTCTTTGTCAAAGAAATCCACTTCCATCAGAATATATCTTCATATAGTATCGTTGTTAATGTATATACTGATCTCCTGGTTCTGCTCATTTCACTTAGCATCAGTTCATGTAAGTCTCTCCAAGCCTCTTTGTATTCATCCTGCTCTACCTTATCATTTTAATCCAAGTAATCTGACTCCAGAAATAGTGCATTTTTCACTATACCATGCTACCTCGTAGGAACTTTGGAGTCATATCTAAATCTAAAGCTTGAGATAGCAGACTCATATAAAATCTAAAAACTTCAGAGGTTTCTCTACCAGTTTCCCCAGCTAGACCTCAAACTGGGTTAATTTCAAAGATAAAACCTACCAGAGACAACTGAGAAATACCCACACCTAATGGTCTATAATTTGTATGTAGAAATCTAACCTTTAGCTTGCCATATTATGCATCTTCATATGTTTCTTAGAGTGTATTTCTATGCACTTAAACCTAAGAAAGTGTCATGATGTAATGGATAGAGTTCTAGATTTAGAGTGAGGAAGAATTGAGTTCAAGTGCTATCACAAACACTTATTATCTATGTGAGTCCCAATTGGGCGAGTCTTTTATTCTCAATTCCTCATCTATAAAATGAAGAAATTTTACTAGATGGACTATGAGTTTCCTTCCAGTTCTAAATATATGATGTATGATCTCCCCTTCTGCCTAAGATAAATGGCAGGTAATCTAACAAAAAGAACGGGGAAGGAGGAGGAATCAAGCCAAAGGAAGCCAAATGCCATTCATAGCATTCTTACCCACTGTGGTAGAACCTATAGCATGTCCAGTACCCCTTCCTTCTAGTCCCAGGTTTATAGCTGTTTCCCTATGTCTACAAGTTTCAATAGACATGTACTCTACTTCATATCCAGGTTAATCCCCAGGAAGTGAGAGCAAAACCACTCAAAGCTCAAAAATCTGGATAAATAGTAACTCAAATTGACAGGCTCTCTGAAAGAGTTCAGAGTTAGAGGAGACCTATGAGGTCAACTCAACTCTCTCCATAAAAATCAAAGTAATTCACCAAGCAAATTATTTATAACTATCAATCATCTTTCACATTAGATGGATATATCAAAGGAACACCACAGACAAAATATTCATCTAAAAAAAGTCTCTGATGAGATTCTTATAAATAGAAAGCTAAAATCTAGGCTAGATCCATGATATCAGACTCATATAGAAATAGGGGCCATTAACTCATACATAAGCACACCTGCAGGCCACTTATTTATTTAGTTTTTAAATGTAATACTATCTATGTTTTATTTTATTTTTATTTAGTTTGTTAAATATTAATTATTAAATATTTAGTTTGTTAAATATTAATGTATTTGTTGGTTCCCCCATTATAAAGACCCTTCTTTGGATACCAATATTGGGATTTCAGAGAAAAACTCAAATCTTTTTTCTGATCTTTATACACAATATAAAATTGCAATGTTTCATGACATCTGTGCTATAGGAAGAGGTCTTTCCTCATTTACTATATTTACATGTTTCATCTGCAGCAAGATTTCTACACAAAGGATGAGATCCAGGTGAAAGCCTTTTTGCATATAATGTTTCTTTCCAGTGTGAATATTGTGATTTATACTGACCCTTATGTTCTAGGTAAGGGCATGTTTTCCTTCAGCACATTTGTAAGTCTTCCCTCTACTCCATATATCCTCAGATGTAAACTTAAATAATTCCCAATTAGAGTTTAACCTTGTTTGGAAGCAGAAATGTTGTGAGCATCATGGGACCTGCTTGCCAAATATTTAATACCTTTGTCCTACATTGCAGCAAAATCAGGTGTAGCGAAAACTAATTGAATAGGACCAAAAGAGTAGCAACAAATGAATTAATATTGATCAAGACAGATCTCTAGTAGAATATCCCAGGAATCTGCCTTTAGTTTGTACTGTTCAACATTTGGTTGAAAGTATGGGATCGTGTGATTATCAAAATTGCAGATGACACAAAACTGAAGGAGTCAGCTAAAACACCAGATGATGGGATTAGGATCCAAAAAGATTTTAGCTAGAGAGAACATGGATTGAATATAATAATATGAAACTATGGGGGAAAGTAGAAAGTCCTGTAGTTAAGCTCCAAAATCTATCTCTACAAGTACAGGATAATGAATATATGACTAGACAGTAGTTAATATGAAAAATATATTGGAGATATTAGATGACCAGAAGCTCATTTTAATGAATACTGTGACACAGCAAGCAAAAATAAGGTAGCAAGACTTATAAGCTAATTTAACAGAATTTAGTATCCAGTAAGAAAAGTAAAAGTACCATTGTCATATATGGTCAAAGCACATGAATGATAGTGAAGATCTTGGCAAGATAGAGGAGTAGATTACAGAAACTTAGTAGAAAGCATATTGTATTATAAGCTAAAGGACAAAATTTCAATTTATAATTTTGACATAGCATAGATAAATGATCTTGGGGAAATAATCTCCTTAGGATTCTATTTTGTATGGTTTCTGTTTTTTAAACATAGTGAAAACTTTGGGAATTATTGTGAGATAATGTTTCTTTTAAAAATATATATATATAGTGTTTTATTTTTCCAATTGCATGTAAAGACAATTTTTAACATTCATATTTTTAAATTTTTGAATTCCAAATTTTCTCTCTCCCTCTGTCCATTCCTCCTCCCTGCCTAAAGTGGTAAGATTATATACATTCAAGCATGTAAATATATTTCCATATTAATCATGTTGTGAGAGAAGAAATAAACCAAAAGGAAAAAAAGAAATTAAAGAAAGTGAAAATAGCATTACAATTACAATTACAGATTACATCAGTTCTTTCACTGAATGTTCATCCTGAATCCTTTGGGATTGTCTTGGATCATTGTATTGCTGAGAAGTGCTAAGTTATTCATAGCTGATCATAGTGTTGAGGTATAAGGTATGTGTCCTGATATTGCCTCTGAAAGAATTCAAACTCAGACAGTCTCCAGCCCAAGCAAAGGCATTTTAATGAGATTTATGCACTTAATTGTTGGAGCAAACTCCCTTAAGAAGTCAGCAGCCAAGAAAAACAAGACAAGGATTTTTATAGAGCAAATGATGCTGATTACATCATAAGATATGTAAATTTTGAGATTATAGAATGGGGAAATTCTAAAGCTTTGGTGAAACTGCACATCTGGTTACCCAGGATGTAGAGAGAAATTTCACTTAGGGGGTATTAAGGTATGGTGATACATAATAATAATATAACTAATATAGGTTATATTGTAAATACCATAGGTTATTATTATTATTATTATTATTATAACCAGCATCAAATAGCAAAGAAAGGGAACTGCACAGGCACCATTTTGGGGAAAAGATTTGTTGAGTTTTGTGGTCCAATGTTCTCTTTTGCATCCTATTGAAGATACTTTCTTATTAGCTGATTTTTGTGTTATATTTTGAGGTAACTATCACATGGTATGCTGGCAAGATAATTACAGAATGTGCTGGTCTGCTCGTTGTTCTAATGAGATCCATAATTAATCATTTCTGTGAAGCTTGGAGTTGGGGACAGGTTTGGGCAATCAGAATCCCATCAGTACAATAGTATTGCTATAACTATGTACAATGTTCTCCTGATTCTGTTCACTTTCTTTTACATCAATTCATATAATCTTTCCAGGCTTTTCTGAAATTTGCCTGCTCATCATTTCTTATAAAATAATAGTATTTTATTACATTCATTTACTACAACTTGTTCAGGTATTCCCCAATAATGGGTATTCCCTTAATTTCCTTATCTTTGTCATCACAAAAAAAGCTGCTATAAATATTTTTGTACATGTAGGTTTTTTTCCATTTTTCATGGTCTCTTTGAGATGCTGACCTAGTAGTGAAATTGCAGAGTTTGTCCTTTGCTCATAGTTCCAAATTCTCTCCAGAGTGGTTGAATCAGTTCACAACTCCACCAACAATAGTGTCCCAATTTTCCCAATCTCCTCCAACATTATGTTTCTTTTCTGTCATATTAGCTTATCTGAAAGATATGTAGTAGTACCTTAGAGTTGTTTTAGTTTGTATTTTTCTAACTAATAGAGCATTTTTTCCTATGATTAGAGAAAGCTTTGATTTCTTTATCTATAAACTGCCTATTCATAAACTTTGAGCATTTATCAGTTGAGTAATGATTTGTATTCTTACAAATTTGACTCAATTCTTTATATCTTTGAGAAATGAGAGCCTCTCTTTTCCTATGTGTAAAGAAGGAGTTTGAACTTGATGATCTCTAAGATTTCTTCCTACTCTAAGATTATATGATTCTATGAAGTATTGAGTTCAGAAATGGCCATTTCATCTTAGAAGAGATTTTAACAGAAATCCAAGTGACCAGAGAGGAATTTGGAGACTTGTGGAGAAAAGTGAACAGTGAGAAGCAAGGCAGATAATTAGAGTTAATTAGATAATTAGGTTAACTTTGATTTAGGTGAGGCAGCATGGAGCTATTTACCAATTAAAGGCATTTGAGCAATTAGCTGTCAACCTGTCAAGAGAAAAGATGATGCCTACAATAAAGAAATTAAGCCTCATTTGGGAATCCCTCTGACAATCAAGTAGTTTGACACTGTATTTAGCCATGATAATTATCCAACAAGCTACCAAAAAGAGAACAAAGTATTTAGAATCTCATTTAGGCAAATTTGAGAAGCAAGGAGAAGGCAAGGTTTACTGTTCTCCCAATACATCCATACATGACAAATGTAAGTTGATCTCTGACCTAGTGAAGACTAAAAGGCTAGAGGAAGGCTTACACTAACACTAACACTTCAATAAATTTATAATCTCATAGATGTGGATATTTCTTCCACTCGCATGCAAATCTTAATGCCAAGGGGTACACGTAGTTTTTCATTGCTAAGACTGTTTGATTATAGAGTATTCAGAAGTGATAGATTTTAGATGGCTAATAAAATGATGTTGGAGAATGTAATGTGGCTTTCTGGATCATATCATAAAAATAAGCTCTTAATTGCACATGTTTAACACATATTGGATTGCTTACCATCTAGAGGAGAGTTGGGGGGAGAAGAAGGAGAAAAAATTTTGGAACACAAGATTTTGCAAGGGTGAATGTTGAAAACTATCTATGCATATGTTTTGAAAAAAATTTATATAAAAATAAAAAATCTAAAAAAAATAAACTTTTAGCCAGGAATGGAATCCACTTAACAAGAGCTGGTTAAAATATATTTGCTTTCCATCTTACACATTTGATGAAGAGGGAGGAGAGAAGTACCATAATATGATAAATAGAATTAGCATTTAAGAATAATCAAAAAAGTAGAGAAGGTGGAGTCAAGATGGTGGAAAAGGCACACGTGACTTTCTAAGCTCCTCTCATGCCCTTACAACCAACTATTAAATTCATCCTCAAAAATAGCACTTGACTGGTAAAACCCATGAAGTTTACCAGCTGAAGATAATCTGGAAGATCACCAGGAAAGGTTTGTCCTGAGGGGCCGGGAACAGACCAGTGCAGGCAGGGAGAGACTAGTGTCCAGAGCAGACCAGGGGTGGGAGTGACCTCTGTGGTTAGAGACAACTCTGCCATGGGCTAACTGCTCTGCCTTAATTATAAAGCAGTAAACCAGCAGAGAAATTAAAGCTAAAGACAAGGGGTGCTCTCTAAAAAACGCCAGAACCTAACAAGATCTGGCTATAACCACACAAAACCGGAAGTGACTCAGCACCCATAACACAGCCCTGTAGCCACATTCAGCAGTATGGGGCTTGGCAGCAGTATGGGGCAGCAGCAGAGGGGGGAGGCAGAGAGGGAGGGTGGAGGGTACAGTTGCAAATCTGCATGGCATGGGGGCAGAGTCCAGGGCAGCCTCTAATCTGCATAGTGGGGGGCTCAGCCTGGGGCAATAGAACTTTTGCAGGAGTCACCATGCTTCCTTGGGCAGGGACACTTCTGGTCAGTGGGGGACTATTCACTGGTCAGCCACTAATAGCCACAGCCCCACAGTGGACTTTGGCCTGGGGTAGTGGCACTTTCACTGCCCAGCTTCTAGGCCCAGGGTAGTCCTTAACTCTCACAGCAGGGTTCTTTGCAGGGCACTTCCACAGCTCTGCAGTGCAGGCCTGAGTTACTTCCAGGGGGAACTCTTTCCCAGAGCACTCCCATACCTTACTGCTCTTTGTAGCCAGTTGGCAGGGCAGCTACCCGTCCATACCTATCCTTGCTCTGCAGAGGAAGCTGGTAACCTCCTGGCTCCGAAGACAGACCCTACAGGCTTTAACAAAATTAGTAAAAAAAAAAAAAAATCAAAAGGATTATTGATAGCTTCTATACAGAAAGAGAGCAGGTTTTCAATCCTGAGGAGACTAATAGCAAACAGACAATTGTTGATCCCCCAACACAAAGGGCTCTCCTAGAAGAGACTATTAGAAACCTTAAAAGAGAACCAGAAGAAAAATGGGAAAAGAAAGAGAAGTTATGCAAGAGAGCAACAACTTCCTGAAATGAGAATTGAAAAAGGTAAAAAAAAAAAAAAAAAAAAAAAAAAACTCCCAAGAAGTACAGGAAAACAGAATTTATGAATTGGAAAAGATAAAGAATTCCCAAGAAAGTAGGATTTGTGAATTGGAAAAAGAAAATAACTCACTAAAAAAATAGTGAAATGAAAAAAAAATTCCATAGAGCAAAACAACTCATTTAAAAACTCAAATGGACACATACAAAAAGAAGCAAAAAAAAAAAAAAAAAAAAAAGATAATGAAGAAAATAACTCACTAAAAATCAGAACTGAACAAATAAAAATGACTGATTCATTGAGACATCAAGAATCAGTCAAACAAAACCAAAAAAAAAAAAAAAATGAAAGATTAGGAAAAAACATCAAATATTTACTTGGAAAAAACAACAGACCTGGAAAATAGATCTAGGAGAGATAACCTGAGGATCATTGGACTTCCCAAAAATTATAATGAAAAAAAGAGCCTAGATACTATTTTACAGGAAATCATCAAAGAGAATTGCTCAGAAGTAATAGAACTAGAAGGTAAAATAGGCGTTGAAAGAATTCATCGAGCACCTTCTGAAAAAGACCCTAAAATAAAAACTCCAAGGAATATTGTGGCCAAATTTCAGAACTATCAGACTAAAGAAAAAAATATTACAAGCAGCCAGAAACAATTTAAATACCGAGGTGCCACAATAAGGGTCACTCAAGATCTGGCTGCCTCAACATTAAAGGATCAAAGGGCCTGGAATCTGATATTCTAAAAGGGAAAAGAACTTGGAATGCAGCCAAGAATAAACTACCTAGCTAAGCTGAGCATTTTCTTCCATGGAAGAAGATGGACATTTAATAAAACAGAGGAATTCCATTTGTTTCTAAGGAAAAAACCAGATCTAAACAAAAAATTTGGTCTCCAACCATACGACTCAAGAGAAGCAGAAAAAAGGTAAAAGGAACTCTTGAGAACTGTATTTCTATTGTGGATATACATAAAAACCACATGTATAATTTGATTTTACTGATATAACATAAAAAGGGAAGTAAAAATGGAAAGAGGATAGTGTCAGAAAAAGGGAAAAGGGGAGATAAAAATAAGGAAACTATATCCCACGATGAGACAAAGGAAACCTATCATAAATGAGGGAATTTAGAGAGGGTGAGGAACATTGTGTGAATCTTACCCTCATCAGAATTGGCTTAAAGAGAAAAATAATTGACATATTTGTTTTACAGAGAATCTTCTCTCACCTCATTAAAAAGTGGGAGAGGAAAAGGGAAAAGGAAAAAGAGTAATAAGGGAAGGATACAAGAAAGGGGGATTCAAAGGGAGGAAAGAGGGATCCAAAAGAGGGAGAGCTGTGTGACGCAAGTGGGGCCTATAAGTTTAATACTAGGGAAGGGGGAAAGGGGGGGGGGCAAGAAAAATAAAAGCACAATCCAGGGATATTATGATGGCAGGAAATACAGAATTAGTCATTTTAACCATAAATGTGAATGGGATGAAATCTCCCTTCAAGCGGAGGCAGATAGCAGACTGGATCAAAAGTCAGAACCCTACAATATGTTGTTTACAGGAAATACATTTAAAGCAGGGAGGTACATACAGAGTAAAGGTAAAAGGCTGGAGCAGAATGTATTATACTTCAGGTGAAATCAAAAAAGCAGGAATAGTCATCCTTATCTCAGATCAAGCAAAAGCAAAAATTGATCTAATTAAAAGAGATAAGGAAGGAAACTATATCTTGCTAAAGGATACTATAGACAATGAAGCAATATCAATATTAAACATATATGCACCAAGTGGTATAGCATCTAACTTCCTAAAGGAGAACTTAAAAGAGAGTTACAAGAAGAAATAGACAGCAAAACTGTAATAGTGGGAGATCTCAACCTTGCACTCTCAGAATTAGATAAATCAAACCACAAAACAAATAAGAAAGAAATTAAAGAGGAAAATAGAATATTAGAAAAATTAGATATGATAGATCTTTGGAGAAAACTGAATGGTGACAGAAAGGAGTATACTTTCTTCTCAGCAGTTCATGGAACCTACACAAAAATTAACCATATATTAGGACATAAAGACCTCAAAATTAAATGCAGGAAGGCAGAAATAGTAAATGCTTTCTTTTCAGATCATGATGCAATAAAAACTACATTCAACAAAAAGTTAGGGGTAAATAGACCAAAAAGTAATTGAAAACTAAATAATCTCATCTTAAAGAATGATTGGGTGAAACAGCAAATTATAGACACAAATAATAATTTCACTCAAGATAATGACAATGATGAGACATCATACCAAAATTTGTGGGATTCAGCCAAAGCGGTAATAAGGGGAAATTTTATATCTTTAGAGGTTTACTTGAATAAAATAGAGAAAGAGAAGATCAATGAATTGGGCTTGCAACTTAAAAAGCTAGAAAAAGACCAAATTAAAAATCCCCAATCAAATACTAAACTTGAAATTCTAAAATTAAAAGGAGAAATTAATAATACTGAAATTAAAAAAAACTATTGAATTAATAAATAAAACTAAGAGTTGGTTTTATGAAAAAACCAATAAAATAGATAAACCTTTGGTAAATCTGATTAGAAAAAAGAAAGAGGAAAATCAAATTGTTAGTCTTAAAAATGAAAAGGGGAAACTTTTCACCAATGAAGAGGAAATTAGAGCAATAATAAGGAGTTACTTTGCCCAACTTTATGCCAATAAATTTGATAACTTAAGTGAAATGGATGACTACCTCCAAAATATAGGCTTCCTAGATTAACAGAGGAAGAAGTAAATTGCTTAAATAATCCCATCTCAGAAAAAGAAATAGAACAAACTATTAATCAACTCCCTAAGAAAAAATCCCCAGGACCAAATGGATTTACATGTGAATTCTACCAAACATTTAAAGAACAATTAACCCCAATGCTATATAAACTATTTGAAAAAATAGGGAATGGAGTCCTACCGAATTCCTTTTATGATACAGACATGGTACTGATACCTAAACCAGGTAGGTTGAAAATAGAGAAAGAAAATTATATCTCCCTAATGAATATTGATGCTAAAATCTTAAAGCAAAAAGACTACAGAAAATCATCCCCAGGATAATACACCATGATCAAGTAGGAGTTATACCAGGAATGCAGGGCTGGTTCAATATTAGGAAAACTATTAGAATAATTGACCATATTAATAACCAAATTAACAAAAACCATATGATCATTTCAATAGATGCAGAAAAAGCATTTGATAAAATCCAACATCCATTCCTATTAAAAACACTTGAGAGTATAGGAATAAATGGTCTTGTCCTTAAAATAATCAGTAGCATCTATTTAAAACCATCAGTAACTATCATATGTAATGGGGATAAACTGGAACCATTCCCAATAAGATCAGGAGTGAAACAAGGTTGCCCATTATCACCATTACTATTCAATATTGTATTATAAATGCTAGCTTTGGCAATAAGAGTTGAGGAAGAAATTAAAGCAATTAGAGTAGGTAATGAGGAAACCAAATTATCACTCTTTGCTGATGATATGATGGTATACTTAGAGAACCCCAGAGATTCTACTAAAAAGCTATTAGAAATAATCCACACCTTTAGAAAAGTTGCAGGATACAAACTAAACACACATAAGTCATCAGCATTCTTATATATCACTAACAAAATCCAACAGTCAGAGTTACAAAGAGAAATTCCATTTAAAGTAACTACTGACACTATAAAATATTTAGAAATCTATCTGCCAAGGGAAAATCAGAAACTGAGTGGATGCCCATCAATTGGAGAATGGTTGAATAAATTGTGGTATATGAATGTTATAGAATATCATTGTTCTGTAAGAAATGACCAGCAGGATGATTTCAGAAAGGCCTGGAGAGACTTACATGAACTGATACTGAGTGAAATGAGCAAAACCAGATGATCATCATATACTTCAACAACAATACTATATGATGATCAATTCTGATGGACATGGCCCTCTTCAACAAGGAAGATGAAGCAAATCAGTTCCAATAGAGCAGTAATGAACTGAACCAGCAACACCCAGGGAAAGAACTCTGGGAGATTACTATGAACCACTACATAGAATTCCCAATCCCTCTATTTTTGCCTGCCTGCATTTTTTATTTCCTTCACAGGCTAATTGTACACTATTTCAAAGTCCAACTCTTTTTATACAGCAAATTAACTGTTTGGACATGTATATATATATATATTGTATTTAACTTAAACATATTTAACATGTATTGGTCAACCTGCCATTTGGGAGAAGGGGTGGGGGTAAGGAGGGAAAAAGTTGGAACCAAAGGATTTGCAACTGTCAATGCTGAAAAATTACCTATGCATATATCTTGTAATAAAAAGCTATAATTAAAAAAAAGAATAATCAAAAAAGGACATATCATTCATAGAAAATAATTTCCAAGAAGAAAGCTACAATAAAATCTATGATCTTATATGGCTATATATGAACACGTGAAACAAAATATATTACAAATCTAAGCTCAAGGAAATAAAGATGACTTCATAAATATGATGTAAATATAATGTGATGAAAAGTTTTGATTTGGTTTTGGGGGGGAAATGGATAATTCTCATGGGGAGATAAAATAGTATCATATATCAAGAAGATATTAGGGCAACTATCATCAACAATGAATAGAGTATCAACCCTGGAGTCAGGAGGACCCGAGTTCAAATCTATCTTCAAATACTTACTAGCTGTGTGACCTTGGGCAAGTCATATAAAACCAAATGCCTCAAAACAAACAAAAGAAGGAAAAGGGGAAAGGGAAGGGGAAAGGGAAAGGGAAAGGGAAAGGGAAAGGGAAAGGGAAAGGGAAAAAGAAGGGGGAGGGGAAGATGAAAGGGAAGGAGAAGGGGAAGAAAGAGAAGAAATGTCTATAATGTTCTGGTTAGTTTTCTGGGAGTCTTTGGAACAGCCTTCGTTTCAGCAGAGTAATCACCACAAGAATAGCTAGAGATAAAGTCCAAAAGTCTTTATTGTCTCCTTCACAGTCTTGTCTCCTTGCCTGGGGCTTGGCTAGCTTTCTGGAGGCCCTTCAGACAGGCCTTGGCCTCAGTGGGGGAAGCAGGAGGACAGACCAGCCATCATGAGGCTGATGAAAATGGAATGTCTCTCTGAGTCCTAGAGCTTGAGCTCCAGCCTCCAGTCCTCTGTCTTCTCAAAGTTTGTCTCAGAGTTTGTCTCTAGGTCTGACTCTGACCTCTCAAATACTCAATTACAATTAAATCCATTCATCAATATAAGCCAATATAAGCCAATCATTATATCACTAGGGAACCAATATTTGTTATAAGGTTAATTCAATCATAGTGAAGTAGAGATGCTAAATGCTAAACTAGATAACCATTGTCTTATCAATTCCATTGAGTTAACACCTTGTTGTAAGAATCCTTGTTTCAAGCGTTTCTCCAGAGTTCTGGCCCATTACAAATATCTAGCATTATAGAATCACAGAATTTGAGAGTTAAAGATTACATTCACAGCTACATAACCCCATATATTCCCTAAGCTTAATCTGACAAGTGGTCATCTAGTCTCTACTAAAAGACCTCCAAAAAAATAGGATTTCACCACTTGTCAAAGCAGTTCATCCCACTTGTGGACAGGTGTAATCTAAAAAGTTTTTCCCAACTTCAAGCTTTAATTTTCCTCTTTACAACTTCCACCCACTACACAAAGTTCTTTTCTCTGGGACCAGGCAGAAGAGATCTATTTCCCCTTCTACATGACAGCCCTTCAAATGTTTGAACACAATTATCATGTTCTACCCTGAGTCTTTTCCAATTAAATATTCATAGAATGGAATAGATTCAAGGAATCTTTTTGTTTACCCTCATCTGAAAACTCTCCAGATTGCCAATATCCTTAAATTGTGACACCCAGAATTGAACACAAAATGCTAGTTGTGGTATGATTAGAGTAGAATACATAAAGACTACCACATCCTAACTCCTAGAAGTGTACCTCTCTCCTTCTCTAATTTTATTTATTTTATTTTTAGTTTATGAAATAAGTAAATGAATAAAATATTTCCATAACATAGTAGTATTTTTAAAAAGTGATTGCATATAAAACTGCAAATTTTTACATATAGCTATTCCCCTTTTAATGAAGCTCTAGGTCACATTAGCATTTTTAACTGCGCTGTATCATCCTGTGGGTTCACACTGAATCTGATCATTCACTAAATCTGCCATATCTTTTTCAAACTACTGTCTTAACCATTTCTCTCTATTCCTGTGATTAAGAAGTTGATTTTTTCTTAATCCAAATATGTCTTTACATTTTCCATATTTAATTTTATCTTATTATACCAATATTCTAGAATGTCAAGGTCTTTTTGGATCCTGAATTAATCAACCAGAGTGTTCACCATCCTTCCCAGCTCTGCTTCATCTTCAAAATTTAAGATTGTTCCACTTATTCCTATATTCAAGTCATGGATAAAACTGCTCAGTGGAATTGTTATGCCCCTATGGACTACTCTACCCTGGTAGCTCCTCTTTGAGCTACTCTTAATGCCCCTTCGTCGACTGCATGGCTAGGCCACACTTACCTGTCTTCAGGCACCAACCCGGATCCCACAGAGACAGATCACCCGTAGGTAGGGGTGAAGCGAAAGAGAACTTTATTCTTAGATAGCACATATTTATACCCCAATGAGGTTCTGGGGGAAGGGGAGGTCCTCTAGGAACCTGGCAAAATGGGATTGGCCCAAGAAGAAGGAGGGAGGCGTGCTAGGCTTTGAGAGCACTAAGGAGAGAGACGTGGTACCTGGGGTCAGACACCGCCTCCTGGGGCTATGCCCCACCTCCACATAGGACTTGCTTGCACCTCAGAATCTCTCATCCCTCAGGTTCTCCCACAGGCCTTGAGCCACATTCCTTGCTCCCAGAGGCTTTTTAACCCTTACATGGAATAAAATTAATACAGGTCCCTATTGTACTCTACTGGAAACATCTTGCCAAATTGCCATTGAAGCATTAACTATTATTTTTAATCTGGCCATCAAATTACCTGGACCATATCTTTCCACATTCTCTACAAAAATATCATGAGATAGTTTATCAGATTACTAAATTCTAGGTAAACTGTATTTACAAAATTGTCCTTATCTACCACTTTATTAGCATTGCCATAAAAAGAATTAAGTCTGCATGACATCCTTGATGAAATCATGTTAGCGCTTTCTAATCACTGCTTCCCTTTTTAGATAATTACTAACCAACTCTCTGGTGGTCTATTCTAGAATTTTCTGAAGAATCAAAGTAAAGCTATAGCTTGCAACATTCGTTGTCCCCATTTAAAAATGGAAGTAACAATCCTGTGGTACTTCTCTCATCTTCCCAATCTTTCAAATGTTGCTGACAGTAGATTTTTAATAGTAATCAGATATGCCAGATTTTGGTACCTAAAAATGTAACTGATTTAGGATTCAATTCACTAAGGGAAACTGGATTTAGTTTTTATTGCTATTTAGTCATTTTTCAGTCATGTCTAACTTAATGACCCATTTGGGGTTTTCTTGGCAAAGATAATGAAATGCTTTCCCATTTCTTTCTTCAGCTCATTTTATAGATGAGGAAATTGAGGAAAACTTGGCCAGGATCATCCAACTACTAAGTATCTGAGGCCAGATTTTGTAGTGTTCTCTTCTTTTTAAAAATATGATGGTTCTCTGGGTGCAGGTTTCTTGGGGAGCTTCTGGAGGCAGCCTTAGTTTCAGTTCCAAATAATAATCACCTCAAATGCAGTCAGGTGTTAAAAGTTTAAATCCTTTATTGTCTCCTTCAAAATAGCCCAGTTAGTTTTCTTGGAGGCCTATCTCCCTCCTTGGTTCCAAGAGTTCTTGCAGCTGGTCTGCCAGCTTCAGTCTCCATCTCTCTCTATGAATCTTGGCTCTCCTCCTCTGAACTGGCTCCAGGAGCTCCTTATATATGTTCTCTTAAAGGTGTGAACCCAAAGGTTGACTCCTCCTCTGAGAGAGTGGGATTGTGGGTTTCTGACTTGTGAATCTCTCGAACTTGTGAACTCTAATGTGTGAGCTAATGTGTGAATTCTCAAAGGTAAACTTAAGCACTGTTTCTTTCAATTCCAGTGAGTTAACACTTTGTAAGGATTCTAACATCTCCCGCTTTCTTTTGATTTTAGAATATAAGGTGATCATGACCTCCCTGACTTCTCAAGGAGGTGAGAATGCCAAAAAAGAAGGTGATCATGCCTTCCCTGACTGCTCGAAAAAGAAGTGAAAACACCATAAAAAGAAGGTAGTCACATCCTCCCTGACTTCTCAAGAAGGGAGATGAAAACACTAAAGGAAATGGGAAATCAAATCATATTAGCGGGTTTCTAAAGGGGCTCACTTGAAACAGGTATACATAAATCCATCAATATGGGAGACACTACACCTAATTACATAAATTACATAAGCACATAGCAATAGAAGATAGGCTAGAAGTCATGTAACAGATAACATGAACCAACATGAGAATTTATACATGTCCATAAGTGCTAGAAATAGTTTGAAAGGAATCTATTGTCCATTAATTCATGTGCTAGGAATCCAATAATTCCTGCAAACTTTGAAGTACTGCAATAGTCTCATCAACAATTTTTCATCTCAAAGAATCCAATGATTCCTGCTGGTTTTCAAGTCTTTGAAACAGTCTCATCTTGTGTTAGGGAATCTGATGATTCCTGAAGATTTTAAAGTTCTTTTAACAGGCTCATTGTCAGCCATGCTCTTTCAGTGTCAAATGTTTCTTAAATCTTCTCCTTTGTTTTGAGGTTTTTCTCCTTTTGTATCTCTCTCCAGGTGCTCATTGCCACCCATCTGTTTTCTTCTCCATCTGTTTCCTTCTCTATCTGTAGGAACACAAGCAAACCCTCTCTCCCAGGCAGTTAACCTATCTAATTCCCTTCTATTTACCACTTTTGGGATTTCTCATCATCATCTGGCAATTACATTGGAACTGTTTGCAATGGACACTGCCCTGTTAGGTTAAAAAGCCTGTATTCCCCCTAATTGTAATCCCTTTCTGCCATTTAACTACTTTTAGGCTGATAGATCACATCAGAGTCCTGACCTTCTAAAGACTCTTTGGGTGTAAACTCAGCTGCCATCATGCCCCACCTCTCTTTTGTATGATATCTTAGAGCTGGGCTCTGCCTCTCATTTCTCTGGGTCAATCACATTCTGAGGCCCAGTGGAAGCCTCGGTTGCATTTTAGACATGGGGTTTTAGGTTTTCTTTCACCCTGTCCTCTCACTCTATCTCTGTACCTACGCTGAGCTCTAAGATGTCCTATTTTTCCACATTGAAAACATCTATGAATTTGTCTAGAAGTCCCTTGCCAAGAGGGACCCTGTCTTCCCATGTTCATCATAGTTTGGGTATAATAAGCATTTGTGCCCACTATGGCACAGCACCTTATGATCTCCCCTAAAGGAACATCTTTGTCTAGTCCCCATATAATTCTTTTGCAAATCTCATTGGCATTTTCCTTAGCCAGATGTCTGGTCATTATTTCTGTTTTATTATACTATTCTAATAGCATAAACTATTCTCCAATAGTTCTTGTTACAACTATTTGCAAACGGCCCACAAAATCTGCAAAAGGTTCTATTTTTTTTTTTTGCTCTATTTTTGTGAAGGCTTTACCTTCATCTTTCTGTCCAGGAAGAGAACCCCCACCTTTTATTGCAGCTTTAGAAATTTGCTCATATACTGTTATGGGATAAGAAATCTGTTCTGAATTCTCTCCATACTGACCTTCACCTGCTAGTTGGTAAAAAATGATTGGTACATTAACTCCTGTTTCCCTATTTCGTTGGGCTTGAATAATTCATGATATTCTGAAAGCCACAACAAGGTTTGTCCAGGTTCTAAACATGTCCTAGCTATAGATTTCCCATCACTCAGGGTTAAGATTTCATAAGACAAACTATCTAGTAACATTTAACATAAGACAATGTAGCCCCATAAAGAGTACAACCCTTTTTCTAAATTCTTGATTTTTTTCCAAATTAAAAGGAGTGTATCTGCTCCTTTTTTGACTTGAAGAGTCAAGCTCTTCAATCACAGGGTATGCATCTATAAAATCAGATACATCCTGTCCTTCATTTTTTGCCTTAATTAATGCCTTTTCTAATCTTGTCACAGGCTCCTTAATAGATGGTTCTGATTGCATTACTTCCTCTCCCCCTCCTCCTTCTCCCTCCACCCATGAAGGGTTAATTGAGGGAAGTGGCTCAGGGGTGGGAATGATCTAATTCTGATTCTTCATCCTTTTCATCTAGTTTAATTGGTACTTCCCCATCCTGCTCTTTCTTCTTTTTCCTCATTCTAACACTTATATAATTTCTTATAGCCAGTTGTATTAAATTGTATGTATAAAGTGTATTTTTGGAAACTGAGTTTAGATTAGAATTGTAGTATTCACCTAGTTGTTCTCCTACTAATTTCCACTCATTTGGATTCAATTCTTTTCCCACAGAGAACCAAGGAGATGTGTACTGTACAGTTTTTAAAAGATCAATGATATGCTCCCATGTTATAATTAAACCTTGATTTTTTAATAAGTCTGGCAATGCTTTCTAAACATTTTCCTTGAAGAGGAAAAGCAGGCTGTTTTCTAAACATATGCCCCATCTTAGCTGAAATTCTACTTTAGGTCTTTAACAAAATTTCTTTGTGGTACTCACCCTAATTTCTGGGTCGAGGAGACTTTTCCACTGGATCAGGATCAGAGGCTTTTCCACTGAGATCAGGATCAGAGCTTTTCCACTGAAATCAAGATCAGAGGCTTTTCCACTGAGATCAGGGTCCTATCAGTCCCACATTCAGGCACCAAAATGTGATGTTCTTCTTTTCTCTAAAATATGATGGTTCTCTGGGAGCAGGTTTCTTGGGGAGGTTCTGGAAGCAGCTTTAATTTCAGTTCAAAGTAATAATCACCTTAAATGCAGCCAGGAATTAAAATCCAGTTCTTTATTGTCTCTTCCAAAATAGCCCAGTTGGTTCCAAGAGCTCTTGTTGCTAGTCCTTTGCCTCTGCCAGTTTCAGTTTCAGCCTCCAGTTTCCTTTGAATTCTGGCTCTGTCAATCTCCCAAACTGACTCCTCCACTCACTCCCTGACTGATGCTCTAATATATGATCTCTTAAAGGTGTGAACCCAAAAGCTGACTCCTCTTCTGAGAGAGTGGGCTTGTGGAAGGTGTAACTGTGAATCTCCAAGACTTGTGAACTCTAATGTGTGAATTCTTAAAGGTGTAAACTTAAGCATTGTTTCTATTAATTGCAATGAGTTAACACTTTGTAAGGATTCTAACAAGATTTGAACTCAGGAAGAAAAATCTTCCTGTATCCCAGTCTAGAACTCTATCAACTTTACAACATTGCTGACCTGTTAGCCTTTTTAATTAGCCATATGAATTAATCTAGGCACTCAAAAGGAGAAAAAATGGGCATATAGACCAATATCAACTAAAGAAGAAAGAGAAGCAATATTTTCAAGGTATATATTGATCAATAGTGATCTGTATTAATAAATGAAGTTTTTTTACCAATGAAATCATAGGTCTAAGGAGGAAAAAATACTTCAGACCACCTATGCAGAAGAAAGCATTATATAAGGAAATAGATTACAAATTTGGCATAGAGGTATATAACAGAAGCATAGCAATGAAACTATCTAAACTTCTACTAGAGTTCTCTTTTCAGTCTCTGCTAAATATTTAATCCAATGACACTGGTTTTCTGGCTGTTCATTGAACAAGATACTCATTTCTCAATCTACATATTTCTTCCTGGTTGATCCACAGGCCTAGAACACTATACATCTTTAATTCTGTCTGCTGACTTTCTTAATTTCATCTAAGTCCCAACTAAAACCTCTACATTCCCTCCATTAATTATTTCCTCTTTATCCTATATGTAGCTTGCTTGGTGTGTGTGTGTTTGTGTATGTATGTGTGTGTGCTTGTGTGTATTGTATGTAAGTGTATGTGTTTATATGTTGTCTTCCTGATTAGATTGCAAACTTCTTGAGGAAAAGGACTGTCTTTTGCACCGTTTTTGTATGCCAGTAGTTAACACAGTATCATAATAGGCACTTAACTGATAGCACAAAGAGGGGTTTATTGATTGAAATATGAAGATTGACTTGATTTAATGATGATTTCATATTTCAAAAGGTAAAAGAAGAAACAAAAGAAGTTAATGGTTTAGAACTTATTCTGAAAGGAGCTACTAAAAACAGAAATAATGGAAATCATAGTAAGAAAATTTTATCATTGAGTTCACACTGGAAAAGGAGAAGAAAGGAATATTTTGAAATTCATACTAGATTTTTGGAGGACACATGTCAAATGACTCAAGATAAGTGATATTCAATTACCTGTTATCATATAGGAAGAATCTGGCCCAGATGGGATGGTTAAATTCTTTAGAATAAAATGCTAGATATAAATGTTTCCAGTGAGAAGAAAAAGAGGATGCTACCTACATACCTAATGTGAGTTTACCAATTCAGATTTTTTAAAAACTTGTATAAAAGATCTAGGTAGTAAGAGGTATGTTGATAAATGTTTATCTCTAGAGAATTAATTTTAATCTACATTGTAACATTTTTCCATCACTTTCTTAAGTCTGGGATAATCAACAAAACAATAAACCAAGCCCTGATTTTGCCTTTTGCAATTGCCATGCTCTATGTACTTACACCAAATATGTAACAATTTTCTTGGGAACCAGTTCAAGCTGGTTCCAGCACACATCCGCAGGCAATGGAAGGTAACTGAGGATTAATACGGAAGAATAGCAAAACCCTGTAAAAAATGTAATAGAGCTCTAAATTCTAGAAATGACTGAGATTGGCCATAATGATAAAACCAAGCAGAAGGATGTTTTTGAGTTAAATTGGGACATGAAAAGGAAAAGAGGAGAAATAGAACGCCTGTTCAGGATGACCGAGATCCTAACAGAACTCAAATTTTGCACTAAAAAAGACCTCAGAGGGAAGCAATAAACTGGGAAAATATTTTTACAGTGAAAGGTTCTGATAAAGGCCTCATTTCCAAAATATATAGAGAATTAACTCTAATTTATAAAAAATCAAGCCATTCTCCAATTGAAAAATGGTCAAAGGATATGAACAGACAATTCTCAGATGAAGAAATTGAAACTATTTCTAGTCATATGAAAAGATGCTCCAAGTCATTATTAATCAGAGAAATGCAAATTAAGACAACTCTAAGATACCACTACACACCTGTCAGATTGGCTAAGATGACAGGAAAAAATAATGATGATTGTTGGAGGGGATGCGGGAAAACTGGGACATTGATGCATTGTTGGTGGGTGTGAACAATCCAACCATTTTGGAAAGTAGTTTGGAACTATGCTCAAAAAGTTATCAAACTGTGCATTCCCTTTGATCCAACAGTGTACTACTGGGATTATATCCAAAGAGATTATAAAGAAGGAAAGGGACCTGTATGTGCACGAATATTTGTGGCAGCCCTTTTTGTAGTAGCTAAAAACTGGAAACTGAATGGATGTCCATCAGTTGGAAGAATAGTTGAATAAACTGTGGTATATGAAATTATGGAATATTACTGTTCTGTAAGAAATGACCAACAGGATAATTTCAGAAAGGCCTGGAAGACTTACATGAACTGATGCTGGTGAAATAGGCAGGACCAGGAGATCATTACATACTTCAACAACAATACTATATGATGACCAGTTCTGATGGATCAGGCCACCCTCACAACGAGATCAACCAAATCATTTCTAATGGACAGTAATGAACTGAACTAGCTATGCCCAGAAAAAGAACTCTAGGAGATGACTAAAAACCATTACATTAATTCCATCCCTATATTTATGCACCCTGCATTTTTGATTTCCTTACAAGCTAATTTACAATATTTCAAGTCTGATTCTTTTCTACAGCAAAATAACATTTTAGTCATTATACTTATTGTGTATCTAATTTATATTTTAATATATTTAACATCTAATGGTCATCCTCCATCTAGGAGGGTAGGGAGGTAAGAGGTGAAAAATTGGAACAAGAGGTTTGGCAATTGTTAATGCTGTAAAGTTACCCATGTATATATCCTGTAAATAAAAGGCTATTAAAAAAAAAAAAAAAAAAAAAAGACCTCAGAAGCCTTCTAGTCAAAGTCCTTCATTTGACAGATGAGGAAACCCAGGTCCAAGAGAGTCACGTGATTTATCCAATGTCATACAAGTTGGAAGCATCAGAGGAAAGATTTGAATCTCAATTATCAAATTTCAGAACCATCACTCTTTCACAGTACCCAGATAAGAAGACTGAATTAATCAACTCTAACTTTACTTATTTTGTGTTCCAAAAAATATTTTGCCTAATAAGAATAAAATAAAATAATTAATATTAGGTAAACAAGATGGTAAGAGAATAACTAGCTTTTCTAAGTGAATTCAACTCACTTGAATTGAACTGAAAAATTATATCTAGAATACTAATAGAATCAGTAGATATGATTGCTGAGTTACTGATGATGATCTTGCAAAGACCATAGAGAACTGAAGTTAAAAAAAAAAAAAAAAAAACCTGAGAGACTTCAAGTCATTGTCCTAGGTTGGCCTAGAAAAGCAAAATGTTCCTTTCAAAAAAAAGGAAAGAGCAAATACAAATTCTTCAAGTTATTACGACAAGCAAACTTATAGAAAGCATTTTTAAAAGGAAGGTTTGTAAGCATTTCAAAAGAAAGTCAAAGGTCAATTAAAAAAACTATCGTGGCTTCACCAGAATTCTGTCTTCTTTTAACAGGATTACTTAAACTAATTGCCATAGGAGATCACATATTTACAGTGTTTGTCAGCAAAAAAAAAAAAATAATAAAATTAATCTCTAGAGCACAAAGCCCATATTCTAAGTGACAGTATTATTTTTCATTTTTTAAAGTGCTTTACAGATCTTCAGCCCACAGAATCCAAGAGGCACATACAGCAAGTGTATAACCAAAAAAATTCGCAACTGACCCATGGAGAAGTTGTTAGGAAAAAATGCACATTATTTGAGTAAACAACAGGAAAAATAATTGTCTTTTGGATGTGAACCCTTTTTTCACATCCATTATCTCATTATTCATATGATATTTCTATGGTTCCACCATTAGGGTAAGAAAGAAAGAATTTACTGCAGGCTTTTAGAAAAAGATTAGGTTCTCATTTGGTACAGTTGATTGGATGATCTTTTAAGGTCCCAGTGGCTCTAAGGAATGCACAGGAGTTATTTTAACTAAAATTTAGAGATGAATACACTGAAACACAGAGATTTGAGTAACATGTCCCCCAAAAATCAGTGGAACAGGATAAAAACCCTCATTGCCTGACTTCTGGTTCACTGTAAAATTGTCTGTGTTATCAATCAACAAGAGTTTATCAAGAACCTAGTATGTGACAGACACTGTGCAAAGGATTGGGATTATAATTACCAAAAAGAAAGAAAGAAGAATCCCTAACTTCAAGAAGCTTTCCTTCTTTCAGGGCAGAAACAGTCTTTTATCCTGTCCAGAAATCTTCCATGTCCAGAATTAAACTCTTCCCTTCAGAGATGATTTAACTAGCTCCTGAAAGTTCATCACAAGGCTGTATCACAACACTGTCTAAAAACCAGATGTCTTAAGCTACATATGTGAACAAGTATAGAATTCAGAAGCATAGGGTCTCCAGGCTATAAAAGACTTTAGACATCAGCTAATCTGGCACCTTCTTCCACTTTGCAAATGAGAAAAGACATATTACACAAGGTAACTTAGCTAATAAGTGACAATTGGAATATTAAATCACTGTGCTACCAACTCCCACTCCAGAGTCTTTTTCTCTAGACCAGAGGAGGGGAGAAGAGGTAGGAGTAGAATACAGCATTGTACTTGTGAGCAGATTTCAGGTGGCCCATGAACTAGAATGGAGTTAAAAGCAAATTACATTGTTATTTTAATTGATTTTATTTATAATCTTGTGGATTTCATTTTATCTATTTAAATTTTTTATTCTTAGAAGTTTGCCTAAAGGCTTCACCAGACTGTCAAAGGGGTCTATGACCCACACACACACCAAAAAATTTAAGAACCTCTGTTCAAGAACATAATGTACAAAAAGATAAGTATTCTTTAATATTTCAAAATACATGTAATTTCATCAGTTTAGGAAGTCCCTCCATCAATACTATTTACGGCTTTTCTATAGGAGACAGTTTTCTATGTGTGTGTGTGTGTGTGTGTGTGTGTGTGTGTGTGTGTGATTAGGACAAGAAAATAAAACCACCTTTTGATGAGTTTCTCACGATTAGTTTTTCCAAATTTAGTGATCTGTATTAACTAAGATAACTAAGATAACAGGAACACAGTGTGTCACTGGCCTGTAAACATCTCAGCAGGACTTTCAAGAATCTTCATTTACTCCTCTTTGGTGACACATCAGAGGATGGCTTTAGTCTGGCAAGAAGTTTTTTCATATTTAGTGCCTTTCTTCTCTCACAGGTTTTTAGTGAAAATCACAGTGAAATGATAGGTGTGAATAGTTAATACAAATACAAGAGATTGGATTTTTTTGTTTCTTTTTTTGTTTGGGGAATTTTTTTTGTTATTTTTTTTTAATCAGCCATCTTACTTATCATACAAACAATTTTGATAAGACCTAGATCTGGATGACTTTTGGAATAATGCCAAGAACTTTTGTTGCACAAGATTTCCCCCAAGAAAACATTAAGGAAAAATAAGCTACTCTACCTTTCAAAAATGAAAATACAGCTCTTTTTAATTAAAAGAAAAAAGAGAAAGGAAAAAAGAGAAGAGAGGACTGAAGTATTCATGGAACTTAGTAAGATGCCTTTAATTCTTCTGGCTTCTCGGCTATTACTGATAATACCTGTAGTCCCTTTTCTCACACACAAGAATCCCAGAATAGCCACCACAAATTGAAGATATCCTATGTGTACATATTTCCTCAAAACCACAGCTCATAGGACTCCACCAATCTTTACTTTTTCTCTAATTATCCAGAGGGCAAAATTAATTCAATTAAAAGACATTTATTGAAATAACAAAAAGAGAAGTCACCATTGAGTATTTACTCCATAAACCTGGAATATATTCTCCCACAAATACATTAACACTCAGAGGAGAAAATGGGAATACAAAGAGATCATAAGTGAAAGTCACACAAGAAACTACTTTCCCAAATCTCTCTCACACCAAGACATCAACTCTCCAGAGAGTGGTTACTACTTATTAATTTCAGGGTTCTATCAACTACCCTTGAGAGACTAAAGTTTATATTACAGATGTTCATAAGACCCATTATGTCCTTCCCATTATTAATCAACTTGTGGAACTCAAGAGATATGGTGGGAAAAGCTTTAACCACCTCTTAAGCTTTCATGATAAATTTTCAATGTGAGCATTTATACCTCAGAAATAAGTAAATGCTACAAACCAGGATTTGATTTATTTTTTATTGATTTATTGACATTTGTCTAAACTTAAGAAAGTATTAATGCAAATTAAACTTTTAAAAATGTGTACATAGGGTTTTTTTAAGAGCTTAGTTATTAAATATTTGCCAGCACACTCTTTATACTACTCATTAAACATGTCATGAGGTCATCAAGAATGCAAAAGAAAGTTCAAGGAATGAAAACATCACAAGACTAGAGTGATGATTGCTGAACAACAACAATAATATTGATATAGTGCTATAAGATTTGCAAAATGTCTTAAATCCATTATCTCATTTGAGAGACAATAACTCTGGTTGAACTCCATTAGCCTTTAGAAAATGTATTTACTGAGAATGAATAATGAGCATAGTAGTTTCAAAAACATTCCTCCATAACCAGGTGTATTCTTATCTGGGGAGACTGAGCTCATGCTTAAAATACAGTGGTAATGAGACATACATATAGACATAATTCATGTAGCCAGAGGAAAATGTGACCAGAGTACATGCTTTGGCAATATTTTAGGCTAATGAAAAGCCTGGTTGTCTCCCTATAGTGAGAGAATTTAGCCCTAAAGAAGCAGATGAAATATTTGAGGGGAAAAAAATGTTTAAAGGAAAGATGTTTAAAAGAAAATTAACAAAGGCAGCAAGCACAATATCGTACTCATTTTTAGAAAGTGCCCCAGATTAAGTGTCATTATTCCTGCATTCTAGTCCTGGAAATTCCATTAGCCTACCATGTTATCTTGGTCAAATCATTTCCCTTTTCTGGAACTCAGTTTTCTCCTCTATGACATCAGATATTAGATAAGACAGAGAAAAGTTTTCAAGACTGCTTGATGTCACAATGGAAAGAGCCCTATCCCTGATGTCAGGAGGACCCGAGTTCAAATTTGACCTCCCACTGCCAATACCTTTTAGCTGGGTAATCCTGGGCAAATCGCTTAACCCTAATTGTCTTGCAAAGATAAGATAAAAAATTTCTTCTACTTCTATGACCCTAAGAGAACTCAGAACTCCTGAGCAATTTTCCTATAATGGATTGATTTATGTCTGCCTTACTCAGGCTGCTTAGCAATTCTAAAGAAAACAAATTGTTAAAGAAAACAGGCTTTTCTCTGATTTAAGTGATTCTGTCTAATTTCAGCACTAATTTCAGTCTAATTTCTAATTTCAGGTTTTGAGACTTTCAACATTCTGTTTCAGAGGGGAATAATCGCCAATGCTTAGTCTCTTTTAGAATGTAGTCATACTGCCCCCTCCTGGAAAATATGTGCTAATAAAAACTAAAATCAAAACTACAACCTTAGAGCTAGAAGTCATATTTATCTGCTTTACAGATCAACTAGAACTGCCCTTTTATTTTACAGAGGGAGAAATTGAAGGCAAAAAAGGAAGGAACTTTCCTAAAAGCACAGAGCAAGTAAATAGAGAGTTGAAACTAGAACTTTTAAAAATGGATTTTTTTGTTATTGTTATTCAGGTGTATCCAACTCTTCCTGACCCCATTTGGGGTTTTCTTGGCAGAAATACTGGAGTGGTTTGCCATTTCCCTCTACAGCTCTCTCCTAAACCTTTCCACCTACCTTCAAATAATGACTAAATTAAATTCTAGAGCAGTAGAACCCACAAAGACAGAATGAAACAATTTCCAACCCAAGACAACTTAGAAGGTCAGCAGGAAAGGTCAGGTCTGTCACACCTGGGTGAGAGTGGAGAACAGTCCAACAAAGGCTGTGCCAGCACAGCCCAGTTCCCCAAAAAACAGTAGCAGACCTATAGAACTACTGAATCAGCAGTAGCAGTGACTGCTTCTGGAGTTCCCAGCCCACAGAGCCTCAGCAGGACTCAAATTCAGGTCACAATCTTAAGTGGCCATCCCAGGGTGGAAAAAGAGCACTAGCACACCAGAGCTTGCAGCCAAGGTGGAATAGGTAATCTTGTCACAGTTCCAGGGCACAAAAGAATGCTTGTGATCACTCACAGACCACAGCACTAGCCAGGAGAGGACTAAACACACCTCTCCACCAAAGCTGATAATGTCTGAATACAGATTGAAGCATACTTTATTTTTAACTTTATTTTTCTTGACGGTTAGGGGTTTAGCGGGTTTGGATTTATTTATGTTTTCTTTCACAATGAAACTAGCATGAAAATGTTGCATGACTACACATGTATAACTTATGTTGAATTGCTTGCATTCTCAAGGTGGGAGGAAGAGAAGGAGAAGGGCAAAAGAAGAGAAAATGTGGAACTCTAAGTTAAAAATGAATGTTAAAAAAATATTTTTCCCATATAACTGGGGAAAAAATAAAATACTAAATTAAAAAGAAAAAAGAAAACTCAAAGTGGGCTCACAAAGAGTCAGGTACAACTGAAATAACTGAACAGTGAGTTTCCTGTATATGTATTTGTAAGGAGTGTTTGCTCTGGAGTAGAGCATTTGATTTCAGATCCTATCTCTGATGTTCACTATCTATGTGATATATATAAGTCTTACTTCTAAAACCCTTTTAGCTCTAAATTTTTTTATCTTTTTTAGGCTCCTTTCCACTGGAAGGTGTTAATAATTCTAAATCAGGAAGGTTTTAATAACTTTAATACTTACTGGGCACATATTCCATGCAAGTTGCTATATAAAAAACAGACTGTCTTACAGGTAGAGTGGCATCATGGTTAATAGAGTGTTTGCCCTGGAGTAGAAGACTTGGCTTCAGATTCTCTGACATGCTCACATCAGATGTTCTCTATGTGAACATGAACAAGTATCTCCTTGAACCAGTTTTCTCATCTATTAAATAAGGCAGTTGGTCTATCAGGGCTCTTCAAAACTTTTTAATTAGGGGGCCAATTCACTGTCCCTCAGACTGTCGGAGGGCCGTACTATAGTAAAAACAAAAACTTTGTTTTGTGGGCCTTTAAATAAAGAAACTTCATAGCCTTGGGTGAGGGGGATAAACATCCTCAGCTGCCACATCTGGCCGCGGGCCATAGTTTGAGAACCCCCGGCTCTAGATGCTCTGACCTAGACAAGACCTAGACAAGTCAGACTATACTTTAGGAAAGTCACTTTGGTTCCTGAATAGAAGATGGATTCAAATGGAGTAAGATTTGAGATTGAGAAATCAATTAAAAGAATATTGCTCCCCCCAAAAAAAAGACTAAAATTCCTTCCAGTTCTAAAACTAAATCTAAAGTACTAATTGAAAATATAAAACAGAGAAAGCTTTTAGAAAACAATTCAATTCAATCCCATAAACATTTATTAAGCAATTACTATACTGGGTAGCCCAGGCTACAAATACAAAAACAGACCAATATCATGCTGTTGAAATTCCTTCATTCTACAGATCCCAAAGTAATCCATCTGTACTTTTTTTTCCACTGGGTGTTCTCATGGGATACTAAAGTCCTTTTTCCTGGGCATGGAGAAAATCTATTTAAGCTTTTTTTTAAAAAAAAAATTTTATATACTTATCATTTTCCTGTCATTGGCCTACAACAATATTTACATTGTCCTTTAAAAAACCTGTTAACTATAGGTATGTGTGAGTGGAGGGATGTGTGGGGGTGTGGGGGTGTGGGGAGGTGTGTATATTTAATGGAAAAATGGAGAATGCCGTTGAAATGAATCCATTACAGAGGAGAAACCCCAGAGGAGAAGGAAAGATAGATGTTTACAATAAGGTATTTTGCCAGTTCTATCTCTGGCCTGAAGCTCAAAATTAAAATAAATATAATTTTATTACAACTTTTCAAAGCAAAGAAAGAATAATTATAACAGGAAACCCATCTGACAATGAACCAGTGGTAGGTTGAGGGACCAAATAGAAGTGGTTGAATAACTTTGCCTACCACTACAACCCAAGGAATTGTTCATTTTTCTTGAGGGAAATGTAAATTGACAGATCAAACCCAGTTTAATTTAGTCCATGGCAAATAAAACTGAGTGAGTTCTCACAATATAGCTATTTTAATTTTAATCAAGATTTTAAAATTCAAAGACAAGTAGCTATGAGAATAAAACATTTAATAAAACAAAAAATCTAATAATTACAAATATACTGAAAGAGTGATATTGAAGACTAGTTATGTGTGAAATCTCCCCCTAATGTATTAGGAATCATTAAGCAACACTTTTAAAGAAAAATTCATCCATCTGACATCATTAACATATTACTAGTTCATCTCTCTTGTATACTGTGAAAAAGTAATTTTAAATCTCCTCTAAAATACATCAGGAAGATCTGAAACAAAATCTGATTCTAAAGGTTCTAAGAGAGGCTAGAAGACATGCTTGATGAGCAACTGTGCAACTTTCTCCCAGAATGAACTCTCAGAGTAGTTGAGGAAGAAGAGCTTACTGAGGTAGAGAAGTGGGGGGAAAGGCTTTATCTTCCTTCCTAAAGAAGAGAAAAAGAGCAAGAGTTTCATAGTGTTCATTAATACATTCATAGAGGAATGTTCAAAGAAAAGTACTTGCTTTCCTTCCTTTGTGTTCTACCCAAGTTTTATGCTACCCCAAAACTGTAAAAGTCAATCAATCAGTCAAGAAGCATTTGTACTGTCTTGGGAACTACAGATATGAAAAAAAAAAAAAAAAGCCAAAACAGTCCCTGACTTCTAGGAGATCATATTCTAATGAAGAAGAAAACATGTAAATAACTAGGTATATACAAAAATAGAAAATGAAGTCAGAAGGAAGACCATAGCTTGAGAGACCAGGAGAAGTGTAAGAGACTTGTGCAAAAAGGTAGGATTTCAACTATCTTAAAAGAAGCCAGGGAAACCAAAAAGCAGATATGAGATGGCAAAGCATGCAGGTATGGGGCTTACAATTACAAAGACATGGAGCTAGACAATGGAGTATTGTATGAGAGGAACAATGAGTAGTTGTATTATAAAATACATGGAGGGGAATAAAATATAAGAATGTTGGAAAGACAGAAAAAGATTACAAAGAGCTCTAAATGTCAGAGAATTTTATATTCTTTCCTGGAATCATTTGATTCTATTGATTAGAGAGTCAAACTATACTTTAGGAAAATTACTTTGGCAGGTGAGAGACAGATTGGAGTAAAATGAGATTTGAGGCTAAAAGACCAATTAAAAGTTCACTGTCATAATGAAGATAAAAAATGATGAGGTCCTTAACTAGGTTATGGTAAGAGAAAAGGTGACACATAAGAGATGTTATAAAAATAGAGGTGACACTCTTTGATCCAGCAATGTCTCTACTGTGTCTATAACCCAAAGAGATCATTAAAAAAGGGAAAGGGACCCACAAGTGCAAAAATATTTGTAGTAACCCTTTTTGTGGTGGCAAACTGAATGGATGCCCATCAGTTGGAGAATGGCTGAATAAGTTATGGTATATGAATGTTAGGGAATATTATTGTTCTATAAGAAACAATCAGCAGGATGATTTCAGAAAGGCCTGGAGAGACTTACACAAACTGATGCTGAGTGAAATGAGTAGACTACATGTGTCTCAGAGGATCAAAGGATATAAATAGTTTTTAAAAGAATTATAAAGTATAACTGACCATTTGAAATATGTTTCAAAATAACTAATAATAAAATTTTAAATTAAAATAATTCAGATTTCACATCATTTTCTGAAAACTGGAAAAGATGACAATTTGAATGTTGAAGAAGTTATGGTAAAAAACAAAAGTGCTTGAATACATTGTCAACGGAATGAAACTATTTAGACATCACTTGGAATTATTCAAGAAAAGTGACCAAATTGTACATATTGTTTGACAAAGAGATCTAACTACTGGAGATCTACCTCAAGGACATATCATGATCCCAAAAAAGTCACATACAGAAATTAAAATTGGATATATGCCAATATATTCATGAGAGGTACTCTATGTGATAGCAAAGAATTAGAAATAAAATAAAGTGCTCAACAATTGAGGAATGGCTAAAAAGAAAAAGCCTACTGTATATGAATGTTATATAATATTGTTGTGCAATAACAAATGACAAGTATGAAGAATTCAGAGAAATATGAGAAGATTTGTATGTACAGATGCAGAATAAAATAAGAACCAAAAAATATATACATATATGGGCTCTCTATGCATGTCTATAGGAGATACACACACACACAAACATATACACACATATGTAATATATATATATATATATATATATATATATGTAGGAGATATAGATGTGTGTACAACACATATAAATGTATTGTACAATATAAATGAAAAATGTCACTAAAAAAAAGCCAAAAAACAATGATAGTCCTAAAGAAATATGCCTCCCTCCTCTTGACATCTGCCTTGCTATTTCATGCCTGCCCTACCAGAAATAGTAACACTCTGAAACTGAACCTCCAGTGATCAGCCCTTCCCTCTCAAGTTAAAGCATTCAGCTTTGACAAAACATCCTGGGCTAAGCCAGGAGTGTGCTGCTTTCCCAAAAGACACATTTTAAAATTTTAATTTGCATTGTTGACATTTTTTCAATAATGTTCTTATAGTTAGCTATCAGTAACAACAATAACAAAAAAAAAAAAAAAAAAAAAAAACAGAAAGACCTAATTTGTACCACTTTCTGATTTTTGAGATGGAAATGCTCACATTAAAATTTAACAGTTGGGTAGCTGGCTCCAGCACTGAACTGAGCTTCCTGAAAGTGAATTTAAGTGAGTGGGCATCCTAATTCAACTATCCACTGAGTCAACAGAGCTTACTTAATACAAGCAGCTTGCCCCCTCCCGCCACTGAATACTTACTTACCTTTCTCCCTCATTCTCCCTAACCTCTTAATCTATGAACAGTAATAAAAATCAGTGCTATGCATTGCTACTGTAAAGGGTTTGCTCACAATCCCTATTAATCCCTCAGATCTAAATTCCCTAGCTTAGTTCCCATTTTGCTGTATGTATTATATCTACCTAGTAGAATGTAAACTTTTTAAAGGTATGAACAGTTTCATTTTTGTATGATATTGCTAGTACCTACCACCTTAATTAAACCACCGACAATATGTTTTATCCATAGAGGTACAAACTTAACAGAGCAGAAATCATTGTGCTGAAAAGACAACAGGAGGGCAAAAAGGAAAAGAAGGTGAGAGATAAGGAAAAGAGGGAAGGAAAGAAAAGTGGAAGAAGAAAGAGAGGAAAAGAAAAGAGAAATAAATGAAGGAAGGAAGGAAAAAAGAAGGGAGGGAAGCAAAGAGTGAGAGAGGAAAGGAAGCAAGGAAAAGGGAAAGGAAGGAGAGTGAAGAAGGAAAAAAGAGACAGAGGAAGGAGGGAGGGAGAGCAGGGAGGGAAGAATAAGAGGCAGAGAGAGAGGGAGGGAGGAAGGCAGGCAAATAAATGATCTGAGAGAAACTAGGATTTTTGAATTGGTTTACACATACAACAGAATGGATCAGTAAGGTGACTAAGAGCTAGTAAAAGAACTTGGGCTTTATCATTCATATTTTCAGTCATTTATTTCATTCAATAATTATACCTTCTGAATGCTGGATAAAGATCAGTGAGATTTGGTCCTTGCTCTTTCAGAGTTTATGACCTAGTGCTAGCCCCCCAAAAAAAGATTTCCTAAATGAACCAACTACACCAGAGTCCATTTTCTCCCCCTTCTCTCCACAACAGAATCAGAAGAATATGACACAGAACTATAGGAGAAATAAGGCTCCTACCAGAATTTATTGAGTATATCATACGCCTATATCCTATGAGGGTGAGAGATAATAAATCATAAGACATTTGGACCTCTGTTCAAATCCTGGTCCTGCTACTTATAATCTGTATGGTCAAAGGAGTCACTTAATTGAGCCTCAGTTTCCTTATCAAATGGGACTGAATTACATAACATCTGAACTGACTTCCAATTCTGACGCTATAAAGCTTGTACATAAGTAGCTGCAGATAGAATTCACCACACCTTCCTAATTGGCTCATTACTTTCACCACAAAGGGTTTTTTCCTCAAAACCTTTTCAAATATTCCACATCTCTTCCTTCTTCATCCTCCCAGCTGAAAAATCTTGCTTCATATTTCACTGAAAAATATGTAAGCCATTTACCTAAAGCTCCCTCTTCTTTCCTCAAATCACATCACTAAGATGCTTTCTGCTACTTCATTCTCTTTCATTTTCTTACATAAAGTGATTCTTGCCAACTACATTTACAATGATCTCATTCCAAGCTGTCTTCTCTAGCAGCTACTATTATCCCCTCAATTATCTTTAACCTTTCCCTATTAGCTTCTTCCCTACTGTCTACAAACATGCCCATGTCTTTACCATCCTTAAAAACCCTTCATTTGCTCCATCCTTTCCTGCTAGCTACCATTCTATATCTCTTCTCTCCTTTGTGGTTAATAAAACTCCTTGAGAAAGTTGTCTACAATTGATGATCCCACTTCCTTTTTCCCATTCTTTTAACTCTGTAATCTGACTTCTAACATCATCATTTAACTGAAACTGCCCTCTCCAAAGTTACCAATGATCCCTTAATTGATAAATCTAATGGACTCTTCAACCATCTTTGACCTTTCTGAAGTCTTTGGCACTATTTTTGTGGGGCAATTGGGGTTGCCCAGCTAGTATTAAGTATCTGAGGCTGGATTTGAACTCAAGTCCTCCTGGCTTCAGGACCACTGCTCTATCCACTATCTAGTTGTCCCAGGGGTTTTACACTGTTAATCACCCTCTTCTCTTTGGTACTTCCTTCACTGTCATTTTTGTGACACTACTCTCTCCTGGTTTTCTTCCTGATTGCTCCTTTCCTGCTTAACTGGCTCTTCATCCAGGTCAATTCTGCTAATTGTAGATGTCCCTAAGGACTTTGTCCCAGGTCTTCTCTTCCCTTTTTTTTTCCCCTTCCTCCACTGATCTTCACCCAAATGTTCTACATGCTTTGTGCTTTTAGCTTCCTTCTGGTTCTTTAAAATCACTCAGATTTACCACCTCATTGTCTTTAACTTTCATACTCTTCCTTACCTCACAAATCCAATTGGTCTTCCTAGTCCCAATCTACCCTTCTCTCCATTAAGAGCCACCACTTTAAACCCTTTTTTCCTGGATCATCACAATAGCCTGCTGGTTAGCAACCTCTTTAGTGATTTGGTTACTCCCTTTCTCAGACTCCAGAGCCTCCTTATTAAGGCTGGAATCAAATGTTACTTTTTAGAATTCTATCTTTTGTTTAAATTGCAATGTGTACAGTAGTACACATATAATTTATAAACAGGTTTAATAATATCTAGGCAGAAAGATATGCTTAAGGAAGTTTTTTTTTCAAGTTAAAGATTTCTAAAATTAGATTTTTTAAGTTTCTTAAAATATACTTTTTATTGTAGCAGTCCTTTTTGTAATGGTAAGGAACTGGAAATTGAGTGGATGCCATCAATTGTGGAATGGCTAAACAAGTTATGATATATGAATGTAATGGATTATTGTTCTATAAGAAATGATGAGCAGGTTGATTTCAGAAAAGCCCGGAAATACTTACATGAACTAATACTAAGTGAGTAGAACCAAGAGAACACTGTACACAGCAACAAGATTATGTGATGATCAATTGTGATGGACTTGGCTCTTTTCAACAATGAGGTGATTTAAGGCAGTTCCAATAGACTTATCCACATCCAAAGAGAGAATTATGGAGACTGAATGTAGATTCAAAGAATAGCATTTTGACTTTTTTGTTATTTGCTTGTTTTTTTTTCTCATTTTTCTCCTTTTGATCTGATTTTTCTTTTGCAGTACAAATATAAAATTATATGTTTAGAATAATTGCATATATTCGACCTATATTGAATTGTTTGCTAGTCTAGGGGAGGGGAGAGAGGGAAAGAGAAAAATTTGGGACACAAGGTTTTGCAAAGGTAAATGTTAAATTGTTTGCATATTATTTGGGAAAATAAAAAGCTATTATATAATAGCTATATTAAAAAGTTATATATAGTACACATATATGATATAGCTTTAATAAATATATTAATAAATATAAATATAAATAATAAATATATTAAAACATAAATATATATACACACACATATATATATGTATAAAAATACTTTTTAAAAAATCAGTTTCTGTTCAGGAGCATTTCTATTCTTGGACAAGAATCCATCGTTTTTATATAGCAAGCAATGATCCAAAAAGGGAATAATCAGTAAGGGCCTATCATGTGCCATGCACTGTGCTAAGAACTTTATATCTCATTTTATCTTCAAAACAATCTTAAGAAATAGATGCTGTTATTCCTATTTTATACTTCAGGAAACTTGAGCCTAATTTTGTGACTTGCCTAGGACCCAGCACTAGTATCTGAATGTGGCTTGAACTCAAGACTTCTTGATTACAGGCCCAGTGTTCTATTCCCCTCACTATTTAAATCCAAAATTTTCTTCTCAATGTCTTAATTCACTTCTCCAAACTGATTCTTCCTTTTGAAGTCCTTGTCTTTGATCAATAGCAGTGATGGAAAGGGGATTCTATGCCCCTAAGATTATTAGGTCAAAAAGGATAAAGATTTAATAACTATAAGATCATTGGCAAGCTTTGAAAGAAAATTTCATAGAATCAGAAACCAGATTGTGAGGGATCCAGTGCACCTGATAATAGATCTGACCTTTCTACAATATTCTATACTATTAAACACATTACCTCCTACATTCTCCTTCAGTTCTAGTATGATGCTCTCCTTGCATTAATACTCCTTTTAAATCCTTGCTGGGTCAATATCCAATGCCAACTATTCTAAGCATGAATGCCCCCCAATTCTGTGCAAGCCTTTTTTTCCTTTCTTCCTTATACTCTCCTGTAGTTATTTCATCTGTTTTCCTGGGTTAAATTATCATCTGTAAGCAAACGACTTCCAGATTAATATACCCATTCTCAATCTTGAATTCACACTGTACTTATGCTCAACTGACTTCAACTTGTATCTTCAATTATCTGCTGAATATATCCACCTGGATATCCCTCCAGCATCTCAAGTTGAAATGTCCCAAACTGATTCATCTCCCCTAAACTCAACTCCAAGTTTTCCAGTTTCTTCCAGTTTTCTAATTTTTTGATGCCACTGTTACTCTCAATCACCAAGATTCACAACCCAGTCGTCCTTTGATTATATCTTTTCCTTCACCCCATGGATATAGTAAATTGCTCAGCCTGCTAATTCTACTTCCATTAAATTTCCTTCTTCCTACCCACATTACCACTACCTCAGTTGTGGCCCTTGACCAGCTAGGTGCCATAGTGGATATGATACCAAACCTAAAATCAGTAAGATTCATCTTCTTGAGTTCAATTCTGGCCTCAGACACTTACTCTAGGACCTCAAGCAAGTCATTTATCCTGTTTGCCTCTTTCATCATCTGTAAAATGAGCTAGAGAAGAAAATGGTAAGCTACTCTACTATCTTTACTAAGAAAATCCAAATAGGGTCAAAAAACAATTGACACAACTGAAACAATTGAATGACAACAAAAAGTTCCTGCTCTATGTCTTGCCTACACTAAAATAATTTCCTAATTAAGTTTTCTGGCTCTAGTCTCGCCTACCCTATTCCAATCTATCCATTACACACCTATCAATCAAGATCATCCTCCTTATGTCACTTCCTCACTCCATATATGAATAACAGGACAACATATATGACAGGCTTTTAAGGCTACCTCCACCAAACTGGTTCCGACCTCTCTTCAGCTTTAACCACATTACTCCCTTTCATATTAGATTTCCCCTTAGTCACAATACTCTCTTCTATGTCTTCAAAATCTCAAAGGTCCTTCCACAGGCCTCTTTCTGAGTCCTCTTCCATTACAATGTGGTTCTTTCTTCCTTTACCCTACCCTAATCTCCACTCTACAAAATACACACTTTTGCACTCTTGAAATTCTCTTACTTTGTTTCTCCTTTGCTATCATCACCTCACTTGCATTACCCTATATTATACTATTTTATTTTTGTTTTGTTTTTTTTATTATAGCTTTTTATTGACAGAACATATGCATGGGTAATTTTTCAACATTGTCCCTTGCACTCACTTCTGTTCCAACTTTTCCCTTCCTCCCTCCACCCCCTCCCCAAGATGGCAGGCATATACTATTTTATATTATCAGTAAGGTAAAGAATGTTTTTTAGCAGTAATACTGTTTGAAACTGAAGAGATGGCATTTCTTTTCTAACTCCATTTGCTCATTCCACTCCCTCATATATTAGTGCACATCCTCCTAGTCAGGGATTTCCTTCACTGGCCCTTTAAAGCTAGAACCAGGGTTGACCTGTGAAGCTGACCTGTGAACCATCTGCATCTTTCCCTAAAGAGATTTCAACCTCTCTTCGTGAGACAATAACTGCTTGCTTTTAAACAAGTTGTCTGTGCAAAGACGGTGCATCCCGTGTCTGAGCTAAGGACCCACTGTTCAACCACCTTGGTTTAAGGAGTGGCTTCTCGTCTATTCCTGCCCCAGCAGACTAAGGCCAGAGTAAGAAACAAAGGGGGAAAAGGATGGGAGGGAGGGAACTGGGAAAAAGAGGGGCCTAAAGTAAGGAAGAGGATTTAGAAGTTAAGAAGTAGAGGATTTAAAGCAGAAGAGAAAATTTAAGGTCTTTGAGAGTCTGAAGTCTAGGGAAAGGGAGCAATTTGGGGATTTAAAAGTCAAGAGTGAGTACTCTGGAGCTGATTGGGCCCTGAGGGAGGAGACAAGTATGAGAAAAGAATGAGGAGATAGAAATTATGAGTGAGAAAAATCACGGGGTCAATTAGCTTAAAACTTGTCACAGCGGCTTCCAAAATGGATTCATTAGGCATAATACCTGCATTTCTGGAGGAGTGCCTTTCCTGTTTTTGTCCAAAGCCCACCTTCATATCCATGCAAAGATTAGCAACTTTAAAACAAACAGATATTGTCTCATCGAGGAACTTTTGAGGTTCCTTTAGAAAACAACACAAAGTTCTCAACTTGAAACCACCCACATTTTTTTAATTCAGGACTGCCTTTTGACAAAAAAAAAAAAAAGGGGGGGGGGATTCAAAATACAAGGTTATAACAAAACTAGTATTTTATTTGCACTGTTGATACACCATGCCTCTCAGCACCACTGCCCAATGATTTTCAGCACTTTTTCTGATATCTGCTTCACTTTCCACGGGATAGCTGTTTTTTCCTTAGATCTTCTTTGTAAACCTTCTCAACCAGGCACCTGATCTGGGCCTGCAAATGAGGACAGATGAAGAACTGGAAAGGGGAGGAATTATGACTTATATGGTAAAGAAAGATTTGAAAGTTCATTTCTAAATTAAGAACTGCCATTAATTTAGATAACATGGGACAGTGTGGTGGGCTTATATGCCACAATATATAACATGTTTTACTCCATATAATGGTCTGTAGAAATGCACCAATATTGACTACCTCAATTCAACAAAAATTAGACAGTTGCAGAGTATTTCTTTTCACATCGGCTTGCTTTTCCTTTCTTCCTATGTCACCCCCATTTAGAGATGCTTAATGACAATCTAGTACTCTTCATCTAGTGAAACTTGGAGACTCTGCTTAGAACTTTTAGCTTTCTCTTTCATTGTTATTTGGTTCAATTACCATGTGTGTTCCTGGGCTGAAAGAAAGGAACGTGAGAAGTCAAGCAGGAATGGTCTCCTGCTTAATGCTGAAGAAACTATGAAGTTCAGAAGCAGAAATTCTTACACTGACTTACAGACACTTCCCCACATCCCACAAAGTCAGAGTCTGAAGCAATAGCAACAAACTTATTTATCAGGCAGAATACCTGCTATAATTACACAGAATAAAATACTCTTTAATAAATTCAGTCTGCAGCCAAGTCACTGAGCTGTTTTTCCCTAGATTATCTGAGACACTGTGACTAATAGTATTTGAGTTTAACTTACTTGTTAGCACACTTTACAAAGTTTATTTAAAGTAAAGTGTTCTATAAAGTTATGTGCAACTAAGTTATTGCTTCCTAACAGCAACGTATATGCTGAAATGCTACACATAACACAAGTTGTGACATCATAGATTTATATTCTTACTATTTATTTTAAAAAATTCAAAATAGTAAATGATGCAAATTCAAATATAATAAAAATTACTCCAAGAAAATAGTTCTGACATATGACATTTGTGCTTCACTTTCTCAGTATTAATAAAGTATTCAACTGAAGGAATTAAGCTAAACTGCTTCATCTGAGTAAATAAGAGAGCCCACCTACTAATTATTTCCATGGTTAATAATTTTAAAATATATCTGAGAGCATCCTCTCTCCAAAAAAAAAAAACAAAAAAATCAAACAATGATTCTTATGAGTCACCTTCAGTTCAAATCACTTCTCTATAATTTTGATCATCACTAAGAGGTGTACAAAAATAAAATCAGTCATTTTCTTTTATCTGTGAAGTAACAAGATGACACATTAAAAAAAAGTCCGTGTACCCACAAAAAATCTATTGACTTAATTCAGATATAATTTGAATATGACAGACATGGGAAGATGCACCCTAATACAAGATTTATCCCAAATATCTCCCACAAGATCTTATTATAAAATAACTACTTAATAAGTATAGTTTTATAGCAATCCTTTCTTTGCCACTGAGCTACCACCTTGGAACCCTGAAGAAGCCAATAAGTTCCAATTATATGGTAACTCATATTTCACACTTGATCGAAAATTTCTAATTCTAGATTTAATTCAATAAGCAAAGGATAAATTAATTTCCTTAACTCTTAAGTGACGAAATTGTGATTATAAAGTCTGTCATGCCAGAAATTTCAATATATTTGGTGTATTATCAACTTGAAGTTTTGGCCTAAATGAGCAATCCCAATGTCTAAGAGTACTGCTGAAGTCGTCTAAGAAATATCTAAAGTATTTTTTCCAAAAGAAAGTTCTATTTAAAATGCAGAACATTTATTTCTGTTATGTCCATTTATATTAGTTTGAAAGCACAAAGAAATCTGTGCTTAAAAAAAGGATCAATATTTGGCTATCAAAGAAACTGCTGCAGTGATGCTAGACTATTTTAAATTGACATAAATATTTCAAGGGATTTAAAAACTAGCTTCACTGACATTTTCAGAAGACACAGCATAAATAAACCTGAAAAAAAAAAAAAAAACAGGGTACACAAGATAATATTTAGCTTCACACTTTCAATATCAGATTCTGAATTTAGCTAAAAAAAAAGATAATAATAAAGATTAAAAATTATACACATCCCTTATTTCCAAACTAGCATGACAAAATGAGAGAGATGAACCTCTCATTTATGTACCAAATTGTCTATGGCAAACATCTGCATAATATGATATAAAAAGTCAGACAAAGAAAATGACTAAATAAGTAACCTCAGAAATCACAGTATTTTCAAAAAATATAATCATTAGTAATCTTCAGAGAAGGCATAGCCTCATTAACATTCTGATCTAGCCGATGATATTCCACAGTTTTGGAGCAAAGACCATCACGCCATTTTCTGCTCTGAACCATTAGGAAGATCTGAAATAAAACAAAATTATTTAAATGAGCAAATGATTACATAGAAGCAGAAAGTAGAGCTTTGAATAATTAATAAATCCTCCATCTCTCTAATAATAAAATATTTTGTTCTTTTCTTAAAAAATTACAGTATAATATTTTGATATTTAAATATGACCCTGCCTAAAATTGTTTTTATAAATGAATACATACTGAATAGTAGTAAATGGCCACAAACAAAACTTGAAACCTTTCTGCTCTGTCAACTAACAAAACTGTGTTTTTCTATAACTACATTTTAAATTTAAAAGATATTCTTGTGATAAAACAACTAAAATACTGATTACATGAAACATTTAGAAAAAAACCACATAGACATTATTTGCCTTTCTTCAGTGCTTTCTTTATTAACTGGTTCTCTGGAAGTTGGGGGATTTTTTCTGCCCTCTATTTTTCCTACCTTACCCATGTACAATGTTTGTGTGGAAATGAAAGAGAAAAAAGGGAAAACAGAAAGAATTACATTCTAACTTATTAAAGACAAAACAAATTAGTGTTTGAATTTTCTATACAATATTTTGTCTAGAACTTATGGTACTGCAAAGAATTCAGATGCTCTAAACATACAGATCATCACATACTATGTACAACCCCTTTGTCCTCATGTAACCTAACATGTCATTTAAAATATGGGAGAAAAATTGCCCAGGAACACTGGAAAATAGTATGGCAGAAACTAAGTCAACACTTCCACCAAAATAATGTTCAAATGGGTACATGATTTAGGCATAAAAAGTATTACTATACGCAAATTAAGAGAGGAGAGCAAGAATTGTTTACTTCTCAGATCTTTGGAAAAGGGAGGAATTTATAACCAAACAAGAAATAGAGAACATTATGAAATACAAAATGGACAATTTTGATTACATTATATTCAAAAATTTTTGCACAAAACCAATGCACAAAACAAGATGAGAAGAGAAGCCAGAAGGCTGGGAAAAAAATTTTACATTAAGTGTTTCTGATAAAGGCCTAATTTCTAAAATATAGAAAGAATTGAGTCAAATTTATAAGAATAAAAGTTGTTCCCCAAATGATAAATGGTGAAAGGATATGAACAAACAATTTTAAGATAAAAAGAAATTAAAGCCATTTATAGGCATATGAAAAAATTCTCTAAATCACTATTGATTAGAAAAATGCAAATTATAACACCTCTGAGTTAGTACCTCACACCTATTGGATTGGTTAAAATGCTCAGAAAAGATAATGATAAATGTTGGAGGGGAAGTGGGAAAAATGGAACACTAATGTATTGTTGGTGGCGTTGTGAACTGATCCAACCATTCTGCAGAGCAATTTGGAACTATGCCCCCAAAGGACTATCAAACTTGTGCATAGCCTTTGATCCAATAATGCTATCTACTGGGTTTATATCTCAAAGAGATCATAAAAGAAGGGAAAGGATCCATATGTGCAAAAATGACTGTGAGCTCTTTTTGACCTTTTTGTGGTAGCAAAGAACTGGAAAGTGAGTGGGTGCCTATCAACTGGAAAATGGCTGAATAAATTATGGTATATGAAAGTAACGGAATATTATTGAAATATTATATATATATATATATATATATATATATATATATATACACAACATATATATATATATCATATATGTGATATATATAAATAAAATGAAATTATGAGCAGGCTGATTTCAGAAAAGCCTGGAAGAGAATTACATGAACTGATGGCGAGTGAAGCTAGTAGAACCAGGAAAACAGCAAGATTGTGTAATGCTCAACTAAGATAAACTTAGCTCTTCTCAGCAATTTAGTGATTCAAGGCAATTCCAATAAATCTAGGATGAAAAATGCTATCCACATAGAGAGAGAACTATGGATACTGAATATGTATCAAAGCAAACTATTTCCACTTCTTTTTCTTGGTTTTTTTTCTTTCTTGTGGTTTTTCCCTTTTTTTCTCTCCCAACATGACATATATGCATGCAAATGTGTAAAAAAGGAATATACACATGTATAACCTAAATATATGTGTGTGTGTGTGTGTGTGTGTGTGTGTGTATCTCAAAAAATAAAATATGGGACAATTCAATGTGACACTTGGTAAATTTAGAGGCAAAAACTTGGAAATTTTTCTCAGAAAGATTTCCTAAGGGAAATTTCCCCAATCCATATCAATTAATAAAAGCAAAAATCTTCAAATTCAGAGAATTTAGAAGGTAAGCAGAAAAGTATATATATCAAGTGTAAAAGATTTTCTTTATCCACAAAGGATAGCAAAGATATGGGACACAAGCTAACAAAGATAATCGGATCAAATGATTTCTTAAGGATGGAAGATACATCAAAGTATTTGTAGGCATCAAGGAACAGCAGAATGAGGATGGGAGAAGAGGAAATTTGTTTACAGAATATAAGATAGACTGGGATCATTTGGCATGAAGAAAGATCACATCTTCATGTAAGATTGGGTTGAAGGAGAAGATAATAAGAAAAGGCAACTGATTTGAAAGTTGGGAGCGAGTAGGAGGATCTGGATGCTTTAAGTCAGGGATTGATTAGCTATTTCAAAATGGGCTTAATTTTAACTCATACTCTGAGGGAAAGTAATTGGCTAGCCAGGAAGCATGGTTTGGAAAGAATTCAAAGCAAGAATAGCATGACATTAAAGATAAATGATAAGGAAATGGACAAAAAATAAGAATGGAGTAAGGTTATGGAAGTTTCTTCTCAACTCTATTCCTCTGTCAAGGAATAACTTATTTTACACGATTCCTGGATGAAATATAAGAAAGAAATAGAAGGAAAACAACTTCTTCTAAAAAGCCATTACAAAGTAACAAGACCGATGTGGAAGGTTCTGACAAAGGTATCTGAATTAAGAAAGGGAAAGGTTAAATAAACAAAAGAAAGAGTAAACAATAATAAAAGTATATCCAAGGTGTCTGAAATTAGTCAAGATAATGGGAGAGAGAAAAGCTTGTTATAAGCAAAACAAATGGAGAGCAATTCTATTTATGTAAATAGTTCATTTTTAAAAGTCACAAATTTAATAATTATAACCTTAAATATTTAATTATCATTTGATTCCCCAACAAGAGGAAAAAACATAAGCAACTGATAGAAAATCAAAGTTCACTACATGCTGTGTGTACATTTTTAGTCATTTGTGTATATACATTTTTAGACATTTAAAATACTTTAAATATCTATGTTTTGTATATTCACAGAACCCTAAATTCACGTATACACACAAATGTAGTTATTTAGTGCTTCAAATGACTAAAAAAGGCAAGAATTGCAATTATAATTTCAAATAAAGTATCAATAAAAATGAAAAGTCAAGAGAGGAAAATAAGTACTTAAAAAATACTATAATGAAAAATTAATATTAATGTACATGTACCAAATAGCATAGACTCAATTTTTTAAAGAAAACCTAGGGAAAAAAAAAAAACATTGATAGAAGACATGAATATTCCCCTCTTAGTTAAACAACTAAAGGATAAACAAGAAGAAAACTAGAGAGCTCAATGGCATGAATGACCCATAACTTTAAATAGGAATATTAAAGTGTACATATACTCAAGACATCCTAAAAATGCAGTTAGTACAGTTTTATGTTACTAAAATGTATTAAGCTTTAATAATTTAAAACTGCATTAAAACTTTTTGTAATGCCTAGTATATCAACAATATGCTAAAACAAAAAGAAATTATACAAATATATAAAGAAAAATATATAATAAATGGTCCTTTGTGGACAGAAAGACAGCATAGCATAGTGAATAAAGAGTCCATCTCAAAGCCAGGAAAACCAGGGTTTAAGTCCTTTCTCTGAAACATTCTAGCTATGTGACTGTGCTAATAAATTACTCAACTTCTCAGTGCTCTAAATAACTCTTTCTAAGACTATAAATTCCAGTGAAGGTAGATTAACAGTGGGAATTTCCTTATGTGGGAGTTTCTTATGCCAAAGAAATCACAGATTCAGTTCAGTCTCCTTAAAAGCATAATCCAGTCAAATTAATAATGAATAAACTAAAACTATATATGAGAAAAAAATTCTAACATAGGGCAGTTTTCAAAGAAAATTCTGTAATTCTGGAACTTATATTAATAAAACAAACAACAATAAGTGTGAATTAAAGCAACTAAAAATACTACAAAAAATTAACACATTAGGAATCTGAAAACAAGAGCAAAAGGAGAAATATTAAAAAGTGGAGAAAATAAAAATTAAAAGCTGCTATTTTAGACTATCAAAAAGTCAATGTCACTTGACAACTGAATAAAAAAGAGAAAGTAAAATGATATTAACAAAGAAATGAACAAGAATTCACAACAAAACTTTCAAGAAATTATTAAATTATTAAAAACTACTAACACAATACATGCCAGTAATACTGGGAATTCAAAAGAAATTAAAGATATGAAAAAAATATAAAATAAGAAATAGATATTTTAAACCTATTCTTCTTTTAAAAAAAATTTAAAAAATCAAGCCATGAATGAAGTGCCAAAGTAAATTTAAAGGTATAAAATGCTGAATTGTTTTAAGAAAATGAATTCTATAACACTAGTCATACTTAGTTTATATAGAAAACATTTTAAAACTCTATTTACTTTGATCATTAAAGATCCAATTTAATTCTCAATCAGAAGGACACACATGTTATCATGTTGGGCTATGAGGTTTAATACACACACATACAAAACTGGAATGCAGATATATAGATTACTGATTAGATATCCTTAAATTTTACCTTCAACCAAGTTCTTGCAAAAATATAACCATCGATACTAGTCACATTTCCTAGCACTATTATTTCAGTCTCACTACATTTAGTTTAGTCAGAAAAGTTATAATTTCAAAAACTCTATTAAGGAAATGTTTCAAAGATTTAATTATATGAACAAAAAGTGAAAATAAATCTCTTCAGAAGTAAAATTGTACATAGGTAACATGGGTCAAGACACAATAAGTAGATATTTAACAGTACTTGGGGAAAAAACTTGATTCTGACATGCAGTGGTAGAGGTGAAGAAAATTCTCAAACTCACCTTTCTTTTGTTATGATATGTTATATAAACAATAGCAATCAAAAGAGCAAAAATAATGAGATGAAAAAAGAAATGGCTGTCTTCCTCTTCTATATTTGATGATGGAGACTTAAAGGATTTTGTCTCATGAAAACTGTTCAGATTAACAGTCTGTTCAAATCCTGCATAACCTGTATTTTCTTGCATTTGCTCATCGGTATCATCTCTAGAATTTGGAGTCCAGTCATAGTCTTGTTCTCCATAATCCCCATTGTCCAAAGGATCCTTGGTTACAGATGGAGAACTGTTTAGTGTAAGAAGTTCCTCTTCTTCTATTCTAGTATCTTCAGTAGCATCAACTTCTATTTGAGGCATGGTAGTAGGTGACAGAGAGACTACAGATGTGATCACTTCATTTTTTTCTGAACTGGGCACAGAGGTTGGGATACTGGTGGTGGAAACATTAGCTCTAGTATGGTTAGCTGTTGACTCAGTTTCCACAGTTTCTGAGGTTTGTTTCACAGCTGATGCTAGAAACGAATGAAAAATAGGAAACATTAAAATGTGAAGTCTACTCTCATATGCACAAGACTGAAAGCATTACTTACTTATATTTCACATAGGCCTCTTATTATATTATTCATTTTACTCAATTGCTATAGTTTTAATTGTTCAGACTCCACTAAAGTCTTACTGGCCTGAAGGAAAGAACCCATTAAATTACATATCCTTGAAGTTGTAAAGTTAATTGACCAGCAAAGGATATGAACAGACAATTTTCAGATGATAAAATTGAAACTATTTCTATTCATAAGAAAGGGCATTCCAAATCACTATTGATCAGAGAAATGCAAATTAAGACAACTCTGAAATACCACTACACACCTGTCAGATTTGCTAAGATGACAGGAAAAGATAATGACGATTGTTGGAGGGGATATGGGAAAACTGGGACATTGATGCATTGTTGGTGGAATTGTGAACGAATCCAACCATTTTGGAGAGTAGTTTGGAACTATGCTCAAAAAGTTATCAAACTGTACATACTCTTTGATCCAGCAGTGTTTCTACTGGGCTTATATCCCAAAGAGATATTAAAGAAGGGAAAGGGACCTGTATGTACAAAAATGTTTGTGGCAGCCTTTTTTTTAGTGGCTAGAAACTGGAAATTGAATGGATGCCCATCAATTGGAGAATGGCTGAGTAAATTGTAGTATATGAATGTTATGGAATATTATTGTTCTGTAAGAAATGACCAGCAGGATGATTTCAAAAAGGCCTGGAGAGACTTACATGAACTGATGCTGAGTGAAATGAGCAGGACCAGGAGAACATTATATACTTCAACAACAATACTATATGATGATCAATTCTGATGGACCTGGCCATCTTCAGCAATGAGATGAACCAAATCAGTTCCAATAAAGCAGTAATGAATTGAACCAGCTATACCCAGAAACTTCCAAGAAAGAACTCTGGGAAATGAGTATGAACATAGAATTCCCAATCTCTCTATTTTTGTCCGCCTGCATTTTTGATTTCCTTCACAGGTTAATTGTACACTATTTCAAAGTCTGATTCTTTTTGTACAGCAAAATAACTGTATGGACAGGTATACATATATTGTATTTAACATATTTAATATGTATTGGTCAACCTGCCAGCTGGGGGAGGGAGTGGAGGGAGGAGGGAAAAAATTGGAACAAAAGATTTTGCAGTTGTCAATGATGAAAAATTACCTATGCATATATCTTGTAAATAAAAAACTATAACAAAAATTAAAAAAAAATTTAATATACACTTTAAAAAAAAGAAGAAGAAGAAATAACCAGCAGGATGAATACAGAGAGGCTTGGAGAAACTTACATGAACTGATGTTAAGTGAAATGAGCAGAATCAGGAGATCATTATACACTTCAAGAACAATACTATATGAGGATCAATTCTGATGGAAGTGGATATCTTCGGCAATGAGAAAATCCAATTCAGTTCCAATTGATCAGTGATGAACAGAACCAGCTATACCCAGAGAACAAACACTGGGAAATGAATGTGGACTACTTGCATTTTTGTTTTTCTTCCCAGGTTATTTTTACCTTTCTAAATCTGATTTTTCTTGTGCAACAAGAGAACTATACAAATATGTACACATATATTGTATTTAAGATATACTTTAACATGTTTAACATGTATGAGACTGCCTGCTATCTAGAGGAGGGAGTGGAAGGAGAAAAGGGAAAGCTGGAACAGAAGTGATTGCAAGGGACAATGTTGAAAAATTACCCATGAATATGTTCTGTCAATAAAAAGCTATAATAAAAAAAAATTTTTTTTAAGTTAATTGACCAGAACTAGTTAATAAGGCTCTAAAGATTCTCTGAACAACCAACAGTAAACTAATTTTTTAGTGTTATATTACTTCTTTTTTTTTTTAAACATCACTGTTATTTTCCTGTAGTCTACCTCCTCCCCCCAAAATAAAACTTTCTTCTAACAAGGAAGTAAAGCAAACCAATCTGACACACTGAACAAGCCTTGACAATATAAGACTTACTCTCTATTGCTGTAATCTATCATACCTCTCCTATTAAAAAGATTAAAGTATGCTGGGAGGAGGGGGTATTTTATTATCAGTCCTCAGTAGTCAAGATTGATCAATGTACTGGTATGAATCTTTTATTATTATTTTCCTTTATATTACTGTTACATTTTTTTAATTACAGTATTTCCTTTATATTGTTTATATAAGTTTCTTTGAAATTGTCATATTCATTATTTCTTACAGTGCAATAGTCCATTATATATACATACCACAATTTGTTCAGCCTTTCCCCAATCAATAGGTAAGCAAATATGCTTCCAGTTTCTTGCTATCACAAAAAAGTTTAAGTAAATTAGAAATCAAAGTATAATAATTGCTTTGTCAAATACCAATGCACTATATAAGTGGCTTGTAAGAGAGAAATCTCCAAGAATGTAGGACAGGATGACTCCAAACTATTCTGGCATCCATAAATGAAGCAAAAGATATTTTCACTCTGTCAAAATGAGAATAAGGGGGAAAAGCTCAAATAAACCCCAACATAACTTTTCAAAGGAAACAAATACTTATTCTAGAGCAATGGTAACTAATTTCCATCAAGAGAACTAAACAAAATTTCACAGACCTATTGGAGAGATGTGCTATAAGTATCTCTTGACTGAAAAAATAATAAGCTATTATGAATTTGATTGGCTGTAAATGAATTTGTGGTTTATTACTTACAAGAAAAATTATATTTAGATACAGATATTTGAGCTATCTAAGCTTTTTTAGATATTCCACTGAGTCATTCTAATGAGATGTCTAGTTTTATTTTGTAGTTTTTGTACATGAGATATCTAGTTAAAGCAATGAACATTTTAAATTTAATGATTTCACGAATGTATTTATGAATTCTCTTAAAAGCTCTAAAGTTCCAACGTTGGGAAACACTAATCAAGAGGTTTACTCTGGTTATGGAAATAAGACCTATGGATACATCACAGAAATAAAAAGTTACAGCATTAGCAAATGAGAGGAGCAAAGGAAAAAATATCTTTCATATCTACAGAAAAAGAAAGAGTACATGACTAAACAAGGGTTCGAGAGGATCACAAAAGGACTAATCTGGTTATATAAAATCAAAGTTTTGTACAAACAAAACTAGTACAACTAATATTAGAAGAGAAACAGGTAAACCAATTTAAAAATATATCTTTATAGCAAGTTTCTCTGATAAAGATTTCATTTTCAAGAAACACATACATACACACACTCCTGATTCAAATGGGTAAGAACTATTCCCCCAAATGGCAAATGATCAAAGGAAATGAAGAAGAAGAAATTCAAGCTATAAATATCCACATTAATAAGAAATGTTCCAAATTACTGGTGTCAAATTCAAGCAGAAATGGATCCCTATGGCCCACATACTGGCTTATAAAACCACAAATTAACATTATCCATTTTGCATTTTCATTTATTTTGTTAAACATTTCTCAATTAACATTTCAATCTGGCTGCCTGCAGCTGGTGAGAGTTAGATACTTCTAAATCACAGATTGTCAAAGAAATACTTGAGGCTGTACTCATCAAAGCAGCCAGGTTGACCAAAAAAGGGGGGAGAGTGATTAACAAATATTGGAGAGGCTTAGGGATAATAAGCACATTATTGATGTTGGTGGGACTGTGAATTACTCCAGCTATTCTAGAAAGCAGTTTGGAATTATGATCAGAAAACAACTAAGCTATGTATAATCTTCGACCTAGTGATACCACTACTAGGCCTATACCCCCAAAGAGATCAAAGAAAAAAGAAAAGGAAGTATATATATTAAAATATTTATGCTAGTTTGTTTTTTTTTTTACATTGACAAAGAACTGGAAACTTAAGGGGTACCCATCAATTGGGGAAAGGCTGAACAAATTACAATATATGAATATAAAGGAATATGATTACAGTAAAAGCAATGATGAAATGGATGATTTAGGGGGAAAAAAAACCTGAACTTATATAAACTGATGCAGAACAAAGTAAAGAAGGCTTTTATAAATTTATGCAGAGTGAAGTAAGTGGAAGCAGAACACTTTATTCAATAACATTATAAACTTTGAAAGACTTAAGAATTCTGATCAATACAATGACTAACCATGATTCCAAAAGGTCAAAATGACATGTCAAACATTTCCTGATAGAGAAGTAATGTTCTCAGGGTATAGTATGAGGTATATTGATATAAATATACACACACACTCACACACACATGCATTTATTTGTATGTATGTGTGTATATATGCACACATATGTGTATATGTATGCATAATTACAATCAATGTGGGGATTTCTTTTGATTTTGTGGGTGTGTATATATATATGTGTGTGTGTATCCATAGAGAGGGAAGGAGTACTAGAATCAGCTGAGACTGATTTGATGATTGTTAAATTTTCAGTGTGAACATTTTTAACTCAGTCAAGGCAATCTCTACAAATCAAAATATAATTATTTTTTAGACTATTTAAATTTTAAAAAGTGGTAATATAAATTAAACTTAAAAAGGTATGTGCTTATACATATCTCCCTCACCCATCCACCCTCCCTAAAAGAAAAACAATTACCAACACAGTCCAGGAAACAGAAAACTGCCAAGGCAAGGGAGAAAGGCCCAATAAACAAAATAGATCCTCCACATGAAAGACAGTCCTTACAAATGCAAGTATAATCTATGTAAAGTACTACTTTTTAACCAGAATTAAATGATAAACTCAGAATTTTTTTTATCATAAGTAAAATGGGGTACTTGACCCACTGTACTTCATAAAAAAAATTATTAATTAACCATGACAAATTTGTAAATCATAAATCTCAAATCTGGCAACATAAAGTGAAGCAATCAAAAGTTATATCATTTAAGGTTTACTCAAGCACAAGGCTAATGAGGCTAAGATTATAGCTCGCATTAGAGATCATTAGAGCTGAAAGGGACTTTAACATTCATCTAAAGCAACCCTTTTATCCCTCATATTTTATTCCACATTATCTACAATAACTATCTGCTGTCTCAAAAATAAGTGCTAGAAGTGGCAAAAGTTTCTGGGTAACGGAAAAGTGTGAATGACAAAAGAGCAAACCATCTTTAACCACTGGATAAAGAAATTAAAATCCATGTCTAAGTGGCAATAGTTTGGTATTACTTGACCCTTTATACTTTAGATTTCATTTTAAAACAGATGCACTTTCCAAGTAATATTGTATATTATTTTATCTGTCTATATATCTTTATTATTATAAATTAACCCCTGCGAGAAGTTAAACTTTATGTCTCCTCTAATGCCTAGAAGAGTATGATGCAAGAATACACATTTAATATGGCAGAAAGATATTAGGGGATGGGAAGCCATGCAATCTCTTCTATTATTTCCCCAGAAGAAGCTAAGATGACAAAATGATAATTATGATACAATCAATCACAATTACATTCTGAGACAGTTATTATCAAAGGAGCTACACAAAAATAGTATATATAATTCTTTTTTTCCTCTTTTCCTCTATTCTCATTATATGCCAACTCTGCAAAAAAAGAAACTGTAAAGTTATAAGACAACAATGATAAAAATCACAGCACATGCTATATTTACATATATTACTCTTTTCCTTCACCAATGTACCATCTTGGATGGGCATAGACAAATGCTTAGCTATTGTAAGGCCAGGTTTGAAAACAGGAGGGACTAAAAGTTGAACAGTTCTTATAGCAGTGAAGTTAACCAATGATGCATGAGGTCTGGAAAGGAAAACACACTATAAAATCTGAGGATGGTCCAACGACGAGCCTAAGTAGGTTCACTACTAAAGGACTGTCTGCCAAGTAATGGTGGAGTTGTGAAACCACAAAGTGGGACTACTATCTTCATCGTGGTAGGAACAACTGAAAAATCACAAATATTTAGAATACATGTTATATCTTTATTATCTTTCAAAGTAGGCACATTTAAAATGTTGACATGTTATTTTTTATATGTTATTGGGTGTAAGTATTTAAATCTACCACCAATTTTTAGTAGCCCTGGAAAAAGTAAACAGAATAGGTTTACTCTCATCTAAACTACAAAAAGGGAAATTGAGAGTCCAAAATAAGGTTATTTCCCTTAAAATTTAACTTCCTTGGGGGAAAAGATTATTCCCTTTTTTCTCTATGCATACACATCCCCTAGATCTGTGTTATGTTCACAGGAAGTACTTAGTGAGTTTTTTCTATGAATTAACTTAGCATGTTAGCTCCTGTCATAGCCAGTCCTCCATTATACTGATTACACAAATTAAACCAAAAAATTTGTTAGTTTTCTATAGTGTTGCAAGGATGGCATCTCTTTAAAATACCTGTCATCTTCTCCCCAATACCTCATGCTAAGACTCAGGAAAAGCATCTTCAAATAAATAGAGTCTGTCAGGCTATTTGTCCTATAGCAGAAAGATTAACTTTGTTCTATGTGGTCCCAGAACCAGAAATAATGAGTGGAAGTTGCAGAGCCAAATTCAGACCAGATGTCAAGAGAACACTTTCAAACAATTATAGTTAACCAGTAAGTAGAATGGACTGCATCAAGAAGCAATAGGTTCCCTTTTTGAAAGAAAAGGGGAGGGGGGAGAGGAAGAAAAGAGAGAGAAAGAAAGATAGAAAGAAAGAGGAAGGAAGGGAGGGAGGGAGGGAGGAAGGAACAAAAGGGAAAGAAGGAAGGGAGAAAGAGGGAGGAAGGGAGGGAAGGAGGGAGGGAGGAAAGGAGGGAAGGAGAAAGGCAGGGAGAGAAGAAGGGAGGGGAGAAGAGGGAGAGGAGGGAGAGGAAGGGGGATGGAGGGAGGGAGGAAAGGAAAGAGGGAGGCAGGAAGGGAGGGAGAAAGAAAGGGAGGGAGGAGAGGGGAGGGAGGGGAAGGAGGGAAGAAGGAAAAATTCTATTTATTAAGCATAAGATTTCACTTAGGGCACATGTTACATATATAACATTTGTTCAAAATTTCAAGTTATCAATTTGTAGTTTACTATGGGAATCACTGGAATGCTATACTTTCAAAGTTATGAGCCCTACATAACTCAAAACCTGGAAATTAAACACCCAAACTAAATATTTATACTAAACTAGATTTTGCTTCAAAGATATATAATTTCCCTGGTGTGAATATTCACTCTGCCTACCAATGTATTCTGAAACCCACTATGCCTTGAGTAAATAAAACCTGCTGAAGCTGGAAAGTCCAAACTAATGATGTACTTCTTTGAACTTAACTATTCTGATCTGGAAAAGCAAATATGTAGACTATTGCCGAACTCATATTCAAAGCCTTGTTCAATTCAGTAGGACTTGCCAGGAGTCATGATCTACTGTAAAGTAATATATCAGATATTATAGTGAATCAAGTCATGCATAGACTTCACAAAGAATATTCACATGTCTAATAGATCTTTTTTTATACAAACACTCAAGTCTGTGTGTCCTGTTTGGTTCAAAAGTCTGCTTCATGTAGAAAAAACAAAGCTCAAGTATCAAATGGATTGAATACTATAAAGTTGCTGAATAAAGTTATATATATTAAAATTGTTAAAATCCTCACTGCTGAGCTTAACTCCACTGATGGTGAAGAAAAGCAGGGACTCACTTGAGCTCTCCCCAAGCCCTTCAAAACCCATTTAAATAATGCTTCAAAACAAATTTTGGAGTGGCAGAACTCACAAAAAGCAGTTTTCTAGCCCAAGACAATTTAGGTTAATAAGAAAGGTCTATTATACAAGAATGAGTGAAGCACAGGCCATACATACCCCACCAAACCAGCAGGCACTGGAAGTTTGCAGTAGCTGGCAGTTTCCAGATTTCTCAGCCCATAGATAGAAAATGGGTCAGACAACTGATCAGAAAGTTATAACAATCCCTTTACTAGCATCAGGATGCTTTGCCCATATTTGAATCTGAGTTGTAGTCCTGGATTTTAGTCCTAGTACAGCAAGGAGTACTAGCATATCAGACCTTATGGCTAACAAATAGAAAGAACAAATGGAAAAAAGATATAAAAATTCCCTGAAGAAAAGAACAATTTAAAAAGTCAAATTGGCTAAAGAGAAAAGAAGGTACAAAAGTTTAATGAAAAAATTTATTCTTTAAAAACTAGAATTAGGCAAGTGAAAGCTAATGATTTTATGAGACACCAATGAAAAAAATAAAACAAAGCCAAAAGAATGAAAAAATGTGCCCCCCCCCCAAAAAAAAAAAAATATATATATATATATATGAAATATCTCACTGGAAAAACAACTGATCTGGAAAACAGATCCAGAAAAAAGAACTTAAAAAATTATTGAACTAGCAAAAAAAAAAACTTGCAAAAAAAAAAAAGTATTGAACAATCTAAAAGCCATGACCAAAAACAAGGGGGGGAGGGTTGATCATCATCTTTCAAGAAGTTATCAAGGAAAACTGCCCTGATAATTTAGATCCAGAGGGCAAAGTAAAAATTGAAAGAATCCATCAATCATCTCCTGGAAGAGATCCCCAAATAGAAAGTCCCAACAATTTACAGCAAAATTCCAGAGAAAACACTGCAAGTAACCTGAAACAATTCAAATATCAAATATATCACACAAAGTCAGTTATGATACAAAAGATCTAGAGGTTTCTGGAATGGAGGGCTTAGAAAGGAGCTAGGATTACAACCAAGAATCGTCTACCCAGAAAAAGTAAGTATAATCCGTCAAGTATAATCTGAAAAACCAGATATTCAATAAAATAGAGGACTTTTTTTTTTAATAATTATAACTTTTCATTGACAGAACCCATGCCAGGGTAATTTTTTACATTATCCCTTGCACTCACTTCTGTTCTGACTTTTCCCCTTCCTCCCTCCACTCCTTCCCCCAGATGGCAAGCAGTCCTATACATGTTAGGTATGTCAGTATATCCTAGATACAATATATATGTGTAGAACCAAATAGTTCTCTTATTGCACAGGAAGAATTGGATTCAGAAGGTAAAAATAACCTGGGAAGAAAAACAAAAATGCAAACAGTTTACATTCATTTCCCAGTGTTCTTTCTTTGGGTGTAGCTGCTTCTGTCCATCATTGATCAATTGAAAATGAGTTAGATCTTCTCTTTGTCAAAGAAATCCACTTCCATCAGAATACATCCTCATACAGTATCGTTGTTGAAGTATATAATGATCTCCTGGTTCTGCTCATTTCACTTAACATCATCAGTTCATGTAAGTCTCTCCAAGCTTCTCTGTATTCATCCTGCTGGTCATTTCTTACAGAACAATAATATTCCATAACATTCATATACCACAATTTACCCAACCATTCTCCAATTGATGAGCATCCATTCATTTTCCAGTTTCTAGCCACTACAAACAGGGCTGCCACAAACATTTTGGCACATACAGGTCCTTTTCCTTTCTTTATTATCTCTTTGGAGTATAAGCCCAATAGCAGCACTGCTGGATCAAAGGGTATGCACAGTTTGATAACTTTTGGGGCATAATTCCAGATTGCTCTCCAGAATGGTTGGATTCGTTCACAATTCCACCAACAATGCATCAGTGTCCCAGTTTTCCCGCATCCACTCCAACATTCCTCGTTATTTTTTCCTGTCATCTTAGCCAATCTGACAGGTGTGTAGTGGTATCTCAGAGTTGTCTTAATTTGCATTTCTCTGATCAATAGTGATTTGGAACACTCTTTCATATGAGTGGAAATAGTTTCAATTTCATCATCTGAAAATTGTCTGTTCATATCCTTTGACCATTTATCAATTGGAGAATGGCTTTATTTTTTATAAATTAGAGCCAATTCTCTCTATATTTTGGAAATAAGTCCTTTATCAGAACCTTTAACTGTGAAGATGTTTTCCCAGTTTGTTGCTTCCCTTCTAATCTTGTTTGCATTAGTTTTGTTTGTACAAAGCCTTTTTAATTTGATGTAATCAAAATTTTCTATTTTGTGATCAATAATGGTCTCTAGTTCATTTTGGTCACAAATTTCTTCCTCCTCCACAAGTGTGAGAGATAAACTATCCTATGTTCCTCTAATTTATTTATAATCTCATTCTTTATGCCTAAATCATGGACCTATTTTGATCTTATCTTGGTATACAGTGTTAAGTATAGGTCAATGCCTAATTTCTGCCATAATAATTTCCAGTTATCCCAGCAGTTTTTGTCAAATAATGAATTCTTATCCCAAAAGTTAGGATCTTTGGGTTTGTCAAACACTAGATTGCTATAGTTGACCATTTTGTTTTGTGAACCTAACCTATTCCACTGATCAACTAATCTATTTCTTAGCCAATACCAAATGGTTTTGGTGACTGCTGTTTTATAATATAGTTTTAGATCAGATACAGCTAGGCCACCTTAATTTGATTTTTTTTTTCCCATTAATTCTCTTGAGATTCTCAATCTTTTGTTCTTCCATATGAGTTTTGTTGTTATTTTTTCTAGATCATTAAAATATTTTCTTGGAAGTCTGATTGGTATGGCACTAAATAAATAGATTAGTTTAGGTAGTATTGTCATCTTTATTATATTCGCTCGGCCTATCCAAGAGCACTTAATATTTTTCTAATTATTTAAATCTGGCTTTATTTGTGTGGAAAGTTTTTTTTTGTAATTTTGCTCATATAATTCCTGACTTGCCTTTGGTAAATAGATTCCCAAATATTTTATGCTGTCGTCAGTTATTTTGAATGGAATTTCTCTTTGTATCTCTTGCTGTTGGATTTTGTTGGTGATGTATAAAAATGCTGAGGATTTATGGGGATTTATTTTGTATGCTGCAACTTTGATAAAGTTATGAATTATTTCTAATAGCTTTTTAGTAGAATCTCTGGGGTTCTCTAAGTATACCATCATATCATCTGCAACAAGTGATAGTTTGGTTTCCTCATTGCCTACTCTAATTCCTTTAATCTCTTTCTCCACTCTTATTGCCAAGGCTAGCATTTCTAATACAATACTGAATAATAATGGTGATAGTGGGCAACTTTGCTTCACTCCAGATCTTACTGGGAAAAGTTCTAGTTTTTCCCCATTGCATATGATGCTTGTTGACGGTTTTAAATATATGCTCTTGACTATTTTCAGGAAAAGTCCATTTATTCCTATCTCTCAAGTGTTTTTATTAGGAATGGATGTTGGATTTTATCAAATGCTTTTTCTGCATCTATTGATATGATCATATGGTTTTTGTAAGTTTGGTTATTGACATAGTTAATTATGCTAATATTTTCCTAATATTGAACCAGCCCTGCATTCCTGGTATAACTCCTACTTGCTCATAGTATATTATCCTGGGGATGATTTTCTGTAATCTTTTTGCTAATATTTTATTTAAGATTTTAGCACCAATATTCATTAGGGATATTAGTCTATAATTTTCTTTCTCTGTTTTCAACCTACCTGGTTTAGGTATCAGTACCATGTCTGTGTCATAAAAGGAATTTGGTAGGACTCCTTCAATCCCTATTTTTTCAAATAGTTTATATAGCATTGGAGTTCATTGTTCTTTAAATGTTTGGTAGAATTCACATGTAAATCCATCTGGTCCTGGCGATTTTTGATTAGGGAGTTGGTTAATTTATTGGCATAAAGTTGGCAAAGTAACTCCTAATTATTGCTCTAATTTCCTCTTCGTTAGTGGCGAGTTTTCCCTTTTCATTTTTAAGACTAACAATTTGATTTTCTTCTTTCCTTTTTTTAATTAGATTTACTAAGGGTTTGTCTATTTTGTTGGTTTTTTCATAGAACCAACTCTTAGTTTTATTAATTCAATAGTTTTTTTTACTTTCAATTTTATTGATCTCTCCTTTTATTTTTAGAATTTCAAGTTTAGTGTTTGACTGGGGGGTTTTAATTTGTTCCTTTTCTAGCATTTTTAGTTTTAAACCCAATTCACTGACCTTCTCTTTCTCTATTTTATGCAATTAGGCCTCTAGAGATATGAAATTTCTCCTTATTACAGCTTTGGCTGCATCCCACACATTTTGGTATGACGTCTCATTATTGTCATTTTCTTGGGTAAAGTTATTAATTATGTCTATGATTTGCTGTTTCACTCAATCATTCTTTAGTATGAGATTATTTAGTTTCCAATTTTTGGGGGGGTCTATAAAATAGAGGACTTTCAAGCATTCTTGATGAAAAGACCAGAGCTGAATAGATAATCTGACTTTCAAATATAAGATTTAAAAAAAGAATTAAAAAGTGAATAGGAAAGAAAAATCCTAAGGCATTAAATATGGTTAAAAATTATATTTCTACAAGGGAAGATAATACTTATAAGTTCTAAAAACTTTCTCATTATTAGGATAGTTAGAAGTACATAAAAAGAGGACATGAATATAAATTGAAAATGATGGGATGATTATTTTAAAAAATGAAATTAAAGGGTGAGAAAAAGAATGCACTGGGAGAAAAGAAAAGGAAAAAGTAGAATGGGGTAAATTATCTCACATAAAAGGGGCATGAAAGAATTTTTACAGTGGAAGAGAAGTTGGGGTAAGTGAGAGGAAGCGAATGAACTTTACATATTAGGTATAGAAATCTATCTAACCCTACAAGAAAAGTAGGAGGGAAAGGGATGAGAAGGCTGGGGCAGAGGGAAAATGAGTTGAGAGGAAGAAGGAGTGCTAATATCACAGAAAAGGAAAATGACAAATGCTAGAGAGGATTTGGGGAAATTGAGACCCTAATGCAGTATTGGTAAAGTTGTATACTGATCCAACCATTCTGTAGAGCAATTTGCAATCATGAAGGCTATAAAACCACATAAGCCCTTTAGCCAAGCAATACCACTACCAGGTCTATATACCCAAAAGATAAACAAAAATTAACTGGACCCGTATGTACAAAAATATTTATAGCAATTCTTTCAGTGGTGGCAAAGAACTGAAAATTGAAGGGATGTCCACCAATTGGGGAACTGCTAAACAAGTTGTATAAGATTGTGATGAAATACTACAATGCTATAAGAAATGATGAGAAAGATGCTCTCAGAAAAACCTAAGACTCACATGAACTGATGCAAAATAAAATCAGCTGCGGGAAAACTGGGACATTGATGCATTGTTGGTGGAATTGTGAACGAATCCAACCATTTTGGAGAGTAGTTTGGAACTATGCTCAAAAAGTTATCAAACTGTGCATACCCTTTGATCCAGCAGTGTTACTACTGGGATTATATCCCAAAGAGATTATAAAGAAGGGAAAGGGACCTGTATGTGCACGAATGTTTGTGGCAGCCCTTTTTGTAGTGGCTAAAAACTGGAAACTGAATGGATGTCCATCAGTTGGAGAATGGCTGAATAAATTGTGGTATATGAATATTATGGAATATTACTGTTCTGTAAGAAATGACCAACAGGATGATTTCAGAAAGGCCTGGAGAGACTTACACGAACTGATGCTGAGTGAAATGAGCAGGACCAGGAGATCATTATATACTTCAACAACAATACTATATGATGACCAGTTCTGATGGACCAGGCCATCCTCAGCAACGAGATCAACCAAATCATTTCTAATGAAGCAGTAATGAACTGAACTAGCTATGCCCAGAAAAAGAACTCTGGGAGATGACTAAAAACCATTACATTGAATTCCCAATCCCTAAGATTTATGCACACCTGCATTTTTGATTTCCTTCACAAGCTAATTGTACAATATTTCAGAGTCTGATTCTTTTTGTACAGCAAAATAACGTTTTGGTCATGTATACTTATTGTGTATCTAATTTATATTTTAATATATTTAACATCTACTGGTCATCCTGCCATCTAGGGGAGGGGGTGGGGGGGTAAGAGGTAAAAAATTGGAACAAGAGGTTTGGCAATTGTTAATGCTGTAAAGTTACCCATGCATATATCCTGTAAATAAAAGGCTATTAAATAAATAAATAAATAAAAGCAAAATAAAATCAGCAGAACCAGAACTTTGTATACAGTAACAGCAATATTGAATGATGAGCAATTGTGAATGACTTATCTATCAGAAACACAATAATTCAAGATAATTCTGAAGGACATATAATGAAAAATAATATCTATCTTTGGAGAAAGAATTGATGAAGGCTGAATATAGACTGAGGCATACTTTTTAAAATTTTCTTTTTTTTTGGTCTGTTTTCTTTCACAACATGACTCACATGGAAATATGTCTTGCATGATTACACATATATAACTTATCAAATTGATTTTCTTCTCAAAGAGGAAAGGTAGGGCAGGGAAAAGAAGGGAGAGAGAGAATTTGGAACCCAAAAGAATTTTTCTTTTCTTTTTTTTTTTTTTTTGGGCTGAGGCAATTGGAATTAAGTGACTTGCCCAGGGTCACACAACTAGGAAGTGTTAAGTGTTGGAGGCTAGTATGAACTCAGGTCCTCCTGACTTCAGGGCTGATGCTCTATCCACTGCACCACCTAGCTTTCCCCCAAAAGAATTTTTTAATGAATTCTAAAAAATGTTTTTATATGTTAATTAGGGAAAGAAATAAATGATAATTCACTCCTGCATTTCCAAGTTTAGTTCAAATGTCACCTCCTAGAGATGACCTGTCTGGGGAACTAACTGGCCCAGTGGATAGAACATTTGCTCTGGAGTGAGAAGCCAAGTTCAAATCTGGCTTCAGACACTAGATATTAGATCCTGGGCAAGCGACTTAAACTTACTGGCTTCAGTTCCTTCATCTGTAAAAGGAACTGGAGAAAGAAATGTCAAATTTCCATATCTTTGCCAGAAAACCCCTAAAAGTAGCCACAAAGTGTTGGACAGACAGAAACAACTCAACAACAACAAATTCTTCAATTCATCTTTCTTATCTTTCCTCATATCCAATTCTAATGTTCCAAGTATCCATGCTATGGTACAACTTTCTATATTTGTTTAATGACTCAATCTTTACATAAAATTGCCTTTCTTCATAAAATTTATGAGTCCATATTTTGGGATTCTTTCTAAATGAATAAGCTCGTTTATTTTGAAGGCAGTTCTATTTTGAGGTTCCTTCAAACTAAAATTTGAAATGAAAGGAGCACTTAATACTAAATCAAAACCAGGAAAATTTCCATTAATCAGTTGGAAGAACTGAGTTTCTCTTAAAAGAAACAATAATAATTTCTCTTAAGATTTCCTACGGAACATACACATTTAAGAATAGCTTTTCTCAGACAATTTAGTAACCCAAAAGTTTAATCTAGCATCACTTGAGAAACAGGGATAAAAAGAACTTCAATTAAAAACACAATGCATCATAAAAGTGAGACTTGAACCTGAAAACTCTGCCCATTGTCTCTCATCTTAGGCTTAAATAGAGGCCTGTTAAACTAAAATGAGATTCTAGTTTTAGGGTCAGGGAGACTCCCTGCAAGGTGGGTGGATGACTGTCTCTTGACAGTAGTGAGCAAGTATAACAGTTCTGACTCTTTATTGTTCCTAATTGATAATCCAAAAAGGCTTGGGATCACCCTGTCCCAGAAGTTTCTGTACAATTCACAAAAGATTACTTAGCTGATTTATTTTCTCATGCCACAATTTGCAGATTTTCCAAGAGTCTTTTTTTCATATAATATTTATATCTATAGCTTGTGTTCCATCTACAATATTATATTATCACTGATAAAAAGTGAAATATAATGTGTGCAAAGTAACAACATTGTAAGATGATCAGCAGTGAATGACCTAACTATTCTTAACAATTTCCAAGACAATCTGAAAAACTTATGCTGAAAAATGTTATCCATACTCAAGAGAAAAAACTAATGATGTCTGTGTAGAGGGCCGGAGCTCTGAAAAGATATACTTGAATCAAGGACAGCATGGTACTTACAGTTAAGCACCTACTCAGTGTGAGATAATGGTTCCCTACTTAATGTGATGATGATGTAATGGTTGCCCACTCTCAGTGTGTTGTAGTGATATAATCATTCTGTGGTATTTAATGGACTCCCAGACACACAAGGCTCTTTCAGCCACAGACACACAGAAGACTTGACCACCCTCATGGTGGCTCTCCTCCCTTCATCACATTTCTTTATTTTATTTTTCTTGAGGGTTTTTTGGGAGTGGGGTCTGGTTTCTTTCATAAATATAAAAATTATGGAAATGACATGTATAATATACACTGAACTGCTTGAATTTTCAATAAGGGGAGAGGGGAAAAGGGAGAAAAGGAAAGAATCTAGAACTCAAAATTTTAAAAATAAATTTTAAAATGTTTTTTTTTCCTATAACTGAGAAAAAATAAAATACTAAATCAATTTTTTAAATGTTTAAAAAAAAAAAAAAAGCAAGCAATTCCTCAATTAAAGTCCCAAGAAGGCCCCCTCTATTCATATAGACACAAAGCTCCTCCCTAAAAATTTAGGCCCCATGTTGTATGCCCTACCACAAATCTGCCATAGCCTCACAGGCCTTTTTCATCCTAATGCCACGCTATTCTTGCTTCTCCTGGCCCTTGACACAAACTCACAATTGCAGAAGTTACCTAATCCAAACCACAAAAAAAAGGAAATCCTTGCTACTATGAACATATCTGACAAACTGTCATGCAGTCTATGCTTGAAGATATCTAAAAAAAGGTCAACCCTTTTGGGAGCCATAATCTCCCTTTTGGACCACTTTCCCTCACATTAAATCTAAATAAATTTGATTCTTTACAACTTCCATCCAGCGTTCCCAATTCTTTCCTGTGTTCAAAAACAACAGACAGGCTCCCCATCTCTTCTCGAAGTTCCAGCTTATCAATGTTCTTCCTGAACTGTGGAGCACAGAATTGAACGCCATATTTCAAGTATAGTCTGACTAGGACAGCCATCTCCTTATTCCTGGAAGTAATGTTTCTGATGTAGCTCAAGGTCCCATTAGCTGTTCGGCTTAATATCAACCTTAATTCCTCCTGGGGTGGGAGCTTGAGGGAGGACATCGCCACCGTCCTGGCCCCTCTTCCCAGACCTCACAATGCCCCCAAATTTCGCTTCTTCCTAAGCCTGACTGCTCGTTCTGAACCTCTTTCCAACCCAAAACTTCACCCCGCTCCCCCCTGGCCTTACTCTAAAATGTGTCCTCCTCCGGCGTAGGCGTACGTACATACATACACACACCCACTTCTCTCTTTCTCTTCCTCCCTCCCTCTCCCTTCCGTTTTCTCTGTGATTGCAGCTCTGGACTCTAAAACCCTAGTTTTACGGTGCAGGGTCCAGCCTCTCCCTTCCCACCTGCCTTAGTCACTCCCGGCCTTGCGCTCCTTCCCGCCCCCCGCTTCCCAGGTGCCCTGCTCTCCCCCCCCTCCCCCCCCAGTCTCGGCTGGTCCTGGGTCCCCTCCTCACAGAGCCCCCACCGAGCCCAGGCCTCCCACACACCCTCCTTTGGTTACTCCAGGACGCTTCCTCACAGACCCCTCCCAGGTCACTCCCCGACCCTTCCCCACAGATGCTTCCCCAGTCAGCCCTGGCTCCTCCCCCTAGCTCGAGGACTCCCCCGACCCGTCACGGCCCGGACTCCGCAGGCCCCGACAGCCTCCGGGCCAGGCCGGCCGCCAGCTCTCGGTTCCCCCAGACCCCTGCCTTGCGCCCAACCGGCCCTCACCGCCGGGCAGCTCCGGGGAGGCGAGCGGCAGCAGCAGCAGGAGCAGGAGGACGGGCGAGGCCCGGGCTGGAAGGTCAGGACGGCGGCGCGAGGACTCGCGGAGCCGAGGCGGGGGCCTTTCCTGCAGGGCCCCCTCCATGGTCCTGCGGGCGGGAACACCAGCCATAGCCCGGACAGGCGGAGCCGACCCGAGCGCCGGTTGCTAAGGATTGCGTCTCCTGCGTGGCGACGTCATCGCCAGTAAGGCGTGGCCCCGCCCACCCCGGAGGCCTGAGGCAGAGGCTGGAATACTTACTGGAAACCGCTTAGAGGCTTCCCAGGGCCGGCAGGAAGTAGCAGCGCTCCTAGAGGTCCCCGGTTGCAGGGACGTCACTTTATAAACGCGAAAAACGAGGACGGCAGAGAGAGGGGGGGGGGAAACTTACCCAAGATCGAGTAGAAAGTTAGCAGTAAAGCATACGCCCTTGCGTCCTTGGCGAACTGCAGAGCGTTTGGGGGGTCACTCACACTGGAGGGGGAGGGGGAGAAGACGCGAGGAGGGGGAGGGGTCACTAACCCGTACATAAAGACCCCTGCGGACCCCTACTGACTTAATGTTAAATACACCTTTATCCTCTCTGTTTTATTGTTAAGTTTATTTGGCTAAATATTTCCCCATTATATTTTAACATGGTTTCTGCGGTGGGTTTGACAGCTCTGGCCAAAGCTCGGTCTTTCTCCCTGCCTTATACTGGAGAAAAGGAGACATTCTGAGCATTTCGCTGGCCATTTAAATGTGCCTGAAAGGGAGCTCTGTGGAAGAACCTAACTTGTTCTGCTGGATTCCAGGTCCCTGAAATCCCTCCTTACTCTGATCTGATATGCTTGGTGAGAATGGAGAAGGGAGATGGAGTCAAAAAAAAAAAAAAGCCACGCAAGCTTCAGGCGTGCCCCTTTTTTTTAAAGTGAGGAGGGTCTTGATCAGGAGACACTTCTGTTAATTTGATACTTCGCTATTTTACTGGATAAAAGTACAGTGTGAATCTTTCCAGGCATCAGAAAGGTACCCACTGTGGGATACCATATATGCCTAGGGCCTTGCGGAGAGGACAGAGAGAATTCATCCCTCTGGTTGGTTTACTGTGAATAAGGAGTCTTCCAAGATGAATTGTGCCTGAGAATCAGAGACAATAAGTTCTTTTGAGAGAAGCAGCCCTTCCCTCCCCAGACTATAAATCAAACTATGAAACTTTTTTCCATATTACTTTTATATTACTAAAAAAATATTTACTTTCAGAACTTCCTCTTTTCCTTTTCCTCTGCATCTTCTTTTAGAGTTTAGCAGGCAGAGAAATAGTTTATAATAGCTAGCGCTTTTGTTTAAAGGTTTACAAAGCATTTTAAAAATATCTCATTTTATCTCACACCACTGGACAGTAGGTGGTTATTCATCCCCTTTTTGCAAATAAGACAGACAGACGTTAAGCCACTTGCCCAGCAGCATGCATTCAGACAGTTTTTAAGTATATCCAAAGCTAGATTTGAATTTGTCCTACCCTGACTTCAAGTCAATGTTCTATTTACTGTTCCACCTAGTTGCCTATAGCTAATTATAGCAGAATATACAAACATGTATATGTCTGCTCAGCCCCAATAGGTAGTTCATGGATAATGTTTGTAGCCCCAAATTCCTCTGTTAAAAGAGGGGAAATTTTAAATTTAATACCCTAGGCAACATGATCCCAGAATCTTTGGAAATTGCCTCATGTTTAATTAACTCCAGGTATGTGTTCATGAGTTTGAACATTTGAGCACTAGTTTTCTAGAGGAAAACTTCCTTAATAGTGTGCTTCCAAAACCAGAAAACACATATAGAATCACTCTGCTATTAAAACCATGGGGAAGTATACCATGAGGAGGGTTAAAGTTTTGTTCCTTGTAGACTCCACTCCTAATTCTCATGTAACTCAAATGATGCAAGCCTGTCAGAAGGTGATTACCTGTTCAGAAGCCTCATCCCACAAAATGTATTTACTTTCTGGGTGGAATATTTGAATGCTTCTTGTATTTCTGTATCTCTTCATAGGCTTCTGTTAGTCCTTTGTGTCTTATGCAGTTTCTGTGGTGGCAAAATAAAATCTATTCCATTCCCAATGTCAGAGCTGTACACTATGCTCCCATGGGAATTACCCACATTTGGGGAAACTTAGACACAAACTTAAATTTTATCTTAGAGATTTCTCTGAAGTTAAAACTCTTAAGGTGAAGGCATAATGAACCTTCTTTGGGTTAAACTTCCAAGTCTAAATCCAACATATATATGTGTAATCAGAGTCCATAAGGGGTACTGGGCCACAGGTTAACCAAAAAATAAAAAATAATTGTGTGTAGAGAGAAATGTCAAAACAGTAATTTATATTAACAAGACACTTTCTATTTTTTGTCTAATCAAAAGATACAATTTCCAAAATTTCATTTCATATGCAATTTTCTCTTCCCTTTTTATTGCTGTGAAAGTTCTGAACTTCATAATCCACTTAAAGAAAACTAGAAGGCAGAGTTCAGCTCTAAACAGACCTCTGAAGGAAACAGGTTCAATGTTCTATCCCTACATTTAATTATATGAGTTTTTTCTGGCTACCATGAGTTACCAGGAATATATAGATTCAATGATGTCAGTGACTGAGGCCTTATTCATCCCTTAACGCAAACACTGCAAGAAAATGATGAATGCCCTCTTTATTGCAAGGTTTCTTGGCTACCCATATATATGAAACCTTATAGAGAATATCTTTTCTGTGTTATTTGTCTCATATGTACTGAGAAACCACTATACCCCAGACAGAACCAGTAATCCAAATTTCATTCCTATCATGTTTTCTCAAAAATTCCACAGGATTTGGTATAGAACAAGACATACTTGTTTCAAACACACTTTCCTAAGTCTCACTTCAGACTATACAGTCAATTCTGTCCTTACTTTCAGACCACCCTTCATGTGGTATAATGAAAAGAGAACTGGACTTAGAGCCACAAAAACCTGCATTCAAATCCAGTTACTGTTATTATTTTCATGGTATTCATTTATTCTACAAGAATTTAATATATGCTTAATATGTATCAGATACTGTGAAATGGGGGAACTATATTCTGATTGGGGATGGAAACAAGTAGATAGACAAATTCAAAGTTCACACAAATTATTATATGAGAATTAGAAAGTTCATATAGGAGATGTGACAGACCCTTTAAAAAAAAAAAAAAACACCTAGGGATTTAAAGAGACAAAGGAGGAGGAGGACATTTAATATTGCAGAACACAGAGATGGAAGAAACACAGAGAACAATAAGTTCAGGACCAATTTAGTTGGAATAAAGTATGCATGAAGCAAACTGATGCCCAATAATATAGGAAAGTTAGGTTATAACTGTACTGTGAAAAGCTTTAGCCATAGAAGCTGCAGTTTTGGAGCAGAGTTTAGTCAATCCTGTGCTTTAAGAATATCAATTTGACAGCTGTGATTATTTGAAGGGAGTCACTTGAGGCAGACCAATTTAGCAATCTTGCAATAGACCAGGTGAGAGCAACTGAAGGCACTGTATTAGGGTGGTGGTAAGAAAGAGTTGGAGTTGAAGGTTAGAAAAAAGAAGGCAAATTTCAAGTTTGCAATCTGGGTGACAAGGTTGGTAGAAAAAATATATGAGGATACAGGATGGGTTTAAGTGGAAGGGGAAAATGGAGAAATGAGATGTCTATGCAACATTAAATAAGTCATGTTCAAACAGCACTTGATGATTTAATACTGGAGTTCAAGAAACTGGGGCTTAAGATAATAGGTTGAAGAGACATCCACATAGTGAACAATCATTTATTAAGCATCCTTTTTGTGTCCAATATTGTACTAGGTGCTAGGATACAAAAGTAAGTTAATTTCTACTAGCCCACACACACACCTAGCCCCAAGAAGCATATACCCTATTAGGTACATAAATGCATATTTGAGGAATGATGATCTGGGGAGTGTTAAATAAGGGGATAATACACACACACGTGAGGTCAAGGGTAATGGCAAGATGCCTGCATCGGTTGTCCCCTGATGTAATGTTCTTTGGTTCAGTTTCTTAGGGTCTCTGGGGCAGCCTTTCAGTTTAGTAATCACAAGGGTAGTCAAGGATTAAAGTCCAAATCCTTTATCTCTTTGCTGGGGCTGGGCAGCTTTCTGGAGAGCCTTTCAGACCTGCCTTGGTCTCGGTGCAAGAGGCCAAGACAGCCACCAGGAGCTTGACTCAAGGTGAAATGAATTTTTCTCCTTGGCTACGAGATCTAGTGTGCTTGTCTTCTCTAGCTCTCTCTAGAGCCTCAGAGAGTTTAAGCTCCTGCCCCCCAGTTCCCGTCTTCTCTGCCTCTGAATGAACCTAGCCGAGGCTCCCAACTTATATGCTCTACACTGAGTATAAACCAATCATATCCCTAGGAAACCATTTGTGGTAAGATTTAATTAATCATGCTAAACCATGCTAAACTAGATAACTATCGGCTCATCAGTTCCACTTAGTATCTTGTAAGCATCTTTGTTTCAAGTTCAGAGTTCTGGCCCATAACACTCTGGAACACTAGTAGATAGCTAGCTATATGGAATAAAGCATTGGCCAGAGTTCTAAAACAAGTAAATACAGGAGTCTAATTTGAGTACTGACACTTCTATCCAGGTAGCTCCCCTCAGGGCTGATCTGTAACAAGGGGGCATTAAGTGGATTGGGGTCTGATTCTTGTGGGAAAAGTGAGCAGCAGAGCAGGCAATGAGATACCCACACTGACTAGATCATAGTGAAGAAATAAATGATAAGATAGGCCCAATATAGTGCTGAGAAACAACCACTCTTTTAGAAAAAGTACACCTGGATGGTGATCCTAGCAAGAGATGGGAGAGCTAAAAGAACCCAGAGAGACAATCAGGAAGATCCAAGGAGGAAGTAGCAGGGGGAGGGGGGAGTCAACCAATTCTCAAGAAGGTGGCAGGAGTTGACCACCCTCTAACCAGAAAACTTTCTTCTCTACAGGAAATCCCAGGCAGGAGAAAGTATTTTGGAAAATTATCAAATTTTAAACAACAGTAAAGAAGGCTGAAAATTGAGAAAAAGCCAAAATTTGGCAATCTTGATTTCTAAATAACCTGAGATCAGTTTCCATTAAGTAACATAGGAAATCAGATTGCAAGGTATTGAAATATTAATGAAAGGAGGGCAGGAGTGAAAAGGAAAATGGAAGCATTGAGAATAGGCAGTTTTTTCTACAAATTTGGCTATAAAAGATAAAGTAATAATAATGGTAAAGTCAAGTAAGGGTTGGGGAGGGGGGGGTGTTTTGGGGGTTTTGAGTAAAGTTGAAGACCTGAAAATATTTGTAGGCAGCAAGTTAAAAGCAAGTAGAGTCTGAATATTAGAAAGGAAAGGATTGTGAAGGTAATTTCAGGAAAGGATGGGATCTAGAGCATAAGGAAAGGGATTATTTTACATTAGATACAAAGATTAGATGACCTTAAGTTCATTTGTTCATTCTTCCTTGAGTTAGCTATTCATTGATACTGTGAATGAATATAGGTTTCATTTATATATGTGACATTTAAATAGAATTACTGAAAGACAACTAAGTGAAATGGAAAAAGTGCTAAGCCTAAAGTCAGAAGACTAATCTTCCCAAGTTCAAATCTAGCCTCAGACACTTACTGGCAGTATGACCCTGAGCAAGTCATTTAACTCTGCTTAAGTTTCCTTATCTGTAAAAAAGCTGGAAAAGAAAAAGGCAAACCATTCCAGTACAAGAAAATCCCAAAAGTCATGAAGAGTCAGATACATTAAAACTTAACAAAAATTATTTAAGTAATATGATACAGTAGAAAGTGCAGGAATTAAATTAAAAGATTGAAATACTGACTTCCACTTCCTGGCTGTCAATAGGAATAAGTAACTTCACCTTAAAAACAACAGTTGTATTGAAAGGAAGCTCTAAAAGGAGAAAGTGTGATCGAAGGCACTATTAAGCATCAGAGAACACTTGTGTAATACATTGAGAGGGAATACTATGTCCTGCTACTAGGCCATTTGGACAAGAACTCAGAATTTATAAAAATCATAAGAAACAGACTGGGAAGACAGGAAGGAGCTATATTGTGGGGGCATTTAAATAACAGGCTGAGGATCTATCCTAGAAGCAAATTGGGAACTACTGAATTTCTAGGTATGTAACATGATCAGATCTATTAAGGATAGTGGTTCTAACATAATATTAGTAGCTTATATTTCCAAATATGCAAAGTGTTTTTGTATGTTTTCTCATTTGATTTCCATAATACTAGGAAGTATGAATTACAAATATTACCCCAATTTTACAGTCAAAGAAACTGAGGTTAATTGGTATAAAATGATCACATGATTAGTAAATGTCATAGCTGAGATTTCATGTTTTACATCTCATAGAATAAACACTAGACACCTGGCACAACACTCACTCACAATAGACCTATCTGGGAAGATTTGACAATATATGAATGCTACTAAACATTTAAACGAAGTATGCCATGTTCACATCACAGATGACTGCATTCTGCAAAGCAGAATTGTAATAGTACAAAGAAAACATGAGATAAGAAAATCTAGAAATCTCTGTCTCAAATGTGCAAACACTATTTGTGTCCAATCAGTAGAAGAGCCTTCTGAGATCTTACTGGACTGATCATTCATAGCTGAACATATTTTATCTTGACCCCAATGTTGAAAAGAGCAATTTACTAAATCAGTCTATACCATTCACAACATTAATTCTGGCCAGCCACAAACTAAGCAAGACCTCAAATCTGACTAAATGGCCTAGACTCAATCTGGGTAGTTCAGGACAGGGGAGCAAAGTATGGGGTTTGCACTTTTAAACGAAAAAACTATTTTAAAATGAAAATTCCATTCTTAACTTGTAAGCCATAAAAATAGGCAGCTCACCGCTGGCCCAGAATAAATTGGTTTTTTCGATTTTCAAGTTCCCTTAATATAAGTACTCCATATTCCTCTTCACTAGATATTCATAAATCAATAGTATATTCTGGGGTTGGAACAAAGAAACCTTTCTACTTTCCCTGAGAAAAAAATAGCTCAGAGGATGAAACCAAACCCTATACTTCATCTCACCCCTGAGTAACTGGATATTCTCATAAGGTAATATAAATGCTGATTGACATCAGGGTTTGGAAAAAATCCTGAGAATATAAGGTAGCCTTGTTTAAAGGTTCCATAGTCCTAATACCAGAAGGGAAAACAGAAATAGTTTCTCCTTCCAATTAAGTATATATTATCTATTTCCCATTTATGTCATTACAATATAATGTAAACTCCTTGAAGGCAGGGACTGTTTTATTTTCTTATAACTTGAAACAGTGCTTTGGATACAAAAGACATTTAAATGATTGAGTTCCAAACATGAGAAAACATATCCAGAAAATGTTAAATAACTTGCCCAAATTTATATAGGTAATAATTGGAAGAAACAGGATTTTAACCAAAGTCCAAGGTCAGTAACCTTTCAAATATACCAAGCTATATTCAAGAATACACTCAGTTAAAAAATGTTAAATATCTACTATGTGTAAGGTGTTATACTAATACCCAGGTATACAAAGCTAAAATCAGAATAGTTCTAACAAACAAATCAAATAACTTACAAATGTTTCATGTTTATTATTTCATTTGATCCTACCAACAAACAGCATGATGAAACCTAACAAACCCTCATTTCAAAATCCCTTAAATGCAGCCATGGTGTAAAAAAGAAAAAGGAAAAAAAAAAAAAAAACACACAAGCCAGATTTATATCTACATAAACAGAGACATAGACAATATTACAACAAATACTGACATATGTACTTTTTGATACTCGAGGCAAGACATGCATTAGAACCAAAGGAAAAGTAGTACTCTTTTTGTCTGAAATCCATTTCAAACACAGATGTTTTTAAGCTTTCTTTTTATATGATCGAAATAAGATATACTTATGGAAAAAGGTCAAAAGTATTCAACATATTTCTAAACCCATGCACCTTTTTATTTCAGCTATGATATGTTAAATAAATTAATAAATACAAGGGGAACAGAGGTTTCAATATTTTATTCAAGTTGTATTTTTAAGTGGTGGTAAGTACAGCATTTGGAGGGGAAAGTGTCTAATTCCACACAATATGGAAGATTCTAAAATGTATCCATTAATTGCTTAAAAAAAAAATTAGTGTGAGAATACAACAGAAGTCCAATTTTGATTCCAAGTGATGTCACTATGTGAGCACAGTTATACAGACTCTTCCCTGCTTAAAGTTCTATGTCCTGGTAGCCTCTTTGTATAGAACTCAGTCAAAGTGAATGGAACCACAATGAAACTGGGAATTAAGTACTACATTACTGGCTTAATCACACCAAACTGGCTCCACAACAAAATGGTACAAAGTAAACACCTAAAGGACTCTGCAGACAACTTTTGGCAGAAGTAACTAATCAAGACTGGAACAATTCATGAGAGTGTGACTTAAAAAAAAAAAAAAAAGAGTCCACTTTTCATACTAGTTTTCACTCCATTAAGGAATGAGTCTCTTTCTATCCATTTAGGATAGATATGTAACCAAGTTGACTGCAATGGACCATGAATTCTCAGGAAGTCAAGATTTCATTCATTTAATCAGTCCACATTTACTAAATGCCTACATGTCATTGCCTTCCACTAGCAGCTATCTCTAGATAAAAAAAAAGGTGGCTCAATGCACCCTTTCAATCCTTAGAGAATTTTGAAAGCTGTTGTGGGAATCATCACATATCCCCTCAAAAGCCTGGAGCTGAAAGGACCTTTTTTCTGAGTCGGGTTTCTTCTGTATCTCTGAAAGGATAACACTTTAAAGCTGCATCATCTTTAACCTGGAGGTCTAACATGATTTGATACATAGCAATACTTGCGTCCCAGACATACAACATGAAAAGGTACACTAATTTCTGAAGGTAGCTATCCTGCAAAATATTTTAAAATTAAGTGATTGTACAACTTCTTTTATGCTTGAAATTCCAGTCCTAGACCAAGCTTGTGGCCACCAGCATTGACGTTCTTGCCATCCAGCAAAGCTGATAATGTCAGTTTGATACCTACAATGCAAACAATTGGGATAAGAAGATTTCATAAATGAAAGATTAAATTATTTTACAAAAGTCATAAAAGATTCAGAACCTCCTAATAGAACTTATAGGTTCTTTGAGGGCAGAGACAATATCTTTATCTTTTAGGAGAAATCCCAAATAATATCGCAACCAAGTTACACAAGTATTTTCTTGTTGATATGTGTATACTACTATGTAATCAAGTGAAGAAGAAAAAACTAAGAATTTATTTAAAACTTATGACAGGCAATTTCATTGGCATAAGGCAGAAGTTCGAAAAGTGTAGTCCTGTACTCATAGGGATCACCAAGACTCAGGAATTCTAACTAACATATCATTTGCCCATTAAAATGCCTCTCCTTTTTCCAACTACATTTCTGCATGAGAAAAGATTTTCTTTATATGGTTCTATCAAAACAAAATATCAGAAGAGATTGAATAGAGAAAAAATTAAAAGAATTTAGCTTTTTTCTATTAAACAAAAAGTGTAAAATAATGACTTAATTTTTTTGTTTTAAAAAGCAATTGATTTTACACAAAAATTGTTATTTACATTAACATGTAATATATTATTTTTAATCAATATTTAAGAAACATCAATTTTTATTTCTGATATGGTTTTATCAGCAGATAAAACCCATATAAACAAAAATTCTTCAGGATTCTAAATTTTGAAAGTGTAAAGAGATTTCAAGAATTAAAATTTTGAGAACTCCTTAATATAGGAAACTATAAAAATTCCCACTATTAGAGCAGGTCAGTACCCACTCAGGAACCTTAAGCCTTAGATAGTCACCTACAATACTGAGAGGTTAATTACGTGCCTATGACCATATCAGAGATAAGACTTGAATCTAAGTCTTCCTCTGGTTTCAAGGCCAGATTATATTGATTAAACCAGTAATATCAAAGAAAAAGAAACTGCTGGCTACATATTAATTTAGAAAATCACAAATTAATGTTATATGTGTTGTGCTGTATTTTTATTTATTTTGTCAAACATTTCTCAATTATCTTTTAATCCAGTTTTAGTTGTACGAGTGTTGTTGGTTAAAGCTAATAATATTCAAATCAAAGAATGATCTCACTGATGTGGGGCATCCTTGTCCAATGCAGATCACATCTATTTGAAATCTGCACATCTTGTACAATTCTTGTCAAGGTTCTATATTAAGTTCAGCACAATTAACTCACATTTGCCTGATACTTTACTATTTGTTTGTCACTTAAACCTTCAAGCAGTTCTTTCTCCTCTGAGCTTATTCTCCAGGAATGCCCACTGGAATTTATCTTGCCTGGAACAATTAAGTGCACCAGGGTCCATTACTCCTCCTCCTTCTCCCTCCCCCCCTCCTCATTGATCTATATCCCAGAAATACATTTTAAGCAGTGAGTATGAAGTATCCTGTAACAACCAACTTCATGTTTTTCCCCACTTATTATTCCCCAATGTATCTGGCATACTAGAACTCATTACCAAGTCTTTGGATTTACCCTGATTAAATATGTAGAGGCAAGAACATTTTTAGACTCGGCAGATGTTGGCTCTAGTCTTGTTGCCATTTACTTATTGTGAGATTTTAAGCCCTCACCATTTCTGAGCCTAAACTTCCTCATCTTCAAAAATGAAAAAATAATAATAAATAATAAATAAAAATAATAAAAATAAATAGTCTCTAAGGTCTTTTCCAAGTTTGAATCTATTGCATAAATTTAGCATAAGAAGCAGAAATTGATCACGTCTAACACTAATCAATTCCTTGAAAGAATTTTAAATGCTTCCTAAATCCAAATGGCTCAGGATTTAGATAATGAAAAGATTTAAGATTTGTACATAGGTCAAGGAAGTGAGTAAGGCTATCTTTTCCATTTCTGTTCTATAATAATGGGGATTACTTTTAGACTAGTGGTAAAAATCAGAATTCAAAGGCTAGAAAACACAAACTGAAGAGTTGAAAAGGGACTTTGGAGGTCAAATGGTACAACCTGAATTTACAATGAGGGCTACACTCTTTGAAGCCCTGAAGGGCTAAGTCACAAAAGTAATGAGTATCAGAGCCAAAATTCAAACACAATTTTCTGCTTCTAAATTCAGTGTCTTTTCAATTGCTCTATTCTGCCTCTCGAATGACATCATTTAACCTTATTATTATACCAATGGTGAAAATGAGAACCAAAATTGGGAAACAATTTGGCTTTAAGTTTCCCCATGAGTCAAAGGCAGAGCCAGGACTAGAGCCTTGTTTTCTTAACTCTTAGCTTAAGGGTCTTTCAAACCGAACCTTAATACAAAATGTTACAGAAAAATCCCACAAGCAACAATATGCAACACAAAAAATTTTACTGTTGAGACAAAAAGTGGATTTTATCCACAAATATCTCTTACCTGGCTTTAGAGTCTGGGTATAACCTAAGCCTATCAGGCTAGAGTTGTTCACTTTAGCCTATTTAGAGGAAAAAGAAAAGGGTTAAAAGTGTTATAAATAAAGTGAACTAAATTCTTTAATCACCTTTTAATCACAAAACTCTGGGATTCAGCATAGAATTATTTCCTATGTTTACACAGAACACAAATAATACAGAGTTCATGGAAACTTGAAGTGAATTCTTAAGAGAGTGAATGCAAAATGTGTGCAAATGTTATGCTTAAATTGATATAACAATTCTTGAAGATCTTATTTCCAAGGAAGGAGTCATGCATTTCTTATTCTTAGAAATATAACTTCTGACAATCACCCCAAGAAAGATTAACTGTTTAAATTACTTGGCCATTTTAAAAGGTGCAATTCCTTGTCAAAAATTTCTAAGTAGACATAACTTCAGATGGCCCAGGGAGATGATAATTACTATCCATTCATTCCAAACCCATATATAAAACCAGTAACTTGGTGAAGTATAAAGAATTGATTGGAGGGCATAAGGAGAAGGCTGAAAGAAGGTGGGAAAAGGTATAGAAAGCACAATGACATTTGCTTTCCTTCTCTTTTTTCCTCACCTCCTGCCAACCTGAGGGTACATGACTGGAGTCATCTCTACTCACTCCAGAGAAGAGAGTTACAAACGACAGGAACTGTTAACACAATATATAATGGTATCATGAGACATTTCACTAATAGTGATAAATGGGCAACTAACTATAAGGCTATCCACCAGAGGGAGAGAGCTTTTTAAATATTTAATGAGGGCTGTCCACTTTATTGGCTGATTTTGCTTAATTCTTTTCTTTTGTTACTCGAGAAGGTTCATAGGAAATAGAGAAGGTAAATCAAAGAATGTGATCCAAAAATAATTAATGAAACTTCTTATTTTAAAAATAAAAGTGTATACATATAAAACCCAATGCATGCTGCAAGCTCATTAAGAGATAAATAAAGGACAAATTATTGAAACCAAAGCTTCCTGGAGTTCCTGAAGCCCACAATAACTAAATTTAAAAACAGCAAAAAGTTCTACATTTCCTTTCAAGTTTATGAAGACACATGTACTCACAGAGAAAGAGGCATCAGGGTCAATCTGATATTTGGCTGCTATTCCAAAACGAGTGTTGCTATTTCCAGCTGTCCAGGCTAGGTTGACAGCAGTTTCCAACTTCTTGTTCACCTTCTGATAAATAGAGCCCCCAAATTCTGTGCCATCATTTCTATAATTGAACACAGAAAACAAATAGTAAAATGGCACTGGAAGACAAATTTACAAAATGGAGAAGGCACTTTATAAAAATACATATGGAATTGTACTGAATTTAATTTACCAAAAAAACTTTTAAATAACACAGTCTTTATCATACTTTACTAAGAAGGTATGAAATGATATCCTGCCAAAAACTGGACAGAAAAGTGAGTCAGGGATGATCAGAGGTAAGAGAAATATTTCAGCCACTTGAAGACTGCTACATGATAGCTGAAATTTCTATAAGAAGCCAAATAGCCAAATAAACCAAAGCTACAGTCTAAAATGGTAAATATTATGGGAGATAATGCAGAGACACAAGAATCCTGTCTTGGCTATAGTTGACATTCTGAGGTATTACCTTCAGCTGTAGAGATTTCTGAATAGTTTTTAATGTTAGCTACATATCATGACCTCCAAAATGGACAGCTGCAATATGCTCTGAAGGATGGCAATGAAATTTATCCAAGGCTGCCACTGAAGCAGTAGCAGTGTCGGAAGAATCTAATTCTTACTCTAAGCTACTCAACACTTAAGCACATTGAAAACTAAAAGATGTGAATATCCAAACAGGACTTTCCATTTAAATAAGCTCCCAGTTTTGAGACTCCTGTATTTCAGGAATTTTTTGAACTATACTATTCTTTTGCTGTTTCTGGGTAAAACCCAAATGAAACTGGCTGCTGTTTTTAAAAGCCCTCTATAGCCTGGTTCAACCTATTATCACCTACTGCTTTCAGAACATCCCTCAAACTTCTTTCCTCATTTTGTCACACATTTTCCACATTTTTGTCACATTCATTTTGTTCTTTTTATTCACATTGCTAAAAATTCACATACAAAACCGCCTCACCCCCTCCTTCACTCAACTAATTTATAAGCATTGTTCTATAAATTTACAAAATTTCAAGAAGCTCATATTTTAAACCCCTACTGCATTTCTAATTTGTTCTATGACTCATTGCTATTGCCCTTCCTACAAAACATAGCCTCTACAGCTGTATGCCCACTGACAGGTCACCTAACATTTACATTTTAAAGAAGAGAAAACTAAGATGTTAAGTGACTGGCCAAAATCACACAACAGGTTGTAAAGTGTGCCACAGAGATCAAACCTAGATCCCCTGACTCCAAATCATTCTTTTCATTGCTGCCAACTGGGGATTGCAGGAGCCAGTTACTTGCCTGGTAAATTATCTAGCATTAGGCTTGTCCACATCTCACAGCCTGAAAAACCTGCTTTGAAAACCAAAGTGATTATTTCATTTCTCTTTCTAAGACACCCAAGAGATAAGAAAAAACGGGGGGGGGGGACCCTTCAAAGATAAAAAGAAAATACCCCCACATCCAAACCCCATAATGAATTTCTCAATGTGGGTCTTCTCTTTATTTTTCTATTCTTAGTGTCAAGGACCAAGCCAGTCCTTAATAGGTACCTGTGAGCTCCAATAGCTTCATCAAGGTACTTTTCATTGACAGTGTAGTCCATTCTGGAAGGTAAAGTATCATTGAGGATACTGTCAAAGGTCTGAGCTGGAGGGGCTCAAAATCCATTTAGTCTGGTTGGACTTGACCTCATTTTGTAAAAATGGAAATTGAAGCACAGTTAATGCTCAATAAATGCTTATTGATTGATTTATTTCTCTCTTTCAACTGTTGGGCAGCTAAGTGGCACAGTAGATAGAGCACCAGTCCTGAAGTCAGGAGGACCTAAATTCAAATATAACTCTGGACACTTAACACTTCCTATCTGTGTGACCTTGGGCATAATTACCTCAACAAAAAAATAAATAAATAAAAAGAACTATTCCCCCAAACTGGCTGTTAAATACTTCCATAAATTTAATTAGAAATAAACATCCCACTGTTCCAATTCATCAGTCTGACATTCTTTAAAAAAGATTAGATCTAGCTCCAAGTTTAGGCTGACCTGCTGTTTAAGCCATACTTGTCATCAGGAAGATCCGGGTTCAATCCTACTTCTAAAACTATGTGACTCTAACCAACCCACAACCTCTATGAATTTCAGTTTCCTCAGTTATACTATGATGTTAATAAAATCTGCAGTAACTACTTTAGGAAATTGTGATATCAAGAAGACAAATTAGAGAGCTTTGCAAACATTAAAATGCTATGCAAACATCAACTATTAAAAATTTATACCTTTACTACAAAATCCTAGCTGCCATCTCAAAAATTAAAAGCCCTCTATCAGTAAATGTCAAATCATCAATATGGCTGAAAGAAATTACATTTAGAATTCTAGTCTATGAAATTTGGTAAAACTGATATTTTGTCAGAGACAAAAACTGGATTTAATGAACTAGAAGCTAATTTATATCTTCCAAGCATTTACATGTTCCCAGGAACTTTTTTTTAATTTGAAAACTACAGACAAATCCAGAGCTACTATATTTAGAGAAAATTGGGTTGGAGAAATAGCAAGAGAAACTACCAATTGATGCACCTTTTTGAGGTCAAATGGGAAATGAGATTTTCTATAGCACAACTGGGAGAGTCTTGTCATATGTCACTGGAGAGTTTAAAATATTTCTCAAAGTCTGTTTCCAAATTTGTATTTTTGGTTTTTAAAAATCTCAGAAAGAATTGGAAAAACTCTCCCAACTAAATTTGAAGAGAGGTACCTATGGGTCTGAAACACATAAGCAAATAGATAGTCTCCAACTATAATAAAAAGCCTAACTTCTCAGAAATTAGCCATGGACCCACACTTAACACCGTATACCAAGATAAGATCAAAATGGGTCCATGATTTAGACATAAAGAGCTAGATTATAAACAAATTGGAGGAACATAGGATAGTTTATCTTTCAGACTTGTGGAGGAGGAAGAAATTTGTGACTAAAGACGAACTAGAGACCATTATTGATCACAAAACAAAAAATTTTGATTACATCAAATTAAAAAGCTTCTGTACAAACAAAACTAATGTAAACAAGATTAGAAGGAAAGCAACAAACTGGGAAAACATCTTCACAATTAAAGGTTCTGATAAAGGCCTCATTTCCAAAATATATAGAGAATTGACTCTAATTTATAAGAAACCAAGCCATTCTCCAATTGATAAATGGTCAAAGGATATGAACAGACAATTTTCAGGCAGTAGAATTGAAATTATTACCACTCATATGAAAGAGTGTTCCAAATCATTATTAATCAGAGAAATGCAAATTAAGACAACTCTGAGATACCACTACACACCTGTCAGATTGGCTAAGATGACAGGAAAAAATAATGATGATTGTTAGAGGGGATGCAGGAAAACTGGGACACTGATACATTGTTGGTGGAGCTGTGAACGAATCCAACCATTCTGGAGAGTAAGTAATCTGGAATTATGCCCAAAAAGTTATCAAAACTGTAACCCTTTATCCAGGTTGTGCAGGGCATACCCCAAGGAGATACTAAAGAAGGAAAAGGACCAATATGTGCCAAAATGTTTTAGCCCTTTTTATGTTTAAAAACTGGGCTGGGATCCCACAATTGAAATGGTTGGGTAAATTTGGTATAAGAATTTATGGAAATTATTGTTCTGTAAAAATACCACAGGATGAATACAGAGAAGCGGGAATTACATGAACTGATGCTAAGTAAATGAAGAGAACCAAGAGATCATTATATACATCCCGATACTGTATGAAGAAATCTGATGGAAGGGTTTCTTTGAAAAAAGACCTAATTCAGTTTCAATTGATCAATGATGGAAAAGCACACCCAAAGAAAAAACTGGAAATGAATGTAAATGTTTGATTTTGTTTTCTTCCTGGTTATTTTACCTTCTAATAATTCTCCCTTAACAAAAAAACTGTTTGGATCTGCCCGCATAATTGTATTAGGATATACTAGGACATATTCAAATATATGGGGACTGCTTGCCATCTGGGGGAAGGGGTGGAGGGTGGGAGGGAAAAAGCGGAAAAAGTGAGTGAAGGGATAATGTTTAAAAATTCGGAATGGATTCTTAATAAAAAAGTTACTTAAAATTTAAAAAAAAAAAAAAAAAGAATGCTTATCTGCCTCAAAAAAAAAAAAAGCCTAACTTCTGGTGACTTCTACTGGAAAAGAAAGAACAGTTTGTGCTTACCTCATGTTATCTTATCACCATGATTACCTTTGGTCAATTGAACTTCTGTAATAAGTTTCTCGGACACTTCATTCTTCCCTACATCAACTTCTTTCAAGGATAACTTCTATAATTTAGGTCCACTTTCTAATTTAAAATCTGTCTGGTGCTTTTGCAACCAATCTGTATTTACAAAGTGATATATTTGTTGTTCTTAGTTCATAAAAAAAGTGCCCCCTAGAAATTTTATTTATTTACTTACTTACACACACACACGGACTAATACAAATTAGAGACAAAATACAAATCTTTTGCCAATGTTAAATGAATCCTTCATTCTTCATTATTTCCAACACTCAGGTACCTTCTCTGCCACAAGTACTAGTGATGGGAAAGAAAGAGAGAAAGGACAGGACCAAAACTTCTTGTCTTTTCTGACTTACACATTGGTGTGCAGCTGGAATTCATCGGTCTTGTAGCCAACAGCAAAGTTGCTCTGAGTCACCCGAGATTTAGAAGTTTCAAAATTCATCTGATACCCTGCCAACCAGCCTTCATAGCCAAGTACCACAGCTCCTCGTATTGACGGTCCAGAAATATCAAAATCCATGTCACAGCCAAGATTGATATGTTCCCGCTTATATCCTGACTTAATCTTAGCACTTTTTTTCCTGAAGAGAAAGAAAATATGGTCATCATCTTCACTATCATCAGTTACACCAAATATACAGATTTTAGTGGATATAGTACTATATGAAATCCAGTAATAACTAAGCTTTAGCATTAGAGGAAAAAGTAACAGTGGAGAATAATGGACCCAGAAAAACATGGGTTCCAATCCAACCTCCACTACTCTACTATTATTAATAACTACTCAGGATTATTAGAAGGATAGTTAGTCACAGAAGTAGCTGGATAGCTCAGTGAATAGAAAGCTGAACCTGAGGTCAAGTATATTTGACTTCAAATGCAGCCTCAGAAAGCAGCTGTGCAACCCTAAGTAGGTAACTATTTAACTTGATCCCCAGGAGAAGGAAATGGCAAATTACTCTAATATCTTTGCCAAATGAAAAAAATTAATTTGAATACTATACCATTTGATTATTAATAATAATTTGTAAATTCCCTTCTGTCAAAAAGCTAACTTAAAGAGAAGCTCCTCTCAGGAGAAAGAATGTCTCAAGCATTTCAGATCCTCTTACTGCCCCTGGACTGATCCTACCCAAGTGGGAATCTGATTTCTCTCTTCAGCATAAACAAGATCCAGTTTGAGTTAGCTCCTTCTCTAGTGGGAAAGAGCTTCTGTCCTTGTTCCCCTTCATTAATTTAGGGCAAGCCAATTCATGAAAGGGAAACCAAAATAGAGAGAACCTAACCAGGTGCCCAGGTAATACTGAAGGAGGCTCATACTTTATAACTAGGCTGACTTCTATAAAAAAATGATTAGAAGGGGCCGAGGGCTCTTAGCCCACTTCCTCATTAAATGATTGAGCTTCACTCATCAGGAGATTTCACTATCAGAAGGAACATACCTGATTTAAAGAGTTTCAGAGTCTCCCTTGGCATTTTTGATTACCAAATCACTGACCATTAACTTGTTGATCATTCAGGGTATTTAATAAATTTTCTTTTTATTACTTAGAACTTTTGTCTCCCAGAATTTTTACTTGCAACACAAAAACTCATAAATAGTACTGAATGTCACAGGGTCTGTCATAACAATTATAAGTCTTAATGTGTTACATAAATGACTTCAGTTTCTTTTCATCTCTAAAACAGGGTAGTTTGTAGTAACAACTTCATGGGACTGGGGTTGTGTCGCTTAAATGACACATGAAAAATGTGCCAAAACACAATAAAATTATCATATGTTATTCACAAAGAACATATGTCAAGATGGTCCTTAAGATAACATCAATTAAAATGTATATATTAAGCAGTCAGCAACCTTTAAGGTTGCTGAAATTTGCCAATGGCTCAATCCCACTGAGGAGGATCACTCTCCTAACTTATGAAAATGGATGCATCTTAGTGATGTAAATTGATCTGATAAGCAGAAGAAACTAACAGACAAAAATATTGATACAATAGCATAATAACAACACTGTCTCCAACAATAATGTAACACTTATTACAATTCCCTGCACTTTATAGGGATTTTCTAACATGTTCATACTATGTACTCAACCTACTATGTACCCTATTGCTAAATAGTAACTAACGTAGGCACTTTGCTCTTGTGTTTACTCTGCTTGATCTAATGTGGGTCTGGGAAACTATATTTGGAGACAATTTATCATTGTCTTCAACAATCTTGACAAAATATTCTCTTCCCAGACTGAATATTCCCAGTTCCTTCAGCTAAGGAAATGAAGGTTTACAGAGACATGAGTTGCCCTTGATAATGCAAGTATTATAATCAATTTATAAATTTATAAAGTCCTGTTGTTTTCTCTTGCAAAGTAATTGCTGAGCTGCTTAATTCTTTGGAATTAACAAAGTATACAGCATGTGTCTTCATTTAATATACAGACGTTTAGATGTCAAGTTCATACAGATTTAGCTTATAGAGATCAAACATTATTCGGTGGTAAAATTAGTAATTTTCACAGATTATACTCCACACACATGCATGTGTGCATAGAGCTATAACATTAAAACAATTTATTATACATACCATTTCTTATATTGCACAATAGTTGAATACAAAACTGATCAATACATTGAAAGCCATTCAGAACAGAATCCTATACCCACCTTCTCCACTAGTATCTGCTCTTCTTCAGATATTATCACAAAACAACCTTGTTACCCAATTCAATTAACTTAATTCTTACCCAGTGTTAGGTGAGAAGGACGAATCAAAGGTTAGCTTCAGTCCTCGTGCAAGCTAAACAGAAAAGAAATTGACAAGTTGCATTTGTAGTTGCAAGGAAGGCCATGATACACAAAATGATAAAATGATGCCTCTTCAGGGTTATAGTTACCTGATCCTCAACAGTAATTTCAGTACCCAATGTATTGTCTGTGTTCCATTTTTCTATGAATGTCAAGCCATATTCAGACCATTTGTATTTTGTTTCCAAACTGCCTGAAACTTTGCTGGTCTCAGTGTTTGCTGAACCTGAACTTGTAAATTCCTTTAGAAAAGAAAAGAAAAGAACAGAACATCAGTTGAGGTGGGGAAAGAAGTACAAAATGATAAGCAAATGATAAAATGGAGAATAATGACTATTTGTTACCAAAAATGTTCAATACCTGGTGTTATACATTAAGTATCTGAAAGACTTCATGATGTAGTTGAAAGAATACTAGATTCTAAGAGAATGAGGTCAAGTTTTTGATTGATCTAACACTGATTGTGTGACTTCGAGCAAGTTACTTGACTTCTCAACGTTCAGTTTTCTCCCCTGTAGAATAGATGTTTTAACTAATGTTCTCCACAAATCAAAACATAAGCAGCTACTGTTATTATTTGTAAAACTTGTTAGCTCTGTTCAAATGATATTTTCATAAAATGGATCTATATTAAGGAAACTCACAATTCTAAGTAACTTACACAGAGACTTAGTTTCCAAAGCAAAGAATCACCTCTCTCTAATTTATTTAGTTTTTAACTTCCAATTTTCATAAGGGAAAAGTGGAAACAAATATTTGTTAAGCACCCAGTATATACTGTGCTTACCTACTTAAACTGCCTCCTTATTTTAGTCAGACCTGGCATGAAGCAAGGTCCTGCTTTGTGTAACCTGCCTAAAACTGGCTTTGAGATGAAGGCTTCAACTGAAGCTTGTTCTCTCAGTACTACAGCTTGAAAAAGTTCTATTTCAGCTCTGCAAATTGCAAGAATCAGACTTAGATTAAAAGGGGACCATACAGGCCATCTAGACCAATTCCTTTTCATAGATGAAATAACTGATACCCAGAAAAGTTAAGTAGCTTCCTAAGAAAAGGCAGGATTCAAACCTGGGTCCTTACTTTACTATGCTAATTCCTACATAAAAAAGGTAGTGATTTCTATTAATAGATCCATTAAGATTCATACAATTTCAATTACCACACATTAATTTTTTTTTTTTTTAAATAAAGTTCCTTGTTAGAATGTGGATAACCTGTTATCTCATCAAGGACAGAGTTAACTCATCCATGCCCTCCCAATTTCAGAATTCTTTTCTATACCCTGCCATAAATCCTTCACAGAAAAGTCTATCATAACAGCAATCTTTCTCCTGCTCTCCAGGCCCTACATGGATACTAGTTTAATAAGCAGGATATGCACTGAATATCCCTTACATCTCTTGGGAAGAAATAAAAAGGAAATGTCTAGGCTTTTGCAAACTATAAACTAGACCTTTACAATCTCACAATTGACAAAAAGAGTTGTTAGGTTTTAGCTATATGTAAAAAAATGACAAAAGACTGCTTGAGGGACATGAAAGCAATTTAGGTTAATAACCTCCTGGTTTTCAAAAGAAGTCATATGTCTAACAAAGGAACTGTTATCATCAATCAATCAACAAACATTTATTATGCCCCTAATTTGTACCAGAGTGCTAAACACTGGGGATACAAAAAAATATATAGCAAAAATATTGTCTCTGCCACAGTATAGATCAAAGATGGGGCTCCATGTTAGAATATGTAAAAAAAAAAAAAAAAAAAAAAAAAAACCAACTCATTTTTAAAATTTAAAAAAGCAAAGAAAAAGAAGCTATCACTTTTCTGGCTAAATATTTATTAGCATCTAATGTAAAACATACTGATTAGTACAGACCACAGTTGACGTTTCTTTCATCACAAGAGACACATGATATACAGGAAATGAAGCAGCAGTTATGACAAAAATAATTTTTATTTGGTTTTGGAATATATGATATGGGATATTAAGTCTGGTTTTTTTGTTTGATTTTTTTTTTGGGGGGAAGGCAGTTTGTTTTAGTGTTTTTACATGGTTTAAAACCTCTAAATTGTAAACTAATTGCATCATTGTTTTTGCTTTTCTTTTGTAATATGGCTAATATGGTAATGCTTTGCATGACTTCACATATGTAATGTGTGTAATATGCTTGCTTTCTCAAAGATTGAGAGAAGAAAATTTGAAACTAATTTTTTTAAACAAATGTTAAAAAGAAATAAAAGTAGATGAGAATTGATTCTTTTAGTACCTGTCCTCTCTCCTCCCCACTATGTCATGCAAACTAATCAAGAATTTCCAAAATGTTATTTCTTCCAGCCTATAACAAAAGTGATGTTTGAAACAAAATTCCAAAAATGAAATCACCACATCTAGTTCCCTACCAGACAAACCCATGTCTCTAGGTCACTTTTAGCAAAGGAACAAAGAACAAAAGAGAAGCGTTAGCCAACTTTCTGCTAGAGAGCTAGACAATGTTCTTTCCTATGCCTGGGCTAGAGCCTCATGAGGAGTAACCTAGAAGGCTGTGAAAAGAATACTTAGAGCATCTGGGTTCAAAACCCCCATCCATTACTTGTTATCTTTATGAGTCTCTTTTATGGGTCTTAGTTGCCTCATCTATATATTAAGGGCAGATTTATTGGTCTCTTGAAATTAGATTGCCAAATCTAGATCAAAAATTCTATGTTCAGGGGCAGCTAGGTGGCACAGTGAATAGAGCACCAGCCCTGAAGTCAGGAGGACCTGAGTTCAAATCAGATCTCAGACACTTAACACTTCCTAGCTATGTTACCCTGGGTAAGTCACTTAACCCCAATTGCAAGGGGGGTGGGGAGGAGGAAGAAAAGATTCTATGTTCTATATTTTTACCATGTATAAAATATAGTGGATTACTTGCAATCTAGGGGGAAGGGTTTTGCAAGGGTTAATATTGAAAAAATATCCATGCATATCTTTTGAAAAATTAAAAAGTTTTAAATAAAATATATATAATAAATTCAACATATAATTTTCAAAGTTCAAAAAAATTCTATGTTCTTATGATTATTATGGAATTTGTTGTTTTACACATGGTTTTCAGAGAAAGAAGGCGCTGAGACCTAGACCCCAGAGTTAGGCCTCCCTAAAAGTTTATTATAGAGAATCTAAACACCAAATCTGCTAAAATGTCTATTATTTCTCCTTATCGAAGTTGTCTTATTCACATAGAAGGCAAAATTCCTCAGTGTTTGACATCTGATAATATCTCTCAGCTCTAATGAATAAATGAACCACAGTCAAAAAAGTCCTTCCCATCTTCTTTTTAGTTCTATATTGCTGCTGCCCCCACCTCAATAGCTGTTTAAAATGAATGATCTTGATATAGTAAATCTTCAGCTAATTCACTAAGCATTTGTGGCGACATGAAAGAGACAACAACTGAAATTGCCCATTAGAATTTCAGACCCTTTCCAAAGTGCCATTTTTGATAACTGACGGCAATAGAGACTGAAAGACTTACCAGCCCATTCTCAGATTTTGTTTTTAGATCCAGTTTTATTAAGCCAAATCCTAAAGGAAAAAGAATGATATTAATAGGGAAGAAATACCTAGAATAAACAATTATTTAAGTGGCATTTTAGAGGTTCCTTTTAAAATAAGAGCCAGAAAATCTGCGTTTTTCAATGCTCTAAGCACTAGGCTTCTATTGTATGATAATTATTCAGGCCATCTCAGCTAATGGTTTGTTAAGAGAGAGTAATAGCCTAGGGACGTTCCCTTGCCCCACCTCTGCTTTTCCAAGTAGGTACAAGAAGAGGCTGGCACTACTGTGCAGCTATCATTGAGCCTAGTATTCATAGGTTTAATGACTAGCTAAATTTAGAAAAAGGAAAAAAAGCCTCCCTCTGGCAATGTTCATATAATGTCTTCAAGGTAAAGACAGAGCTTATTTTTTTCCTCCAACTGAGTTCTGGTGACTTCAAAAGCTTCAAAAGCTTAGCCATAGATGAGGCAAAGCTATGTGAATTAAGAAACGGTGGATATGTCAGAAACTTCCTATTTAAACAATAGGAGGAATACTTCTCACAGGTAAATAGAACAACTTCATTTTATTATCATCCATCTAATTCAATTCTTATTTTAATATTTGATATTAATCATTACTAATATGCCCAATATTCAGGGTGTTTACACACATTATTTTCAAAACAAAATGGTACAGGAAATAGAGAAGACATGGAGAACTAGGAAAAAAAGGAGTCAAGTAGGAAGAATGAGAGATGAGCCTCTATTGAGGAATTATGGAAAGACATAGCCAAGAAATGCTTTAGGAAAACATGGAAGGATTGCAATTTATAGAAGAACAAGAAGCTGTTTCTCAATGAAAACATGTACCCAAAGAAGCAAATTATTTTGGGTAGAATTTAGAAGCTTTATAATTTTCACTCAAGAAAAAAAGTGGATTAGGATAATAATTCTTAACTCTTTGAGCAGGAGAATGTCTTATATGCTAAAATAAATGAAAATTTACATAATAGCTTAAGCCTCAGAAAGCCAATGACAGAAATGGCTGGGTTTCCAGAGAGAACTCACCATAACCCTTAGTAAACACATCCCTGGCAGATTTTCCAAGGTCAGCATAAGTAGGTGGCACAGCCATTTTCTGCAGGAACAAAAACAACCAAGAGATGAGAATGTAAATGTTTTCTAGTTGAAGAAATCTATTTGGTTAATGGAAAATATAACAAAAATTAATAAAATGTAGTGTTCTATTAAATGCTTCATACTTATCTTTTCTAGTCCCATCATTAGCTAACTACACCAGCAAATATTTTCTCTCTATACCATATAGGATGAGAATATTATAGATTTAGAGCTGGAAGAGATTTCAGGAGGCCACTGAGTCCAATTCCTGCATATAAACTTGTATATGTATATGATGTATACTTGCATAAACTTTTGCTTAAGAAGAGAAGAAAAAGGAAATCAATTAATAATGAATAAAAGAATTTTCTTGCTGCAGCGAGGGTCTCTTAGCTGAATGACATGAACTTTTATTTTTCCCCAGACAGATGGCTCTGTAACTTCCAACACCTCTTTCTTATTTAGTAGCAAAGAATAGGAGCAGGGGAGGCGGATGGTGGGAGTAATCCAGGGATAAGTGATGAAAGGATAAGGGGGCAAAGAATCTGAGAGTAATCAACAAGGCAGCAACATCCTTCACAAAACTGACATGGATATCTTCCCTCTTGCTATGGCCTGAAAAACATGCTCCTTGAAGTTGTGATAGCTAGTTACAATTAGATATTCCTAGGTATAACTTTTTCCTGCCCTTCAAAGAAGCAGTTGGTGATACATTGGACAAAGCACTGGCCTGGAGCCAGGAAATCCTGACACAAATCTGGCCTCAGATATTCACTAACTCTGTGAACTTGGGCAAGTGACTTAACCTGTTTACCTTAGTTTTCTTTATTCAAAAACTGAGGAAAATAATAACAACCATCTTGCAGAATTGTTGTGAGTCCTAAACTAGATATTTATAAAACACTTTGTAAGTGTCTGACATATAGCAAGCAGGCATTATAAATGCTTATTCCCTCCTAAGTCCCACATTTGTGATGTGAGCTCTGATCCTGAAGAAGGGACCCCAAAACTCTTTCTCTTTCTCTCTCTCTGACTTTGGGAATGAGCCATGAGCACTTAAAGCTCCTTGAAGGAGAAAATCTCCTTCAATTCTGCCTCAGTGAGAGACCCCCCAGGGAATCAGATAAAGTGGTTCATCTGGGTGGGGTTTGTTCAGTCCTAAACTAAAGAATTCCAACCCTATTCAATTGAAGATTTTCCATTCAATTCTAACTCCACCCACCAGCCTCATCAGGAGGGGGGGAGCAGGCCTGGCTTCTATTATAAATTATTTAAAAAGCCAACTTGGGGCTCAATCCTTGCAGAGGTCCTAACATGCCATGCCATGTCATGCCATGGCAGGGAAACCTCTGCCCACTTGAATAATATTATCTTCCAGTGCTACCCTCTCTTTATCCTCACCCTATTTCCTTAAAGAGACCTTATGCTTCTGTCAGGATTTCTCTACTAGAAACTTTACTTCCCAATGCCTCTAATAAATCTCTAGGTTTTAGGGTTTGTAAATTCCTTTACAGAGAATCTCTGCACTGTCAGAAGGGAGTTCCCCAAAACTCCCTATCCTTACCCTGAATCCCAAGGGGGTGTAGGGGAACCAAACCTCTCCATTTGGTTCCCTGAACCTGCCATTAGACCTTATCATTTAACTCCCTGACCACCAGGAACCCTAATCTAATTTTGGTTCCCTAAATCTAGACCTCATCATTTAGTTGCTGACAAAAGGGAACCTCAAAACCTAAACCTCATCAATCCTATTAATGTTAGGTGGGAAGGAGGAGTTGATGAATCACATTAATACCCTTTCTTTACTGCCCTTGCCTCGCCCTCAGTGCTCCCTTGGGTGTCTCCAGTTAAGCAATGTGAATTGGCCATCTCTTAAATGCTCTCATCTCATTGGCTTGGATTAGTCTATTTCTTTTCCAGAATCTCTTTAATGCTAACAACAGACCCAAAACATCTCTAAGAACGGAGCAAAGGACTTCTTCAATGATGACTTGACTTGCTTTCCTTACTAATGTACAAACATTTGCTAACATACATGAGAAAGAGAAAGGATATATCAAGCATAATCAACAGCGGGAAGGCATTAATTTAATATTAGAAGGGGGATACTATTATTATTTTATATAATATTAGGATAATAATATTAGGGGGATGAGGAAAGCCTTCTTTTAGCAGGTGGGATTTTAGATGGGAATTGAAACCCAGGATAGTGAAAAGCAGAGATGAAGAAAAGCCGGTAAAAGGATTCTTTACACCTGAAGAAACTGGAGTTCCTGGAGTAATTTGCCCAGACAGATGTCTAAGGGCTTCACTGCCAGAAGTTTGAGTGAAATTCTGTCTTCTATAGTTCTCTGCACTGTACCTTCTCTCCTCTCTTTCCCCATCAAATGCCCCCAAAATACCACTTGTCCTCCCCTAAAATTCAGGGCATATTAAGCCCAACTTCAGCAAAAAAAAAGCCATGGTTAAATTAATGCTTAAGGAGATGATTATCCAAATTTCCAGAAATAACAAAAAAAAAAAAAAAAAAGAGAGAGAGAGAGAGAGAGAGAGAGAGAGAGAGAGAGAGAGAGAGAGAGAGAGAGAGAAAGAAATAGATAATAAAGACCATGCCAGATCCTGGATCTTCCAGCCTTGGATCCCCTAGCTATTTAAATTTAATTTTTTTTTTCTAGGAAGTATTATTAATGAAATACAAGGATTTCAGACATTTCAGGAAATGAGGTTTCTTATTTCTTATCTAACTGCGGCCCTTTGGACTTCTCCATCATGTTCCCAGACTGAGTATCCTACCCTTTCCTTCTCCCCCTCCTTTTATGTATTGTTTTCTCTTATTAGATTGTAAATTCTAAAAGCAGACTATCTTTTTTTCTATTTGTTTCCCTAGTGCTTAGCACAATGCCTGACAAATAGTAGGCACGTGCAAAAATTTTAACCACTAAAATGATTTTTATTTAAGCCTCTGGAATGGAAATGTTTTCAAAATGTATATTATTCCCCTGAATTTTAAAGTCAAGTCTACAGAATATCCAAACACCTTGAAGACTCAGAATCAATGTTGATATCTCTATTTTGGTCTTGTATTGCAACTCTGGAGTATACTGAACAACTAAGCTATTGGGGAGTGAGGATCATGACCTTTCCACTAATTGTTGTGCTTTTATCATTTACTTTATGCTTTGGCATCTGCCTTTCATAACAATCACTTCTCTGTTGTCAATCAATGTATGGCCATGATATTCCTTTAACTCAAAAACATCCAGCAGCTTCTTGATGTCTATGGAATAGAATTCATATATCTTAGTCTGGTAAGACCAGTCACAAACTGGTTCCCTCATAGCTTTTTAAAAATCAATTTATTTTTACTAGCATTTATTATCTCTTCTTCTTATTGCCCTCTTCAATTAAAGAAGGAAAAAAGAAAAAGAAAATATCACAAAATACACATAATTCATTCACCAAACCAAATTCCTACATTGGCCACTTTCAAAAATGCTTATGATATTCTGCATTTTAAATCCATCACCTCGATGAAAGTAGAGGAGAAGCAGATTTTTATCTCTAGTCCTCTGAATTCATAGTTTATCATTGCAATGATACAAGTTTTAAATCTTTCAAAGCTAATTTTCTTTATAATGCTGTTATTTTATAAATTGTTCTATTTTTCTTCACTTCATATTGCACCAATTCATAGAGATTGATCTTCTAGTTTCCTGTAAAATTGTACACTTTATAATTCCTTATGGCAAAATAATATTCCATTACATTTATATGCCATAATTTGTTCAGCTATTCCCCAATGGGATGTTCCCTCCCTCTATAGCTTATTAATTTTGGCTACTAAGAGCTGCTATAAATATTTGTATACATTTTTGTACAATGTACAACTTTTTGCACATTTGTACATTTTCATCGATTTCTTTGAGCTGTACCTTGAAACAGTATGTATAAATGAAAGTTTAATAAATTGAGAGGCATGGTTCCAGATTGTCTACCTGAATAGCTACACTAATTCAAAGTTTCACCAACAGTGCACCTGTTTTCCCCATCCCACCATTTCTCATTTTCCATTTTTGTTAATTTTTTCCAATCTGACAAGTTTGCAATGGAAACAGCTGCTTTAATTTGTATTTCTCAAGTTAATAATGATTTAGAACATTTCTTTATAAGTATTTCTTCCTTTGACTAAATATTTTATTTTCCCCAGTTACATATAAAACAATTTTTTACATTTGTTTCTAAAACTTTGAATTCCAGATTTTCTCTCTCTTTCCCTCTCTCAGTATCCTTCCAACCACCCATTGACAAAGCACGTGTGAAATTATGCAAAACATGGATTTCTTACTTTGAAAACTACCTGTTTTCTAAGGGGGATGGACTTAGTCTTATAAATTTGAATCAATTTCATAACCATTTTGGTAATAAGGCTTTAATCAGAAAAACTTGCTATAAAGAGGTCCCAGTTATCTTTTTTCTTTTTTAATTTTAATCCCATTGACTGCAAGATGAAGAACAGATTCAAAAGAAAACCAATTAGGTGGCAAATGAAATTGTCCAATAAAGAAATAAAGGGCTAAACTAGAATAATGTAGGCAGAGGATGGGACACTATTGCAAAGATAGAAATCAGTAATACCTAGTAATATATTGGAGGGATGTTATAATGTGAAGAGAGAAGAGTTAAATCCTTCAAGGACTAAGTCACAGGTTACCCCTTTCATGAAGTTTCCTTGGATTCATACCCTTGCAATTGACAGTATTCTCTACTTTCCTTTTATAATATTCTACTTTGTATCATACTTATTTAGATAACTCATAATCCCCCTAAAAGATTATAACCTCCTTAAAGGCAGTAGTTCACCTTTCATTATTATACATTTAGTGCTGAACACAATGTTTTGACAAGTGGGATTTAACAAATGTTTGTTCATAAAAATCTTATAAAAGTGAATGTTGAAAACTATCTTTAAATGAATTTTTAAAATACTATTAAGTGGAAAAAATAGATGTTCCATATTGAAAACTTTGAGAAAAACTAATTAAAATCTTAATGTTTAAGGAAAAAAAGTTCAAATGAAAAACCTAGGTGTAGAGTTATAAGAGTATAGTTCCCCCCCCCCTTCACTTTGAGGGGGGAACCAAGGCCCAGAAGTTAGAAGCTCAAGTCCAAAAAATAAACAGAGGCAGTATTCATTCTCTCACTCTAAGTCAGTGGTTCTCAAAGTCTGGTCCAGAGCATCCTGAGGAATCTCTGAAATCCTTTCAGAGAGTCTACAAATTCATAATTGGTTTTTATTTTTAATGTGACCAATATCCATAACTATAACCCACATAAACAAAAACTCTTTGGACAGATCCTCAATCATTTTTAATAGGATAAAGATATTGAGAACAAAAGTTTGAGCACCACTGCTCTAAATCCTATTTGCTATCTATCACACTATGCCTCATCAATATGTAAATGTGTATTAAACCTGCAGACTCCTGGCATGTTAGAGCTTTATTAGGGAGACTGTAGATCATCTGATCCAACCATCTCATTTTACCCAGAAATAAACTGAGACTCAGAGAATGACAAGTCATATCCAAGTCTTTTGACTCCAACTGCAAGGCTCTTCCTATTGAATCACTAATCTGCTCTCCTTGAACATCTCCTATAATAGCACAAAAATACCTATACTCATGTTTAATCTATATGAAACTGCTTGCTGTTGTGGGGAAGAGGGAGTAGGGAAGAAAAATTTAGAATAAAAAGTTTTGCAAAGGTGAATGTTGAAAACCATCTTTGCATGTATTTTGAAAAATAAAATACTATTTTAAAAGAAGAATACTTGTATTAAGTATGCACTGTTCCCTTAGAGTTTTTTTTTTGGTTTTTTTTTAAAGTCTTTAGCAGTTTCAGGCATGTTCTGGTTAGAAAATACAGATCTTTTCTCTCTGCCTTCTTTGTGTGACTTATTAGTTTCCCAAGGAAAGGAATGGAGTTGGAGTAAACTTGCTGCAGAAAGACATTGGCATTATGAGTACAAAAGGAAGCAAGGATAGCATCAGTCAGTGGATAAGGCCTACATAATTATTTTCTGTTTGAAGGCATTACCTTCACAACAGCATGTCACTAGTGACCTGAAATAAGTCACGTAATCGCCATCTGCTGGCTCAAAAGTGGTATATAAAATGGCATCCCCACATTCCAATCTAAGCTTAAATAAAGGAGGGAGGCAGTGCAGCACTTGGCCTGTCTAAACTTATGTAACGTAACAATTAAATCATCCCTGCAAATCTTACTGTGATACAATATATCCTCCCACAAATGGGGAGCTCACAACCCCCTATGTAATATCCTTAACCTTCCTTGAATCCTTCACAGAATTCTAGATAAGTTCCTCAACTCAGAGGATCTATTCTAAAAATATTTGTGCAAGTCCTTCCTCCTTCTACCTCTGATGCCTCAATGAAATAATAAAATGACTTTACAAAAAAGAAATGTAGGTTCTTATATATAATCAGTTAGGCATATTAGTAATAACTTAAATATTTTCTTTCAGCTATTTTTCAGCCAGGATGACCCCATTTGAGGTTTTATCAGCAAAAATATTACAGTTTCAAACAGGACTAAGTGACATGCCCAGGGTCACATAGCTAGTGCCTAAGCCCAGATTTCAACTCAAGAAGATTCTTCTCGATTCCAGGTCTACTTAGATTCTATATCTAAGCAATGTGCAGAACTAAGTTAATTTAAATTTTTGCAAATTGAATCCATTATTAATTAAAGCTCATAATTTATAGGAACCCTGCAATGATGACATTTGTAAAGCAAATGATGATTTTTTATGAAGATAAATCTTTCCTCCTAATTGATAGACATCCTATATGCTCTACTAGTGCTCAAGTAACATCAAGAGGTTTGATACGAGAGGTGTCAAAACACACTGCTGCCAACATGTTTGATTTTAGAGTCAAGAAGAACTGAGTTCAACTCCTGCCTCAGACACTTGTTCTATGCATATCATTTGATTTTTCTGGATCAGAATTTGCTCATCTTAAAATGAAGATCGTGATAGCACTGACCCCATAGAGTTACCAACAGGTTCAAATGAGGTAATACATGTTAAGTGCTTTGCAAACCTTAAATGCTATATAAATGTCATCATCATAATCATTAGGAACTGAAAGTGACTATTTTATCTATAGATCTTTCTAAGGAAAATATTAAGGTGGTAAGAAGGAAGATCTTTAGAGATGAAAATGCTAAGTTTTTTCCTTGCATCAATATTTCAAAATGCCTGATTCCATAAATGTGCATCTTCCCTCTATCACAAATATAGCTAATGTTAGGGATTATGACAGTCACCCTGTAGGTGACTGTGCTCTCTGTCTTTTACTTATCTAAGAAGGAACATCATAGAGACCAAGAATCATCAAAGGTCAGCACCAGTTGGAAGGGCTCCAGCTTCTTCATTTTTACACAGGAAGGTAGGGACTATCCCCAAAAGGACTTTTTCAATTTTGGAAGACATTACCCTAGGTTCTCTTGAAGTAGTGTCTTCCACGATTTCAAGGGGCCTCAGCAAGGCATAAAAAAGAGCCAGCATTTCACTACACAGATGTTGAGGCAGTTGAGGTTTCCTGGAAAGAATACTAGATTCAGAATCAGAGGATATGAGCTTAAATCAAAGTTCAGAATCTTATTATAAATGTATGATCATAGTTCTCAATGGCCTCATCTAAAAAATGGAACTAACACTAGTACTATCCATTTAAAAGGCTTGTATAGAAATGCTTTGAATAACTTCAAATTTGTCTTCTTAACAGGGGAGGATGGGAGTAAGGATGGGGAGAAAGAGAATCTGAAACTCATAAATGTAAAATAGTTTTACATGTAACTGGGGAAAATACAAATATTAAATTAAAAAATAAAAAGGTAGTTGTAAGGTACATGAAACAATGAATGAAAAATGTTTTTTAAATCATCAAGTCACATAACAGTACAGAAAGAGCACTGCCTTTGGAGTCAGAGATCTTTGGGTCCCATCCATCTGGCTAGCTTCTTACATTCCAAGTGTTTCTGCCACTTACTATCTTAGTTACCATTGTCAAATAACCTCTTAAGAGTCTGTTACCTCATCTGTAAAATGAAGGGTTAGACTCAATGATTCCTAGTCCTATAGCTATGGTCTTATGACATATGCTATAATTAACACAGAACATGAATATAACCAAAACATGTGAGGAATAGTGCCAATGAGTTGACAAAAACATTATTCAAGGAAAATAGACTTAGAAGCTTCATTTCACTTCAACAAGCATTAAACTGTTTACTGTACACGGAGCATTATGTTGGGAGATTTAAGATTGATTCTTTTGAACTCCAGGAATTTAAATGAGAGGATTTCTGCCCTCACAGTGCTCCCAGTCCAGAAGAAACTTAAATTCAAATCCCTCTCATTTTAACAGCTAAGGAACAATTTAATGCCAATAGGGATGCTATGTTTTCCTTCGGCAGCCCTGAATCTTTAAGAGGATAGAACAATACTGTACTGCCTAGGTTTGCCCCAGATTACAAATATCTTTCTCTTTTAGAGACCAAGATTCTTTCCTTCTCTAACCCAGAGCAAAGTCTCTAGTCTCCATAAAGAGACCAAGTCCCCATTACAGGATAGGACAGCTGTCAATTGGTTATTTACTCCAGGATATAAAGCCCCAAATTCAAGTAAATGAAAACAAGTAAACTCATATCTAAGGGTTGAAGAAGTTTCCACACTAAAATATGTAGTCTGACCCTGAGGTAAGAAAATAAATTGCTCAAAGGACTTTTTTAGAAGAGGTACTTTTTTCCCTTTTTGATCTGATTTTTCTTGTGCAGTATAATTGTGCAAATATGTATGGAAGAATTGTACATGTTTAACATATACTGGATTCCTTGCCCTCTAGGGTAGGTGGTAGGGAGAAGGGAGAAAAAATTTGGAACACAAGATTTTGCAAGGGTAAATGTTGAAAATTATGTATATGTTTTGAAAATAAAAAGCTTTTTTATAAACAAATTTTTTAAATTACAAAAAAAAAGATAATACTAAAGTGTCCTAGATATCTAGCATGATGAAAATACTACTACCTTTAGAATCCAAGGAATTTGTTTTGAGCTAAAGGAACAAGATTTAATCTTTTAAATTGATTCTTCTATTTACTACCTGTGTGACTTCAGGCTAGTTAATTATCCTTGCTAGCCTGGTTTTCCCCTCTATAAAATGAGAGGTAACATTTAATGATTTCTCTTTTAAGGTGGCTTTTGCAGCCCTAAATGCTATAAATAATCCAATTTATTAAGCACCTGCCAGTACACACTAACTTGCTGTCTATACTTTTGACAAACCTTAAAATTAATTTGCTTTCTCTCTGAGTTATCATTCAGAACCTATGAACCTTGACTTCTGCTCATTTCTTTTGTGACAAAAGTACTTTTAGATTAGTCAAGGAACTCCTGGGCTTATAGGAGGAAGCCACGCCTAATGAATCATCTCCAACTGCAATGTGGGCTGTACTTCCAGAGCAAGGAGGAGATAGCTGTAATTATACATACATGTACATACACACATTTTCTCTCTCTCTCTCTCTCTCTCTCTCTCTCTCCTTTCTCATTTGTGAATACCCAAATGGATTAACATTACCAAACAACCTGGGCTGCTCAAATCTATGGGTGAGTGTGGGTGAGGGTGCCTCCCCTTCCAGAATCAACTTAAATTAAAATGAAGGCTGAGCAGGCTGGTTGGTAACCATTGGCATGTTCCAACAGAGGCAGCTGGGATGTGCCTCACCATAAAAGGCTTCCTCACATGCAGGCTGGGGATCATCCAGGCCTGCAGGGAACAGCATCTTCCCATTGCAGACTTCTACACGAGCCACTGAAGAAACCCAATCTGGCAGCGTAGGTCTCCATTTAGTAAGTTCAGCACAGCTAATACCACCTTTACAGACACTCTATGACCTAATCATTCAAGCAGGTCAAGCCTGGGAAAGTCAAGGGGGAAAGGGCAAGACATACTAATGGCTATAAATTTATACAGCCATGAGCCTATAATTGGTCTCATAGTTCTAGAAGGACTATATGATACCGCCCAGAGCCACCAAAAGACCATTCCTTCCACATGAACAATGAATAATTTTGGATAAGATGCTTCTACCTTAAAAACAACTTAGGAGCCAAGAACTAGTAAATACATTTCTGAAAGTTCAATTTATACCATCTGGATAGTTGTCCATAAGGCTGTATGGAGATTTAGACTGAAAGGCTGGAAAGGACTTCACCTTAGTTAAATATCCAAGCCAAGCAAGTTAAATATCTACCATACCAGATAGCTGTACAAATCTTAACCCTTCTAGTGTCTTAGTCCAAAGGAAAAAAAAAAAGCAACCTGCTTAATCATTCCACCTTTCATCTATAAAGATATACTTCAAAGTTAAAATACACCACCTCAGTCTGACATCTTAAGCCCTCTACAATATAGCTCACTCTTAACTTTGTAGTCTAACATAATACTCCCTTTCATCCACTGTCTTCTTGTCAAATTGGTCTGTTAGCTAAATGTTTCCTGCAAATGATATTCCATGGCTAGCTCCATCTCCTTTGCATAGGAGTTTTCCTCACCAAGTCAACTTTCCTCAAGGAATCCCTAACTTCTTTCAAAACATAGTTCATGTACCCTCTACTGTAATGGCCCTTTCCTGAATAGTTTTCTCTCTCCTAAAGTTACTTATGTGTGTATATCTATATGCAAATATAGCTCTATCTGCATACATTGTGATTTCCCTGTAGAATGTAAACTTTGAGAACAAAGATTTTTGTTTGCCTTTAATTCTATAGGACCTGGAATATAGTATGCAGGAGGCACTCTATTTCTTGAACAATGTTCATCTGTCCATGAGGATAATACTTGGAAGGCAAAAACAAAAAAAAGTGAAAAGTACTAGTAATAATAAGCCATTATTTAAAATCATTATTATCCTATCTGATCCTCATAGAAACTTTGTGAGGGAGGCAGCAAAGAGAATATTTTCCCAGTGGAGGAAAGGAAAATAATTTATAATCAATTCAATTATGAACTATCTGATAGTAGGAACTGTCTTATTTCTTTCTTTGACCTCTCTAGTACTTCACTTAGACATTTAAGGTTGATTTGAATACTTGTCAACATCACAGTTTGTATCATTCCTGTGAAACAAGCCAGGGTTTCCCCAATTTCTGATCTCTATTTCTTCATTGTTTGCCAGCAAATATGTCATTCATGCTACCACTGAAACCCTTTTCTGAATAGAGCACATTTTCATGAAAGCTGAATGAAATCAAGAAACAGTCTGAGGACTAAAGTAAAACTGCCTAACTAAGTTGTGGGTCTTTTCTCATAGGCTCATAGATTATTATGTCTATGCAAGAGTCTAGGCCAGGAGTCCTCAAACTACAACTCAAGAGCCAAATACACCTGCAGAATGAACAGAAAGCTAAAAAAAAAAAAAAAAAAAAGGTTTTTTACATTTTTACGTACAATAAAACTTTACAATGTGAAAACTATTCTTAGCCCACAGCTATACATACACAGGCATGAGCCATAGTCTGCAGACTACGGCACCAATCTAAGCTGGGATATACTTTTTTAAAGTTTTAAGGCACTTGGATAACTATTTCAATAATTAGTTTCTTTTGTAATATATGTATTTTATTTCATGCATTCGTTTAAAAACATTATTTTAAAAAGAGACTCCTAGATTTTACCAAATTGCGTGGGGATCCATGACACAAAAAAGTTAAGAAACCATGGTCTCCAGTCCAACTCCAATACAAAGTAAGCTCAGAGATAGAAATGATTTAGGCAGACTCAAACTGTGAGTTATTGACAATTTTGTGAATATGAAGTTCTAATTAACTCCAGCTTTACTTCTTCACCTATAGGGACGACTGGACAAAAATGTGAATCAAGTCACTGTTAAACTCACATTTTCAATAAAATTATATAAGTCAGGCTCACCAATCACTCTGATTTTCAAGTTAATATCATTCTTTTTTTTTTTTTACTCACAGGTTTATAAGACCACATGGAAGAAACTCATGAAAATATGCCTTTCCTGCCTACAAGCCAAATTGTCTGCAAAGAGATGGTCTAGAGGAATTGCAAATATCTAATAATTCACTGGTTTGATATTCTACATTCTAATTTGTCCCTGGATGTGGAACTGCTAGAAGAACACAGAGGGTGAGGCTGACTGATGATGAAGCATCTTCCCCAGGGGTCTCCAAAGAATAAAATGAGACTTCGCACAGGTTTTGCAAGAAATTCTATTAAGATTACAAAACTAAAACATTTAAGTTCAGTTCTGATCAGATTCTGAGAACATTATCATAAAAGATTCAAGCTACTAACAGAGTAAAGCAAAAAATACATTAAACTAGCACTCAGGAGACCTGGATCCTAGTCCCTACTCTGTTGCAAATTTACTGCAAGAAGTTGAGCAAATCACTTACCTTCTGTGTGTAGAAATAATAATACTATGCTATATGATCAGATTAAGAAAAGAACAAGTTGGGGGAAAGGAAATATAGGCAAAGGAACTTTAAAACTTGAATGCTTGGTTTTAAGATGATTCAACTGAAAGATGCCAGGCCATCTAGGGTGGTTGAAAGATTTGCAAGTATACAAGAAATTTGGGAGAATAAAAAACCCAAACTCACTAGCCTCTTCCAAGTATAAGTTCCCCCACTTTGGCTGGGGTCTAGGAAAGCCAAGGGAATTGGTGTTTCACTTTATTCAGAGATAATGTCAGGCTGGGGGGAAAATGTCACCTATTTGTGAACAAAATTTGAATTCTTGGCATCATATTCAAAAGTATACATTTAATCTTTGTTGGCTATTCTCAGAACTAAGGAAAACTCCTTCACCCCTCTAAGTCAGGACTGATAACCAAAGACTCGTGGTGAATCATGGATCTTGCCATGGATCTTCAAAAACTCTGAAGAGGGTTATGTATCACTAGATCACTAACACTACAATTTGAGGAAGTATTCATAGAATCATGGAGTGTAAGAGTAGAAAGGGATCTTAAAGGTAACAAAATCCAATGCCCTGGCTGAGGTCCAGAGAGGGCACTTGTTCAAGGTCATAAAATGGGCCAGTGTTAAGTCCAGACTAATTTAAAGAAGGTAGATTTTCTTTCAATATTTCTTACCACAACCACAAATATGTAAATTAATTTGACCAAACAATTCATTTTAAATTTTCTATTGAAAAGATATTTGGAATAGAGGCCAGAAGTATTTTTTTAAGTGCACCAGGCATTCATCTACACACCCTTCTTTTTTGCACTTATTTTTTTCTTTCTTACATTAGTTATTTGTGTAAAACTCTTTTTCTCCTTAGATTGTTAACATTATTGACAATAACCTCGTTTTATATTGGTCTTTGTATCCCCAGTGCCAAGCAGAGGATCTTGAGGGGGAGATACATACATACACACACAAGGAAGCACTGAGAGCCACCAAGGTTAAAATTCCTCTAGGAGACACCAAAAGAGTTTTTATTTTTAAATGCCTTTCAAAGTACTTTTTGGGGCTTTTAGCAATTCTAACAGCTGCAGCCCAAAGGCCAGAGCTACTCCTCCCAACAACCCAGCAGATATCAATCTAATAGGTTATCTTCATTAAACAGGGGTGGGAGAAGGGAAGGGATGGGGGAGAAGGGAAGGATGAGGGAGGGGAGAAGAAGGGATGGGGAGGGGGAGAAGGGAAGGGATGGGGAGGGGGAGAAGGGAAGGGATGGGGAGGGGGAGAAGGGAAGGGATGGGGAGGGGGGAGAAGGGAAGGGATGGGGGGGGGGAGAAGGGAAGGGATGGGGAGGGGGGGGAGAAGGGAAGGGATGGGGAGGGGGGAGAAGGGAAGGGATGGGGGAGAAGGGAAGGGATGGGGAGGGGGGGGGAGAAGGGAAGGGGAGAATGTGGCTTTGAGTAGTTATTTCCCCTAGAACATTTCTCCCTCCTCCAGTTATATGCTTGAGTGAACCAGTAGAAGTGCTAGTAACTATGTAACTACTTCATAAAGCTAGAAAATGCTAGAATATTTAGATGAGTAAATCTTCTCTGGTAATTCTAGGAACTTGTTTGAAATTTTTAAAAAATCACATTAGGCCCAAGAAGGACAAGATTTTGATAAAGCAAATAGCCCTGCATAGCGAGCCAGGCTGGAAGATTTAGTCCTACTCAGAACAGACAGTGTGACCTTGGGCCAATTTTCTTTTTCCTTCTTGGGCCTCAGTTTCATCATCTGGGACCAAAGTGGGAGTTAAAACCGATTATCTCTAGGAACCTTTTTCTCTCTAACACAGTATACAGTATTCCAATTTCCGGAGGTGGAATTGCACCCGGTCTCGCTGAAGGCCATGTGGCCTGCTGTCTGTGAGGCTGTAGTGATTGGGCCCCTGTCATGTGCCGCTGCTACTCAGGAACAGCCTAAGAGAAACCCAGGCCAACCTAACACTAATTAATTCTAAAGCATATTTCAATCCAAGGAGAGCCGAACAGTGGGGGATAGTGTGCAAACAATATAGGGAAACGAGGGGTCTCTTCCACCAGGTGCTCTGAGTAACGGAATATTACTAGCAACAGAGGCCAAGTGCAGGTCGATCTGGGGTACCCGCGGCTGGGGATGTGCAAGAAAGGGGAAGCAACACGGTGAGAGCGCGGTGATCCAGGGAAGGCCTGGCTGGCAGCAAGGTCCGCACACGAGGCCCCGCAGCTCCCCGGCGGGAAGGTCACGTCCCCAGCAGCGCGGCGTAGCGCCGCGCCTGGGCCTGCCACCTTTCTTCCTCTCCACTGCGGACCCCTACTCCGACAGTCCCATTGGGGGTCACTCGGACCACACGGGCAAGACTGAGTGAGTCAAAAAACGGGGCGCCCGCATGGGCTCCTCCCTAACCCACCCCCAGCCTAGGCGGCGGTTCCCAAGAGGGTACAGCACGGTCAGTCTGGTTCAGGCACTGCACCCCCATTCGTTCCCCACAACCCCAGTAGCCCAGTCGGGTGGAGCTAGATTGTGCCTGGCTAGGCTGGGCTGAGCTGAGCTGAGATATGCCTGCAGCTCGCGCCTCAGATTGAGACTCTAGGCCAGCTATAGGGTCAGGGGCCCAAGTAGCCACAGCAAAAGCTCCGCACAAAACCAAGCAGCCTCCCCGGGTCAGTACCCCAGCACTCACGCCTCCGGGCCACGAGAGAAAGATACTTAATGGGAATAGAAGAAAATGGGGGAAAGGGGGGGGGGTCCCCTACCTTCTCCCAGCGGACACAGCAGGACCAGCAGCAGGCGACCGACACAGAGGCAAAGGGGCGGCAGCTGCTGCGGGGGATTGGGGCGGGGCGCGGACCACGGCGGCGGCGCGGACCCGCCCCCGGGTGCAGGCTCCTCTGGGCTCCGACTCAGTCTCCTCCCCCTCTTCCATTTTTTCTTTCCCGCCTCCCTTCCCTCCTCCCATCCCCACCCTTTGCTTCCCTTCCCCCTTCTCCCTTTCCTTTCCCCATCTGTCCCCTGACTCCTGTGGCCTATTAGAATGGCTTCTTTTCGATGTGTATGCATTTATGTACCTGCCCTTGTCCGTATGTGTCTTTCTACTCTGCTCCCATTTCCACAGCATTATGCAATTCACAGAGGACTTTCTTCACTCACAATCCCCTGTAGAGGATTGGCAAGGATTATTATCCTCCAATTTATAGATTAAGTTCAGAGAAATTGAATGTCTTCCCCCAAGGTTTCAAAGCTGGTGAGTGGCAGTCTTTTTTCTCCAATCCAATTCTCGGATCAAATATTCTGTAGTCCAAATAATGCTTTTTTTTTTTTAACCACACCAAACTGCCTCTGTTATTCAGCAATGTACTAAAGTTATCCTAGACCCACAAACTTAGATCCAAAATAAATCAGTCTCTGAATGAACAGAGAAAAAGCAATAGGTTGAAAGTCACTATTCAATTCTGAATTCTGTTATTTGCTTGCCTTATATGACATTGGACAAATCACTAAACCTCACTAGGCCCTAGTTTCAACTTGAGTAAAAGTGGAGATTTGGCCTAGATGATCCCTAAGGTTCTTTCTAGCTTTAAATCTGAAAGAAAGGAATATGGTTTTTCCAGGAGGCTTTCAAGATTCTGAGTCTTGATCTGTGTGTTTTGTTCTTTGACAATTTAATGTGCTCCTGCTCCCTTTGGAAACCAAATTAAGTTGTGCTGCTCTTGGTGCATCTGAGGACAAATAAAATAATCATAAATGTGATCAATCATTATTATGTCCTCCTGCAGCATATGCTTTTCTTATTTCTCTGTGCTTCACCAAATTCTGACTTCATATACCCTGTGATTAAGGAGACACTTGAGTTCCTTATCCTATAGAGCGTTGAAGAACTAGATTTTTCATAACATAAAATTGGTTAGGGCCATTGAATCATCATGGACATTGAGCCAGAAACCATTGTTCTGCCTTTGGGCTCTAATTTGAGAAATGGTCAATAAATCCTTCTTTGTCTAGTGAGGCTTTTTTTAGGTCCTTCAGGTTCTGAAGAATAATCATGTCCCAGGATTTAAGATATGAATGTAGAGAGTATAGGGGATAACAACAATAATAACTTGTATTTTATATTTCCTTATAGTAACTAATAATGGGGGGGGGGGGGTGAGAGGGAAGAAACCCAAAACTCAGTATCAAAATATAATAAGCAGGTTCCCTAAACAAAGATAAAATAAAAGACAGTCCATGCCACATGGAATCACAATCATAGATATATCTAAAGTACATCATTTTGTCCTTTTAGGCAGAAAATATCTTTACAATGTATCTTCCATCTAATGCAAGAAGTAGAAATAGTATCTCTTCTTTGTTCTGACAGATATAACGTTTCTAGTTTCTATCCTAGCTCCTTATTACTCAATCACAGATTTCCAGGGAAGAAGAGGCATTAGAGATTTCTTAGTTCACCCTTCTCATTTGATGATTGTGAAGCTAAAACACTGAGGGGACTAACACTCAAAAACAGAGTTAGTTGGGACTAGAACTCAGGTCTCTTGCTTCTTGGTCACTTTGTTTTTCTTGTAAATAGTATTTTTTTTCAATTATATGTAAGATTTTAAATTCAAATTTTTCTTTCCCCCTATCTTCCTTCCTCCCTCTCCAAAATGACAAGTAATCTGATATAGGTTATATATATGCAATCATAAATAAACATTTCCACATTAGTTACATTGTAAAAGAAGAAACAGAACAAAGGGACAAAAACCACTTCCCAAAAAGTGAAAATAAGTGTGCTTCAATCTACTTTCAGACTCCTTAGTTTTTTCTTTGGATATGGATAGCATTTTACCAGGAGTCTTTTGAAATTGTCTTAAATCATTGTAATTGCTGAGAAGAGCTAATTCTATCAAAGTTAATGTTAATCTATACAATGTTGCTATTACTGTATACAATGTTCTCCTTGTTCTACTCATTTCCCTCAGCATCAATTCATGTGAGTCTTTCCATGTTTTTCTGAAATCCACCTACTCATCATTTCTTAGAGCACAATAATATTCCATTAATAGAACCTCAACTTGGACAGCCATCTCCCAATGGATGGGCATCCTCACAATTTCCATTTCTTTGTCCCCTTAAAGATCAACAGGAAATAAAGAAAAAAGTCTTTTCTGTGGCAATCTTAATTCTTTGGCCTCTAGGCACTGCTTAAAGCTGAAATAAAATTTCTATATCTTAAAGTGTTGTGTGAAATATAGCATGGTGTAGTGGAAATAGCAGTGTCCTTGGTATGATAAAACCTGGGTTTGAAGCTTACTAGCTTATTAGCCTGGGCTTCAGGTTTTTTCTCTGTAAAATAGTGATAATTAAATTTGCAATGCCTGCCTCATGCCTTCCAAGAGTATTAGAAAAATACTTTATAAATGTTAATGTACCTATAACAGAAGTGGACTGGCTTAATCACTTCCAAAAAACACCATGGACAAGGAGAACTTTTTTTTTTAATATCATGGATTTCTAGTCCATGACTTCTTTCATTACCCAGACTGACTCTAGCTCAAATCAGCTATGGGCAAGACCCTTCCTTTCTGGGGAATCTTTATTGTTTTAGGATCTGAGCGATTAAACTGAGCTAATACATGTACATCAATTGGTTGGTTTAGATACTCAATTATAGTGCAGGACTTCCTGATTTGGAACCAGACGACTAATCCTTGACTTAATACTTTCAAGTATTCTCTCAAAATAGTTTCCTCCATCATCTATAAAAGAATTAGAACAGATTGTCTTTATCATCATTTCCTTCTCCGCATCTTATAAGCAATAAAATAAAATAAAGCATAAAATAAAATCATAGTATAGTTACAAAAATAGTTTTTAACCTCATAGCCTTCTTGAAAGGATATTAGAGACTACCTGGAATTCTCAGAATACACTTTAAAAAGTACTGTCTCACATTATACTGCCTCTTTGAAAAAGTGACTTAAATTTGAGTTTAAATGAACATAGACTTTCAAAAATAAAAATTATGAATGTTTATGGACTAATTGTATACATATAAAACTCAGATCAGTTTTTTGAAAATTGGAAATTAGGCATCTGACTACACCTAACATCATATACTAAGATAAGGTCAAAATGGATTCATGATTTAGACATAAAGAGTGATATTATAAGCAAATTAGAAGAACAAAGGATAGTCTACCTCTCAGATCTGTGGAAAAGAGAGGAATTTGTGGCCAAAGAAGAACTGGAGATCATTATTGAATACAAAATAACCGTTTTAAATTGCTCTAATGCTTAGGAATTTAGTGATTTTGTCACTGCTTTAATTCAACCAAATATACTCAACATACTCAAATGAATCTGTGATATCATGAAAATTTGTGAGTTGTCTTGCATGATACAACTAGAAATCCATCTATGCCTGAGAGTCTCATCCATTGGTATACATAACCTTTGGCTTACTTGATCAATGGATTGAGAAGGCTGATAAAGACAACTCCAGACTAAAATTTAAGGACATCTGTAAAATCTCAAAAAATATGATGGAATTTTATAGCCTATATCATCTCATAAACCAAGCAGAAGAAAATTTTAAGTAAACTTTTAAATAATAGGAGGTAATGATTTTTTAATAAAAGGCTAATTCTTGATCTTATTCATAGGTTGAAGTATTTGTGTTTGTTGCTATTTGTTCAATTCATAATTTTTAAAAAAACAACATTATTTTGTGATTTCTACCTGTTGTTCCTAGTTCTGCCCGGCCAAGCAGAGCAAGTCTAATGCCTCTTCCTCAAGATAATTCTTCAAATGCTTGAAGAGAATAGTTTGTTTTTCCCTTAAGTTTTCTCTTCTGCACACTAAATATTCCTAATTTCTTTTGATTGATTCTTGTATGCCATTGTGTTAAGACACTCAAACTTAATTTCTATAATCCTATTAATTATATCACTTTCTTCAGGAATTAATTCTACTCAGAGAATAATGACCTCTGTCTCATACCTCACACAAAGACTTTGCTTTATAACTCTAATGTGCTTATTATACAGTATTATGGGTTAAAGCCATCTGTATTGATAGCTAATCATCCTCCTAAACTGTAAATTCCATTTAGTACTAAGATCATGCCTTGTCAAAAACCTTATCCCAGTGCTACATAAATAGTATATAGGAATGAATAAGAACCTAAAAGGTCTTTGAAGTGCTAAGCAAATATAAGAGATTAAAATACTTGATCAGAAAATTTCTAGATAATCTGAAAAGACCTGCATAGGATCTAGATATTCCAAAAATATATGTTCAAAGATAAATAGCTGGAATAGGGAAGAAAGGACCACTATGGCTAACCCTGGAAGATTCTTTTTAACTTGGGGGCGGGAGGAGCAATGTTTAGATATCAAGAAGTTAAAAGACACCATGGGCTCCTTTAGGAAATTGACTTTCAACAAGTGTGTTCAGAGTAAAAATTTAATTCAAAGATATTCAAATGTCTTTGAATACTGATCTGCTATCTGAACATGTCAGAGATTATATGCCACTATACTCCCATCCAAAGAATTTGTAGGGGAGATCACCTCCACATGTCATCCATGTAAGATATATTTTGCTTGCATTTGCCAGTGACCATGTCTTTGTGAATATAAGTGTAAATTAAAAGTAATTTAATTACTATGAGGGCAGGAACTTTTTTTTTCTTTCTATCCTCAGAAGCAGAATTGCTGCCACTCTCCCCAACCCCTTTCCACAATGAATCATCCATTTATTAATGTATCAAAATCTTTTTTAAATATCATCTTAATATTCTCCTGCTTTAGAATGAGAACATTGTCCCACTACTTTACTCTATCCCCATTTCTGCTCAGATAAATTGTTTTTATCAAACTTATTTTACAAGTAGGAGATATTGAAGCTTATAGAGTGAAACCAGTGTCACATGTGTACTTAGCAGAAGAGCTAGCCATAGTAGACAAATCTCCAGGCTCTCAAGTCATGATATTAAACATTGAATTATCATAGTATAGTTACAAAAATAGTTTTTAACCTCATAGCCTTCTTGAAAGGATATTAGAGACTACCTGGAATTCTCAGAATACACTTTAAAAAGTACTGTCTCACATTATACTGCCTCTTAGAAAAAGTGACTTAAATTTGAGTTTAAATGAACATAGACTTTCAAAAATAAAAATTATGAATGTTTATGGACTAATTGTATACATATAAAACTCAGATCAGTTTTTTAGTGCCTCTTCAACCAGCTACCTTCCTGAGCCAAGACCCAGTAACAGTAGAGTAGAATAAATGGTTCTCCTCAGTGTTCCAATTTAGTAGCTAGCTAGTCAGATTGAAATAGAACCAGCCCCAGGACAATTATATACTCAGTCCTAAGAGATAGAGTAGTCAATCACTGGAATAGGTTAGGTTCACAGTGCAAAATAATCAATAACTATAGTAATCTAGTTTTTTTGACAAATCCAAAGACCCCAGTTTTGGGGATAAGAACTCACTATTAGACAAAAACTGCTGAGAAAATTGGAAATTAGGCATCTGACTACACCTAACATCATATACTAAGATAAGGTCAAAATGGTTTCATGATTTAAACATAGAGTGATATTATAAGCAAGTTAGAAGAACAAAGAATATTCTACCTCTCAGATCTGTGGAAAAGATAGGAATTTGTGGCCAAAAAAGAGCTAGAGTACATTATGGAATACAAAATGGATCATTTTGATCATATTAAGTTAAAAAGTTTTTATACAAACAAAATCAGTGCAGGAAGACAAGATTAGAAGGGAAACAATAAACTGGGGGAAAAAAATTTTACCTTCAAGGGTTCTGACAAAGGCCTCATTTCTAGAACATATAGAGAAATTGACTCAAACTTATAAGAATTCAAACCATTCTCCAGTTGATAAGTGGTCAAAGAATATGAATGGACAATTTTAAGACGAAGAAATTAAAACCATTTCTACTCTTATGAAAAAGTGCTCTAAATCACCATTGATCAGCAAATTAAGACAACTCTGAGGTACCACTACACACCTCTCAGAGTGGCTAAGATGACAGGAAAAGATAATGATGAATTTTGGAGGCAATGTGGGAAGACTAAGACACTAATATATTGTTGTTGGAGTTATGAAGTGATTCAATCATTATGGAGAACAATTTGAAACTATGCCCAAAAGGATATCAAACTGCACATACCCTTTGATCCAACAGCTTCTCTATTAGGCTTGCATCCCAAAGAGATCATAAAGGAAGGAAAGGGACTCAAATGTGCAAAAATGTTTGTAGCAGCCCTTTTTGTAGTGGTAAGAAACTGTAAACTGAGCGATGCCCATCAGTTGGAGAATGGCTGAATAAGTTATGGTATATGAATGTTTTTTTTTAATTTCTATTTTTTTTTTATTATAGTAACTTTTTATTGACAGAATCCATGCCAGAGTAATTTTTTTTACAACATTATCCCTTGCACTCACTTCTGTTCCGATTTTTCCCTCCCACCCTCCACTCCCTCCCCTAGATGGCAAGCAGTCCTATATATGTTGAATATGTCCTAGTATATCCTAGATACAACGTATGTGTGCAGATCCAAACAGTTTTCTTGTTGCACGGGGAGAATTGGATTCAGAAGGTAGAAGTAACCCGGGAAGAAAAACAAAAATGCAAACAGTTTACATTCATTTCCCAGTGTTTTTATTTCCTTTGGGTGTAGCTGCTTCTGTCCATCATTGATCAATTGAAACTGAATTAGGTCTCTTTGTCAAAGAAATCCGCTTCCATCACATTACATCTTCATACAGTATCATTGTTGATGTATATAATGATCTCTTGGTTCTGCTCATTTCATTTAGCATCAGTTCATGTAATTCTCTCCAAGCTTCTCTGTATTCATCTTGCTGGTCATTTCTTACAGAACGATAATATTCCATAACATTCATATACCACAATTTACCCAACCATTCCCCAATTGATGGGCAGCCACTCAGTTTCCAGCTTCTAGCCACTACAAACAGGGCTGCCACAAACATTTTGGCACATACAGGTTCCTTTCCCTTCTTTAGTATCTCCTTGGGGTATAAGCCCAGTAGAAACACTGCTGGATCAAAGGGTATGCACAATTTGATAACTTTTTGGGCATAATTCCAGATTGCTCTCCAGAATGGTTGGATTCGTTCACAGCTCCACCAACAATGTATCAGTGTCTCAGTTTTCCCACATCCCCTCCAACACTCATCATTATTTTTTCCTGTCATCTTAACCAATCTGACAGGTGTGTAGTAGTATCTCAGAGTTGTCTTAATTTGCATTTCTCTGATTAATAATGATTTGGAACACTCTTTCATATGAGTGGTAATGATTTTAATTTCATCATCTGAAAATTGTCTGTTCATATCCTTTGACCATTTATCAATTGAGAATGGCTTGGTTTCTATAAATTAGAGTCAGCTTCTATATATTTTGGAAATGAGGCCGTTATCAGAACCTTTAACTGTGAAGATAGCTCCCAGTTTGTTGCTTCCTTCTAATCTTGTTTACATTAGTTTTGTTTGTACAGACGCTTTTTAATTTGATGTAATCAAAATTTTCTATTTTGTGATCAATAATGGTCTCTAGTTCGTCTTTAGTCACAAATTTCTTCCTCTTCCACAAGTCTGAGAGATAATGGTATATGAATGTTATGGAATATTATTCTTCTATAAGAAACAATCAGCAGAATGATTGCAGAAATGCCTGGAGAGACTTACATGAACTGATGCTAAGTGAAATAAGCAGAACCAGGAGAACATCGTACACGGCAACAACAAGATTATACAAAGATCAATTCTGATGGATGTGTCTCTTTTCAACAATGAGATGATTGAGGCTAATTCCAATGATCTTGTGATGAAGAGAGTCATCTACACCCAAAGAGAGGACTATGGGAACTGAGTGTGGATCACAACATAGCATTTTCACTCTTTTTGTTGTTGTTGTTTGCTTGCATTTTGTTTTCTTTCTCATTTTTTTTCCTTTTTGATCTTATTTTTCTTGTGCAGCACGATAATTGTATTAATATGTATAGAAGAATTGCACAGAATATATTTGATTATTTGCTTTCTGGGGAGGGGATGGAGGGAAAAGGGTGGGGGGGAGATTTGAAACACAAGGTTTTGCAAGAGTCAGTGTTGAAAAATTATCCATCGGGGGCGGAGCCAAGATGGCGGAGAAGACACACGCGACTTTCTAAGCTCTTCTCTTACCCTCTTTATCAATATTATATCGAGCCTCAAAAATAGTCTTGACTGCTACAATTTGTAAAGATAAGAAGTAGAACAACCACCGTCAAGAAAATCTGCAGTCTCGCCAAAAAAGGTTGGTTCCGGGGCCAGGGGGGAGATCGGCTCAGACAGGGAGAGAAATTAGGTTCCGAGGAGAGTCTCAAACCGAGGGTGAAAGCACAGATCTCAGCACAAGCGCGCAGCCCCAACCCGCAGTAAGGGCTTTTCCTTGGGGCAGTTGTGATCCTGCACGGCAGGAGGACGAGCTCGGTTAGCCTCCAATCTGCACAGTGGGAGCTCGCTTAGCCATAGAGCTTTTCCAGGGCCGATTTGGTATTGGGCAGAGACACTGGGGCAGAGTTCCGGGCGGTCTGCGGTCGCGCCAGCTGCTAACACTCACAGTCCCACAAGAGGTCCTGCCTGGGCAGTGACACTTCACCACTTAGTCTCCAGCCTAGGGCAATCGATAATCCACCAGCCCTACTAAGCCATTTGATAGCTCGCCAGTGCTGGAATCCACTCCTGTTGGGGAAGGGAAAACTCACCGAGCACTCCCATACCTCGGAGCCGGAAATCTTAAATCTTTCCTGCTCTGCAGAGGAAGCTGTAACCCCTTGCTCTAGGAGACCACCCTAAAGGCTTTAAACATGAATAAAAAGATGAAAAGAACGATCGACAGCTTCTATGCAGAAAAGAGCAGGTCAGCAAACCTGAAGAGACCTCAAACAGCAAAATGCATCAGACTGTCCTCTTTTACATATCGCTCTCATAGAAGAGACCATTAAAAGTCTCAAAGAGAGTTAGAAGATAAATGGGAAAGGAAAGAGAAGCCTTAAAGAGAGCAACAACTTCCTGAAATACGAATTGAAAAGTTAAAAATTCCAGGAAGTGCAAATTGGTGAATTGGAAAAATAAAAAATCACAGGAAAGTAAGAATTGTGAATTGAAAAATAAAGAATTCACTAGAAAGTAGGATCTGTGAATTGGAAAAAATAATTCACTAAAAAAAAATTAGTGAAATGGAAAAAATTCCACAGACCAAAACAATACATTCAAAACTCAATTGGACATATACAGAAAGAAGTAAAAAGCTAATGAAGAAAAATAATTTTTAAAAATTAGAACTGAACAAATTGAAACTAATGATGCATTGAGACAGCAAGAATCAGTCAAGCAAAACCAAAAATGACAAACTGGAAAACCATGAATTATCTACTTGTAAATGACAGACTTGGAAAATAGATCTAGAGAGATAATCTGAGGATTATTGACTTCCGAAAACTATGATGAAAAAAAAGAGCCTAGATACTATTTTACAAGAAATCATCAAAGAGAACTGCCCAGATGTATAGAATCAGAAGGTAAAATAGGCATTGAAAGAATTCATCGAACACCTTCTGAAAGAAACCCTAAAATAAAACCCCATGGAATATTGTGGCAAAATTTCAGAACTATCAGATTAAGGAAAAATTTTACAAGCAGCCAAAACCATTTAAATACTCGAGGTGCCACAATAAGGATCACCCAAGATCTGGCTGCCTCTACATTAAAGGAAAGAAGGCCTGGAATATGATATTCGAAAGGCACAAGAACGTGGATGCAGCCAAGAATAAACTACCCAGCTAGTTGAGCATTTTCTTCCAGGGAAGAAGATGGACATTTAATGAAATAAATGAATTCCATTTGTTTCTGAAGAAAACCAGAACTAAACAAAAATTTGATCTCCAAGAAAGAACTCAAGAGATGCAGAAAAGGTAAAATAACTCTTGAGAATTGTATTTCTGTTGTGATATACAAAAAAATACATGTAAAATTTGATAGTACTGATATAACATAAAAAAAAAGGGAAGTAGATATGGAAAAGGGATGATGGCAGAATAAGGTGGGAAGGAGGGATAAAAGAGGGAAACCACATCCCACAAAGAGGCTAAGGAAACTTATCATTCTGAGGGAATTTAGAGAGGGGAGGAACATTGTGTGAATCTTACTCTCATCAGAGTTGGCTCAAAGGAAAAATAATTGACATTTGTTTTAGAGAAAATTCTCTCTCGCTCATTAAAACGGGGAGAGGAAAAGGGAAAGAAAAGAGTAATAAGGGAAGAAAGGGGAAAGACTCAAAGGGGGAGGGAGGGATTATAAAGAGGATAAGTATCGTGAACAAGAGGGGTACATAAGTTTGGGGAAAGAGGGCTGGGGGAGGCAAGAATAAGTAAAGCACAATCTGGGGGTTATTAGATCAGGAATACAGATTTAGTAATTTAACCGTAAATGTGAATGGGATGAACTCCCAAAAGAGGAGGCAGATAGCAGACTGGATCAAAAGTCGAACCCTCATATATGTTGTTTAAGAGAAACATTTAAAGCAGGGGATACATATGAGTAAAGGTAAAAGGCTGAGCAAAATCTATTATGCTCAGGTGAAGTCAAAAGAGGGTAGCCTATCCTATCTCAGATCACAAAAGTAAAATTGGATCTAATTAAAAGAGATAAGGAAGGAAACTACATCCTTAAAGGGTAGCATAAACAACGAAGCAATATCAATATTAAACATATATGCACCAAGTGGTATGGCACCTAGCTTCCTAAAGGAGAAGTTAAGAGAGTTGCAAGAAGAAATAGACAACAAAACTGTAATAGTAGGAGATCTCAACCTGCACCTCAGAATTAGACAAATCAAACCACAAAACAAATAAGAAAGAAATTAAAGAAGTAAACAGAATATTAGAAAATTAGGTATATTGATCTTGGAGAAAATTGAATGGAGATAGAAGGAATATACTTTCTTCTCAGCAGTTCATGGAACCTATTCAAAAATTGACCATATATTAGGACATAAAGACTCAAATTAAATGCAAGAAAGCAGAAATAGTAAATGCTTTCTTTCAGATCATGATGCAATAAAACTACATTCAACAAAAAATTAGGGGAAATAGACCAAAAAGTAATTGGAAACTAAACAATCTCATCTTAAAGAATGATTAGTGAAGCAGCAAATTATAGATACAATTAATTTCACTAAGATAATGACAATGATGAGACATCATACCAAAATTTGTGGGATGCAGCAAAGCGGTAATAAGAGGGAATTTTATATCCTTAGAGGCTTACTTGAATAAAACAGAGAAAGAAAAGATTAATGAATTGGGCTTGCAACTAAAAAAACTAAAAAAGGACCAAATTAAAAACCCCCAATCAAATACTAAATTGAAATTTAAAATTAAAAGGAGAAATTAAAAATATTGAAAGTAAAAATCTATTGAACTAATTAATAAAACTAAGAGTTGGTTCTATGAAAAGCCAATAAAATAGATAAGCCTTTGTAAATCTGATTAAAAAAAGGAGGGAGGAAATGAAATTAGTAGTCTTAAAATGAAAAGGAGAACTTTCCACCAAGGAAGAGGAAATTAGAGAAATAATAAGGAGTTATTTTGCTCAACTTTATGCCAATAAATTTGATAACCTAAGTGAAATGGATGACTACCTCCAAAAAATATAGACTTCCCAGATTAACAGAGGAGGAAGTAATTGTTGAATAGTCCCATTTCAGAAAAAGAAATAGAACAGGCAATTAAACAACTCCCTAAGAAAACTCTAGGACCAGATGGATTTAATGAATTTTACCAAACATTTAAAGAACAACTGGCCTAATGCTATATAAATTATTTGATAAAATAGGGAATGAAGGAGTCCTACCAAATTCCTTCTATGACTACAGACATGGTACTGATACCCAAACCAGGTAGGCTGAAAACAGAGAAAGAAAATTATAGACCAATCTCCTAATGAATATTGATGCTAAAATCTAAATAAGATATTAGCAAAAGACTAGAAAATCATCTCCAAGATAATACACTATGATCAAGTAGGATTTATACCAGGAATGCAGGTGGTTCAATATTAGGAAAACTATCAATATAATTGGCCATGTTAATAACCAAATTAACAAAACCATATGATCATCTCAATAGATGCAGAAAAAGCATTTGATAAAATCCAACATCCATTCCTATTAAAAACACTTGAGAGATAGGAATAAATGGACTTTTCCTTAAAATAATCAGCAGCATCTATTTAAAACCATCAGTAAGCATCATATGTAATGGAGACAAACTGCAACCATTCCCAATAAGATCTGGAGTGAAACAAGGTTGCCACTATCACCATTACTATTTAATATTGTATTAGAAACGCTAGCTATAGATAAGAGCTGAGAAAGAGATTAAAGGAATAAGAATAGGCAATGAGGAAGCCAAATTATCACTCTTGCTCGATGACATGATGGTATACTTGAGAACCCCAGAGATTCTAGCAAAAGTTATTAGAAATAATCCACAACTTTAGCAAAGTTGTGGTTATAAAATAAACCCACATAAGTCATCAGCATTCTTATATATCACTAACAAAATCCAACAGTCAGAGTTACAAAGAGAAATTCCATTTAAAGTAACTACTGATAATATAAAATATTTAGGAATCTATCTGCCAAGGAAAATCAGAAACTTTATGAGCAAAATTACAGACCACTTTTCACACAAATTAAGTCTGATCTAACCAATTGAAAAATATTAAATGCTCTTGGATAGGGCGAGCAAATATAATAAAGATGACAATATTACCTAAACTAATCTATTTATTTAGCGCCATACCAATCAGACTCCCAAAAACTATTTTAATGACCTAGAAAAATAACAACAAAGTTCATATGGAAAACAAAAGGTCAAGAATTTCAAGGGAATTAATGAAAAAAATCAAATGATGGTGGCTTAGCTGTACCAGATCTAAAATTATATTATAGAGCAGCAGTTACCAAAACTATTTGGTATTGGCTAAGGAATAGATTAGTTGATCAGTGGAATAGATTGGGTTCAAGGGACAAAACAGTCAACAATATAGCAACCTAGTCTTGACAAACCCAAAGATCCCAGCTTTTGGGATAAGAACTTACTGTTTGATAAAAATTGTGGAAAATTGGAAACTAATATGGCAGAAACTAGGCATTGATCCATACTTAACGCTGTACACCAAGATAAGGTCAAAATGGGTTCATGACCTAGCATAAAGAATGAAATTATTAATAAATTAGAGAACACAGGATAGTTTACCTCTCAGACCTGTGGAAGGGGAAGGTCTTTATGACCAAAGAGAACTAGAGATCATTACTGATCACAAAAGAAAATTGATTATACCAAACTGAAAAGTTTTTGTACAAACAAAACTAATGCAGACAAGATTAGAAGGGAAGCATAAACTGGGAAAATATTTTTACAGTCAAAGGTTCTGATAAAGGCCCTCATTTCCAAAATATATAGAGAATTAACTCTAATTTATAAAAATCAAGCCATTCTCCAATTGAAAATGGTCAGGATATGAACAGACAATTTCAGATGAAGAAATTGAAACTATTTTAGTCATAGAAAGATGCTCCAAGTCATTATTAATCAGAGAAATGCAAATTAAGACAACTCTAAGACACTACTACACACCTGTCAGATTGGCTAAGATGACAGGAAAAAATAATGATGATTGTTGGAGGGGATGCGGAAAAACTGGGACATTGATGCATTGTTGGTGGAGTTGTGAACGAGTCCAACCATTTTGAGAGTAGTTTGAACTATGCTCAAAAAGTTATCAAACTGTGCATACCCTTTGATCCAGCAGTGTTACTACTGGGATTATATCCCAAAGAGATTATAAAGAAGGGAAAGGGACCTGTATGTGCACGAATGTTTGTGGCAGCCCTTTTGTAGTGGCTAGAAACTGGAAACTGAATGGATGTCCATCAGTTGGAGAATGGCTGAATAAATTGTGGTATATGAAAATTATGGAATATTACTGTTCTGTAAGAAATGACCAACAGGATGATTTCAGAAAGGCCTGGAGAGACTTACACGAACTGATGCTGAGGAAATGAGCAGACCAGGAGATCATTATATACTTCAACAACAATACTAGATGATGACCAGTTCTGATGGATCAGCCACCTCAGCAACGAGATCAACCAAATCATTTCTAATGGAGCAGTAATGAACTGAGCTAGCTATGCCCAGAAAAATAACCTGGGAGATGACTAAAACCATACATTAAATTCAATCCTATATTTATGCACACATGCATTTTTGATTTCTTCACAAGCTAATTGTACAATAATTCAGAGTCTGATTCTTTTGTACAGCAAAACAATGTTTTGGTCATGTATACTTATTGTGTATCTAAGTTATATTTTAATATATTTAACATCTACTGGTCATCCTGCCATCTTAGGGAGGGGGGTAAGAGGTGAAAAATTGGAACAAGAGGTTTGGCAATTGTTAATGCTGTAAAGTTACCCATGTATAAATCCTGTAAATAAAAGGCTATTAAATAAAAAAAAATAAAAAAAAAATAAAAATTATCCATGCATATGTTTTGAAAATAAAGTTTTAATCAAAAAAAATTATATACTCAGCCCTAACTAGATCATGATTGTCTGTCAAATCTGCTGTTGGGCAAACAAAGAAAATTAAACCCACCATAATGGGAGTTGAGGATGAGGGAATAAGGAAAAGACAGACAAAACTGGTAATCATTATAGTCATTGTAATGGCATTTTAAAAGGCAGTTCCAGGGAGAAGCCTGTAGTATAGATTCAAAGCTAGAAGAGTCCTTTTGGGGCATCTAGTGTGGGACATGAAACAAAACTTACTACCAATAAGATAAAATCAATTCAGCCAAATGTATTTCAAATTGCTCTATATAGAAATCATTAATTTTATTACCTTTGGCATTTTATATTAATCACATCTAAAATCCACATTGGAATTATCAAGTATGGAGTAATTATATTCAATTAAAGAAATAATAATTATAATAGTCAACATCTACATAGTGCCTGCCATATGCCAATCACTGTGTAAAACACTTCACAGTCACTATATCATTTTGATGCTCATAATAGCCGTGGATATCATTATTATTTTTCTCTAAAGATCAAATTGACTAGAAAACTGAAGCAAATAGATAAGCTAATTTACTTAAGATTACACAGGTAATAAATTTCTACAACAGTGGAGTGTAACATGTTTCCCTGCATATTTCCAGCATCTTTTTCCCAGAACTTTTCTTTGAAAATCTGATCTGAGATGAGATAGCATTAGAGAGTGAGGGTTTTCTGAGTTGGGGGTGTCACAGAAGATCTCTCAACTGGGGTGAGTGATAGTATAACATATTTAGGAATCTATCTGCCAAGGGAAAATCAGAAACTTTATGAGAAAAACTACAAAACACTTTCCACACAAATTAAGTCTGATCTAACTAACTGGAAAAATATTAAATGCTCAACTGGGGTGAGTGAGACTCAGGAGGTTTCTAATTTTAAATTTATTTTCTCTTTTTATAGTCAGAGGTGGCTATGAAATGCAAATCATATGCCTATTTATTTTTCATCATTCTGGAACTACTTTCAAGATAATTGTCTCCCTTTATAACATTAAAATAATAGGTCTATAAATATACAGAGAAAACAATACCTAACTGCTATTTATCCCTAAAATTTTTACAAAATTTTATTCTTATGTTTTCGCTAAATCAAATTCTATAGAGTAGTACCCCAAAACTCACTAAGAAATTTCAACATATGATGCTAGGTGAAAATGATTAAGCTTCATACTCCTTAATCTCCAACATTTACTCAAATGAATTTAGCAGTTCTGTGAGTTTTTATTATATGACTTTATTTCTGTAATTCCAACATGGCAAAGGCTAAATTGATAGGAAGAAGAATTGTATCTTGCTGAGGTTTTTTCTTCTTTTCTTATAATCCAATGTCCTACTGAAAGCCTAAAGAGGAAATTAGTTCTGCTTCAAGATATAAACAAGAGATAACTGCTTCAAGTATAAAGCTTCATTAATCTTTCCCAGCATTCAAAACTCTTTGACTATAGATTTTTCCTTTTTTTTTTCCTGGCTGGTTGCATTTTACCTTTGAAAATCTTACATTTTACAAAAGCACAGAGAAAACTATAAGATATAGAAATAAAACTTTTTCATTATTCTATTCATTATATTTTTTCAATGATGATAAGAACTGAATGAGCTAAAAACAAATTATCATTTGAATTTGCTACAGATTAATGTCAGATGTCACATATCTTAATTCCTTACCATTTATTCATTTCTGTAATTATTGGGAATATCCCTTAGTCCCATGCTATCAAAACTCTATCCAAGAAAGAACCTGCAGGCATCTTAATATTATTGAAACCCATCTTCTGCCATGACTTCTGAAAAATCCAAAACTTAACTGTAGACCACCTCATTGCATGGAATGAACCAAGCTGAAACTTAAACTTCTCCAATCCCTAGGACAATTCCAAATTTTCCCAGTCTCAGAAGCAAACCTAATTTAACCCTAAACTTCTCCAAACTCTGGGGCAAACCTAAAACTTCCCCCAGGGGAATAAAACAATCTTAAATTCCCCTCTTTGGGAGGAACTCCTATCCTAGGGAGAAAGGAGCCTAAAAAATCCAAATCTAAATTCCCCCAATCCCTGGGGCAATTATCAATCCTTAAATTAAAAAATCAAAACAATACCCTGAACCTTATCCAAGCTCAGAAGAAAATGAATTCAACTTCAGAAAGAGATCCCACAAAGAAAACCCCAAGGAACATTGTTGCAAACCTTCAGAACTACAATCTCAAGGAAAAAATATTGCAAGTTTCCAGACACAAACAATTCAAATATCAAGGAAAAACACTCAGGATTACCAAGGAGCTGACAGATTCTACAATAAAGAAACAGAGGGTCTGGAATACCATACTCTGGAAGGCATCTTTCAGGGGAGGTGGTGAATCTTCAATGAAATAAGAGACTTTCAATAATTTCTACTGAAAAAAAAAAAAAAACAGAAATAAACTGAAAATGAATTGAAAGCAGGAGTCACTTCTGGAAACAGCCTTCTGGAGGGGGGTGGGGGAAGAGGGGGGAAGGAAAAAGGTCCCTCAGTGAGAAATTAACCAGAGCTCTCTAGGGAAATTTTTCGTCTGGGATCCAAACCCTGAATCAACTTAGCATTGAAAAAAACTCATTTAGAATTAATAATTAAGAGATCATTAATAAATTGGTGAAAGCAGTTTCAGTTGAATGATGAGAATGGAAACCATACTACAAAGAGTTAAAAAGAGTAAAAAGAGAAAAGAAAGTGGCTGCAACAGTTGTATATGACCACAAGAAAACCACACAAAAGAGGCAAGATATAATGATCATTCAAGTAAGAAAGATTATACACTATAACCAGGTTGGATTTGTACCAGGAATGGAGGGTTGATTCAGCATAAGGAATACTAAAAATATAATAGACGTGTTAAGAAAATAAAAAAAATATGACATTATCAATAGATTGAAAACACTTTTGAAAAAATCCAGGGAGGATTCCGGTCAGATCATGGAATAAGGCACAAAATTACCTGGTTCTCCTAAATTCCCCCACAACAATGTAAAATAATGCCTTAAAATAAACTTTGAGCCTCAGAAATAATTACAAGTCAGGGTAAAGCATATCACCACCTAAGACAAATTGGAAATTAGGAAAGACTGGAAGAAGAGAAGTTAGAGAAGGTTTGATTCAATTGAAGTACAAATAGCTCTGGGCAGTTACCAACAAATCAACAAAAAACAAGCCAGAAGGGCAATTATGTCAGGTGGTAGCCTCAGCTTCAGGAACTTTCACCACATACAGAGATAATTCAGGGGTTAGTAAATCAAAAGGAAAATTGCACCGCTGGCCTTAAGTATGCTGATCTGACAGAGAGAGTCCCAGGTTCTGGATAAAGAAGAATAAGCACATGTTGGTGAGTGCAGTCACAGAGGGTAGGGACTATACTGGCTGAGGACACTCAGGGAGTCCCTGGTTTTGGTTTCAGGATAGAGAGGTGAACTATAGCTTGAAGATGTGGGAGGGGTCAGTGTTACAAGAGGCCCTATTATGCCTCAGAAATGAAGAGGGATGCCTGATTTCAGCCCCTAGGTAGAGCTCAGAAAACCATAGTACAAACAACCTGAAGCTTGAGATATTATTCTCCACACTTCAGAAATAGAATCTGACTTTAACACAAATTTAACCCAAGAAATAAGCCACTTTTAAAATCTGAATAAGCAAAAGAGAAAAGACTCAAACATAGATAAATACTATAGTGACAGAGAAAATATAGGTTCAAACTCAGAAGAAGAAAATAAAGTTAAAACACCTACTAATATCTCAAAGAAAAAACCAAAATAGTCACAAAACCAAAAAAGGGTTTTTGAAAGTTTAAAAAGAACTTTAAAAATCAAATGAGAGAGGTTGAAAAAAATTAGGGGGGATAATAAGAGAAAAATAACAAGAGAAAATTGTGAAAACTGTGAAAAAAAAGTTAATCAAAAAAGAGATCCAAAAACTTACAGAAGAAAATAACTCCTTAAAAAAATAAAATTGGGCAAGTGGAACTTAATGACATCTTAAGACCTCAAAAAATAATAAAATGAAATAAAAAGAAGAGAATAAGAAACATCTCATTAGAGAAATAACTGATCTGGAAAACAGATTGAGGAAAAACAATATAAGAATCATTGTATTATTTTAAAGTTATAATCAAAAAAGATTCTACATACTATATACTTCAAGAGATTATTATGGAAAATTGCCCTGGAGTTTTAAAAATGAGGGAAATATAGAAATAGAAAAGAAAATCCATTTATTACCACCTGAAAGAGATCCCAAGATGAAAACTCATAGGAACAGCATAACAAAGTTTCAAAGCTCCCAGTTCAAAGAGATAATATTACAAGCAACTAGGAAAAAAAATTTAAACACTGTGGATCCTTAGTTGTTGGCATAACATAGGATTCAGTAGCTTCAATGTTAAAAGACTGAAGGTAATGAAACAATAAATTTCCAAGAGCAAAGGAACTGGGCTTGCAACCAAAAATAACTTCTTCAGTGAAGTTGCATGTTATCCTGAATAGAGGGGGAAATAAATATTTAATGAGCTAAAAAAAACTTTTAGTTTTTGTGAAGAAAAGATGAAAGTGAAAACTTGACCTATTAGACTCCAGCGAAACATGTGCAGGTAATTTTTTTTAATTATACCTTTTTATTTACAAAAGATATACATGGGTGATTTTTCAACATTGACCTTTGCAAAATCTTCTGTTCCAACTTTTCCCCTCCTTTCCCCCATTCCCTCCTCTAGATGGTAGATAGTCCAATACATGTTAAATATGTTAAAGTATATGTTAAATCTCATATATGCATACATTTTTATAGTTATCTTGTTGAACAAGAAAAATAGGATCTAGAAAGAAAAAAAACTTGAGGAAGAAAACAAAAATGCAAGCAAACAACAACAGAAAGAGTGGAAATACTATGTTGTGGTTCACACTCATTTCCCAATGTTTTTTTTTTTTTTCTGAGTGTAGCTGATTCTCTTCATTACTGAACAATTGGAAGTGATTTAAATCATCTCATTGTTGAAGAAAGTCATGTCCCCACCTCTCTGAAATCATCTTGCTAGTCATTTCTTACATAATAATAATATTCCATAACATTCATATACCACAGTTTATTCAGCCATTCTCTAATTGATGGACATCCATTCAATTTCCAGTTTCTAGCCTACAAAAAGGGCTGCCACAAACATTTTTGCACATGTGGGACCCTTTCTGGGAAGGTAAATATTATAGATCAATTTTAAGGAACTTAATAAGGTTAAAAAACATTAATTCTTATGTGAAAAACTGTTATGTCACTCATATATGTTATCATTGCTTGGGTATTTTGAAAAAGTATACATAGAAGGCTTGGGGTTAAGTTGAATATAATCTGATGATTCTAAAAAAATAAAATTGGATAGGGAAAGGTAAAATAAAGCTTTTATCTCATACAAATGAGACATGAATAGAAGAACCATTACTAGGAATACAGGAAGAAGTGAATGACTAATAGCATTAGAACTTCATTCTCATTAGAACTGGGTTAAAGAAAGAATCACACATACCTCTAGAAGAGTATAAAAGTCTTCTAAACTTAAAGAGAAATAGGAGGATAAGAAGATAGAATTATACAGAGATGCTTAGAAGGATGTGCAGATCAAGAAATAGGAAGGAATTCTTAGAAGGGATAAGGATTAGGGAAGCAGTGATTAGAAGTTAAATGTTTAGGTAGGAATAGGGTAAAAAAATGGAGAAGATAAACAGTGATGAAAATAGGATGGAGGAAAGGATAAACAGTGATGAAAATAAGATGGAAGGAAATGTACAATCAGTAATTATAATTTTGAATGGGACAAACTCACTCATAAAATGGAAATGGATAGCAGAATGGATTAAAAAACAGAATCCGATGATATGTTGTTTATGAGAAACACATTTAAAAATGAGATACACATAAAGTAAACATAAAGGGCATACATAATTATGTTTCAGCCAATGCAAAAAAAAAAAAAAAAAAAGCAAGTATAACATTACAATCTCAAGCAAAGTTAAAACTAAAATACATTTAATTAAACAAATAAACAAGAAAACTACATTATGATAAAAAGGTACCATAGAGAATGATGTAATATCAATATTAAATCTATTTACACCAAATGCTATAACATCCAAATTTTTAAGGAAAAGCAAAATAAATGGAAATAGATAATAAAACCATGATAGTGGGCAACTTCCCCTAGATAAGCTAGGTATGATATATATTTGGAGAGAAGTAAATAGAAATAGAAAGAAATACATTTTTTCTCATTTTTTTATATTGCTGCCATTATAAAAATTCATCATCTGTTAGGGGATAAAAACTTTATAGTTAAATGTGGAAATTTTAAATGCATCCTTTTCAGAACATGATACAATAAAATTTATATTTAATAAAGATTAATTGAAGGCTAAATAACAATCTTAAGGAATGAAGAGGTTAAAGAATGTCATAGAAAGAAGAAATAATTTAATTAAAGAGAATGTAAGTAATGAAACAATATATCAAAATCTATGGAATAGGAGAAGGGGGCAGAGCCAAGATGTTGGAGAAAAATCAGGGACTTCTCTTAGCTTTCCCCCAACTCTCCCACTCCCTAAACAATTTTAAATAATGCCTTGAAACAAATTCTGAAGTGGCAGAACCTACAAAACGACAAGGTGAAACAATTATCCAGCCCAGAACAACTGAGAAGGTCAGCAGAAAAGGTCTGTTGCACTAGGATGAGAGTAGAGCACAGATCTGGGCAGGTCATGCCAACATAGATTGGGTCCCTGAAAACAAGCAGCAGGCCTTGGGATCACTGACTCAGCAAAATAGTGACTGTTTTCAGAGTTCTCAATCCACATATGGTAAAGGGATTGGATAATTGTTCAGAAGGAGATGCCAGGGGTCTCTTTGTTGACACAGGGGGAGTGGGAGGCAGGGGGGAAGGCCAGGATTCTGTTGCTTTGCCCATACTTGGATCCACAGCACAGCCCTGGGTGGCAGTCCCAAAATGAAGAGTAGGACTAGCACATCAGAGCTTGTGGCTATAGTTGAGTAGAGATCCTCCTTAAGATTCCAAGACCAAAAAAAAAAAAAAAAAGTGTCTTTGGGATTACTCACAGACCAGAGCACAGGCCAAGAGACTAGTAATAAATACTTCCACTTAAAACCACCTTGGAAGAACTGAAAACTTGAAGGTCTCTAGAAGAATCTCTGAAAGCAAATGCACAAAACCCCTAAAGCTTTTTAAAATGAAGGTTATTTTGTTTACATTTAACTGGGGAAAAATAAAATACTAAAGAAATACATCCACAAAAAAACCTATGGGGTGCAACAAAAGTGATAATCAGAGGAAAATTTATATCTCTAAATACTTACATCAACAAAATAGAGAAAGAGCAGACTAATAAATTAGGTAAGCAATTTAAAAATGAAAAAAAGAATAAGTTAAAAATCCCCAATTAAACACCAAATTTGAAATCCTAAAATTTAAAGGTGAAATCAATAAAACTGAATGAAAGAAGGAAAGAAGGAAGGAGGCCTATTTCCAACAAATCATTAAAATGATTGTCCACTGGTTGAAAAACAGAGATCAATTGGTAGAATAAATTAAGTATACAATATACAGAAGCAACTGAGCACAGTTACATAATGTTTTATAAAACTCCAAATTCTAGTTAATTAAGGAAAGTCTCACTAAATGACAATTGTACATATATGGTACATAGTAGTAAGGAGAACATTGTACATAGTAACAAGACTATATGATGGTCAACTATTATGGACTCAGCTCTTCTCAACAATGCAGTGATTCAAGACAATTTCAATAGATGGGATGGAAAATACCATCTATATCTGGAAAGAGAACTCTGAAAAGTGAATGTGGATCAAAGCAGAGTATTTTGACCTTCTTTTTGTTTGTTTTTTTCTTTCTTGTGGTTTTTTTTTCCCCTCTTTTGGTATGATTTTTCTTATACAACATGACAAATATGGAAATATGTTTAAAAGGACTGCAGATATTTAATGTATATCAGAGTATTTGCTGTCTTGAAGAGGGAGGAGGCCAGGGAGGGATTGAACCCAAAATTTTACAAAAATGAATATTGAAAAATATCTTTACATGTATTTGGAAAAATAAATACTATTGAGAGAAAAAAAATATATGCTGCTTATCTAATTGTACATGATGAAATTGCACATAATTGGCAAAACTGGGCAACCAAGGCTATAGCTTCTTCATATCCTCAGCCTACACAATTGTTACTTTCACTTTTCCCTTATCAGCCTCAACTAACCAGTGTAGAAGAACAGTTCCTTTTTATTACATCAGGCCACAGAAATGGAAAGAAGAGTGTCAAAATGTCTTTTACACCCAGATAAAATGTAGCCCTATGCAGACCACTGCTTGGTTGTGCCTGGTGAGAGAAATTATTATTTTATTACTATATTAATAACCAAATATTAAAATGGAATCCAGGCTTTTCTCCTCAATTTTCCCATTAAGGCAAACTCCTAGCCAGTTTCTGAAGGACATGACTGATTAAGGCAATTATCCTAACCCTCAAGGAACCTGCTCTTCAATCTTGGGTGGGACCCTATCCAATCAGAATACTTAATTTCTGTTTAGAGTGTAAATAGAATCCAGTCTGGGTGAGTTCTTATCTTGGGGAAAGGAGCCCGGATCCTTGTATCCCTCCATTAGACTTTAAGGTAGCCCAGCTCAAGAAAGAGAAAACCAACCAGAGTGGTGTGTATGGAGATGGATTTCCTTGTCCAGGTTGCTAGAGAAGCTCAGTTTTATTATGATCAAGCCACATTCTCAGCAGAAGGTGAATACTTCTTGTCTCCTCACTAAATGTCCACCAATCAGGATTAATTTTCATTTGTCAGGGCCAATCTCTTTTTTAAAAGGGGGAGGGGAAGCTAGGTGGTGCAGTGGATAGAGAACCAGCCCTGAATTCAGGAGGACCCGAGTTCAAATGTGATCTCAGACACTTTAATATTTCTATCTGTGTGAACCTCAATTGCCTCAGCAAAAAAGAAAAAACAAAAAACTATGTAACCTAAATTCAAATGAGGTACATTATGAGAATCCCAGTATGCCCACCACTTATATCTTCTTACACAAATCTCCATTTCACTGTCAAATTATTGTCCAATATTGATAAAGTCTATGAAAGCCTTCCACTCATATTACCAACAGGCCTTGATGAACTACATCAATTCCTGCACCTGATAATTTGGGGCATGTCAAAATGAAGAAAGAAGAAACCATAATGGAAATAACTCCATGAATCACACCAAGATTTCAGGGGCAGCCACCTAGCTGAACTCTCTCAACATTCCAAAGAATTTTAAAATAAAGCCTCAGATCAGTCTATTAAAAAAAAAAAAAAATCAATGTGAGATATTTTTGCAGTCTAAAAACCCTAAAAGATAGGCAGAAGTCTGTAACATGTGAAAGGAGATCTAATGGAGTTCTGTCTACAATCCAAACATGCAGCAGTGGCTAGCAGCAACTTTGAGAGTTCTCTCCTCAGAGTAAAGGGGTCAAAAAGTTGATCAGAAAAAGATTGCAGGGGACCCTTCACTGACACTGGGTATGGCTAGTGCTGATTAACAACTTTATTGCCCATTTGCAGTACTAGTTCAGAGCTGAAAGACAGGAAAAAGGGTTCTGGGCACATTATCAAAGAGGAGAAAATTGCTAATACATGCAGTTGCAGGGGACCAGGGGCCCTTTCTTGGTAAAAATAAGAGTGCAGACCAGACCAGTGATCATATTTTTCCCAGGACATATTGGAACTACCAAAAACTTGCATATTTCCAGAACTAACTGTGAAAACAGCAGAAAAAAAAAAAAAAAAAAAAAAACAAAAACCTGAAGTTTGGCAAAGTGCCTCACACCCAGGAGAGTAAAGCCTAACTTTAACATAAAATTCAAGGTTAAAAAATAGTGTGCAAAATGAGCAAACAACCAGAAAAAGAATTTGACCATAAAAAGCTAGTACAACGTCAGGAAAGGCCAAAAGATAAAGTCAGAAGAAAACAACAATGTGAAAAGTGAAATGAGAAGATCATTGTGCATAGTAACAGCAATGTAGTGATGATAATTAATTGTGAGTCTTGGATACTCAGATCAATACAATGATCAAGGATAATTCCAAAGGACTCATGATGAAAATGGCACAGTAGTTTCATTGTAGTCACGTACTAAGATATTTTAAATTTTATTTTATTATTTGAAAAATAATAAGAACTTGTTTTCGTTCTTCCCAACCCAACCCACAGCTAAACAAAAGAAAAAGAAAAATCCTTATATATTTACAAATAAAGAGTCAGATTCTAATAGACTTGAAGTGGAAAATAGAATGGAATATCCAGAGAGAGAACTATGGAGACTGATTGTGGATCGAAGCATTTTATTTTCACCTTTTTGTATTTATTTGCTTTTTCTTTGTAATGGTTTTTCCTCTTTTGTTCTGATTTTACATGTACAACATGACAAATATGGAAATATATTTAAAAGGATTGTATATGTTTAACCTGTGTCAGATTGTTTGCTGTCTTGGGGATCTGGAAAGGAGAAAATTTTGGAACACAAAAATGAAACTATATGCATTTTTGGGAAAATAAAATTCTTTTGACAAATATATATGTTGGTTTCGTGTTGGTCAGGTTCAAAAGTTTATTTCTCATTTTTTATTTTGAATGTATTACTTTTCTACTGATAGCTGAATAACATGTTTCATCTTCATTCCTCTGGAATTGATTTTTGTTTTTAAATTTCATTGATTAGAGATTGAGTCTCAAATTTGTTTTTCCTTATAATATCATTGTGTAAATCGCTGTCCTGGTTTTGCTCAGTACACTCTGCATCAGTTTATATTCCCAAGTTTCTTTTTCACTTCTTATGGTGAAAAATCCCATAATTTTTCCTCCACCAAGTGAGCCGCATGCCATGAAGACAGGATTCAGATTCTGAGGCGGGGTTGGGGGGGAAGGGTCGGGTCAGAGAGCAAGGAAGAGGTTGTGACTAATGCTGCTCCCGGGCTAAGGCAGCTTTGGAGGCTGTGGATGTGGTTTAGGAGATCAAGGGAGCTAAGGAGTATTCCATTCACCTAGTGGTCTGGGGAGAGGCACCCTTCCCCGAGGCAGAAGCTGGATATAGAAAAGGCTTCCAAGGAGAAAATAAAGTGACTGTGGAGCCTCATCAACATGAAAGAGTGTTTATTTGTTGAGGAAAGGAAGATACCCTGGTCCCAAAGAACGTGGTGCCGGGGAAGGCAGAGGCTTCCATTGGGTCTCAGAATGTAGACAGAAGGTTGTATGCAGCTGGGACAACTGAGATACCTCCTGGAAAGGTGAAATCTGTTCCTCTCCAGCCTATGGATCCCTTGCCTCCAGGCACAGTAGGCTTGACCATTTCACCTCCTTTTTGTACTTACAAAACAGTGTCCATCCACACACTGATGTGGGACTCTAGGAAATGTGTAGATAATACCCCAGTCACTAATACAAGTAGACTATGTGTGACATCACCCAGGAGAAGTAGTAGCATCAGGTTTATTCATACAGAATCCTAATAAGCAACCTGGTGATAGTCACCCAAATTCTGACTCCAGACCACAAAATCCAGGAATATACTGGGCAGCTATAACAGCTGACCGACCTATGCTCACGATCTATATAAATGGCCTACCATTAGAAGGATTGGCAGACACAGGTGCAGATCGTACAGTCATTAGAGGTGCCAACTGGCCCAGTCACTGGCCAAAGATTAAGGCAGACACCTACATGTCTGGTGTAGGAGGATCAATAGCAGCTGAAGTTAGTGCTACCCCTAAGAGATGGACTTTTGAAGGCAAAACAGGAGTTTTTACTCCTGTTTTGGGGGGATTTGGGAAGAGACGTTTTACAGCAATTAGGGTTAAAAATGAGTACTTCAGTTTTTTAAGCAGGGCTGCTGTTGAAGGCCTGCCAACACTTTCACCTGTTCCTATCCAATGGAAAACTGATACACCAGTGTGGATAGAACAGTGGCCCTTAGGTAGTGATAAAATTCAGGCCTTATTAGATATAGTACAGGAGCAGCTTGACCCAGGACACTTACAACCTTCTCTAACTCCTTGGAATTCCCCAGTGTTTGTTGTAAAAAAGAAATCTGGAAAATGGAGGATGTTAACAGATTTAAGAAAGGTGAATGAACAGATGGAAACTATGGGAACTCTTCAGCCTGGACTTCCATCTCCTACTCAATTGCCTAGAGAATGGCCTCTTTGGGTCATAGATATTAAGGATTGTTTCTATTCTATCCCTCTGGATAAGGAGGATATGAAAAGATTTGCCTTTTCAGTGCCCAGAGCCTTATCAAAGATATGAATGGACAGTTTTGCCACAGGGAATGAAAAACAGCCCCACATTGGGCACCAAATGTGATGACCACGTATTTTAAAATCAGCCGGAGTCAGGAATTCAGGTTAAGGGAAAATCTTCAATCTTTATTCTCAGTAGAGGTGAAGAAGGATTGTAGGTGAAGGGGGGATCGCGATAGCAATGTATGCAGCTGAGTCAAGAAGTCAGCCAGTCCTCTCTCTTTCCTCTTTTCTCTCTGCCTCTCTGCCTCCACCCACCAAAATTGTCATTTCCTATACAACACATCAGGACTTGCACAAAGAGTGGGCAGGGGCCATTCTTTCTCCAAGGATATATATTAATAGAGTATGGTCCAATTATTATTTAGCCTCACGTGCTTGGGACCTCAGTGCATCTACTCGAGCTTCAGCCCATTACAAGGCAGTCTATGGGCAGAAGAGAGTCACTATGGAGAATGTGAGGTGAAGATGGGGGAACAGAGCTTGGAACCCCTTCTGATCAAAACTGGTCACTGCCATCCTGGGGGAGATGGATCAGATCTATATCCCACTTGGGGTCAAAGCAGCATCGGGCACTATGGTCTAGCTTGTCTCAGACATTGTAGGCTCTGAAGGTCTGGTCTAGGCTGTCGAGTTTTCTCATAAATCAGGCTGGGATCTCATCAACTTGGCCAAGAAGAAGACAAACATCATTCCCGCCATTGAGGATGTATGATGACCTCTACAATGCTCCTTGGGATGCTGAATGTGATTTTTGCTAATGTGGCTCAGCCAGACCAGTCCTGAGTTGTGGCTCTCCATGCTCACAATTTCCTGTGCAATGGTGGATACTTTATGATCTCCATGAAGGTCAACTGCATAGATTCTACAGTCTCCCCTGAAGCTGTGTTCTCCTCAGAAGTCAAGAAAATGTAGCAGGAAAACATGAAGCCATAACAACAGTTCACCTTGGAGCCTTATGAGCAATATCTGTCAGTGGTGGTAGGCATGTACACATTTCTCCTCAAGCATTAAGAAGTAGCTGCCAAGTAACTGTCCTCCTCTTCTCTCAGCCATGTCCCCCTCTTTTTCTATTCTAGCTGTTTTGCGTCAGATCTTTGTATTTTCTATTAAAAGGTGTGACCCCCCCAAAAAAATGTCTAGACCAACTCACAATTTCAACAATAGTACATTAATGTGCCTATTTTCATTCAGCCCTTTCTACATTTATCACTTTCTGTTTTTGTCATCTTTGTCAATATGACAGATATGAGGTAGAATTTCCAAGTTACTTTAATTTTCATTTCTCAAATTATTAGTGATTTAGAGAATTTTTATATGATTATTAAGTGTTGATTTCTTCCTTTGAAATTGTCTTCTCATATCTTATGACTATTTGTCTATTTAAAGTTAATGTTATTCTCATAAATTTGGATCAGTTCTTCATATATTTTGCATAAACTTCTGTAAATCTAGACAGCCAATCCAAGAAAAAAAAAAAAGTGGGGAGAATTGGTACCATAAATCACAAAATACTTACTGAGTACCTTCTGTGTATAATCTACTATATTAGATTGTAAAGGTTAGCGATTAACTAAACCATGGTCCCCCTATTTATGAAGCTCATAGACTCTCATTCCTGCAAGTATGTCCTCTAACAATCCAGATTCGTCTTGTATTTTCTCAACCTTTTTGGTTGTCCATTAGTACCCATATATTCTTTCCTTTTTTTTTTCCACCTGAGGCAATGGGGGCTAAGTGACTTGCCCAGGGTCACACAGCTAAGAAGTATTAAGTGTCTGAGGCTAGATTTGAGTCAATGCAGTCAAGAGAAGAAAGGAAGCCGGAAGATGAGGGAGGAAATTTTACAGCTAGTGTTTCTGATAAAGGCCTCATTTCAAAAATATAGAGAGAATTGGCTCAAATTTATAAGAATATAAGCCATTCTCCAATTGATAAAAGAAAGGTCTAAGGATATGAACAAATATTTTTCAAATGAAGAATTTAAAGCCATAAAGAAAAAAATGCTCTAAATCACTATTGATTAGAGAAATGCAAATTAAGACAACTCTGAGATACCACTTCATACCTCTCAGATTGGCTAAAATGACAGGAAAAAATAATTATAAGTGTTGGGGGAAATGTGGGAAAATAGGGACACTAATATATTGTTGGTGGAGCTATGAATTGATTCAACTATTCTGAAGAGCGATTTGGAACTATGGTCAAAGTTCTGACATAGGCAAAGTTTTTAACTGCCACATCAAAAACAAAACAAAACAAAACAAAAAAAAAAAACAACTGACATTTCTGTGGACCTAGAACTGGTCAATTTAGGTCTGCAGAAATAGTTAAAATTACAGAACTGCTAAAACATTTTAATAGATTCTAGAGTTTATGAGACTAAGTTTTAAGTTGCTTGGCTCTATCCCTCAGTCAGCTAACTTGAATTATTCTATTGTATTTTTAAGTGACCTAATTTACATGACTAAAAGCCTTCTGAGGGCCTAAATCAAAGGCTTATAGGGAAAAAAACCTGCAAAAAGGGGGAAAAAAATGCCCTCTCTGAGATTTTTCATCATGCTTTTCTTCCTTACAGAGGCCTGTGAAATCTGTCCTGATTAGGGTGGTGTCCCTCATTGGCCTGAATTCTTCTGGGGTTTGCACTGGTGCCCCAACATCTTTGACATGCCCTCCTCTCCCCCCAGGGAATTTCTGGCTAATCACTGGGCCACCAACCTGCAGTTGGACACTTAGGTCCAAATTTTGACTTGAAAAGGAAGTTTTCTGCCACCTTAAATTTAGGGGCTATGTGTATTTAAATTGGTATTCTGATTCTGAAATTGTATGAGATAATTACTATTAACTAGTATGTGCTAAAATTGTAAACTTGTTTATTCTGGTGTAAGATTTTAGCAATATGTTTGCATTAATAATAAGTATTACTATTAGAAATTTAAATCTGTATTTGATTTGATTCCAAGTTAAAAATTTTTATTTCTCTGGTAACTTACCTAAAGAGGTCATATGTTTGTATCTCCTAATTAGAACATGCTGCTTTCTAAATTGTATATTGGATAATTTGTAAAAATGGCATGAGCTATGCTTTAACATTTGTTAGCCCTGCTGGATATGTGTTATAAATTTTGTGAAATTTGGTCCAAAGTTATTTAGATATTACCTATATTCTGAATCTTAAGGTTTATCTTGCTTTCTCCCTTTAAAGAAGTAACATTAAGAAAATTTGGTATATAACAGATACGTATAATTGCAGAACAAAATGTAACTGAAAAATACGTAATATGTCTAAATATAAATAAGAAGGTATTGTGGAGGCGTCCTGTAATGTTCTTTGTTTCGGTTTTCTTGGGGATCTCTGGGGGCAGCCTTCTTTTCAGTTCAGTAATTACCATAAGAATAGCCAGGTGTTAAAGTCCATATTCTTTATTACCTTCTTCCTGATGCTGAGCAGCTGTCTGGAGAGCCTTTCAGACCAGTCTTGGTCTCAGTGGAGAAATGCAGGAGGAGAGCCTGCCACCAGGAGCCTGACCAAAGGTGGAAATGAATTTCTGTCTCCTTGACTCCAAGAGCTAAGGCTACTGCCTCAAGTCCTTTGTCTTCTCTGCCTCTCCATTCCTGGCTGAGTTTGTCCGAGCTTATATACTCTCTTATCATAGGTGTGAATCTTGTAGAACTATATTAAGTACTAAGTACATGTACTGAACTAGAGAACTATTAATCACCATGCTAAACTAGATAACTATTGTCTCATCAATTCCACTAATTTAGCACCTTGTAAGAATTCTTCTTTCAAGTTCAGAATTCTGGCCCATAACACAGTCCCTCCAGCGGAAAGGAACCTTGTTCCAAAATATTCAAGTTAGGTTTTAATGAAATGATACTAGTGGGTAAATGATGTAGAGCAGATCATTCTATAGAATAGGTGGAAGCTTTCCCTGACCTTGATGCTTTAAGAGGGTTTAGTGGAATAACATTGGAACAAATTGTATCTAAGTATGGATTAGTAGAAACTATTGGTTCTGATAAAGGAACATATTTGACTTCTAAGGTTTTATAAGAAATAATGGGGAGAAATTGCAAATTGAGTATCAATTCCATATACTAAGGTATCTGTCCTCATTAGGGAAGTGGAAAGAATGAACCAGATTTTTAAGAAACCACTACTAAATTGATGTTAGAGGCTAAACTGCCTTGGACCAAAGTTTGCCTATTATTTTGTTAAAGAATTAAAATTGTTCCCAGAAGTGATCTGGAACTTTCCCCATATGTGATTGGTTTGTTTTATTTGTGAGGAGAAAAGGAAAGACCCTCTTTTGAAACAAATAATAAGTTTTTAAGGAATTATATACTGGCAGTGTCCTCATCTCCTGTAACCCTCAGGAAGCAAGAATTGCTGGCCCAGACAACACCTTGGAGTTTGCAGTTCTAGGAGAGTGGATGCTTACTAAGTCCCAAAAGAAGCAGAGTGGGAAGTACCTTACCAGACATTATAGATGACTGAGACTGTAGTCTAGAGGCTGAGAATATCAGGGTTAAAGAACTTGCAGAGGAATCTCAAGAATGGATTGTTAAGGACAATTTATAACTTCTAAAATTGATTTTTCACCAGGGCAATTAGGAATGTTTTGGTTGGAATTGGTTGTATTGAGTCATTTTTAAATTGTTCCCATTGTTTAGGAAGATTCTAAGAATTACAATCTATGTCTTTGTCCCTTTGAATGAATCTCTTAGCAGACCAGGTCACTCAGACTAGAGAATCATTACTCCAACATAGATTAGACTACTTGTGGGTTGGAGAAGGTAAAGTTTGTGGGAAATTAAGTTTTTGCTGTGTGAAAATTGATGATAATAGACAGGTTGTGAAGGAAATTGCCAAAGGCATCACAAAATTGACCCATGTCCCATTCAAGATTTAATCCTCACTGATATAATTTCTGGTGTGTGTTTGTTGCCAAATGATGCAAGTAACAAAAGTTGGGATTCAGTCATGTAAAGAATTCACAATGAGGGGCAGCCTAGGTGGCACAAGTGGATAGAGCACCACCCCTCAAGTCAGGAGGATCTGAGTTCAAATTTGACCTCATACTTAACAATTTCTAGCTGTGTGACCCTGGGCAAATCACTTAATCTCAATTGCCTCACCAAAAAAAAAAAAAAAAAGGAAAAGAATTCACAATGATTATTATCTTTGGTAAAATGTAGATTTATTTGAGGGAATAGATTACAGACAAAATGAAGCAATATGAAATAGTTTTGGGAGAGCATATGAAAGACAAGTTCCTCAGTGGAACTCACAATTTCCCATTTGAGAGTACCCAATGAGATTAGGGTATGCTCTTAGCTGGCAGGCTAAATCCTGAAAGGGACTTAGTCCCCTAAAAGAGTTAGTTGTAAGAAGAAATGGGGTTGGGAAACATAGAGGAGTTAGGAAAGATGCCACATGGCATGGAAGAAGGGAAAAGATACCAGAAGGCAGAATGCTGTGGTAGGCTGACCCAAAGGAAAATATCAGCCATGGGATAGCCCACAAGTAGATTTTATAGAGAAAATTAACCTCAGAGACATGACTGGCATTTCCACAGAGGATGGGTGAGTCTCAGAAGCTTGACATAACTTGGATAGTAAAAATTGAACAACTTGGAGGGGGAGATCCACTTAGACTTGAATTTTTGGAGGGTGGGACCAAGGAATCAAACTTGTCTTTGTTTCCTAATGAGGATGGATCCCAGAAGAGAAAAAGGACAAACCAGACCCAGACAGTTTGGAAACTGAAAATAAGATGGTTAAGGTTTGTATCAAGAATGCTATGAGAAAGTCCAACTCTTTTTATACAGCAAAATAACTGTTTGGACATGTATACATATATTGTATTTAACTTATTCTTTAACATATTTAACATGTATTGATCAACCTGCCATCTGGGGCAAGGGATGGGGAGAAGGAAGGAAAACATTGGAACAAAAGAATTTTCAACCGTCAATGTTGAAAAATTACCTACGCATATATCTTGTAAATAAAAAGCTATAATAATAAAAAAAAAGAAATTAAAAAAAAAGAATGCTATGAGAGGTCTTCAAAGGTTAATAAATAAAGGAGGGACTGAATGGGATAAACTAAGTGAAGCCCTCTCATTAGAATTAAGCCTTGATCTATGCTCTGAATTGTGACTTGAGACTTTACAATAACAAATTGAGCTATAGCTAAAAGCTACAGGTGTTTGAACATTTCCCTCCTGTTCCCCCCACCTCTTAATTAGCATTTAAGTACTTAATAGGTAAAGAGTTTGTTATTTACTGTATTCTTTTGTTTCTGGAACAGATTTCCAAGTTTAGGGTATAAGCCTGGACTCAGAGAAAAGTTTGGGGCGGGGGGAGGGATGGGGACTTCTGTGTTAGGGTCTATATAATCTTGTGTTTTGCAGTTTGTGCTTTGCATTCCTTTACTGACACCTTGTCTGTTGGGAGTTGCCTTTTTCCATGAGATCAGAATAAATCCTTTTTTTGCTTTTTACCTTGAGAGTCTATAGAGGGCCAGGAGGTAAGAATCCATTCCAGATCTTGAATCTTACGGTAATTGGCTCACCAAAACTCCCTTATTGAAACAGTAGAGACTGCTTGTCAATATAATAAATTAATCTAGCGACTGAAGCAAAATGCAAACACTACTTTTTGGATTAAAGGCAAACCTTTGTATTTAGGACGGAAAAAGAGCCCACAATAGAGACTAAAGGCATTTGGAAGAAAAATACTTGAGACAATGGTATGATAAACTTTACCCTAATGTGAATCTCAACTATTTGCATCTCTATCTAATTAACCAAGATCCAGGGCTTAATCATTTATATCTCAGTAGATCTTGTTTCTTAGAGAAAACTATAGGAGCTTCAAAGAGTGTACTTTGTATCAAGTCTATGAGCATTTGAGGTATATATATTCATGGTCCTGATCAATAAACTTCGAAGAGTCCATAGTCTGGACTTCTTTGCCTGACCCCAGTATGTTTCCACACACTTCATCTCACTACAGGAGCTGGGCTCCAGCAAGAGTCTCTGATTTTAATTTTGGGTAAAGGTCATTTTCCCACACAAGATAAACTATGAGTTCCACTAAGGAACTTGTATTTCATGTGCTCTCCCACTCTATTTTATACTTACCATATCCCTTCATTTTGTCTGTAACCTCTTTACTAAATAAATCTACCTTTTGCCAAAGATAATGGTCATTGTGAATTCTTTGCATGACTGAACCCCAGCTTTTGATACCTACCATAATCTGGTGTCTACATCACCCACATACATCATTTTGATCCTCGAACCACATTTTATTTCATTTAATTTAAATAAATTTAAACCTGCTATGCTATGAGCATAGCATTTATACTCATTTAAACCTGGAAGTTCTTCATACAGACGAAATCAGAGAATCAATTCCTATTCCTTCCTGTAATTAGAATAGTTCAGTGTAGATGTTCCTTAGTCCAAAACACAAACAATACCTTATTTACAAGCTCTGAAAAAGGCCTCACAGTTTAGATAAATGTTTAAAGTTGAATACTTTGCCATGTCCTAGGTAAAGGAAGCAGTGATTGGGCTATGAAGTGATGGTTGATAACATTTAGCCATCACTGCACTAAAACAGACAAATAAAAGTTAATAAGTGATCTTGAATGTGGATTTTGTTTGAAAATAAAGGTATTCTTAGGTTGGCCAAGATGACAGGAAAAGATAATGACAAATGTTGGAGGGGATGTGGGAAAACTGGGACAGTGATACATTTTTGGTGGAATTGTGAACATATCCAAGCATTCTGGAGAGTAATTTGGAATTATGCTCAAAAAGTTATCAAACTGTGCATATTGATCCAGCAGTGTTTCTACTGGGATTATATCCCAAAGAGATCTTAAAGGAGGGAAAGGAACTCACATGTACAAAAATGTCTTTGGCAGCCCTTTTTATAGTAATAAAAAACTGGAAACTGAGTGGATGCTCATCAATTGGAGAATGGCTGAATAAATTGTGGTGTAGGAATGTCATGAAATATTATTGTTTTGTAAGAAACAACCAGCAAGATGATTTCAGAGAGATTTGGAGAGACCTCCACGAATTAATGCTAAGTGAAATGAGCAGAACTAGGAGATTGTTATACATAGCAAGAAGACTATACAAAAATCAATTCTGATAGACATGGCTCTCTTCAACAATGAGATGATTCAAACTAGCTCCATTTGTCCAGTGATGAAGAGCCATCTACATCCAGAGAGAGAACTGTGGGAACAGTGTGGACCATAACATAGCATTTTCACTCTCTCTCTTGTTATTTGCTTGCATTTTGTTTTCTTTTTCAGTTTTTTCTTCCTTTTTGATCTGATTTTTCTTGTCCAGCAAGATAACTGTATAAATATGTATACACATATTGGATTTAATATGTATTTTAACATATTTAACATCTATTGGACTGCCTGCCAGTTAGGGGAGGGGGTGAGGGGAAGGAAGGGGAAATTTGGAACAAAAGGTTTTACAAGGGTCAATGTTGAAAAAAATTACCCATGCATATGTTTTGTAAATAAAAGGCTTTAATTTTAAAAAGGGGGAAAAAAAGAAAAGAAAAAGAAAAGAAAGGTATCCTTGTTTACATTTTAATTCCCAAGTACTTTCCTTACAGCTTTTGTCCCTATTCAATTTCTTCATGTAAAATGAATCAGTCTTTTAAGTTAAGATCCAAGAAAATGGTTAGTTTTAATATTTCCCCAGCCAAATTATTCCACTTATCTTCTGGTAAAGACTTAAAGAGAGTCTGTTTCCATAAATGTGTGATCAAGAGCTTCTTTCTCTACTTAGTTAAGAATTATCTAAGATCTTCTTGTATCATCTTGTATGATCTGTTATTTGTTGGCTTGCCATGTGCTCACAAAAAGCTTTAAATCAGATGCTGAGCCATAACTGAGTTTGTGTAGAGCCCTGAACCCAAAATCCTGGGAGAAAACAGTATCCTCTAAACCATTAGATATGCTTCCATGTAGCCACCACTAAGGGGAGAAATTGTTGTTGAGTAGGGCCTCATTTTCTTTAACATTATCAACATTTATTTTCCAGTTGACACCAACAGGCAGAGGCACCTTCCCTGAACCATCAGTTTTGCTTCCAGCCCAGCCCGCACAGCTATCATTCAGGAAGGCAGCTCCCGTGGAGAAGAGCCTAGACATCCCTGCCAACTGTTAACCAGCTGACATACATGGGACAGGCAAGGTATCCTAGATGGAAGCAAGGCATTTTGATGGAAAGACTAGCTATTTACCTAGTCAAGTCAACCACCAATATCACTCTGATTACTATGTCCCCTTAATGAAGTCCTGGGTCACTAAGTGCATTTAGCTGTGAATGCCTGAGATACTGATATAATTACTACCTGAGACAAGTAGGAAAGGGCATTGATGGAAATCAGCTCAACCTTATAGTCCCACCCCCTATGAAGGTCTTAAGTGACCCCCCTACCTTACTATATACAGAGAACCAAGTTATGTCAAACCCCTGAGGTTAAATTTCTCCTATAAATCTGTCCATGGTTCATGTCATCTTTGCTGAATCCTTTTGGGTTAGCTCCCCATGGCATTCTGCCTCATTATGACTTTCTTCCCAATCTCTTCCCCATGTCTCACTGATAGTGTTTTTCTTCTTATCCCATCCTCTCCCCGAACCCAGTATCTAACTCATAGTATCTAACTATATGCTCTCCCAAATCTATTTCACATTTACGATTCCTGGTGTCAAGTATATCTTTTCATTTTATCTTTAATATCCTCTCATAAATAAACCTACTTTCTGCCAAAGAGAAAGGCCATTGTGAATTCTTCACATGACTAATTCCCAACATTTGGTACCAATTGCTCTTTTCAATCTCATTATTTGTTTCCTACATTAATCTCAACATTTGGTAGTGAACCTCAGACCCTGAAGGAGACAGCCCAAGGCCACAAACCAAGACCCTTTGGAATAGCAATGTTTCCAGCCAAGTACCTGCAGCCCTTCATTCTGTGAAGCAACACAACAGATGTGTTCTAGTAACAGCTATTGCATGTGCTTCAGCCCCATTTTTTGAAAACCCAAAAATAAAGTCCTTGACTGTCAAATAGTCCAGGATAAAAAACTGATATGACTTTTAATTTCTCCTGGTCACTATGTGTCTATGAAGATGTGGTACCACTGTTTTTTCAGTCTCTTGTGTTAATTCTTTCCTGATGTTAAATGAACAAGAATTGAAAATGGCATAAAAATGGGTAACCACTTTGCAAGTTTCCAAACATCAGAAGAGGTCTCTGTAATAATGGGAGTTGGTAGCAATCATAGCCAATTCTAATGAGGATCCTACCTAGGAAGCAAGCTTCCAGCCCAAACTAGTTATAGTCAATGACTTGACCAGAACACTATTGCCCTTACTTATTAGGCTAATTGAATATTAAACAACACACCCTGTAGGGGGAGTTTTCTGTCATTTTTGAACATGGGATATATGATGAGGGAGAGGGAACATGTTTACATATATTTAGGGGAAATATGTATTGAGCATCTTTCTTCAGAAAGATTGTAACCCAGAAGAGAACGAACCAATCTAATCTCTGAAGGGAAGGATTGTGCAGCACTAGCAAGTATAAAGCTTCTCTTACTTCTCTGCTCATCACTCCCTCTTTCCAAAGAGAAGTAGAATCTGCTTCTGTCTAAAAAACATTAAGACAATTTCTTAAGATTCTTCTTTAATAAATTTCTCTCAATAGCTAATTTTCAGTGCCAAGAATGTATTTCTAACACACTGTAAAATATGTTTTATACATTTCTGAGTTTCTGAACCTTATTTGTGTTATCTGCAGCTTCTGAAAAACTTCCCAAAATTTCCCTTTAATTTTCCCACTGAACTACGATATAGCAAAACCTTGATGGGGAAAATCAAGTTTTGAAAGGGTTAACTTGTAGCACTTAGATTCTATAGATGCCTGGGGTGGTGGTAAGGAGTCCCTCTCATTTTCACATGGAAACCTATTTGATCAGTAGGGACACATGATTGTACTCAATGTCTTCAAAATCTACCAAGGGTCCAGACAATGATCCTGTGAGATTTTAAGCTTTTGAGAGATCAGAAAGCCACTTTCTAGACCTCTAGAAAGTTATGTTCAAGGAGGAAGAGTTGAGTCTTGTCCTACCCCCAGACCCATCAAGTACTTTGTATTTTTTCTTAATCCACATTGAGGGGGAAGGGTAAAATCCTAATATTGTTCCTGGAGGCAATGGTTATTTGCATAATTTCTTATCTAAAGGCCTGGAAGATTTCAATTCTCCACTTTTCAATCCCTAGGTTTCTTTTGTTCTCCTATAAACGTGAGTAGGCAGAGGAGAGGCAAAGTCAGGTCATGGCCTACTTTGCCAGCTCAACTGATAGTCTGAAGATCTTATGTGAAGATGAAGTCCAAGAAGGACCAAAAAGGGCTTTGGTGCATACTCTTACACATGAATAATAGCAATACCTGATTAATGAGAAAGAGAGGTGCAAGCCTGAGGCCATAGGCTTCTAATTGGTCTTTCTACCCTTCTCATCAGGCCACCTTCCAGTCATTAGCCAAAGTGATGTTTGTAAAAGCACAGGCCTGACCTTGTCATCCTTCTATTCAGTCAACTTTAGCGGTTCCTTATTACCTCCAGGATAAAATATAAAAATTCTTTGTTTGACTTTTAAAGCTTTTTATAATCTTCAGACCTTTCCACTCTCCCCTTCCCATAATTTGACCTAATGACATTAGCTTTCTTTCTGATTTTGGCACCAGATATGTTATCTTCAGAGATCATATCTACTCCATTCCAATACCATAATATTCATTTTAGTGATGGTCCTCTATTCCTAAAATATTATCCCTCCTCATCTTTTCTTTGGCTTCTCTGGATTCTTCCACACTTCCACCTTCTGGAAAAGGTCTTTCCCAATTCCCTCTAAATTCAATTAATTGTAAATGATTAATAAGTGTACATCTTTTTACCTATGTGAGATCTGAAGGGACTCCCTACTATCATGGTCATTGACATTTAGATCATTCGACATCTTAAAATCAATATCCCAAATAAAACTTAAACTTTTTTTCTAAAAATTCATTTCCCTAAATCCATGTTTCTATTTAGGGCACCATCATCCTAATCAGCCCTTACAATCTGGGAATTATTTTCAATCTTTCACTCTTCCTCACCCCCAAATCCAATTTAAAGTTGCTAATTCTTGTTTCTACTTCCACAACATCTTTTGCTCTGCTTTTTCTCTTTACTCACATGGTTATCATTCTAGTTCAAGTTCTCATGACCTCTTGCCACTACAATATACCTTGCCTTCCAATTAATCTCCCTGCCTCACATTTTCCTTTTCTAATTCCATTGAGGAATTCAGCCACTGCTAAAGTAACAAAGTAATACAGTCTAACCATGTGATTTTTCTGCTGGAAAACCCTCAAGTGCTCCTTGGTACTGATGAGCTTGATGAACTTTGTATTCCATAATTTTAGTTCTCTTGAGATGTCAATCTAAAAGCTCAGCAGGGAGGATAACTGATAGGATTATAAGTGGACCTGTTGACTTTTATTTTGTTTAAATGAACTTTATTATAGCCCTACCCCACATGGAGGTCTCCAGTAGAATTCTTAACGTTGACAAAACTATCATAACTCCACAGTTACTATATCCAATCAGAAAACCAATTTATGATGTCAAATCTCTTTGTTATATTTCCCCTATTAAAGATCCACTCTATTATAATTCCCTTGCTAACTTTTAAAGATGATAAATCCCTTTCAGGCTTAGCTTGTCAGTCAGTATCATAATCCCACCTCATGGCATCTTTCCCCTTAATGGTGTCTTCTTCCTGGTCACTTCTAGGAAACTTGTCTTCTCCCTTGTTAATTGCTAAAATTCCTTTCCTTGCTAAAAACCCTTATGGATTTAGCCCACATTTATCAACTTAATAAAATTTTTGCCTCTTGATTTGGAGGATGTCTTAGCCTGCAAATTCTTTTGAGACACCCATGATACCAGCCCATAACTCCAATAAACTTTCGGAGTTTTATCCCATAGCCCATCATTTTGGTGAGTCACCTCATTATTTTGATGGCTGCATCTATGGGGAGAGTCAAGCTGTACTTATAACCTCAACAATGATTGTAAGACAATACAGAGCCTTTCATTGCCAATTAAAGTTCTTCACAAATTAGCTTCATAAATTATTTTCCCTCATGTACTTATATTCTAGGCAAATTGGCCTGTTTCTTGTTGCTTATATAGCGCATTACATCTACTGTTTCTATGCTTTTGTATAGTCTTTCTTTCCCTCAGAACTGGAATGCTTTCTGCCTTCATTTTTGCTTCTTAGACACTCTTCTTACAAGGTAACTTTTCTGATGTCCTAATGTTGAAGTTACAGAGAACACTCAGACTCTCCCTGTACAAGCCACCAAAATGATGAGGTTAAGGGATGTTGATTCTGAAATGTATATTGGAGTTATGGGCTAGTGTCACCAGGTGTCTCAAAAGGATTTGTAGGCCTAAGCCTACACTTGGATCTTTTCCAAGTGAAGATGCAAAGATTTATTAGTTACTAACAGCAGGCTAAATCTATAAGGCTTTTTTTTTTTAGCAAAAGAAAAGGGATTTTAGCAATTAACACCGAGTCTAAGATACCATTGGGGAGAAGATCCCCATAAAGGTGTGTGTGGCAAGTGGATTATTATGCCATTAATTGGCAAGATAACTATAAATTAGCATGCTAAAAAGAGTTAGCCAGGGAATTACAGTAGAATATGTCTTTTATAAGGGAAATATAATCTTGGAGTTTTGACATCATTACTTGGCTTTCTGATTGGATGCAGTAACTATAGAGTTATGATGGTTTTGTCAGTGCAAAGAATGCAGCTAAAAATTCTACCAGAAACTATGCTCAAAAAGTTATCAAACTGTGCATACCCTTTTTTTTTTTTTTTTTTTTTAATTTAATAGCCTTTTATTTACAGGATATATACATGGGTAACTTTACAGCATTAACAATTGCCAAACCTCTTGTTCCAATTTTTCACCTCTTACCCCCCCCCGACCCCCTCCCCTAGATGGCAGGATGACAAGTAGATGTTAAATATATTAAAATATAACTTAGATACACAATAAGTATACATGACCAAAACATTATTTTGCTGTACAAAAAGAATCAGGCTCTGAATTATTGTACAATTAGCTTGTGAAGGAAATCAAAAATGCATGTGTGCATAAATATAGGGATTGGAATTTAATGTAATGGTTTTAGTCATCTCCCAGAGTTATTTTTCTGGGCATAGCTAGTTCAGTTCATTACTGCTCCATTAGAAATGATTTGGTTGATCTCGTTGCTGAGGATGGCCTGATCCATCAGAACTGGTCATCATCTAGTATTGTTGTTGAAGTATATAATGATCTCCTGGTCCTGCTCATTTCACTCAGCATCAGTTCGTGTAAGTCTCTCAGGCCTTTCTGAAATCATCCTGTTGGTCATTTCTTTTTTTTTTTTTTTAATTTGAGGTGATTTTTTTTTTTTTTTTAATAGCCTTTTATTTACAGGATATATACATGGGTAACTTTACAGCATTAACAATTGCCAAACCTCTTGTTCCAATTTTTCACCTCTTACCCCCACCCTCCCTAAATGGCAGGATGACCAGTAGATGTTAAATATATTAAAATATAACTTAGATACACATTAAGTATACATGACCAAAACATTATTTTGCTGTACAAAAAGAATCAGACTCTGAATTATTGTACAATTAGCTTGTGAAGGAAATCAAAGATGCAGGTGTGCATAAATATAGGGATTGGGAATTCAATGTAATGGTTTTAGTCATCTCCCAGAGTTCTTTTCTGGGTATAGCTAGTTCAGTTCATTACTGCTCCATTAGAAATGATTTGGTTGATCTCATTGCTGAGGATGGCCTGATCCATCAGAACTGGTCATCATCTAGTATTGTTGTTGAAGTATATAATGATCTCCTGGTCCTGCTCATTTCACTCAGCATCAGTTCGTGTAAGTCTCTCCAGGCCTTTCTGAAATCATCCTGTTGGTCATTTCTTACAGAACAGTAATATTCCATAATTTTCATATACCACAATTTATTCAGCCATTCTCCAACTGATGGACATCCATTCAGTTTCCAGTTTCTAGCCACTACAAAAAGGGCTGCCACAAACATTTGTTGTGCATACCCTTTGATCCAGCAGTATTACTACTGGGCTTATATCCCAAAGAGATATTAAAAAAGGGAAAGGGACCTGTATGTGCAAGAATGTTTGTAGCAGCTCTCTTTGTAGTGGCCAGAAACTGGAAACTGAGTGGATGCCCATCAATTGGAGAATGGCTGAATAAATGTGTATAATATTATGGAATATTTGCTAGAAATGACCAACAGGATGATTTCAGAAAGCTTGAACTATGAACTGATGCTCAGAATGGCAGGACCAGAAGATCATTTCTTCACAACAATACTATGATGATCAATTCTGATGGACCTGGCCATCTTCAGCAATGAGATGAACCAAATCAGTTCCAATGGAGCAATAATGAACTGAACCAGCTACACTCAGTGAAAGAACTCGGGGAGGTGACTAAGAACCATTACATAGAATTCCCAATCCCTATTTTGCCATAGCCTGCATTTTATTTCCTTACAGCAATATGTACAATATTCAGAGCCCAATTCTTTGTTCAGCAAAATACAGTTGGACAGGTAAACTTATTTTGTATTTAATTTATACTTTAATATATTTAATATGTATTGTCATCCTGCCATCTAAGGGGATGAAGAAAAGGAAAACTGGAACAAAAGGTTTGGCAATTGTCAATGCTGTAAAATTACCCATGCATAACTTGTAAATAAAAAGCTATTAAAAATTTAAAAAATAAAAATTCTACCAGAAATCTCAACCTGGAAGCTGTAATAGAGGTCTACTTGAACAAAAGGCTTAATCATAATCAAAAAGTTTACTTATAATCCTATAGGTACTCCTCTCAGCTTGTCTCTGGGAGTAGTGAGGCTTCCATATTGCATACCGTATGCAATATGGGGTCCTCAAACTATGGTCTGTAGGCCAGCTGCGGCAGCTGAGGATGATTATCCCCCTCACCCAGGGCTATGAAGTTTCTTTATTTAAAGGCCCACAAAACAAAGTTTTTGTTTTTATTATAGTCCAACCCTCCAACAGTCTGAGGGACAGTGAACTGGCCCCCTATTTAAAAAGTTTGAGTAACTCAGGCTCTCTCTGTCAATGTCCATCTAGCTACCCAGGACCTAATCACTAATTGTTTGTGCTCCTTACTTATTTTGCCTTTACTTTATAAATATCTGCTTTTTCCTCAGTATTTATTTCCTCCTGGAAGGCTATAAAGTCCTTGAAGATGAAGAATTATTTTGTTATTGCATTTTTAGCTTTAGCATCTAGTATAGTGACCGGCATATAATAGGCACTTAATATATGCTTGTTGAATGGAATTTTTTTTTAATTACTAACTGGGGGACATCAAGAAAAGTTATTGGAAGGTATAGCATTTAAATTATTCTTTAAACTATAATGCTGGAGAAACTGAGGCAGGATAGAGATTAGAGCGTTTTTAATATTTTATTTGGATTTCTAAGAGGAAGAGATCGTCCTGGGGGCATGCTGTCCCCAGAGCTGCTGATGTCCAAAGCATCCAGCAGTGAATGTGAGTTCTCAGACATATTTATACACAGTAACTAAACAAAAGCAGGAGGGTGAAGTCCAAACTCTGGTGAATAAGAATTTCCAGGCAGGAACCATCAATACAGTTCTGACAGGTTGGAGGTTATACCATAAATTTTAACAAACTGGGAGTTAAGGAGGTGTCCAGCTTAGAGCCAGGAAGTCTGAAGTCCCCCTTATCTTGACTTTACACATTGACATTTTATAACCTTAGAGTTCGTAGCCCTGAGTTATATCAGTCTTAATGAACGGGAGTGGGGGAGTGGGGCAGAACAATTAGGGAAACTGAGGCAGAACAATTTAGAGAAACTGAGCCAGAACAATTTAGGGCAACTAAGGCAGAACAATTTAGGGAAACCAAGGCAGGACAATAAAGGGGAACTGTGGCACAACAAACTATGAATAGGGATTCAAAAGTTAAAAAGGAATGGTGAGGACATTTCATGGATAAAAGACCCTATAGACAGAAGCAGGGAAGCAGAAGGGAAGAAAATAAACATTTACTTAGCACCTATTATGTGCTAATTAAATGTTTACAAATATTGTTCATTTGATCTTCATAATAATCCTCCAAAGTAGGTGCCATTATCACCCTCATTTTGCAGTTGAGGAATCTGAGGCATTCAGAAATTAAATGATTTGCCCAAAGTCTCACAGATAATAAGTAACTGACACGATTTGAGTAAGCCCTTCCTTACTCCAGGCCTTTGTATTATTTGGCTGCTACGGAGAGCCTCTGTGGGTAATCCCTCAGATAATCCTTTCAGTGTATCAGTTACTAAATGAAAAAAGTTCTTTGGGGCAGTGTGAACAATAATCGCAGAGGTTGTTATGTAATAGACATAATTGGACAGAGGTATAGCCAGAGATAATGAAGATCTAGAAGGGACAGTTTGATGAGGTCTTCAGTGTTAGTGTGGTTAGCAGAGGGCTGGATAAAAATTAATCCCTGAGGCTGACAGGGAGAGGACACTGATAGAAGTCAGTTTAGTTCTATGATTCCACCTTTTGGGGAGGTGGTCTAGTCTGAAATCTAAGTTGTCAAATCCCTGAGACTCATCCTCCATAGAGGTCTCAAGCAGTTTCATTTTGCCATGTTATGTTAGAAATCCCAGTCATGTCCTGTTATGGGCCAGAACTCCGAACCTGAAAAAAGGATCCTGACAAAGTACTAAGACAGTAGAATTGATAAAGACAATGATAGTTTAATACATGTACTTAGTACTTACTATAGTTCTACAAGATTCACAACTATGATAAGAGAGCATATAAGCTCGGACAAACTCAGTCAGGGACAGAGAGGCAGAGAAGACAAAGGACTGGAGGCAGGAGCTTAAGCTCTCAGAACCAAGGGAAGAAATTCAATTCGATCTTGAATTTTCCTGCTGGCTGGCCTGGCCTTCTGTCTTCCCCCACTAAGACCAAGGCCAGACTGAAAGGCTTTCCAGAAAGCTGCCCAGCATCAGGCAAAGAGACAATAAAGGATGGACTTTAACACCCTAGCTACTCTTCTGGTGATTACTGAACTGAAACAAAGGCTGCTCCAGAGACCCCAAAAAACCGAAACAGAGAACATTACAATGTCTCTGAGGTTAAATTTTCTCTAAAAAATCTACTTATGGGTCAGCCAATGGCTACTGTCTTCCTTTGGGTCAGTCTGCTATGGCATTATGTCTTGTGGCATCTTTCCCCCTCCCTCTTCCCCCATGCCATGACCACATGACTACATCTCTCCTAACTCCACTATGCTTCTCAAAACTCCACTTTTCCTTCTTACAGCTAACTCTTTTAGGGTAGTAAGCCCCTTTCAGGATTTAGCCTGCCAGCTAAGGAAATGCCCTAACTTCATGGGGTTCTCTCTTACTACTGGGTAATTGTGAGTTCACTGAATAATTTGTCTTTCATATGCTCTCTCAACTCTTTCATATATTTTTTTATTATACCTTTTTATTTAGATGTTATATGCATGGGTAATTTTATAGCATTGACAATTGCCAAACCTTTTGTTCCAATTTTTTCCCTCCTTCCCCCTACTCCTACCCCAGATGGCAGGTTGACCAATACATGTTAAATATGTTAAAGTATAAATTAAATACAAAATAGTATACATGTCCAAACAGTTATTTTGCTGTACAAAAAGAATCGGACTCTGAGATATTATACAATTAGCCTGTGAAGGAAATCAAAAATGTAGGTGGACAAAAATAGAGGGATTGGGAATTCTATGTAATGGTTCTCAGTCATCTCCCAGAGTTCTTTCACTGGGTGTAGCTGGTTCAGTTCATTATTGCTCCATTGGAACTGATTTGGTTCATCTCATTGCTGAATATGGCCAGGTCCATCAGAATTGATCATCATTTAAGATTGTTGTTGAAGTATATAATGATCTCCTGGTCCTGCTCATTTCACTCAGCATCAGTTCACGTAAGTCTCTCCAGGCCTTTCTGAAATCCTCCTGCTGGTCATTTCTTAGCGAACAATAATATTCCATAATATTCATATACCACAATTTATTCAGCCATTCTCCAATTGATGGGCATCCACTCATTTTCCAGTTTCTGGCCACTACAAAGAGGGCTGCCACAAACATTCTTGCATATACAGATCCCTTTCCCTCCTTTAAAATCTCTTTGGGATATAAGCCCAGTAGTAACACTGGTGGATCAAAGGGTATGCACAGTTTAATAACTTTTTGAGCATAGTTCCAAATTGCTCTCCAGAATGACTGGATATATTCATAATTCCACCAACAATGTATTAGTGTCCCTGTTTTCCCATATCCCCTCCAACATTCCGCATTATCTTTCCCTGTCATTCTAACCAATCTGACAGGTGTGTAGTGGTATCTCAGAATTGTCTTAATTTGCATTTCTCTGATTAATAATGACTTGGAGCATCTTTTCATATGGCTAGAAATAGTTTTAATTTCTTCAGCTGAGAACTGTCTGTTCATATCCTTTGACCATTTATCAATTGGCAATTCTCATATTTACTATTCCTAGTATCTATTGGATTCTTTCATGTTATCTGTAACCCTTTCCCCTAAATAAATCTACCTTTGCCAAAAAGAATCATCATTATGAATTCTTCACATGACTGAACCACAACTTTTGGTGCCTACCACCATCTAGTCCTCAAACTACAGCTGCAGGCCAGATGCAGCAGCTGAGGACATTTATCCCCCTCACCCAGGGTTATGAAGTTTCTTTATTTAAAGGCCCACAAAACAAAGTTTTTGTTTTTACTATAGTCCGGCCCTCCAACAGTCTGAGGGACGTGAATTAGCGCCCTATTTAAAAAGTTTGAGGACCCCTGAATTCTAGTGTTTACATCACCCATATCATTTTATTGCTCAAGTCCATCACAGTAACTGGAAAAGATAATTCCCCTTGCTGAATGGAATCAAAATTTTATTCAATTACTAACTGGGGGACTTTAAGAGAAGTTTTTGGAAGGTATAGCATTTAAATTATGCTTTAAACTGAATAGGGATTTAAAAATCAAAAAGGAATAATGAGGACATTCCATGCATAAAAGACCCTATAAGCAGAAGCAGGGAAGCAGTATTTACTCAGCATCCACTATGTGCTAAATAACTCTTCTACCTAGGAGAAAGCGCTACCTTATTGAGGTTCCTGTGATTCATTCCTTTTGTGCTCACTTGATGACACAGCAAAATATTAGCTACTTCCATGATTGACTGAAGATAAATTCATAAAATGAATAACTATACCGTACAGGACAGTGATTCAATGCCATCATTGGTCCTGCCCATTGGGTAGCTCATTTGTATGACTTTAGGTAAGGTGTGATGGGTGGGAAAGGACTGGAAAGAACACTTAAAAGGGCAATTGTCTTACTTGAAAAAAATCAGTGTGCTTTAAGAAAAGAAAGTACAAAAATGCCTACAAAGCCCCCATTTCCCAATTGAGTTTGAAAGGAAAAAATAGAGGATGGGGACAGCCCAACCCCCAACAGATTCTGTCATAAAGGTACGTCTGAATGCCTGGATGGAACTGAGTGCCAAGGGAAGGAAACACCACAGGCAGCTGTGTCAGACAGCCCTTGAAGTTCAAACGTTTCAGGTTCTCTTCTAAACTTAGCAGCCTTCTGTAAGCATGTGCTCTAGAGTTACAAAACAAGTTTTTCCGTGGCCATTATATAAGAAGATTAAGAGATTCTCTCTACTTCTTCCCTCCTGGGACTCAGAAAATGACCCCTGGGCAAATGACTGGTTTGGATTATGCCTAATGGGAACTCCTGAGAACTAGCCCATCCCTTTTTCTTCCTTTATCTTATCTGGGGAGTCTTAAACATAAACTAGGTCTAATCCAAAACTAGAAATAGGTGCTTCCTTATTAAGATTCCTATCTTTCACACCTCCTTCTCAGTGCTGGTTGATATCGTAAGACTTTAGCTGTCTAGAATAACCTACTATAGTTTCATTCATAAAGCTTCCCCTTAAGTGGACACATACGCACACACAGAATTTGGAGTGTTAAAGAAAAAATGAAGAAAAAGTAAGAAGCCATTCCATTGGCTTGGGTGTGACCCTGACTTTTTGAACCAAGCCTCTATTTGCTGCATCATCCTGGAACTTCCCTCTTGCCTAGGGCCTCTTTGCCCAGAACAATGCTCTGCATGCCTAACCCCTATCTCCTATAGCTGAATTCTTTCCAGAGCCTCCATTTTGTGGAGAAGCCTAGTTCTACCTATCCGACCCTCTGCACTTCTACTCACTACTTTCAACTCCCTCCACCTTTAACTCTAGCTTTTCAGCTCCTTTTAGTATGGTTTCTTCCTTCATTATCATGTAAGCCCTTGAGAGGCTTATACCAACTTTTTCTTTTTTCTGTTGGCACATAATAAACACTTAACAAATACTTGTGGAAAGTTGTTGTGTGTATGTTGCATGTGCACATGCTGTTTTATTGTATCTATATAAATTGTGTGCCCACTTGTGTCAGTTTAGAGGTAGCTCTTAGGGAGGTAAGAATATTCCACCCTCTTCTCTAGCTGAGAGGGAACAAAGGCTCTTGGGGCCAGAGGTGGGGCCAGAGGAGGGTTAGGATGCAGGATTTACTGGATTAGAATGAAATCTCTCCCTTAAATACTATTCATCTGGGGAAATACTTTTTAGGTTCAAAGTACATTCCTGATTGTCATTCCTTAATGGGAAAGGAAAACTCCAAACTAGACCCAATATAGTACTCCTTTTTCACCAAATACCATTCTATAATGAATACAAAATAAATGATTCGGTCGTGAATAGTGGGTTTGGTGAGCAGAAATTGAAGAACTGATAAAATTCCCAGGAACCAGCAAGAAGGCTCTGATAATCAAGATCAAATATCTTATCTCTTACCCCTCCCACTGTGCCTTGTGAAGTCTCTCTTGACCCCACTTCTCCTTATAGCTTACTAACTCTTTTAGGATCCTAAGTCTCTTTCAGAATTTAGCCTGTCAGTTAAGGGCATGCCCTAATCAGGGGGTGTTTCCTTTCTCCTGGTAAAGGGCAAGTTCTACTAAGGAACTTGCCCTTTTCATCAGTAATTATTAAAATCCTTTTCTATGTTCTCCCAATTCTGATTCATATTTACCATTCCCAATATCTATTTTATCCCTTTATTTTGTCTGTAACCTTTTCTAAATAAACCTGCTTTTTGCCAAAGAGAATGGTTGTTGTGAATTCTTCATATAACTGAACCCCAACATTTGGTGCCTATCATCATTTAGTTTCTTCATCAGCCACATCAGTAAATAGCAAAACAGAATTCATATGCGACGATATATCAGGCAATATAGATTGAATGAGCTATCTTTTGGGGGAAAAGATAACTCAGCTTAACCAAGACAAAAATTGCCCAAAGTCTCTAAGGGTAAGAAGTTGGAAATAGGGACATGATAGAGACTAACAACTTCTCCACATATTGGCTTCTTCCTAGAATCTTTATGGATTTAAAGATCTTCTCTCTTGATGCTTGAAACCAGAACACTACAGATTTGTCTTCTCTCTACCTTTCATAAACTCTGGACACACACAGATATGGGGCATTGCATAATCAATCTCTACCTGTAAGGAAAGAGTCTAATATAATTGACTCTTTGAATCAAAGATTATCTTTGTTTCCTTCCTTCCTATCTCTATCTATAGGCAAAGGAAAGGATTAGAGCTGTAGTCACATTCAAATAGAAATGGGGACATTAAACCTTACATAAGGATTCCTATGGGCATATATTGACATATTTTCCAGTTAAATTTTCATGTTTGACAGTATTGCAGGCCTTGTGTTTGACATCTTTGAAATATATGACAATGACTAGACCCTTCCAACGTGGGCCATCTGAGAGTCCATAAAGTTTAAAGAAAAACAATAAAAATCTTTCTTACTCATGAGTCAACAAAAACATGTGGCTGGCTGAATTTGTCCTGCAAACTGTAGCTTACCAACATTGCTTTAAATTTACCTGTGCCATTTAAAATAATTTAATTTGCAAAAAATACAATTTACATCTTTCCCCACCCCAAATTCATGTCTTTATGTTCCTTCTTTATCTGATTTAAGCTTAAGCTTCTACTAGGAATGGAAACAGCCTAAAACAGACAAGGTAACCTCCAAGGGACTAAAGAGTGTCATTGGTTCATTGGTTTTACCTCTATACCATCTCTGACATCCTTTCTCTCCACTTATACTACAATGACCACTCCTATCACAATCATCCTCCTTCAGACTATCATCACCTTTTACCATCTTACCTGGAATATTGACAATAGTTTCTCTAATTGGCCTTTCTTTAAGCCTTTCTCTTTCCCAGTCCATTGTTCATAAAATTGCCAAAGGGAGATTATTAAAGTATAAATCTAACCAAGTCATTCTCAAGCTTAAGAAGCTTCCTATTGCCTTTGAAGCAGGAGGGAAACTGTTCCCTTTACTGTGTTCTCTTTTCCTTTAAAATTATCACTCTGAGATTGTGTCCCCTTTTCTGATCTCAGAGATCAGGATCTCCCAGGCTCCAAGGAGTCCAGAGACAGGACCCATTCTCCCAGGAAGTAACACTAGTTAGAGGCAAATCAACTCCCACTGCTTTTTTGAAGTTCTGAGTTCTCAATCAACTGAGAAATCCTGGTCTGATCAGCTTGGGCTGTCCCAGCCCCCACCAAGATATGCATATATAATAGGTTCCCTTAAACTCAACTCCTTGCAGAAGGCCCAAGCAATTTGCTAGGATCCTGTCCTCTGATTCTCAGGGTAAAATTCCATTTCCCCAATAGGTCTCTGCCACTATAGATGTCAGTCTCTTAGCAAACTGATTTCTATTCAACAATAAACTTTAATTTTGCAATTAATAATTCGGGAATAAGTGAATTCTTTCACTTTAAACCTACGGCCGATTAAAAGGGGATTTTTCACAACTCTCTTCCTCTTTCTTCCTCTCTCTTCCTTCCACCTTCTCTCCCTCTCCCCCTCTCTCCTCTCCCCTTGTCTCCTTTTTCTCTTCTTCCCTCCTCCTCCCTGCCTCCCCCTTTCTCACTGATCATGTTGTGATCAAAGTTATCTCAGTAAGAGACAATATCTAACTGGGAACAGAGAGAAATACACTGAGACCAAATAGAAAGTTTCCCAAGAAAAGGAGAAACACCTCTTTCCTAAAATGTGGCAATTCTCAGGTCAGATCCTAAAAAGATGGAGAAAGGCTGTTTTTCTGTTTTCTGGCTATCATACATCCATGAGCACAAGGTGTGTGTGTGTGTGTGTGTGTGTGTGTGTGTGTGTGTGTGTGTTCCTGATCAATGAAGAATGAGAGAGCCCAGGCGGCTTGAGTGAGTTCAGGAGATACAGAGGTGCCACTCCTGACCAGAGGCAAAGCCTGGAGATTAGTTAATAACACAGAAAGCACCTGTAGAGGGAATGTGGAGAGTGATTCAAAGGTGGTAATAGCTTCAGGGAGTGAGACCTCTTGTGGCAGAGAGAAGCAACAGTATTAGACACGGAAGAGTCACTGTCACTTTAAGCCTAGCAAAAAAGTATGCTTAGGAAAGCTCTTAATGAGGATTCTCTTAAAGGAGAAAAGGACTTCCAGTGACCAAGAACTGTGAAATACCCCTTTTACACATGCATCCTCTATATGTCTGTCTCACTAACATTTAACTTTTATTCCCAGACTTTGTGTGTGCAGGGCAGGGGAGAATGCATCCCTGGTTTGGTGAGGGGAAAAAAAAAAAATATATATATATATATATATATATATATATATATATATATATGTATATATAATTATCCTTACTCTATCTTCTCAGAACATTCCCTTTCTAGTAGTTACTGGAGTTTAACTGGTTGGCCAATAGTGGGAACATAATGATGGGACTCATAACTATCAGTAATAATAATAATAATAATAGCCCCTAGAACCCTGAAGAAATCTGCTTTCTGGAGTTCTGGTCTGCCAATTTGATTCTAAGTTGAGAAAGTAGATCCAAGAGAATGGCACTACACCTTATATTATTACATATACATTATATTGTATTATAGTTTCTAATGTGCATACTTTTTTTTTCCTCTATAAAACATGAGCTTCTTAAGTGCAAGGATTGTTTCTTTTCTGTCTTTTATATTTTTAGTATCTAGTACTGCCTATCACATAACAGGTATTAATATACTGTTTGCTGATTATTTATTTATTTATTGCTGGGGCAATTTGGGTTAAGTGACTTGCCCAGGGTTCACACAGGTAGGAAGTGTTAAGTGCCTGAGACCAGATTTGAATCAGGTACTCCTGACTTCGAGATTGGTGCTCTAACCATTGTACCACCTAGCTGCCCCATTATGTTTGCTGATTGTTGGGGAACTTGAGTCTATTCCAAGACTGATGGAAGGGGAAGAGCTAGGGATAGTGACTGAAGGGGAATAATATGATTTAATATATTATAAAACAGATCATCATGGCAGGTCTATTTACTTCAATAAATTCATTCCAATAAGCATTTATTAAGCTTGCTAAGTGTAAAGTCCTATGTTGAGAATATAAAGAAAAATGTGATGACAGGTTCTGCTCTCTAGAAATCTATAATTGGGCAGATGGAGAGTAGAGTTTGAACACATAAATAATTATGATAAAAGAGAAGAGATAAGTTCAAAAAGATAAGTTCAAAGTTCTAAGAGAAATAAGAGGAGGAAAGATAACATTTACCTGTAGAGGTTAAGGAAGACCTCTTAGAAGGGTGACATTTGAGTTAGTCCTTAAAGAAAGGCAGAGACTAACGGACAAAAAAGTGGGGAAAACTATCCATTCTAAGCATGTGGTGGTATAATGTGAATCAATGCACAGAAAGGAGAGGTGTAAGGACAGGGAGATCTTATAGATCATCTGATTCAAACCTTTCATTTCATATTTTAGGAAATTGAGGCCCATAGAGATGGTACAACTTGCCCAGAATGTACAGAGAATAAATGACAGAGCTAAGTTGTGGACCTAAGTATTCTATGTGGTTTCCAGTCTTTCATGAGTCCAGTTTTACGAGAGCATATGTAAATTATGTGAATGGTAGCATAAAGTAAGGATAGCCCAAGTAACTCGTTTCCAGATTGTAGACAGATTTGAATGCCAGAATGTGAATGGTGATGGGGAGTTGCTAAAGGCAAAGGTTGAAGGATGATATGACAAGAATGGTTCAAATGGAAGATGATGGTTTTGGTGCTTTTGAAGATGGGTGGGAGAAACTGAAGGCAGACAGACCAATCACTACCATAAACTAAACTTTCTAAGTGTTAGAAGAACTCTGTTGAGGGCAACAAACTTGTTACCTAAGTTGTCAAGTGTTAAGTCAGCCATAACAACTGCTTTATCCCATGGGCATCCACTCTGTTATAGTTTGGCTTAACACGGGGCTGTTTGTTACTTTTTGTTTAAATAATAACACAATTCCTTTGAGAGGTGGCTTGGTGTAGAAGATCTGTCAGAGGAATAAAGACTTGGGAGTAAGCTTTGCCTCTGATTTATGGGTAAGTCACTTAAACTTTTAGGTTGCAGGTGAGTTACTGAAATCACAGGTCCAGATCCCAGCCTTTACTATCTCATCCAAAAAGGGGAAAAAAAAGATAATTTATCACCAGTAAATTTATATCCTTGAAACTTAACTCTATACAATAATTGTTCGATGGAACACAGGTATCAATCATTCCTCCCTACTCCTAAGTCTTATTTGTCCTCAACATTCTCACCTATTCAATCATAACATGTAATATATAGACATACCACGAGGTGGCAGCAAGTTCCAAATTTTGTATGTCCTGTCCTGATTTTTTTTTTTTTTTATATTAAGGTTTTCCATATATTAAGCTGAAATCTGAATCGACTTTCCTCCCTCCCACTAACCTTAGTCTCACTTCCCGGGAGCAAATAGAACAAGTCTGATCTGCATTCCATATGATGATCTTTCTTTCAGATCTTTCAGATAACTTGTAGATAGATGATCATGTCTCCCTTAGGCCTTTTCTTCTCCATCTAAACATGTTTCTAGTTCCCACAATTAATCATCAATTGATCATGATCAATTTAGCCTTTTGGACAAGTTGGTCAATATAAAGGAAAAAAAGCAAAAAAAGCTTTGCCCTCAAGGGGCTTATATTCTATGGGAGGGAGACTATATACCTATAAAGAAATATATGAAATACATAAAGAAAGCACAAAGGTAACGTTGGAGGTAGAAAGATTTTCTTTTTAAATAGCACTTTTAATTCAATAACTCAGCAAGTATTTATCAAGCATCTATGGACAAAACACTGAGAATGTGGAAACAAAAAAAGAAATAATCCCTGAATTCTAGAAGCTTATGTTCTACTGAGAGAAGGGATATGAGTAACAATATAAAAATAAGTAATTTTAGAAGAAAGGGAGTACTAATAACTGTTGGGTTAAAAAGTGCTTTGTATATATGATTTCATTTGCTCCTCAGAACAATTCAGTGAAGAATATATCATTATTATACCCATTTTATAGGCAATGAAACTGAGATGTGGCTTGCCCAGTTTCACAAATCAGATGGTAATAGGGAAACAGAGGCTCTATATAGTTAAGTGATTTGCCTAGGTTCAAAACTAGGAAATGTATGAAGCAGATCTCAAGTCCAATCAGTTCTTTCTGACTCCATGGCCAGTGTTCTCCCCAAAGATGTCACAATGCCTCCCAAGAGATGCATTAGCATATGACATGCATTTGATGGATAAGAGCCTACCAAAACATATTCAGGTCAGAAAATATTATAATTATCTTTCTTGCTTTTAAGATATCTGAATTTTAATTCCTGAGCAGTAAATCCTAAGCTGATTCATCCTCTTCAAAGAGAGGTCAGGCTAAAACTCCACAGTCACGATGACATTATGAATGTCATTGAGTGTGTTTTTAATTATATTTCTTTTTTTTTAAATTATAGTTCTGATTGAAATTTCTTATTTTAAAAGAAACCCTTGTGATGAAAACCTTATTTGAAAGAAAATAAAGGTAAAAAAGAATGAACTCTGAACAATGTATCTTCTGGTTGCTGATAGAAAACACAAAGTAAACTTTCATAATAGTTAGAATAATATGCTTAGGATTCTTCCTGGGCTTCTGTTCTGAGCTTTTTCTAGGTACACCCAAAAGTATGCTTTACATCCATCTATCCCCTCTATCCTTCTCTCATTCATAGCTGCTCTTTGGGGACCTCAGGCCTATGGCCAGAAATGTTTTAATTCTTAAACTCTCAGTAGGTCATTTCCTCCCCTTCTTTCCTTTCAGGCAGCCTGGGGAAAGCCTCAATTTCTTCTTCTAACAGAATTCTCTTACTAAATAGGTCTTGAGAAAAATAACTTTCTATTATATCATTCTGTTTTGCCTTGCCTGGACATGATTCCTCTAGTTATTCTTTATTAACTTATATTCTCATTGAAAAGGCAGGATACCAAAGTGAAAAGTTTAAACATACACAAGCTAATTAAGGCAATAATAAGGAGCAGCTTAAGAGAGTCTTTGGATCTAGAGGACCGGTCATGATGATGCAATCTTCTATTTACAGCTCCATAAAAAACCAGAATCAACCCTTCCCAATTTCAATTCTCATTCTAGCCCATTGCTGCTTGGTCCCTCTCTACCCTAGCTCATCCAATAAATCAAATAACAAATAAGCACTTCCTTTGTGTCAAACACTGAACTTATATAAAGGATATAAAGAATTGCTGGGGATATAAAGAAAAGAGCAAAAATAATCCCTGTCCTCAAGAGTCTGAATCCCTAAGACTTTCCCAACTATCATAGCCCCCAGAGAAGAATCCAGATGCTGTCACTTCTTTTTAGCTGTTTGCTTTTGATTTGACTTTTTCCCTTACTGATGGCACCTAGTGGGAGACAATGCTTCAAGGGAAAGGCCTTTGGCCTTCTGCCCTCTTAGACTGCTATGTAGTCCCATGAATGGGCCTCAGTCCTTTGCTTCTGTGTTTGTTCTTTTTTTTTTTTCAAGCTTTCAACATTCATTTTTGTAAGATTTTGAGGTGCAATTTTTTTCTCTTCTTTCTTTCCTTCCCCCTTTCCCAAGATAATAAGAAATTTGATATAGCTTATACATATATAATTATTTAAAGTATTTCCATATTAATCATGTTATATTTTTGTTTTGTTTTGTTTTTGAGGCAATTGGGGTTAAATGACTTGTTCAGTATCACACAGCTAAGAAATATTAAATGTTTGAGGTCAGCTTTGAGCTCAGGTTCTTAACTTAGGGCCCATACTCTATCCACTGCACCATCTAGCTGCCCCATTAATCATGTAAAAGAAAAAATCCTGAGACAAGGATTCATCCATTAGTGATTCTGAGCTTGAATTTGGTGGGATCAGTATAACAGACTGATGTAGGATATGGGAGAGTTCCTGAGGTGTTGGATGAGAGGGCAGAAAGCATATTTTTTACTTACTCTTAAGCTCTTGTCTATGAGACAGATTTATAAAATTTGAAACACATTTAGAATAATTCTAACTTGGAAGTGTAGTTATGAAATGTCTCATTCTTAAATCTCGAAATAACAAAACTCAATAGACTGGAATTAAACTCCAAGTCGCATTGACTGACAGACTAAATGCATAGAGGAGTTTAACATCCTAACAGAGTTAGTTAGCTTTAAGGAGGAGAAAGAAATCATGAGGCATGAGGGAGGGGGAGAAGAAAGATACCTGAAGATAGAACAGAGTAGGCCAGCTAAACCCTAAAGAGATTCAACAAAGATGCCATGGGCCATGGGCAAATTTATAGGGGAAAATTTAATCTCAGGCGTTTGATATCTGGTTGGATACATTAAGGTAGGATTGCCCAAGACCTCTATTTGTATGGTTGAGCTGATCCCCACCAGTGCCCTTCCCTGCTTGCCTCAGGGAGTAATCTTATCAATACTTCAGGCTTTCTCTGACAACCCCAACCTAGTAACCCAGGACCTCATCAACTATTGAACTATTATGTTCTCTCTAATCTATTTCACATTCCCACTCCTGGTACCTTTATACTATTCTGATCCTATGGATTTATTCTAATAGTAACTTCTTACAAATCTGCTATGACCAAATACTCATGCCAAGGAGTACTAAGAATGAATCATGGTGGGTGGATCTGTACTTGACCTTGTGTGACTGCAATGGGGCCCACAAGAGGAGGTTATTGATCTGGGATCCATGGTGGTGACTACATTCAGAAGCATTTTCCAGCTTTCTCTTCTTCAGATCAGAAGGACTTTCTGTGCTTTCCTCCATCCAAGAAGCCAGACTAATATTTAATTTGCTAAATAAATTCATCCAAGAAAAACTAACAAAAGACAGGTTAGTACAAGTTTTCCCCACAGAAAGTTTGTTGTCCGTAAGAATTCTCAGCAGACAACAATCATAATTCCCTTCATTAAACATTTTAATCTTGGCTTATAGGTATGGTATAGTAAAAGAGCCATGGACCTAAGAGTTAGATTTCAGAACTATTTTTTTTAATAATAACTTTTTATTTTCAAAATACATGCAAAGATAGTTTTCAACATTCACTCTTGCAAAAACCTGTGCTCCAAGTTTTTCTCCCTTCCTTCCTGTCATCCCCTCCCCTTAGATATCCAGCAATCCAATATATGCTAAACATGTCCAATTCTTCTATAGGTATTTTCACATTTATCATGCTGCATAAGAAAAATCAAATCAAAAAGGAAAAAAAAATTGAGAAAAAAAATCAAGCAAACAACAACAAAAAGGTGAAAATATACACATTCAGTCCCAATAGTCTTCTTTCTGGATGCAGATGGCTCTCTCCATCACAAGTCTATTGGAATTGGCTTAAATCACTTCCTTGTTGAAAAGAGCCACATCCATCAGAGTTGATCATCACATAATCTTCTTGTCATTGTGTACAATGTTTTTGTTGGTTCTACTCACTCCATTTAGCATCAGTTCATGTAAGTCTCTCCAGGCATCTCTGAAATCATCCTCCTAATAATTTTTTTATAAAACAATAATATTCCATAACATTCATATACCATAACTTATTCAGTCATTCCCCAACCAATGAACATACACTCAATTTTCAGTTCTTTGCCACTACAAAAAGGGATGCTATAAACATTTTTGCACATGTAGATATTTCCTTTTTTTTACGATCTCTTTGGGATGCAGACCCAATAGAGACACTGCTGGATCAAAGGGACCTTTGAGCATAGTTCCAAATTGCTCTCCAGAATGGTTGGCTCAGTTCACAACTCCACCAACAATGTATTAGTGTCCAAGTTTTCTCACACACCCTCCAACATTTATCATTATTTTTTCCTGTCATCTTAGCCAATCTGAGAGGTGTGTAGTAGTACCTCAGAGTTGTCTTAATTTGCGTTTCTCTAATCAGTAATGATATAGAGCATTTTTGTCAGAGCTAATTTTGAAGTGCAGTAGATCAACATTCTCAATAGAATGTAAGCTCCTTTAGAGCAGAAGTTATATCATTTTCTTTTTGCCTTTGAGGCCACAGTGCCCATGAGAGCAAAGTGCATAACAAAATGCCTATTGAATTGTGTGACTTAGGTAACTCAACTAAGTCTCTGTATTACGTCACATGACTGTTGCAAACAAAAATTTTTTTTGTAAAGCTTAAAGTACTATGAAGAGACAGCTGTGGAATAGTGAATAGGCTTCAAGGTGAATAGGCTTCAATAGTGAACCAGGATTTAAGTCAGGAAGATTTGTGCCTGGCACATAGCTGGCATTTAGTAAATGTTTTTTCAAATATTGCCTCTGAGGTATGTTAGCTGTGCATCCCTGGACAAGTTACTGCCCTTATAAGTAGCTGAACAATTATTGATCTTCATTGGTGGTAGGATTTTCCCTTGTTCTTTACATGAATGAGATCAGAATCTGGATGAAAAGAAAAAAGAAAACATTATAGAAATGTGAATTCTCATTATTATCTGTATCTGTCTGAACTCCCTTCTGTTCTCTTTTATACATTTTGCAACATACTTCAATGAACCTTTTTTTTTTTTTTCCTGGAAAACCATCACTATTTCTTTTCCCATCTCCAATAAAATATCAGAAAACCCTTCTCTGGTAAGAAGCATGCATAGTCAATGAAAACAAATCCATACGTTGGTCATGTCTGAAAATGTATGCCTCATTATTTATTTTGAGATGATTGCCTCTGTCAGGAGGCTGGTTGCATGCTGTACCATCAATCATCAAGTGGTCTAATTGGTCACCTAAGTATTCAGAACTCTTATCTAATATTTTTCCGTGCTGTAGCCTGGAGCCATGGAAAAATCCTCAAAGTAGACTTCAGAAGAGATGGGTATTTTCCTCAATTCTGTCACTAATTCACTGTTAGACCTTGACTTAAGATATATCATTTCACCCAAGTTTCCTCATGTCTAATAAAAGAAAATTTGAAACCAGATGATTCCCTATGATTCTCTGTTTGTACTGGACTATCCTAACTGCTCTATGAGGTTCATCTTAAACAGTAAAAATTAAGAGTTATAAGGTAATTCTTCCCAGAAGTTGATATGGAACAAACACAAGTTAAAGAGAAAGAAGTGTAGATAGTGGAGTTTTGCGTTTTAGCCACAAGGTGGCAAAGTTGTGCTTCTTAGGAGCACTTTCACTTAGGCGCTTCTTTCACTATTTCGTGAAAACAAGGTTAACTAGTAAAGTGAGGTATTTTTCCTTTCTTCTTCTTCTTCTTCCTTTCTTTCTTCTTCATAAATAACATATATAATAGAGTGCAAATTCAAATACAAACAAAAGAAAAAATTATTTATAATGCCCATGCTGAAAGTTACCGTCTCTTGTTTATAGCATATTTTGATGTAAAAATCAAATTGTCTAGTTTCCATGATACCTCCCTAACTTCTTTTTCTTGGCTATACATTTTTCTGGATTTTTGCTTGCTTTTGTATTATTGTATTATGTAAATAATAAATGTAAATTTGTTGTAAATGTAATTTACATAAATAATAAGTGTAAATAAAATAAAAAACCATGATAATCAGCATGTGTTGTTCTTTTGATTTTGCGTATTTGAATTTTGTGTATTTTTTGTAATCTCAATATTTATCATTTCTTATGCAATAATGCTTAATAAATATTTCATTTCATTAATATACAAAATTTCTTTAACCATTCCTAATCTTTGGACACATAGGCTGTTTCTGGGAAATTTTTTTTCCTATTAAAATAATGCTGTTAGAAATATTCTTATGCAAATAGATCTTTGTCCTCCTAAATAATATAATGATAATGTAGTCTTAGTAATGGGCCAAAAACACGAATAACTTTGTAGCAAGAAGATTGTCCCGAGCTAAGATTTTCCTGTTGTACGAATAGGACAAAATGATTGTTTTGCTATAAACATTTGGGCATTGAATTTTATTATTTTTAACTACATGCTGCCCATGTGTTGGATATAAAGTGGTATCTTGGAGTGTTGTAATTTGAATTTTCTGATTATTAGGTGATTTTAATAACTTTTCATGTGGTTGCTTTTCTTTTTTTCTCTTTAAAATTTAATTTGCTTTATTAAAAAATTTTAGATCTAGACAATCCACAAAGCAACAAATCAAGTGCTGCTTTTACTTGTTTATATCATAGCCAAGAATCATATAAATTTATCCTGGAGAAATGTTCTGGCTAGGCCTCAGGCTAATTGATAGCAGTTTAGTTTCTAGATTTGGAACAAAATGAGACATTTGTAGGTCATTCAACATTTAACAAAAAAGATTTACTTATAGTTATTATAAGATAAGACTTGGTGATCTTGAGATTTCCTCAGTAATTTCCCCTTAAAAGAGATTATAGCTTAAAATTTAGGCATGGAAAATACCAACAGCAGTTTTTACACTATAATAGCAGAGGTGGGTATTCAATAAGGATGAGCACTAAAGACACCTTGAGTTGATTCAACAAAGCAAAGTTCCTTTGCCTGAGTTGTTCTTAAATATCTATCAGTCCAGCACCAGATTTATTCTGGTGCTCTTTAAAGCTGCTTTTTATTCAGATGACTAGGAAATGATATCAATATTCTGAGCTAATTCAATATTTTTTAGTTAATAATATTTTACTTTCCCCCAATTTACATGGAAAACTAATTTTTTTTAAACATTTATTCTTTTTTTGTTTGTTTGTTTTAGGTTCCAAATTCTATCCCTCCCTCCCTCTCTTTTTCTCTCCTTAAGACAGTAAGCAATGTGACCTAGATTATACCTGTGCAACCATGTAAAACATTTCCATATTAATCATTTTGTGGAAGATGAAGGAAGGAAGGAAGGTAGGAAGGAAGAAGAAAAAGAAAGAAGGAAGGAAGGAAAGATGGAAGAAAAAGAAAAACAGGATGCCTTGATTTGTGTTACTATATTATAGTTCTTTCTCTTTTTTCTTTGCAGCTTATTCTTTTGTTCTCTGCTATGTACTTTATATTTTATTCTTTTCCCCTCCCTTTCTACCTCCCCCAAGCAGGCTATAGTTAAGCACAGATACAGTTACATAACATACATACATACAGTGTATTTGATTTGTTGTTGCTGTTGTTTCTTGCAAAATCTTCTTTTTGATCAATGGATTTCAAAATTTCCTAGGTGTTTTCCATATAGAAATCTCTTTGAGGTGGTGATTGATGAATTTTTTTTCTATTTCTACTTTCCCTTCATGTTCTGTCACACCAAGACAATTTTCTTTTATTTCTTGCATTATTGTGTGAAGATTTTTTTTTTTTTTTGATCACAGTTTTCAGGTAATCCAATTACTCTTATATTTTCTTTTCTTAATCTGTTCTCCAGATCTGTTGTTTTTCTTATAAGATGTTTCACATTCTGTTCTACTTTTTCATTTTTTATATTTTATTTTTTTACTTCTTGGTCTCTTATAGATTCACTAGTTTCCTCTTGCCCAAATCTATTTTTTAAAGAATTATTTTCTTCTTTAAGATTCTGTAGCTCCTTTTCTAGTTGGTTAGCTCTCCCCCTCCCCCCATAATCTTGTTTTTCTTAGATTTTTTTTTTTTTAAGTATTTTCTCACTCTCTCTCATTTTGATTTTTCAAGTTCTATAAATTCTTTCTGGGCAGATAGCTATTTAATATTACTCTTTGGGATAGAAGAGGCTTTTTTTTTTTTTACCTGAAGATGAACATTCCCAATTCCCATAGTAAGTTTTTATGATTGAGTTCTTTTCTCTTTATTCATTTTTTTTAAAAAAATGAGAACTATTAGCCTAAGTATTTCTAATCCTGGAGTGGAAGGATTAATGTCTATTGTTTCACTTCAGCTCTCTCTTCTGATCTGGAATTCCAAACCAAAAGCTTCACTTTCCTGCAAGTGCCTGTGCTCAGCAGTATCCCTGCCCCACTGCTTCTGCCTTCACCGGGTTCCTTCTCTCTCAAAGCCTGTCTCAGCAGCACACCTGGGCCTGGCATTCCTAAGCAGCAGAAGTTTCCTCAGTCTTTCAGACTCAGCACCCCCCTCCCTCCCCACTCCTCTTGCTGACCAGGAAGTAATGAAAGTTCTTGTGTTTCAGTCTGGATCCAGCAAACCCCAGGGCTCCCTAGTGCTGTTTCTATGCTGGAAGTGTCTACACTTAACACCAGTTAAAATCTTGGGGTCTTATTCAGGTCTTCTAGGATTTCCAAGAGGACCCTGTTCTGCCTCAAAACTTCTTTATTTTTCACTAGTCTATGATTGTCTTGAGGTACAAATTTGTTCAGTTTGTGGGGGCAATCTGGAGATCTTGAATTTTCTGGCCTACTCTTGCATCTTCCCAGAATCCTCCCCCACCCCCACCCCGCCCCGCTTTTCATTTCTTATAGTACAATACTGTGTTGTTTTTCTTGAGAACTATCTGTTTATATTTTTTGACCACTTATCTATTAGGAAATGAATATTTTCTTGTAAAGTTGTATCAAATTTTTCTAAGAAGAGTTGTTTTGTTTTTTTGTTTTTATCAAACTTTCAGTCATTCTCCCCAATCTATTTCTTTTCTTTTTATACTAGGGACATTGTGCACTTTTTTTTTCTATATCATTGTGCACTGGCAATCCTGAGTTCTACAAGGTTTTGCTGGTGGAGCACAAGTTCTGTTAAGTTCTACAACAGTGGAAGAACTTCAAATATGGCCTTAGTGACAAGCTGCTTTCCAAAGCTTAGCCTATTTATGTAAGGGAAAGACTCATCACCAGTACCATAACCTCTTGGTGATGAATTTCTTGGGCAATTCTTTATTTCCTTATAACAAAATTAATTTTCTTTGTCTTCTGTATACTTTTCTAATAGTGGAACAGCTAGAAATTTCACATCTTTCTTTTTCTTTTTTTTAGTAGTAGTCAAAAAGACTTAGATTATTGATTCAATTTAGATTTTTTATTTACTTGGAAATAATTGTGATATTTCATGAAACAGCTTTTGCTGAATAATGAATTTGTTCTACAGTGCTTTGTGATCTTAGGTTTATCAAGCAATAATCTATTGCATTTGTTTTGTTCTAGTTGTAGGTTATCTAAATCCATAGGGATGAAAGAATTTTTTCATACTATTAGAATCTATAGATCTTTCTATTACATAAATTGGAAAATGTTTAACAGAATTTCTATTAAAATTGGGAATTTATCTACTCCCAAAAGTCAGCATAATAAATACCTTCTGATAAAAATAGAAGGATATAAGACAAATTCACAAAATTACCAATATTTCTATATATCACTAACAGAAAACCTCCCAAATTGATAAATACCATTTTCAGGAATAACAAAATATATGAAATGCTAGAGCATTAATTAACCTGGAATACACATAAGGCTTTTATGAAGATTGCTTTTAAACATTTTTTTCATAAATAAAGGAGTCATTAAGTCATTGAATATTCAGTGAATGTGGTTAGAGTAAATAATGAAGGTGGTAATAAAACTAAATGTTTATTGTACTATTAGTACAATATAGTACTATTAGTACAATAGTATTGTACTATTAATCAAAATAATAATTAAATTATTTACAGAATGAAGTCATTTAATAAAAAGTGAGTAAAAAATAAAATTTAAGTATATAAAGAGAAACTGTATATTCCAAATGAGAGGGAATGCAGCAGAAGCTATTAAATTTGGAGCCAGAGAACTCTGGGTTTGAATAAAAACGTTGACATGTATATAACATTAGTTGTGTTATAACTTCTTTAGGGCTCAGTTTCCTTATCTTTAAAATAAGAAGATTGAATAATTATTTGTTATAAGAAAAATATTTTATTTGTTGTGGGAAAGTCAGTGAATAGCAATAGAAATGTAAGAAAAAAGAAAAAACTATCTTGAAACACTAAAAAATATACAATGTGATTTTGGATATGAACAACAAAATGAAGGACTAGACATTTTCTCTGATCTTCATGATCACTCAAAACTTCCAAATATGATTTTAAAATAGAAAAATAAAATTTATTTATATTTCTTCCCACAAGTACATTTCTACCCAGAGACACATATGCATATAAGCCCACTGTCAGGCATATTTACACAAAGACAACATACATATACATACAGAGAAAGACAGGAACAGAACAAATAGTGGAAATTATTTTGGATTACTTAAGCTTTGTTCTAAAATAAGATAGCTTTTGAGCTTCTTGATTTGTCCCATGTGTCTTGATTAGCAAAGTTCCCTACTTTGAAGTTGGCTTTTTTTTTTTTTTTTTTTTTTTTTTTTTGCTATTAGAAAGAAATCAGTCAGAGAAAAGCAGCTATAACTAATTAGATTTACTTTGAAAAAGGAAGTAAAAATATTTGGAATAGCTCTAAACTTATGTCAACATAAATATGAATATTTACCAAATTTTGATCTGTGCTCCCTTACACTAAATTTATTTAGGAGAACTGGGAAGGATTTAGGGAAGGTAAAAACAGGCAACAGCAAACATAGATTACTTTATCTTCCTAGGATGGAGAAAGATTTGTCTTTAATAAATGCTTGTTGATTTAAACTGATCCCAAAGATGGGCATAATATGTAGAGCTTTGATGTATAAAATTCCAAAACTAAGGAAAGGAGTGACAAATTGTGGAGGATATTCAGAATAAAGAAAAGGATCGTCTTAAAATACATTAATCAAAAACAACTGAGAGTATTTCAGAGGAAGAAAAACAAACAAAAAATCTTATTCAGAAAAAAATCACACACAAATGAGGAAAATATAAACCTAACTTTTAGCTTTAAATAAGAATGGATTAAATATCCAACAATATGAGAGTGACATACTGTATTAGAAAATAAAATTTTATAATTACTTACAAGAAATAGATTTAAAAATCAAAGATACACACAGAATAAAAATGAAGGGTTGGGGGAAAATTTACTATGAATCAAGTGAATCTAAAAAAGTGAGTTGTTTTAGAAATGCTATCAACATCTACAAGACAAGAAAAAGAAATTAAAAGTATGATGATAGGTAAGGTGATGATAAAATTATCCCTATTTTCATATGCCATAATAGAAAATTCTGAGGAATTAGAAAATATATTAACTGAATGATGAATAGTTACAAAAAAGCAAAAAAAAAACTTCAAAGAGAGGGAGGGGGAAAGAATAGAAGGTAGGAGGAAGGAAGTATGGAAGAGAGGGAGGGAGGGAGAGAGAAAGGAAGGAAAGAAGGAAGAGGAAAAAGAGGGGGGAAAGTTCTTGAATGATTGTAACAAAACATTCCTCTGCAAAGAAGGAAGAAAGGTATATTTTCTCAACTTTTCTCCAGAGGCAACACTAGATATTATAATTATATAGCATTTAGCTTCGATTTTTAAACTTTTTCTGTGTGTTTATATTGTTATGACAGCTAAGGGTCATAATCAGTGTTGCTGGAATTAAAGTTAAGAATTGAGTTCAAAGTCTACCTCAGATATTTACAAATTCTTTGAATTTGGCCAAGTCACTTAACCTTTGTCAGCCTCAGTTTCAATATCTGTAAGGTCATTGTGAAGATCAAATAAGATAATATATGCAAAGTGCTTTGTGAACCATTAGTGTTACAGGATTTCTAGCTAATATATGATGGTTGTTGTAATTGTGTATTTTGCTTTCCTGGTTTTGTTACTTCATATTATATCAGCTCATAAGAGTCTTCCCATGCTTCTCTTAAATCTTCATAATCATTGTCTCTTTAAATTTGCTACTGACTACTACTTGTTAGACATTAAGCAAATCATTTCTCAGAGGGTTTCAGTTTCCTCCTTTGTATGGTCTGAACTAGATGAGGTGTAGCATTCCCTCTGGCTCCAACATTCTATATTCTGTGGATAATAGATGGTTGGTCTCTTTTATACATTGAGTCAAAAAGACAATAACCAAAAGCTGACAAGAAGAAGAAGGGAAAAAGGGAAGGAATAAGCAATTATATAGCACCTAATATGTTCCAGGTACTGTGCTAAATGCTTTACAATATTACCTCACTTGATCCTCAAAACAGTCTTGTAAAGTAGGTGCTGCTGTCATACCCATTTTACAGATAAGAAAACTGGCAAATAGAGATTAAGTAACTTGCCAAGGATCAAATAACTAGTAAGTCTCTGCGGTAGAATCTGAAGTCTTCCTGTCTCCAGACTTAGAAATCTGTGCCTTTCTGAATACTCCTATATCCAGTTAAAAAATCTCCTCTTCAACATGTGATTAACCAACTGAAACGAGTGACAGAATATCTTTGTAAGCTCCATACTCTGTTTCTCCAAATCACTTCTCTTATAATCATGTTATAATTTTCCCAGAAGCAGTTCCCTAACAACCATATGGAAACATGATCTCAAACTTATGCTTATGCTCCAGACTTATGGTTCTAAGGCAGTAGCTGAAAAAGTTACTTTAGGAAGGAAGAAGCATAATTACAAAAACAAAAACACACACACACACACACACACACACACACACACACACACACACAGAGACTTTTGATGTCTTAAAGGCTTTCCAAAGATTCCCAGGCTTCTCTTCTTGAAAAAAAAATTATAGAGGTCTATCTCTGTTCCTATTTTACTTTCTATTGCCAAGAAGGACTTAAAAGCAAATGGTTACCTGAAAACTCAGAGTGGAGATCCATTATTATGTGTGTTCTCATATCTACATCCATAACCTCATTTAAGTCTCACTAGTCTCAGGTAGCTCAAGGTCCCTTAAAGGTGGGTGACATGACCATTGTAGCCTGGAAATTCCCTTTGAATGGAGTCTTTGATACTGAAATAGGTCACAAGAAAGTGAACAAAAGGACATTTATTTATAAAAGGCATCATGTGCTTTTGAAGGAAAGAGAATACAGATTAATTATCTATTCTAAGTCATGTGATAAATGCATCAGATGGGACGTGTACAGCAGAGTGGCATGGATAATTTATAATCAGGTAAGGGTATGGCAACAATGAGACACAGTAAGAAGAATCTGCTTAAGATTCTCCTGGTTCCTTCAAATTAGAGAAACCAGGTAAAGTAACCAAATGTAGAACTGTCTAAGAGATACACCAATAGGGTTTCAGTGCATAGTTTTCAAAGATCTTTGTTTTCAAAGTGATTTATTGTGTAAATTGTCCTCTGGTTCTGTTAATTTCATTCTTTGTCAGTTTATAAAAGTACTCAATATTGTTCGTTTTCATAATATTGACGTTATAGTATAAATTACTCTTTAGGCTCAAAAAAAGCTTCATAATTTCCAAGTATAATGCTAAGGAGAGTTAGATGAAGCCCAGGGTGCACAGAGCATTAAATCTGGAGTCAGGAAGATTTATTTATCTGATTTCAAATCTGATCTCAGACTTTTACTAGTTTTATGATCTTGGGCATGATATTGTTCAGTTTTTCATCTATAAAATGAACTGGAGAAGGAAATTACAAAACACTTCAGAAAAACCCCAAATGTGTTCACAAAGAATCAGACATGACTGAAATGACTGAACAGCAACAGTGCTAAGAATCTCCTATGAGAAAAGGAAAAGGAAAACAACAATGATGGGGGACTGGATTTAGTATATAAGAAATAGGAAAGCCAGATGAGTTTACAGAATTTGGCATCTGAACTAGAAAGGTGATAAGCTAGGAATTTGAATGTGGTCTGGCAACTGAAACTCCCCCTCAAAGGTAACCAGGAGACTTTTAACTGCTATTATTTGTCTCTTCTCAGTTAACATTCTCCTTCCTGATCTCTCCATAGCACTGGACACTGATGACCACTCCCTTTTACTGAATTCTTTTAACTTCTATTATACTGTTTTCTCCTGGTTCTGGTACCTTTCTGACCTCTTATTGTTTAGGTCTCTTTTGCAGGATTGTCACACTTTTCTTACTGCTTAACTATTGGTATCTTTCCATTTTTATTATCAAAGCAAAGACATTTAATTATAAGGTAGTGATCTTTTCAGCCTTGAAGTAGCATAGCAATAAAAGTAGCAATAAAACATTTCTCCACAAACATGGGGCATACTACATCACAAATGCATAAAGTATAAAATGAAAATTCTCCCACATTTTTTCCTGGATGATACTTCTTTTCCTTTGTGATCTGGCTTATTCCCATTTTTAATTCTCACCTCTCTAAAGAGGAATAATTACACATACTAACATATGTGTATGTGTACAAATAGTATATATAGACTCTTGTACATATATTATTTCATTTGAAAGTTTTATTGATATATCTTTTTAATTGCAGATATTTACAGATTATCCTAATTTCATGAGATTTCTTAAAATAAGGTAAAACAAACAAAAGTAATGATATAATGACTTCCTCTCAAAGAGCATGCTACATTCCAATAACTCTCTATTTTAAAATTTTAATTAATAAAAATCTATTTTCTTTCCCTCCCTCTTCATTGAAAAAAAGGAAGAAAAAAATACAAATTCTTTGCAACAAACATCATTAAGCAAAACAAATTTTCTTCTTAGCTACATATTAAAATACATGTGTCTTATTCTACAATCTATATCTATCCCCTTTCTGTCAGGTGCTGAATAATGTGTCTTATCATTAGTGGTCCACTGGAATTATGAATAGTCATTGTTTTAATCATAGTTCTTATAATTTTTTCCCTTTTTATTTTTGGAAAGGCAATTGGGGTTAAGTAATTTGCCAAGGATTACACAGCTAGTAAATGTATGAGTGCTGAGTTCAAAGATATTTGAGAAGTAATAATTTCTAATAATATCCTTTATTTCCTCTTCATTTGCTGTGACTTCTCCTTTTTCATTTTCATAGTAGTAACAGAAGAAAAAGAAAAAAAAGTGAACATAGTATGTGTTGATTTACATTCAGTCTCCATAGTTGTCTCTCTGGATATAGATGTTTTCCAGCCAAAGTTTGTTGAGATTGCCTTGGATCATTGAACTACTGAGAAGAACCAAGTTTTTCATAGTTGATCATTACACAATCGTGTTGCTGTGTACAATGTTTTCCTAGTTCTTCTTATTTCACTCAACATCAGTACGTGTAAATCTTTCCAGGCCTTGCTAAAATCAGCCCGTTAGTTTTTAAAAGAACAATAATATTGTTACTTTCATGTTACTTTCATATATCATAACTTATTCAGCCATTCCCCAATTGATGAGCATTTACTCAATTTCTAGTTCCTTGACACTACAAAAAGGGCTGCTACAAATATTTTTGCACATGTGGGCCCTTTTCCCTTTTTTAATGAACTCTTTGGGATACAGACTTAGCAGAGACATTGCTGGAACAAAGGATAAGCATAGTTTTATAGTCCTTTAGGCATAAGTGATTTCTTTTCCAATTTTTTTTATTATGATTAAGAAGGATTTTTTATTAATATTTCTGATTTTATTCATTTGTTAGTGAGATTTTTATATCTTAACATATGATCAATTGTTGTCAAGGTATCATATGTAATTGAGAAATATGTATATTCCTTTCCATTTAACAATCACTAGAAGATAACTAAGACACAGAGTGGGTAAAGTGTTAGATCTGGAGTCAGAAGGACTTAAATTCAATCCAGCCTCAGACACTTACTAACTGTGTGACACTGGGCAAGTGTTTTAATCACTATTTACCTCAGTTTCTGGAGAAGAAAATAGTAAAGCATTCCAGTAACTTTGCCAAGAAAACTCCACAGGAGTCAGGAAGAATTGGACACAGATAAAAAAAGAAGAAATGTTATATCCATCATATCTATTATTTTTTTAAAAAATTCTACTAAGGTTTGTAACTTCTTTCTTGGTTTATTTTTGTTGTTGTTATATTCATCTGGGAATAAATTGAATTATTCTATTATTATAATTTTGCTGTTAATTTCTCTTTTTAATTAAATTTTTTGTATCTTACCTGAAATCAAAATTATGACACCTAACTATGTGTATCTCTGTGTATGTTCAGCTAAGGCATAATGGCGTATACTCTCACTCCTTATTTTAACTCTGTGTGTCTTTATGTTTCAAGTGTGTTTCTTGTAAACAACATATTGTAGGATTTGATTTTCTAACTCATTCTTCTAATGTTTTCCATTTATTGATGAATTCATGCCATTCACATACATGGTAGTTAATTCTTCATTTCCCTCTATCCTATTTTCTTATTACCTCCCTACCCCCATACTCTTCAGTTCATGTTTATTTCAAATAGGTACATTTTTCTTTCAATTTTCTTTTCAATATCCCCTATTCAAGTTTAGAGTTTGCTTTACTTATGACAGATTTCTCCTTCTTGTGTTCCCCTTTCCCCTCTTCATATTCCTGTTTGTATCATTATTAAGTTGTACATATACCAAATATGTGTGTGTGTGTGTGTGTGTGTGTGTGTGTGTGTTTTCTGTCCTCTTTTCACCTGTCTAGATGAAAGCAAAGTTCAGGTGTTACTTCCCCCACTCCTTCCATTTTTGTATGTAGTTCTATTTGAGCAACCTGATTATGTGTTGATTGCATCCCCCCACCTTTCTATAATATATACTTTCCTATTCCCTTTTCTTTTTTCTTACAGCATCTTCAAAACATGACATTATTTAGAGATCTTCAATTTCAATTGATTACTTTTATAACATTGTTTTATGAACAAACTCTATAGGTTTCTATTAACTCCAAGATCAAAAATAAAATCTTCTGTTTGGCATTCAAAGTCCTTCATAACTTGCTCTCCCCTCCATAATTTCAGTCTTCTTATCACAAACTTTGCAATCCGATGAATTGAATTTCTCATTGCTCCTCAAACAAGACACTCTATCTCCCTACTCTATTCATTTTACCAGCTACCCTCCATGCATGGAATGTTCTCCCTCTTCATCTCTGCCTCCTAAACTCCCTGGATTCTTTCAAGTTCCACCTAAAATTCCAACTTCTACAGGAAGCCTTCTTAATTCCAGTGCCTTTCCTCAATTAATCACTTCCAAACAAGTATACAACTTGTTAGCACATAAGAATTTGCATGTTCACACATTTATTAAATAATTGTGAGCTCCTCAAGAGAAGGGACCATCTTTTACTTTTCTTTGTATCCCTAGAAGTTAGCTCAATATCTAACACATAATAAGGACTAAATAAATGTTAATTGCCTAACTGGTTTGAATGTATCCCTTTTTATTCATATATTGAGGAATCACAATTGGGATCACAAAAGATTTAACAACTATCCCAATAAAAGAGCAGATGGCATGAAATATGAAATTCCAAATGGCAAAATATAAAAATTTACTGTAAAAAAAACAGAAAAAGTAAGTATAATTCTATAAGGGGAAAAATGGATCTGGATTTGAAATAGATTTTCAAATAGACCTGATAAAATGAATAGAAGTTTCACAAAGGAAAATTCAGGAAATATGGAAAGGAAAATCCTAATACCTAGTATATTAAATAGGAAAGTACGAAGTCCTTTGCCTTCTTTCTTTAAGGGAACTAAATATAGTCCAATATTACTAATGAATATTAATATAAAATAATAAATAAAATCTAAGCATGGCTAAAGCAATGTTTTTGCTATAGCAACATTTAACAAATTATTATGATCAGATTTGATTGATACCAGGATCAAAAAGATGGTTCAGTATTGGGGAAGGGGAGAATAGCACAGGGAAAGATGGATAGACAGATAGTCTTGTAGTCAAGAAGACTTGAATTTAAGTTCTACCTCTGATACATATTGACTGTGTGACTGTGAGCAAGTCACACAATTTCTCCATGCATTCCAAAAAATCTCAAAGACTATAAATTGCATAATATTAGTTGTCTTGCATTGGTAGAAGGGATTCCCAATCTGGCAGTTCACTGTACAGTTCACTGTACTGGCAGCACTGTGATTAAAAGCACAGTCTGAGAACCACAGTTAAAACAAAAATGTCCAAAACCCAGAGAATAAAATACTACTTATACTATGATTGATATATTCCATCCTCCAAATCTCCTATGTCAAATAGGAAAGGAATTGTGACGGAAGAAAAAGCTCAAAGAATTTGCATTAGATGTGTTTCCTCCATTAAAAATGGAAGCCCCATCTGTTACAGTACATGAATGCTTAAGGGCACTAAATAATCAGTTTAGAAATATGGAGTGCTAAATATTTTTACTTTAAATTCCTAACTATAATGCAAAAGAAAGGTGAAAAAAATTTCACTTGCATATTGAGATAAGAAAAGTAACTGTCTAATAAAGTGGTGAACCATACTCTTGGAAGCATATTTGGCTTGTTCTGAGATTCAGGGGAATCTTAAATGATGAATTATTTTTATCCCAACTATAGTTGCCCAAGAAGCAAGTACAGCTTCCCAATTACTCTTTTCTTTCCCAAGAGGTAATCGTTGGGATCATTGGGAAATGATTATGATCCAGATGATACAGTCAAATATATCTTATTAATATTCCACCTATTCTTGGAATGCATTTCCTTCTCATCTTCCTCTCATCAAATCCATAGTTTCCTTCATAACTGAGATCAAATGCTATCTCCTATGTAGAGCTTTCCTAATCTCCTTCTGCCCATCCCCTCCCCACAAAATTCTTCAGCTTCTAGTGCCTCACTCAAGAAATTATCTTGTACCTAGGAGGCAGCTAGTGATAAAACATGTAGAACAGTGGAATCATAGAAGAATAATCTCAGACAAGTCATTTAACCTGTGCCTCAATTTTTTCTTCTGCAAAGTGGGGGTAATAATACTACCTACTTCCCAGGTGAAGATCAAATAAGATCAAATATGTAAAGTGCTTTGTAAACATTAAAACCCTAGATAAATAGCTGCTGTTACCTAGGAAGTATGGCAAATGAATGTTAAAGTGAATATAAAAGTTCACTATACACAAATTTACTATGTGTGAGTATCATGTACATTGTAACATGATATAACAAGAAATCATTCTGGCAGAAATTAGGCTTTGGCAAGATCTTATGTACTATTCCATGATAACATGTACAATAGGTAAGTGTATTTTGTGTTGTCATTGTATAGTATAGCAGTATAATTTGGAAGATTGATGGAAGAAATGTATAAAATAATGGGAAAGATATGTGTCCAGATAATACTGAAGAAGATAGAGAAGAAAAAGGATATGAGAAAGTCAGATGCTACCAGATGAAGGGAGAAAGGCTGTTGGTTTTGTTTTATTTTTGTTTTTAACCTTTATCTTGCACCAGGAAACTGAAAATTGAAAGACTGGAGAACTCTGAAAATACTTGCCTGGTTTTGGACTGATCATGGATTGATCAACTGTTACCACCCTGAACCCTAGAGATAGCAAGAAGAAAGAGGAAGAGGAGATGAGATGAAAGGAAGAGAAGAAGAGTGGAGAAAGAAAAGGAAAGAAAAAGGGGAGGAAAGAAGAAGAGACAAGAGAAGCGAGGAATAAGAAATGTTATCCCCCTTTCCTACTTCAAGCGACAGGGAGAATCAATTCAGACAATATTTTTTGGAAAAGAATACAAGGGATTCTGAGAACTCGTATACACCTGTAAAACTAATAATTACCGATTCAGGTATTCAATCCACATGATTCACTTCTAAATGAAGCATAGCTATTGGATGAATTATTCCCTTGCTGTGGGACATAACATCTCAACTCCCAGGTTGATCCAGTACTGGGTTTGATAAAGTAGATCACTTCTCAGGGTTGTGGGATTACACTGGCACTTTGGACTCAGTTGACCGCAAGCTCTGGTATGGATTCCTGTCATTGGAATTCTGCTTTTCTGACCTTTCAAAGTCACATAAGGTTCTGTATTAAAAGAAGCTCAAATAAGAGGCAATCCTATTTCAGATACTGGCTTGCTTAAGCTGTAATGAGTTCACAGGTCAGAAGAAGGATACTCCCACTATCCCTCCGAAACTCAGCAAGTCATCCCTAGGCCTTGTGGTCAGAAGACCACAAACTCAGCAGATGAGTTTCTCTATTGGAATCCTTTGTATGCATTTTAGTTCTGGTTCAGCAGTTGGTTTCTTGGATAATAAGCTACTAGCTAAAAGTGTGAGAAATTCCCTTAAGTGTATAGGCATCCTTTTTATCATTAGATAGCACCAATACCAATACCAAATGCTGACAGCTATCACTTTCCTGGAAGGCAATCCAGTCTAGCTGGGAGAGTGGGACACCTTGATTTTTTAAAAATTTCCTCATTTTATTTCTATTTTTTCTTTTTGCTATATGACTAATATGAAAAGATGTTTTGCATGATTTCATATGTAAAAGTGACATAATTTGCTTTCTTATTTATATTTTTGATAAGGCAAATTGGGATTAAGTGACTTGCCTAGGGTCACACAGCTAGTAAGTGTCAAATGTCTGTGGTCACATTTGAACTCGGGTCCTCCTAACTCCAGTGCGAGTACTCTGTCCACTGCACCATCTAGCTGCCCTGAGACACCTTGAGCCAGAGACAGAAAGTATCAAGGGTAATAACCCCTGTGGAAGAAAGGACTTTCCTACCACCTTCAACACCAATTGCCAAACAACCATGGGCAAATCCAAAAATCCTGAAGTCAACAGCAACAACCTACCCTGGATTTCTAGTCCTGCTTTCAGTCCATAGTTTAAAGAAGTAATCCTCTTGAAAATGTAACTGAGTAATTTCCCCTGTCATTATTGCCTCTGATTTCTCAACTAATGTCCCTGAAAAGAAAGTTCTTACCTCCAAAGTCCTTGGTACTTTCACATGATTTGTAAGTAGAAAGCAACATGGTTTTTATTAATGGCAATGGCATTAAAGAAAATACTTTCCATCCACTTGACTACTGCATGGAAAGGATTACTGGGTCTTTCCATTTGATTTGCAGCTGAAACCTTCTGTATTTGGTATCTCCTTCTATTAGAATGTGAGGTGATTGAGAGTGGGGACTGCCTTATTTTTCTATTTGTATCTCTAGCAATTAGTATGATACTTAGCAGGTAGTTAATATGTTTTCATCCAACCATCTATCCATCGATCCATTCATTTGGTTTGTACTTGATATGATTTTCTTCTTCATTTCCATTAGTCAAAATCATTCTCTTACTTCAGGATTTAAATAAGGTATCAACTACTCTATGAATCTTTCCCTGTTATACCCAAATGAAAATGATCTTTCTCTCTTTGACTTTTTTTTATTAAAGCCTTTTATTTTTCAAAACATATGCATGGATAATTCTTCGACATTAACCCCTGCAACACCTTATGTTCCAATTTCCCCCCTTCCTCTACTCCCTTCCCTAGATGGCAAGTAGTCCAATATATGTTGAACATGGTAGAAATATATGTTAAGTCCAATATATGCATACATATTTATACAATTATCTTGCTGCACAAGAAAAATAAAATCAAACCAGAAAAAAATCAGAAAGAAAATAAAATGCAAGCAAACAACAACAAAAAGAGTGAAAATGCTATTTATGAACCACATTCACTTCCCACAGATCTCTCTCTGGATGTAGATGGTCCCTCTTTGATTTTTATAGATCCGGTTCTCTTTCTGACAACTTCCTTCCCTACTCCCACTCTCAAGCCCCACCTGCTTTATATCAACAGAAGTGCTGAACAGTGGAAAGAAGAGTACTGGATCCAGGACACTTAGTAGCTGTGTGGCCAGGGACAAATCCTCACTTTTCTAATATATATCGCTGGTATATATTATCCATCATAGTATACTAGAGCAGAATGCTTCACTTTGCTAGGTTTTAGTGAAAATAATATGTGAAAAGTCTTTTGCAGATTTTAAAATGCTACATGCATGTCTTATTACCATACTTATCTGTTTACATATTTTAAACATATTTGGAAACAAGTAGAGATGCTGAGGATTCTAAGTTTCCTGGGGCATTGTTTAGTGGTTGTGTTTAGTTGTTTCAGTTGAGTCCAAATCTTCCTGACTCTATTTGAAGTTTTCTTGGCAAAGATACTGTAGTGGTTTGTCATTTCCTTCTCCAGTTCATTTTATAGGTCACAAAGTTAGTGTCTGAGGCCAGATTTGAACTCAGGAAGATGTCTTTTAAAAAAAAATCTTATTTAATATTTTATTCTTCCCAATTACATGTAAACATAAATTTAATATTTTTTTTCAAATTTTGAGTTCTAAATTTTCTTTCTCCCCTCCCACTTATTGAGAAGGCAAGTGATTTGACATAGTTTATAACTACATATGACTTCATATGTAGTCATACAAATCACATTTCAAGGTTAGTCATTCTGTGAAAGAAAACAAAGAGAAAAAATAAGAAAAATAAAATAAAGAAAAATGTGCTTTTGATTTAGAGTCAGGTTTTCCCAGTTCTTTTTTTTTTTTTTTTCTGGAGATGGACAGCACCTTTTATCACAAAGCACTACAGAATTGCCTTGGATACATTGTATTGCTGAGAATAGCTAAGTTATTCACAGTAGATCATCATACAATATTACTGTTACTGTTTACAATGTTCTCCTGGTTTTGTTTATTTCACTTTGCAGCAGTTCATGTAAGTCTTTCCAAGTTTTCCTAGAGTAGAAGATGAGTCTTTTTAAATTCAGGCTCAGCATTGTATCTATTAAATTGCCTACTGCCTGAGATATTATTTAGATTTCAGTAAAGACTATTCCCAGTGAAAGAATGGAAGACTCTAAGAAATTCTTCTCAGGATAAGACCTACAATCTTTAGCTCAGAACCATGACTGATAGATTGGTATAATGAGGGGCAGATTTGGGGAAGGTCAGATCTATCCCTTCTAATATCACCTCATAGATTAAGGATGGTCCCAAACATTCCTGTTTCTCTTAAATTGTCTGAATTACAGACTCCGAAAAGATACAGATTAATTCCTAGATACCAAGTTGAATTGCCAGGATAGAACTGTTCTTAGGCTAGATCTTGAATTGTTCTCTCATTGACAAATAAATATGAGTCATGTATTTCTAAATGGATTCCTTGAAGATAAAGAAAAGAATAACCTAATCTCCTTTGTCTTCCCTTTATCATTCATCACAGAGCTGATGGCCCAATTATACCCATGAAAAGGATTGTGAACACATTGAGCCTATTAAGTAACAGGGGCTACAACACCAGAGTTGAAGTCAGGAAGACTGGAATTCAAAACATCCTCAGACACTGACTGCTGACTTGGACAAGTCATTTATCCTTTGTATTCCTTAGCTTCCTCTCTAACAAAATGAGGAGATTAGACTTGATGGCCTTTAAAATATGATTCATCTCTAAATCCATGATCCTATAAACTGTTGGGTCTGACTGTCCTCATATGAATGTAATCCATCCCACCTACAAGGGGCACTGACTTGGGTGATTTGAGTCTCAAGTACTTGCCCTGCTGACCAGGTGGATTTACCTAGCATTCCCAGAAAGGGCAATTCCTTCAAATTTGTAAGAGATTATGAGAAAGACTCTGGGAAAAAGATATGAGAAAGAAGGTGATGATGATGACTGGAAGAACAGCCAAAAAGATAGCACGGAATGAAAGACAATAATGATCACAAGAAGAAGGTTCCCAGAGTAAGGACAGATGCAACTAGGCATTGGAGAGATATGTCAGTTATTTATAGTCTCTGGGATGATAAGAAAGATTTGTTTGTATTAGTGACATCAGACTTTTCTTCCCCATTATCCATTCACCTCTGAAGGAGCCATTCTCCAGACTTCTCTCACTCCTTCAAGAAAAGTCTTTTAATTATTTCTGACAGTCAGTCAAAATAATACAGACACACTAGCTTTTTTGTTTCTTATTTATTTTTTATTTTGATTTTATTTACCTGTCATAAAATGAACTGATCAATGTTTCTGATTTTGTAGATCATTATTATTTGAAACTTGAGGTAAGATTATAAAGAGATACCTTTCCTAATAGGGGCAGAAGCATCTTTGGTTCAGATGAGTCTGACAGATGAACCATAAAGAGAAGCAAAATGGAATGACTAGTAATGGACTTGTACAAGCCTTGGGAAAAAACCTCAAACCCTTGGATGTATTCCTTTTATCACAAGAGCACAAAAACATCTTGAAAAGAGAATGCTCCTGCTGTTTTAAGTGACAGGCTTAGGGTTTTTCTATAAGTGTTTTAAAAATGTTAATCTCTGGAGGAAAAGAAGAAAGAGAGCTTTGCATGTATGTTTGTTAGTCTAACAGAGAAGGCTCCAACAGAACGCGAGCAATTGGCCTAGCAGCATCACCATAGCAACCCAATAACCAATCAGAACTTCTTTATGAGCTTCCTCTAGGTGGTTATAAAATGAGGGGATTGGACTACATGGACTTTAAGTTCCCTTTAAGCTCTCAAACTACACTCCCATGATCTTATGATCCTATGAACTAATAATATTCCTAGGATTGCATCATGGCTGGAGCACCTCCCATGTAGCTGATGCTCTTACAATTTACTTCACTGAAGCTACTTTTCGTTGCTTCTCTGATGAGCTATCAAAATGTGCATGAGCTATTGCTGGGACTGTTTCCCCAAAGGGGATATTCACCTTTGTGAAAGCTCAAATATTTCTAAGATGTAACCAACACATATTTAACTTTTTGGTTGGTCAAGCCCACAGCTGAACCCAAATGCACACAAAAGGCACACTGGTTATAAACTTTCCCTTCCCCCTTTTAAATTAAATCATTACCATCACCAATTAGAAGTTCCTCAGGTCCCTCTGATATTTAGTTTAGATGAATGTAGCACAGCAGAGATGAAAAGTTCATCCCACATGAATATAGCTTTAACAAACTTTATGGCTATTCATAAGGAAGACGGGATATAGGTACTAGCAAAGACAGTCTCAACATGTAGCCTCCATGCCCACATTAGCTAGAGGTTCAGTATCCACATACAGTCAAAAGCCCAGAGCAGCTCAGACTTCAACTTTATATGTTATTTCAAAGAAAGAGCCAATATGATCATGGGAGATTGCCCTGTTATGTTTGCAGGGCTTCTTAAGCTTTTTCTACTCATGATTCCTTTTCATCTAAGAAATTTTTATGTGACCCCCAAGTATGCAGGTATATAAAATAGGTAGGCAAATCAGACATTTACTGATAATAAATCATAATTTTGTAACCCATAATTCAGTTATGAGACTCTATAAGGGGTAGTGACCTATACTTTAAGAATAATCTATAGATCTATAGAACTGGTAAATTAGGGCATTTTCAAAATTACCTAATAAGGAGGGAAGAATGAAGAACAGAGAAATCGGAAAAGGGACTAGGGAAGTAGAAAATATTAATGATACCATTAGGAAAGGATACCATTTCAGCAAGAGGTGGAAAGAAATTAATTCCCAGTCCAAAGGTTTATTAGCTTTGACATATTTGTTTCTTGGGAATGGGAGCGGGGAGGTCCCTTGAGTCTTACCAATCAAATCAATTTTCATTGGTTGACAATCCATCTCCTACTCACCATCTCATTTCATCATCCAGCTTAAAGTTGTCTCATCCAGGGCATAGATAAAATAGGAAGGGGAGGAATTGATGAGCTGGAGCATTGTGATACACAGTGGATTATGGTCAGGATTATGGATATTCCTATCATCAGGGTCAGGGTTTGGAAGATACTTCAGATCTATTCTTAAAGTGTTCTTGTTCTTGGAGTTGGGTGATAGATCCAGTTGTTCCTAAAGTTAGCTGCTGTTACATGAATCAGGTGTAGTAAATCAGTTATCATTGTTGGCTCTTCAAGTGACACATCTGGGGAAAACCATAAAGCAAGAGAGTCCCTACAAAAAGCAGGAACACCTTCATGGTAATTAATAGCTGGGTCTTGTGGTCTCTACTGTAGAGGTGGTGACAAGGTCAAAGGTCAGGTAGTAAATCAGATCAACAGGAAAAGGCAAATGGAGTCAATTGGTTCCCATTAAGTATCTTGTGGTAATTGCAGAAATAAAATCAAAGGTACAGGTTAGAGTCTGGAATTGTCTTTTCTGCCAAGTGCTTCCTCTTTTCATGATCTAGTCACTTTCTTTCAGCCCCATATCCTGCTCCCTAATGCCCTGGCCCACTATCTAAGATAGGACCCATTTATTACTAACTGATGGTTTCTTTCCAGTTGCTCTCCTAGCCTCACTGAGACCCCCACTATTTCTCTGATTCCTATTTATACCCTTTATATGGTCCCAATAGGTTTTCTGAGCTGTAAATTGCTCTCCTAGAGAATATAAGTATGACTCTGACAAGGTGAATGTAAAAAGATAGACTATTAGCCCCAGTATTAGTACACAGTCAGCAAGAATCAATGCATAAAACATACTATCAACTCTGCCCTAACTGGTGGGGTCTGCAGAGTAGATTGTGTGTCTTCCTGAGGGATATGCTTTGAATGAGAAAAAAAAAAGGATGAGTCTGGATATGTCTCTTCTATGGTGTGTTATGCACAACTGGTTGTAAACTATTGTCTCCCTTCCCTCCATCCCCTGATAATGCATTGGCTAACCTCTGAGGTAATGGAGACTTGCTCTAGTTAGGGATGGAGGTACTTAAAGAATAAACTGTCTAATCTACTTAGGCTTAAAGATAATTTTATTATCAATAGTTAAGGGTTTGTTTCTAGGATCTGTTTCCTTGTTCTACACTATATACTACTTGAAGTGATATGAGCATGGAAGACTCATATATACCCTTATTTGGGACCCAGTTCATGGGATCTGTAAATGGAGTTCTATTATCACTATTATCATCAAGATTGCCAAAGAGAAGGCAGATGTTCTTTTCAAGGGCTAAAATGGTAATCTTTTCATCTGTGTAGTTGACAGATGACCTTATAGTCTATATAAATATCTACTGTTTTAAGATCTACCACAGACCTCAGTGCCATGGAAGAGGACCAACATAATATATTTCCCAAAATCTGGTCAGCTGTACTTCATGAGAGATCATCCCTAGAGTTTCCTTTTCTACAAGATAATGAAGTTAGTAAAAATTACAACTTGGTTTCCTTTCCTTGGCTTCTTCTTGAGTGAAGTGGGATCTCTCTGGAATGCATATTATGGTCATTCTCAATCTTGCATAGTGTGATTATTTCTATGACCAGTTTGGTCAAGAATGTGCTGCCAAGGCAATTTGTCAGTCATGGGCATGACCATGTCATTCTATTTGGAGTGTTTAGGGCAGATAAATGATTGATGTGTAGCTATTGGTTTTTCAGATGAGCTGCTGTGCAAGCCTACACATATATTTGACACAGTAAGTTGTAGTTTTCTATTATTTTTCTGTCACTGACTGGACTAGATATCTAGCCATGGCCCAAATGTCAATATATGTAAATATATCCTTTTCAAGGAGAAGGAACATTGCTTATAACTGCTAAATGGACTGACTGACTATTATTGAGAATAGTGTAAAATCTCACCTTGGGGAATCTTTATCATGACTCTGCTGCCCTGGATGACCATTTCTCATGCAAGAAACTTAGTAAACCTTTATATCACTAAATCAGACTTCTGCATCCTCTGGAAGATCAGACAGAGAAAGAAAGACCCCTAAGTAACTGGGAGTATAGCCAATGGGTTAGCTTCAGGCATATTCTCTACATTGGCTTAGTTGGCCATCAACTCATATAATTTACTCACCTTGACAGGTTCCGACTTTGCTCAGCTTTTAAAGTGCCATTTCCATTTTACAACTGATAATTCTTGAATTTATCTCATCTGATGTCAATCAAAACTCATTGGAGTATGGAAAATTCAAGTTTTGTTATGATGGGAACATCCCTATCAGCTTTTCTCTCAATCAGGGTCTAGTAGCAGGCTAATAATTGCTTCTCAAAGGGTTGTGTTTGGGTCCAGAACTCTAGAGTTTTTAGATTTCATCTGTATCTTTCTATCACAAATCCTAGTCTGCTGCCACTGGAGTAATTGATCCATGGAGCTCTGTAACATCAGTAGGTAACAGAATATTTGTTGGATGGCTCATTGGACAGCTTCTAATATACTTTGTTACTTTAGTCCTCACTCATACTGTGCCACATATTGAATCATTGCATAGAAAGGCTTCATAATAACATCTAGATGTGGGATATGCTGATGTCAATGGCCAAAGAGTCCAATCAGAACCTGAGCCACTTAATTGTTGAGGATTTTAGAGTCATAAATTTAATCCTGACCTCAGTGATGTCCCTCCAGGTCCCTGCTCATTGTGTCTCCAGGAATCTGATCCTTTGAGACAATCTTTATATCTTGTCTGGACTAATTTTCCACACATCTTGTTCTATTTGGGTCAGGATTGCAGTCACTTATATCTCACTTGATCTCACTATAATAATATCATCTGTATAGTGGAAGAGTAGAATGTCAGAATCAAACTGGAGATTCGGCCATTGTTGATCTTATTCAGTGATGGCAGATGGTCAAACTATTAATATATCCTTGGGGCAGGATAGTAAAGGTGTACTGCACTTTCTGCCAAGTAAAAACAGTGGGTTTGGTGTTCCTCCCTTAGAAGAATAGAAAAACATTGACCATGTCTATCAATCTATTTTATTTACTGGGTGTTTCTTCCAGAGTTTCAGTCAGTCACTATATTTACTATGAGAGGACAATTATGTCCACAACTTATATTCGTTTTTTATTAGTTTGGTCACCAAGGATCAGGGTTTTATTTCTTGGCCACATGGCTGTTAAACCCGTAGATGATATAAAAGTATGCATCCAGAATTTAAAAGTTATTGTATTAATGCAGTGATTTCTCTCTCCCCATAGGGAATTCTATATTGCTGGTGTTGCACCACATTGGTGGGAAAAGGCAACTTAGAAAAGGGTAGATCACAAGCTATTATCACATTACAGATAGTTCAAGGAGATAGGCAATGATAGTAGACTATGATTGGTTGACTTATTAATTGGCCCACTTTAGGGTGACTCAGAAAGTCTATGATACATTCTTCAGTGGGGGTTGCCACTACAATCCATTTGATAGGCTGGAACAGTTCTGCAATTACAGCAGTCTCTTATGTGCCTCACAAAGTAGGACCTGGGCCAAAGTCACTGAGGAGAATCCTCTTACCCACTAAAAGTGAGCATCCTGACACTTAGACTCTGATGTCTAAGAGACCCAGAAAATTTCTAGTTCCCTCATTTGGACATTCAATTGTCATTTAGTCATACGACCTGTAATCCCTAGGAGAGTAGCTACCTTGGGGACCATGCCCTACCTCTATTCCTATTTATCCAAGTTGAAGGGTTTGAGGTCAGACGAGGGGCAGAGATCTGGGGCATGTATTTTTCCTCTACCTAGAAATGTGTTAGGAACAACAGGGGCTTTTGATCTCACAGAGCAAAAATCCCCAAGCTAGTTTCTTCTTTTTCCTCTTCCGAAATGTTCAGGCTTCCCCTATGATCCATTCAAAATATCACCTGCTTCTCTTACCCTGAGTCCTCCTTGTTCCTATCTTCCAATTCAGCACACTTTTCTTGCCTAATCAACTGGGTTGTTTTCTTTAGGATTTCTTTGTATCAAGTTTGCCTCAGAGGCAGGTCAGTTTACCTCTTTAGAACTCACTTTTCTCAATTAAAAGTTAAAAATTAAAAAAAAAATTGGACAGGTGACTTCTAAGATTCCTTTAAACTATAAATCAATGAGGCAAAATTTGATGGCCAACAGCAATAAAAACATCATGTATGCCCTTAGTACATCCATTTCTTGTCCAGAGCTTCATGATCTTTAGTAATGTTTTCAAATTGCTGCTGGAAGTATCATTTCTCTCCATGTGAGTCACCAGAAATGGGTAGTAGTTATCAGGTTTAGGTTTTTTAGTTTTTTATTTTTTAAAAAATTTTATTTTTTTCTCAGTTACAGGTAAAGCCAATTTTTTACATCTAAAATTTCCTAATTTTCTTCCTTCCTCTCTTACCTCTTCCCTTTTTGAGATAGCAAGCAATTTAATATAGGTTATACATGTACAGTCATGCAAATCATATTATGATATCAGTTATAGTGTGAAAAAAGACAAAGACCAAAAAAAAAAAAAACCCACAACAGAAAATGAAAAATAGTCTGCTCTGCTCTGCATTCAGAGTCTATCAGTTCCTCTAGATGTGGATAACATTTTTCATCAAAAGTCCTTTGGAATTGTCTTGGATTATTTATTGCTGAGAAGAGCTAAGTCATGCACGTTCATTGTACATCATTGCTGTTACTGTGTACAGTGTTCTAGTTCTGCTCACATTATTTTGTATCCTTCACATGAGCCTTTCCAGACCCTTCTGAAATCAGTCTGTTTATCATTTCTTACAGAATAGTATTCCTTTAGAATCATATACCACAACTTGTTCAGTCAATCCCCAAATGATGGGCATCCCTTCAATTTCCAATTCTTTGCCACCACAAAAAAAAGAGCCACTATAAATATTTTTGTCTACATAAACTCCCCTATCATTTGATAGCCCAGCTCCAAACTGCTCTCCTAATGGTTGAATCAGTTCACAACTCCATCAATAATACATTAGTATCCCAATTTTCCAACATTCCTTCCAGCATTTATCATTTTTTCCATCATATTAAACAATATGATAGGTATGAGATAGTATCTCAGAGTTATTTTAATTTGCATTTCTCTAACCAATAGTGATTTAGAGCATTTGTTTCCTATGACTATAGATAGCTTTAATTTCTTCTGAAAACTGTTCCTGTTCTTTAACCATTTATCAACTGGAGAATGACTTATATTCTTATAATTTTGGTTTAGTTCTCCATATGTTTGAGAAATGAGGCCTTTGCCAGAGACAATTGCTATAAAAAATTGTTTCCCAGCTTTCTGCTTTCCTTCTAACTTAACTTGCATTGGTTTTGTTTGTGCAAAAACTTTTCAACTTAATATATCTAATATATCCATTTATATCTAATAATGCTCTCTATCTTGTTTGCTTATCCATAGATATGACAGATAAACTATTCCTTGCTCTTATGATATCACCCTTCATGCCTAAATCACACACTCATTTTGACCTAATCTAGGTAAGTTGATGTAAGAAATTAGTCTTTATCTAGTTTCTGCTATACTGTTTTCCAGTTTGCCTAGCAATTTTTTTGTCAGATAGTGAGTTCTTATCCCAAAAGGTCTTTAGGTTTATCAAATACCAGATTATCATGAACATTTACTACTCTATCTGATTTACCTAATTGATTCCACTGATCCATCACTCTATTATCAAGATTAGTATGCTGAGAAGTTCTCTGTCACACTATGACAGAAGAAACATATCTCTTCATTGGTGAGGTCAGGTCTACAAATAGCTTTCCTGGTACTCTTCAGCTCAGGCTTGTCATTATTATCACTTGCTATTCCTTGCTGCTGCTTCTTTATCCATCCATTGCTTTATGATCTCTCACCTAACAATATGACTGGATCCATAGCATCATCCATAAGATTTCAAGTACCTGCTTCCTCCTGACTAGGCCATCTCTTTACATAATAGCTTCATATCCATAATTTGGCTTGAATGATCATCTTCCTTTTTTCCTCTGTCTTGTTCTTTTATCCTCCCAAACTCCTGAAACTTGCCAAGGGTTTTTTCTACTTCTTCAGCTCCTTTTAATTTCTGCTTTAACCTTGAAATGCTTCTTCCAGTTCCCTCAGTGAAAGTGTTTTGAATAACTTTTTAACCTTTCACTATATAAATCTGAACTGTTATTATTCAAGGAACACTCCATTCTCTTTAATAATCTGGAAAGTAAACAGATCTTCTCTTCTAGGAGAAATACTAGGCTTCACTTTAAACAATGATCCTGACACTAATTGAATGGGCAAAGTTAAAAAAAAAAAAAAGCAGCACACAATGAAGGGAAATGTAAATCTCCTTTTCTTCTATACTTGTTGGATGTGAAGTCCTCAGCTCTTTTGGCCAGATCTTGTTAGGAATTGGATATATGGTTTTCTTCATGGCACTCTTCAGCACCAGTGCAAATTTATCTGGCTCTTGGTAGCTGCTTCCTCTGGGGGAATCCCACAGTTTCCCAACCCAAATGCATCTAAAATAACTCTGAGTGGTTTCAGAGGGAAAGAGGAATAACTTTCTTTCTTTCTTTCTTTTTTTTTAAAGGCAATGTAAGTTAAGTAATTTGTTCAGTAATAAGTATTGTCTAAGGTCGCATTTGAATTCAAATCCTCTTGACTTCTGGGCCTGTGATTTTTATAGTGCCTCAAAGAATAACTTTCTTAAGACTTTTGCCCATATTTTCTACAGCTATAACAGAATTACAAGGATTTGTTCTGGGACCTTAAGGGAGATTAAATTCCAAGAAAATTATAAAGAATTAGGTTAAGTTTCCATTAAGAGTAATAGGTATGGTTCTTGAGTTAACATGTTCTACACAGCATCACCTTTAAGAAACTCAGCTAGAATTTTCCTCCCGCTCACACTTATCTCTAGGATATACTTCTGTGATTCTGAAAAAAAAGGATAACTTTCCAAAGAGATAAATGGGAGAAAGACTTACTAATGACCTGTAAACTTTAATATGAAAGTACTCAGAAATCCATTGCAACTTTTTATTTTTTATTATAGCTTTTTATTGACAAACATATGCATGGGTAATTTTTTTATATATATATTTTTTATTAAATAACTTTTTATTGACAGAACCCATGCCAGGGTAATTTTTTACAATATTATCCCTTGCACTCACTTCTGTTCCGATTTTTCCCCTCCCTCCCTCCACCCTCTCCCCAAGATGGCAAGTAGTCCTATACATATTAAATAGATTACAGTAGATCCTGGATACAATATATGTGTGCAGAACCGAACAGTTTTCTTGTTGCTCGGGGAGAATTGGATTTAGAAGGTATAAATAACCTGGGAAGAAGAACAAAAATGCAAGCAGTTTACATTCATTTCCTAGTGTTCTTTCTTTGGGTGTAGCTGCTTCTGTCCATCCTTGATCAATGTGCATGGGTAATTTTTCAACACTGACCCTTGCAAAAACTTCTGTTCCAACTTTTCCCCTCCTTCCCTCCACCCCCTCCCTTAGATGGCAGGTAGTCCCATACATGATAAATATGTTAAAGCATATGTTAAATACAATATATGTACACATATTTATACAGGTTGTCTTGCTACACAAGAAAAATTGGATTTAGAAAGAAGGTATAAATAACCTGGGAAGAGAATGCAAGCAAACAATAACAGAAAAATTGTAAATGCTAAGTTGTGCTCCACAATCTTTTCCCAGTGTTCTTTCCCTGGGTGCAGCTAGTTCTGTTCATTACTGATCAGTTGGAACTGATCTGGATCCTCTCATTGTTGAAGATAGTAACTTCCATTAGAATTGAGCCTCAGATAGTATTTTTGTTGAAGTGTGTAATGATCTCCTGGTTCTGCTCATTTCACTTAACATCAGTTCATGTAAGTCTTTCCGAGCCTCTCTGTATTCATCTTGCTGGTCATTTCTTTTTTTTCCCTTTTTTTTATTATACTGTTTTTTTTTATTGGTGCTTAATTCTTTTTAAAATTTTATTATATAATGTTTTGGTCATGTATACTTATTGTGTATCTAAGTTATATTTTAATATATTTAACATCTACTGGTCATCCTGCCATTTAGGGGAGGGGGTGGGGGGGGTAAGAGGTGAAAAATTGGAACAAGAGGTTTGGCAATTGTTAATGCTGTAAAGTTACCCATGTATATATCCTGTAAATAAAAGGCTATTAAATTAAAAAAAATTTATTATAATTTTTTATTTACAAGATATATGCATGGGTAATTTTTCAGCATTCACAATTGCAAAACCTTTTATTCCAGTTTTTCCCCTCCTTCCCCCCACCCTCCTCCATCAGATGGCAGGTAGACCAATACATGTTAAATATGTTAAAGTATATGTTAAATACAATATATGTATTCATGCCCATACAGTTATTTTTCTGCACAAGAAGAATCGAACTTTGAAATAGTGTTCAATTAACCTGTGAAGGAAATCAAAAATGCAGCTAGACAAAAATAGAGGGATTGGGAATTCTATGTAGGCACTCATTTCCCAGAGTTCTTTCGCTAGATGTAGCTGGTTCAATTCATTACTATTAATACTATTCAATTCTATTGGAACTGATTTGGTTCATCTCATTGTGGAAGATGACCAGGTCCATCAGAACTGATCATCATACAGTATTGTTATTGAAGTATATTCCTGGTCCTGCTCATTTCACTCAGCATCAGTTCATGTAAGTCTCTCCAGGCCTTTCTGAAATCATCCTGTTGGTCATTTCTTACAGAACAATAATACTCTATAACATTCATATACCACATTTACCCAGCCATTCTCCAATTGATGGGCATCCATTCAATTTCCAGTTTCTAGCCAATACAAAAAAGGGCTGCCACAAACATTTTTGCTCATGCAAGTCCCTTTCCCTTCTTTATATTTGGGATATAAGCCCAGTAGTAACAATGCTGGATCAAAGGATATGCACAGTTTGACAACTTTTTGAGCATAGTTCCAAATTGCTCTCTAGAACGGTTGGATCTGTTCACAACTCCACCAACAATACATCATTGTCCCAGTTTCCCCACATCCCCTCCAACATTCATCATTATCTTTTTCTGTCATCTTAGGCAATTGGAGAGGTATGCATTAGTATCTCAGAGTTGTCTTAATTTGCATTTCTCTGATCAATAATGATTTGAAATACCTTTTCATATGGGTAGAAATAGTTTCAATTTCTTCATCTGAGAATTGTCTGTTCATATCCTTTGACCATTTATCAATTGGAGAATGGTTTGATTTCTTATAAATTTGAGTCAATTCTCTATATATTTTGGAAATGAGGCCTTTATCAGAATTTTTAACTGTAAAGATGTTTCCCCCAATTTATTGCTTCCCTTCTAATATTGTCTGCATTAGTTTTGTTGCTACAAAAGCTTTTTAACTTGATATAATCAAAATTTTCTATTTTGTGATCAATAATGATCTCTAGTTCTTCTTTGGTCACAAATTCCTTCCTCTTCCATAGGTCTGAGTGGTAAACTATCCTATGTTCTTCTACTTTATTTATAATCTCATTCTTTATACCTAAACCATGAACCCATTTTGATCTTATCTTAGTGTACAGTGTTAAGTATGAGTCAATGCCTAGTTTCTGCCATAGTAATTTCCAATTTTCCCAGCAGTTTTTGTCAAATAGTACATTCTTATCCCAAAAGTTGGAGTCTTTGTCAAACACTAGATTGCTATAGTTATTGATTATTTTGTCCTGTGAACCTAACCTATTCCAGTGATCAACTAATTTTTTAGCCAATACCAAATGGTTTTGGTAACCACTGCTTTATAATATAGTTTTAGATCAGGTACAGCGAGACCATCTTCATTTGATTCTTTTTTCATTAGTTCCCTTGAAATTCTTGAGCTTTTGTTCTTCCGGATGAATTTTGTGGTTATTTTTTCTAGGTCATTAAAATAGTTTCTTGGGAATCTGATTGGTATAGCACTGAATAAATAGATTAGTTTAGGGAGTATTGTCATCTTTATTATATTTGCTCAGCCTATCCAAGAGCACTTAATATTTTTCCAATTGTTTAGATCTGACTTTATTTGTGTGGAAAGTGTTTTGTAGTTTTGCTGATATAGTTCCTGACTTTCCCTTGGCAGATAGATTCCCAAATATTTTATATTATCGAAAGATATTTTAAGTGGAATTTCTCTTTATATCTCTTGCTGTTGGATTTTGTTAGTGATGTATAAAAATTCTGATGATTTATGTGGATTTATTTTGTATTCTGCAACTTTGCTAAATTTGTGGATTATTTCTAATAGCTTTTTAGTAGAATCTCTGGGGTTCTCTAAGTATACCATCATATCATCTGCAAAGAGTGATAATTTGGTTTCTTCATTACCTATTCTAATTCTTTTCATTTCTTTTTCATCTCTTATTGCCAAAGTTAGCATTCCTAACACAATATTAAATAGTAATGGTGATAGTGGGCAACCTTATTTCACTCCTGATCTTACTGGGAATGGTTCCAGTTTATCCCCATTATATATGATGCTTAATGATGGTTTTAAATAGATGCTACTGACTATTTTAAGGAAAAGTCCATTTATTCCTATACTTTCTAGTGTTTTTAATAGGAATGGATATTGGATTTTATCAAATGCTTTTTTTGCATCTATTGAGATGATCATATGTTTTTTGTTAAATTGGTTATTGATACAGTCAATTATGTTCATAGTTTTCCTAATGCTGAACCAGCCCTGCATTCCTGATATAAATCCTACTTGGTTTATGGTGTATTATCCTGGGGATGATTTTCTGTGATCTTTTTGCTAATATTTTATTTAAGATTTTTGCATCAATGTTCGTTAGGGAGATTGATCTATAATTTTCTTTTTCTGTTTTTGTCCTACCTAGCTTAGGTATCAGTACCATGTCTGTGTTATAAAAGGAATTTGGTAGGACTCCTTCATTCCCTATTTTTTCAAATAGTTTATATAGCATTGGAATTAATTGTTTTTAAATGGTTTGGTAGAATTCACAAGTAAATATATCTAATATTTTTTTCCTTAGGGATTTTTTTTCTTAGAGAATTGATTAATAGCTGTTCTATTTTTTTTTCTAAAATGGGACTATTTAATCAATTTACTTCTTCCTCTGTTAATCTGGGCCACCTATATTTTTGAAGGTATTCATCCATTTCATTTAAGTTACCAAATTTATTGGCATAAAATTGGGCAAAGTAAGTCCTAATTATTGCTCTAATTTTCTCTTCATTAGTGGAAAGTTCTCCCTTTTCATTTTTAAGACTAACAATTTGATTTTCCTCTTTTCTTTTTCTATCAAATTTCCCAGAGGGTTATCTATTTGGTAAGTTTTTTCATAAAACCAACTCTTAGTTTTATTTATTAATTCAATAGTTTTTTTACTTTCAATTTTCTTAATCTCTCCTTTTGCTTTTAGAATTTCAAGTTTAGTTTTTGATAGGAGACTTTTAATTTGCTCTTTTTCTAGCTTTTTTAGTTGCAAGCCTAATTTATTGATCTTTTCTTTCTCTATTTTATGGAAATAGGCCTCTAGAGATATAAAATTTCTCCTTTACCACTTTGGCTGCATCCAACATTTTGGTATGTCATCTCATTATTGTCATTCTCTTAGGTGAAATTATTAATTATGTCTATGATTTGCTGTTTCACCCATTCATTCTTTAGGGTGAGATTATTTAGTTTCCAATTACTTTTTAATCATTTTTCCCCTGGCTTTTTATTGAATGTAGTTTTTATTGCATCATGATCTGAAAAGGATGCATTTACCATTTCTGTCTTTCTGCATTTGAATTTGAAGTCTTTGTATCCTAATATATGGTCAATTTTTGTATAGGTTCCATGGACTGCCAAGAAGAAAGTGTACTCCCTTCTATCTCCATTTAGTTTTCTCCAAAGATCTATCATATCTAACTTTTCTAGTATTCTATTTACTTCTTTAACTTCTTTCTTATTTATTTTGTGGTTTGAGTTATCTAGTTCTGAAAGTGCAAGGTTGAGCTCTCCCATTATTATAGTTTTGCTGTCTATTTCTTCTTGCAGCTCTCAACTTCTTTAGGAATTTAGATACTATATCACTTGGTGCATATATGTTTAGTATTAATATTGCTTCATTATCTATGTTGCCCTTTAGCAAGATATAATGCCCTTCCTTATCTCTTTTAATTAGATCACTTTTTGCTTTTGCTTGATCTGAGATCAGGATGACTACCCCTGATTTTTTTTACTTCACCTGAAGCATAGTAGATTCTGCTCCAACCTTTTACCTTTACTCTGTATGTATTGCCCTGCTTCAAGTGTGTTTCCTGTAAACAACATATTTTGGATTCTGGCTTTTAATCCAGTTTGCTATCACCCTCCACTTTATGGGGGAGTTTACCCCATTCACATTTATTTTTAAGATTACGAAGTCTGTATTTCCTGCCATCTTATTAACCCTAGATTATGCTTTTCTCTTTCCTTTTCTCCTTAACCTCCTCCCCAGTATTAAACTTATGAGAACCATTTGCCTCAAGCAGCCCTTCCTTTTTAGGATCCCTCCCTTCCCCTTAGAATGCCTACCCTTTTCTTAAACCTTTCCCTTTCAATTTCTGTATGCCCTTATATTTATCCTTCCTCTTCCCTTTTTGCTTTTCCTCTCCCACTTTTCAATGAGGTGGGAGAAGTCTCTCTGTAAACCAAATATGTCTAATATTTTCTCTTAGAGCCAATTCTGACAAAAGTAAGATTCACACTATGATCAACCCTCTTCCTTCTTTCCCACAGATATAATAGGTTTACTTTGTCTCTTCATGAGATGTGGTTTCCCTCTTTTTACCTCCACTTTTCCCTTTTTCTGGTACAATTTCCTTTCCACCTCTAGATCCTTTTTTATATTATAACAGTAAACTAAATTATACATGTACTCTATATGTATATCCATAACAGAAATACATTTCTCAAGAGTTCTTTTTTTATCTTTTTACGCTTCTCTTGAGTCCTATATTTTGAGGTCAAACTTTGTTAGCTCTGGTTTTTTCATCAAAAATATATGGAATTCACCTATTTCATTGAATGTCCATCTTCTTCCCTAGAAGAAAATGCTCAGTTTGTCTGGGTAAGTTATTCTTGGCTGCATACCAAGTTTCTTTGCCGTTCAGAATATCAGATTCCAGGCCCTTCTATACTTTAATGTGGAAGCTGCTAGATCCTGGGTGATCCTTATTTTGGCTCCTCTATATTTGAATTGTTTTTTTCTGGCTGCATGTAGTATTTTTTCCTTGGTCTGATAGTTCTGGAATTTAGCCACAATATTTCTTGGAGTTTTAATTTTGAAATCTCTTTCTGTAGGTGATCGATGAATTCTTTCAGTGTCTATTTTACCTTCTATTTATGACATCTGGGCAGTTCTCTTTGATGATTTCCTGAAAAATATTGTCTAGGCTCTTTTTTCATCATGTATTTCAGGGAGTCCAATAATCCTTAGATTGTCTCTCCTAGATCTATTTTCTAGGTCAGTTGTTTTCCCCATTAGGTATTTTACATTTTTTTCTGTTTTTTCATTTTTTTGGTTTTGTTTGACTGATTCTTTTTGCCTTATTGAGTCATTCATTTCCATTTGTTCAATTCTGAATTTTAGTGTGTTATTTTCTTCATTTACGGTTTTTTTACTTCTTTTTGTATTTGCCCAATTGAATTTTTGAATGAGTTGTTATGTTCTATGGAATTTTTTTCCCATTTCACAAATTCTGTTTCTTAGGGAGTTTTTTTCTTTTTCCATTTCACAAATTTTGCTTTTTAAGAAGTTATTTTCTTTTTCTGTTTCACAAATTCTGTTTTTCTGGGAGTTGCTTTTTTCCCCCAGTTTATCAAATCTATCTTTTAATGAGTTATATGCTTTTTCCATTTCACTATGTCTAGTTTGTGTTGCCTTTTCCAGACTCTCTTGCAAGGCTTTCATTTCCTTTCCCTGTTTTTCTCCTAGCTCTCTTTTAAGATCCTTTCTAAGTTCTTCTAGGAGAGCCTTATATGATGGGGATCAGATTATTTCACCCCTTGGATCTTCATCTGGAGACAATCTGTCTTTTGTCTCCTCAGGGTTTGAAATCTGTTCTTCTCCTTCGCCATAAAAGCTGTCACTTGTTAACAATCCTCTTTACTTTTTTACTCATTTTTTTAATGTTAAGTTAAGGTCTGCCTTTAGGGTGGGAGAGGTTTTCCAAGCAGCAGCAGCTGTACTGGGTCAATGCTGATTCACTCCTGGTGCTGGCTCTGTCACGTGGAGTCATTAGCAATGCCCCGGGCCTCTGTGCTGTCTGCCCTGGTGTTTGTGGTCTGAGTCTGCTCAGCCACCCTGAGACTGTACTGTTCCCAGAGTCTGAGCTGTCTGTGCTGGTGTTTGTGGTCAGCTGCCCAGGCCTCGCTGTCTCTCTCCCGCTTCTGATTGAAGTAGACCTTCTCTGGTCCACTTCCTCCCACAAACTCTGCCCTGCAGAAGTCATACCGCCACACTGAGACTGTTCTGCCTCCAGGCTCCGCTCTGTCTGCACTGGTGTTTGTGGTCAGCTGTTGTGTTTTGCTGCCTCTCTCCCGTTTCGATAGAACCATATCTTTTTGGGGTCTGTTTTCTCCAGAGAATTAATCAATTCTCTTTTGGGGACTCGGAGCTGTCTGCGCTGGCATTTGTACGGGTTGTCCTGCCTGCTTCCCTCCCTTTCCAATTGAAACAGACCTTTCTGGCAATCTTTGAAACTATCTTCTGCTGATAATTTGTTGCACTCCCAATATTTGTGAGTTCTGCCCGTCCAGAGCTAATGCAGAGGCTGGATTTCATAATTATTGTGAGGGTTGTAAAGAAGGTCGGAGAGAAATGTGTGTTGTCTCTATCATCTTCGTAACTTTTAAACTATGTTGGGCATGAAGATGGTTCAGCTCTATGGAATGAAAAGACAGTCAGTTCTTGAGATAAAAATACTCAGTTCCTTCTCTCAACACCCAAAACATATTTTGAATATACTTTTTTATTTCTCCAGAAGTATTTCAGTATGATATTGGCATTTGTTTGGTACTCCTCTTTCCCGTTCTGTTCATTTGTTTGGTCCTCTCTTTTTTTTTATTCTGCCTTTAAGAATCATTTCCTCAGCTATAGATCACAAAGAAAAGTGGTGGGAATTTGACTTTTGTATCTTGGGATTTGGCTGGTTTTATTTAGGGTTGTTGCAGTTATTAACTCTTTGTGGTACATCCAGGAAGGAACTTGTCTTGGCAGCAGGAAGAGGCTTCTGAACTAACTGTTTCTTCTCACTCTCCTGGGGGAAGGAGGGCTGGAAATATGTAGTGTCTGTTCCTAAATTTGGGACAAACTTCCTGGAACTGAAAGACTTAAAATAGCCAAGTCATTGTTTTATCCCATGAAGTGGGTTCTATATTGGGATCATTTGAAGAAAGGTGGAAAGCCAAAGAAAATTCAGTTTCTGACACTTTGCCTTTCAGAACAATGACATTAATTAAAAGAGTCAATTCCCTGGATACTTTATCTCACCAGCCAAGTGTGCAAGTTCCTGTGGGATCAAGAATTATCCTTTCAAGTCCTCAGGCATTATATCCCTCTCAAGTACAGGGTTTTGAAATCAGAGAAATTAGATGAGTCTTTAGAGTTTTGTGGACTAAGGTCAAGATACTTGGATTCTAATCCCAATTTGATCACTCTCTTATTCTGTGACTTGCTGCAAGTTACATTCTTTCTGTGGGCCTCAGACTCCCCATTTGTAAAAGAAAAGGTTTAGATGAAATGACTAAACCCTGTTCAGTTTTTCAATCTAACCATTCTACAACATCTAAAAGTAAATTTTTGAAAGCCCACTATTTGACTAGAGGTACTGGAATTGCATTTTGAGGAAGATGGTGTTGAAGGAGATTTAGCTTTCTTACCTTCTCCTCCTTTTCCCTCTCCTCCTCCTTCTCTTTCTCCTTCACCTTTTCCTCCTCATCCTATTCCTCTTCTTCCTCCTTCTCCTTCTCCTTCTCTTTTTCCTTCACTTTTCCTCCTCATCCTATTCCTCTTCTTCTTCTCCTTCTCTTTCTCCTGCTTCTTCTTTTCTTTCTACACCAGTTTCTTATCATCAAGTCTCTAATAAATATTTTGAACTAGAAGTCTTAGAGGCATCTCAAATTCAATATACTTGAAACAGAGTTTTTTTCCCCAAATTGTAACTCTCTTTTTAGTTTCCCTATCTCTGTCAAGAGCATCACCATCCTTCTAGGATTCATTTTAGAACCACCCTAAACTCTTTTGTCTGACATTTTCATTCAGTTACCAAATTCTGACAAATCTACCTCTACAACACCTCTCACATTCATCTTCTTTCTCCCAGTTCACAGTTTAGGCCTCTACCACTTCTCAATGGGTTTATTGCAATAGCTTCCTCATTGGGTTCTCTGTAAAAAGCAAGAAGGCTGGTTTGATGGGTTAAAGAAAGAATGTATGAAGGGAAGTAATCAGTAACCTGTAAAAATAGGTCAGAGTCTGGGCATGTAGTACTTCAAATGCTAAGTAAAGTTTATATTTTATTATAGAGGCAATGGGTAGCTACTGGCAACTTCCTGAACAGGAGAAAGGCATGATTAGATTTGCAGATTAGTCTTTGGACACTATGTGAAGGATGGATGAGAGAGGCTTGAGCCAGAGAAACCAATGAGGAGGCTGTTGCAATAATCTCAGTGAGAGGTAGTAAAGGACTAAACTGGTCACTATGTAGGCAAAATCAAATTACTCACTAAAAATAAAATAATTACTGTTTCAGGGCAGAAATCATTTATTAAGCACCTACTATATGCCAGGCACTGGAAATATGAATAAAATCAAAAAGCATTCCTTTCTCTCCAAGAGCTTATGATCCAATCAGAGAAACATCAAGTGAACAACTATTTAAAGAAAGATATACACAGAATAAATTTGAAAGTTTCACAGAAGATAGGCACTAGTATAAGGGGGAGATTGTGAAAGGCTTCTTGTAGAAGGTGAATTTTAACTGAACCACAAAGGAAGTCAGGGAAGTCAGAAGATGGAGATAGAGGAAGAGAATTTCAAGCATTAGGGAAACAACCAGTGAAAATACATGGAGTCTTGAGATGAGTTATCTTGAGTGAAGAAAAGAAAGAAGGCCAGTGTAGCAGGTCAGTAAAATGCATGGAAAAGAGTTATTTAACAAGACTGGAAAGATAGAAAGGGGCTAATTTGTTTGGAAATGATAAGAAATATTTAGCAATAATCTGAAACCAATGAGCAGAAATATTTCAGAAATTCCACAATTGAAATGTTTCACTGCACAGAGTTGGCTCAAAGAAAAAATAATTGACATTTGTTTTAGAGAAAATTCTCTCTCGCCTCATTAAAAACAGGGGAGAGGAAAAGGGAAAAGAAAAAGAGTAATAAAGGAAGGAAGGGGGAAAGACTCAAAGGGGGGGGGAGGGATTATAAAGAGGATAAGTATCGTGACACAAGAGGAGATATAAGTTTAAAAGGGGAAAGAGGGTTGGGGGAGGCAAGAATAAGTAAAAGCACAATCTGGGGTTATTAGGATGGCAGGAAATACAGATTTAGTAATTCTAACGTAAATGTGAAGGGATGAACTCTCATAAAGAGGAGGCAGATAGCGACTGGATCAAAAGTCAGAACCCTACAATATAGTTGTTTACAAGAAACACATTTAAAGCAGGGGATACATAAGTAAAGGTAAAGGATGGAGCAAAATCTATTATGCTTCAGGTGAAGCCAAAAAGCAGGGGTAGCCATCCTTATCTCAGATCAAGCAAAGTAAAAATTGATCTAATTAAAAGAGATAAGGAAGGAAACTACATCCTGCTAAAGGGTAGCATAAACAACGAAGCAATATCAATATTAAACATATATGCACCAAGTGGTATGGCACTCAACTTCCTAAAGGAGAAGTTAAGAGAGTTGCAAGAAGAAATAGACAACAAAACTGTAATAGTAGGAGATCTCAACCTTGCACTCTCAGAATTAGACAAATCAAACCACAAAACAAATAAGAAAGAAATTAAAGAAGTAAATAGAATATTAGAAAAATTAGGTATATTGGATCTTTGGAGAAAATTGAATGGAGATAGAAGGGAATATACTTTCTTTTCAGCAGTTCATGGAACCTATTCAAAAATTGACCATATATTAGGACATAAAGACCTCAAAATTAAATGCAAGAAAGCAGAAATAGTAAATGCTTTCTTTTCAGATCATGATGCAATAAAAACTACATTCAACAAAAAGTTAGGGGGAAATAGACCAAAAAGTAATTGGAAACTAAACAATCTCATCTTAAAGAATGATTGGGTGAAGCAGCAAATTATAGATACAATTAATAATTTCACTCAAGATAATGACAATGATGAGACATCATACCAAATTTTGTGGGATGCAGCCAAAGCAGTAATAAGAGGGAATTTTATATCCTTAGAGCTTACTTGGATAAAACAGAAGAAAGAAAAGATTAATGAATTGGGCTTGCAACTAAAAAACTAAAAAGACCAAATTAAAACCCAATCAAATACTAAATTGGAAATTCTAAAATTAAAAGGAGAAATTAAAAATATTGAAAGTAAAAAAACTATTGAACTAATTAGATAAAACTAAGAGTTGGTTCTATGAAAAAGCCAATAAAATAGATAAATCCTTGGTAAATCTGATTAGAAAAAGGAGGGAGGAAAATGAAATTATAGTCTTAAAAATGAAAAGGAACTTTCCACCAATGAAGAGGAAATTAGAGAAATAATAAGGAGTTATTTTGCTCAACTTTTGAATAAATTTGATAACCTAAGTGAAATGGATGACTACCTCAAAAATATAGACTTCCCAGACTAACAAAGGAGGAAGTAAATTGTTGAATACTCCCATTTCAGAAAAAGAAAAGAACAGGCAATTAAGCAACTCCTAAGAAAAATCCCCAGGACCAGATGGATTTATGTGAATTTTGCAAACATTTAAAGAACAATTGGCCCCAATGCTATATAAATTATTTGATAAAATAGGAATGAAGGTCCTACCAAATTCCTTCTTATGACACAGAACATGGTACTGATACCTAAACCAGGTAGGCTGAAAACAGAGAAAGAAAAGTATAGACCAATCTCCCTATGAATATTGATGCTAAAATCTTAAATAAGATATTAGCAAAAGACTACAGAAAATCATCTCCAAGATAATACACTATGATCAAGTAGGAGTTTATACCAGGAATGCAGGGCTGGTTCAATATTAGGAAAACTATCAATATAATTGGCCATATTAATAACCAAATTAACAAAAACCATATGATCATCTCAATAGATGCAGAAAAAGCATTTGATAAAATCCAACATCCATTCCTATTAAAAACATTTGAGAGTATAGGAATAAATGGACTTTTCCTTAAAATAATCAGCAGCATCTATTTAAAACCATCAGTAAGCATCATATGTAATGGAGACAAACTGCAACCATTCCCAATAAGATCCGGAGTGAAACAAGGTTGCCCACTATCACCATTACTATTTAATATTGTATTAGAAATGCTAGCTATAGCAATAAGAGCTGAGAAAGAGATTAAAGGAATAAGAATAGGCAATGAGGAAGCCAAATTATCACTCTTTGCTGATGACATGATGGTATACTTAGAGAACCCCAGAGATTCTGCTAAAAAGTTATTAGAAATAATCCACAACTTTAGCAAAGTTGCTGGTTATAAAATAAACCCACATAAGTCATCAGCATTCTTATATATCACTAACAAAATCCAACAGTCAGAGTTACAAAGAGAAATTCCATTTAAAGTAACTACTGATAATATAAAATATTTAGGAATCTATCTGCCAAGGGAAAATCAGAAACTTTATGAGCAAAATTACAGACCACTTTTCACACAAATTAAGTCTGATCTAACCAATTGGAAAAATATTAAATGCTCTTGGATAGGCTGAGCAAATATAATAAAGATGACAATATTACCTAAACTAATCTATTTATTTAGCGCTATACCAATCAGACTCCCAAAAAACTATTTTAATGACCTAGAAAAAATAACAAAGTTCATATGGAAAAACAAAAGGTCAAGAATTTCAAGGGAATTAATGAAAAAAAAATCAAATGATGATGGCTTAGCTGTACCAGATCTAAAATTATATTATAGAGCAGCAGTTACCAAAACTATTTGGTATTGGCTAAGGAATAGATTAGTTGATCAGTGGAATAGATTAGGTTCAAGGGATAAAACAGTCAACAAATATAGCAACCTAGTCTTTGACAAACCCAAAGATCCCAGCTTTTGGGATAAGAACTTACTGTTTGATAAAAATTGCTGGGAAAATTGGAAACTAAAATTGGAAACTAATATGGCAGAAACTAGGCATTGATCCATACTTAACGCCGTACACCAAGATAAGGTCAAAATGGGTTCATGACCTAGGCATAAAGAATGAAATTATTAATAAATTAGAGGAACATAGGATAGTTTACCTCTCAGACCTGTGGAAGGGGAAGGTCTTTATGACCAAAGCAGAACTAGAGATCATTACTGATCACAAAATAGAAAAATTTCGATTATACCAAACTGAAAAGTTTTTGTACAAACAAAACTAATGCAGACAAGATTAGAAGGAAGCAATAAACTGGGAAAATATTTTTACAGTCAAAGGTTCTGATAAAGGCCTCATTTCCAAAATATATAGAGAATTAACTCTAATTTATAAAAAATCAAGCCATTCTCCAATTGAAAGATGGTCAAAGGATATGAACAGACAATTCTCAGATGAAGAAATTGAAACTATTTCTAGTCATATGAAAAGATGCTCCAAGTCATTATTAATCAGAAATGCAAATTAAGACAACTCTAAGATACCACTACACACCTGTCAGATTGGCTAAGATGACAGGAAAAATAATGATGATTGTTGGAGGGATCTTGGGAAAACTGGGACATTGATGCATTGTTGGTGGAGTTGTGAACGAATCCAACCATTTTGGAGAGTAGTTTGGAACTATGCTCAAAAAGTTATCAAACTGTGCATACCCTTTGATCCAGCAGTGTTACTACTGGGATTATATCCCAAAGAGATTATAAAGAAGGGAAAGGGACCTGTATGTGCACGAATGTTTGTGGCAGCCCTTTTTGTAGTGGCTAAAAACTGAAACTGAATGGATGTCCATCAGTTGGAGAATGGTTGAATAAATTGTGGTATATGAAAATTATGGAATATTACTGTTCTGTAAGAAATGACCAACAGGATAATTTCAGAAAGGCCTGGAGAGACTTACATGAACTGATGCTGAGTGAAATGAGCAGGACCAGGAGATCATTATACTTCAACAACAATACTATATGATGACCAGTTCTGATGGATCAGGCCACCCTCAGCAACGAGATCAACCAAATCATTTCTAATGGAGCAGTAATGAACTGAACTAGCTATGCCTAGAAAAAGAACTCTGGGAGATGACTAAAAACCATTACATTGAATTCCCAATCCCTATATTTATGCACACCTGCATTTTTGATTTCCTTCACAAGCTAATTGTACAATATTTCAGAGTCTGATTCTTTTTCTACAGCAAAATAACGTTTTGGTCAGGTATACTTATTGTGTATCTAATTTATATTTTAATATATTTAACATCTACTGGTCATCCTGCCATCTAGGGAGGGGGGGGGGGTAAGAGGTGAAAAATTGGAACAAGAAGTTTGGCAATTGTTAATGCTGTAAAGTTACCCATGTATATATCCTGTAAATAAAAGGCTATTAAATAAAAAAAAAATAAAAAAAAAAGAAATGTTTCACTGCAGGGACTTAATTGCTATTTATTCCTCTAATAGGCGGGCTAGTATCTTAATTCCTCAGCAATGCTTTTGTGATGAATGAGTCACCACTATAATAGGAAAGTAAATGATTCTTCATTCAATTTTCCCTTTCTGTTTTTAATTTATGGAAAGTTACAATCTTCTTAACATTATTTTTCCATTGGTTCATTGAATTCTTATTATTCATTGAATTCTTATTATTTTTAGGCATATTAATTGAATCTTGAGTAATGTCATAGAGGATAGAGAGAAACATGACTACCAGCTGTCAGACTTGTGGTTTAAAAGATCATATTTCTATGATTATTTGATTAGCATTTTAAAAATTCTTTAATGGCAAATTTTATTTTATTATATCAGCATTATTTCCCAATATATTATCTTTCATTTATTCTTCTATAATGAAAAACAAACTCTTTTTTAATTAAAGCTTTTTATTTTTCAAAATATATACGTGGACAATTCTTCAACGTTAGCTCTTGCAAAACTGTCTTCCAATTTTTTCTCCCCATGCCCTTCACTTGATGGCAAGTAACCCAGTATATGTTAAACATGGTAGAAATATATGTGAAATAAAATATATACATACATATTTATACAATTATCATACTGCACAGGAAAAAAAGAGAAGCAAAATAAAGTACAAGCAAACAACAACAAAAAGAGTGAAAATGCTATTTTGTGAATCACACTTAGTCCCCACAGTCCTCTCTCTGGGTGTAGATGGCTCTCTTTATCATTGAACAATTGGAACTGGTTTTAATCATTTCATTGTTGAAGAGAGCCATGTCCATCAGAATTGATCATCGTATAATCTTGTTGTTGCTGTGTATAATGATCTCCTGGTTCTGCTCATTTCACTTACCATCAAGTTCATGTATGTTTCTCCAGGCTTCTATGAAATCATCCTGTTGGTTGTTTCTTTCAGAACAATAATATTCCATAACATTCATATACCATAATTTATTCAGCCATTCTCCAATTGATGGGCATCCAATCAGTTTCCAGTTTCCAGTTTCTTGCCACTACAAAGAGTTTTTGCACATGTGGGTCCCTTGCCATCTAAGCCCAGTAGTAACACTGTTGGATCAAAGGGTATGCACAGTTTGATAACTTTTTGAGCATAGTTCCAAATTGCTCTCCAGAATGGTTGGATCCATTCACAACAATGTATTAGTGTCCCAATTTTCCCACATCCCCTCCAACATTTGTTATTATCTTTTCCAGTCATCTTAGCCAATCTGACAGATGTGTAGTGTCATCTGAGAGTTGTCTTAATTTGCATTTCTCTGATCAATAGTGATTTAGAGCACTGAAAAACAAACTCCTGAACACAATGTAACTGATAAAGTGATTGTGTTTAACAAACACCATTCTACCCCTATAATTCCCCACTTTTCCACTGAGCCAATGATGGCAAATTTCCTGCTCTTATCTCTGGAACCACAATTAGCTCTTGTAGTCAGCTGAAGGTCAGCCTCAGTGGCTTTTCCTTCATATGATATGTCTCCCATACTCTGTTTTTTTTTTTTAAGCATTTGCCAAATTCTTATTTAGTATTTTATTTTTCTCTGATTACATGTAAAAGAATTTTTAACATTTATTTAATAAATTTTGATTTTCATATTCTCTCTCTCTCTCCCCACATTGGGAAAGTAGCAATTTAACTATACATATATAGAAATTCAAAATGTATTTCCATATTAGTCATGTTGGAAAAGAAAACACAAACAACCAAAAAACGCTTCCAAAGTCCTTCAGAGTTGTCTTAGATCACTGTATTGCTGAGAATAGCCAACAACAATAGCAAACAACAACAAAAAAGTGAAAATACTCAATCTCTCTCTGGCGATAGATGACCCTCTCCATCACAAGTTCATTGGAACTGACCTGAATCACTCACTGTTGAAAAGAGCCATGCCCAGCAGAATTGATCATCATATAATATTGTTGCTTGTATAATGTTCTCTTGGTTTTACTCACTTTACTTAACATCAGTTCATATAAGTCTTTCCAGGCCTTTCTGAAATCATGTTGCCAATCATTTCTTATGGAACAATAATATTCCATAACATTCATATACCATAACTTAATCAGTCATCTCCAACTAATGGGCATTCACTCAGTTTCCAGTTCTTTGCTACTACAAAAAGGACAGCTACAAACATTTTTGCACATGTAGGTCCTTTTCCCTTTTCTATGATATCTTTGGAATACTTTGCCTACCATCTTTCTCTTGACTTGGAGAATAAGAATTTGATGGTAAAGATGGTTTCTGCCTTTTTTCTTTTTATTCATTTTGATGATTGTTTGACACTCATTAAATTTCTCAAAGAAATGTCAAGAATCAGAGCCAGTGTCTGCTTTAATCCACTTCTAATTTTTCAGAGTTAATTGCTGATTTAATTAGGTTGAATTGAGCTGTTGTTTTCCTTTCTTTTATTTCAGGTATAACTACTCAATAACCTGACTGCACATAGACAGCTGATTCTGAAAAAGCTCCCACATCAGTAACCAGGTGTTTCCTGTCTGTTAAAAATATATGTCAATATAATTTGTTATGATGTTATTTGGTACCTATCACAGTAACTTCTACCTTTTTTTGTCAGTCAGTGAACAAGAATTTATTAATCACTAAATATGTGCAAGGCACTGTTCTAAACACTGGAAATATAAAGACTATTATAATTGACTTTCCCTCAAATACCCAATCACTTATTTCCTCAACTTATTTATTTTACATCACCCACTCCTCCATTTCACCTCAATTCCACATAAAAATGGCTTTTATCTTTCTATCATTCACAAATGTACCACCTTCACGTTTGAGAATGCCAAAATTCCATTATCTAAATATAACATATTGACCTTTTACCTCTCCCTCTGCCTTTTCTTATAAAACTCTACTCTTTATTCAAGCCATGGCTTCCAGTTCCTTAATTTTTCAGTTCTCTCCCAGGCCATCTCTTTTATATTAATTACTCTCTTTTCTTTTCTTTATCTTGACTCTTTAGTAAATCAAGTTAGTCTCACATTGTCAATATCTTTCACTCCCCATATGCAAGCTGTTGCCAACGCTTGCTGAGATTACCTTCATATATCTTTTTAATATGCCCTCTTTTCTCCTCTGACATGATCACAACTTTGTGCAGGCCTTCATAACCTCACATCTGAAATATTGAAATAGTCTGCTGGTAGGTCTGCATGCCTCAAGTCTCTCTAAGAAAATCATACAGTTATCCAATCTGAGTTGACTACAAATTAATAGTACACAATCTCAATTAAGTTGCCTTATCTACTTCATCCTACTTTCCATAATGATTCTTCTTAAACTTTTCATCCCTTTTCACACCTCCCCTGGATCACTCCTCCCCCCAACTTCTTGGCTGAGAATTTTGTCTCACACTTTTTCAGAAAAAGATTGAGGGAATTCATAATGAGTTCTCTCTTTTCTACTCTTCCTCATCTTCTATCACATAGATGCCTTTTGCCACTACTTCTTTCTTCATCCCTGTCTCACATAATGAGGTAATCTTACTACTTACCAAGGGTAACCCTTCTACCTGCTCAAGCGATCCCATTCCTTTCTGTCTTCTCCAACAAACTGCCTTCTCTGTTACCCTCATTCTCTCACTAATTTTTAATTTCACCCTGACTACTGACATTCACTATTGCCATGTTTTTATCATCCTGAAAAAGCCCTCATTTGGTCTTCTCCCTGATAGTCATTACCTTATATCTCTTCTTCCCTTTGTTGTTAACCTCCTCAAAAAGGCATTCTATAACATGCCTCCACTTTCTCTTCTCTCTCACTCTCTCTCTCTTTTTAAAAGAATTAAGAGAATTTTATCAAGGTAGCAACACATAAAAGGGCAGATCTCTGAAGATCAGCAATGGCTTTAGGGTGGGGCCAGCTTTACACACACACACACACACACACACACACTCACACACGTCTTTTATTTTTCAAAATACATGCAAAGATAGTTTTCAACATTCACCCTTGCAAAACCTTATTTACATATTTTCTTTCTCCCTCCCTACTTTCCCTAGAAGCAAGTAATCCAATATAAGTTAAACATGTGTAATTCTTCTAAATATATTTCCATCTATACTATGCTACACAAGAAAAATCAGTTCAAAAAGAAAAAAAATTTGAGAGGAAAAAAAGTCAAGCAAACAAGCAAACAACAACAACAACAAAAGATGAAAATACTATGTTGTGATTCACAGTCAGTCCCCATAGTCCTCTGTCTGGATGCAGATGGCTCTCTCCATTTAAGTTACTTTCTTTTCTTTTTAATATTTTTATATGCATAGATCCTTTTCCTTTTCTATTTCTATTTCTTCTTTATTTATCCATTTGTTTGTTTGTTTTTTTCTGAGGCAAGTGGAGTTAAGTGACTTGCCCAGGGTCCCACAAGTAGGAAGTATTGTCTGAGGCCAGATTTAAACTCAGGCCCTCCTAACTTAAGGGCTGGTGCTCTACCCATTGCACCACCTAGTTGCCCCCATCTAAGTCAATTTTCATTCTCTTCTCAATCCTTTACAATCTAATTTCAAACTTTATCATTACAAAAAAACTTTTTTCTGCTTTTTCCAAAGTTATCATTAATCTCTTAGTTACCAAACTCAATGATCTTTTCTTAATCCTTATTTTCTTGGCCTCTCAAGATCATTCTTGATCTATTAATCATTGTTTCCTCCTTGATACTCTCTTCTCTCAAGGACACTACTCTTTTCTGGTTTTCCTCCTACCTATTTTACTACTTTTTCTCATTCTACTTTGCTAGATCCTCACTCAGACCATTACTACTAAACATAAATATTCCACAGAGTTCTGTTTTGGATCCTTTTCCCCCTCCCCTAGACTACTTGACCTGGTGATCTCATCAGCTTTCTTTCCCCCCCCCCTTTTTTTTATTATAGCTTTTTATTAACATATGCATGGGTAGTTTTTTTACAATATTATCTCTTGCACTCACTTCTGTTCTGACTTTTCCCTTCCCTCCCTCCACTTCCTCCCCTAAGATGGCAGGCAGTCTTATACATGTTAAATATGTTAAAGTGTACCCTAGATACAAATATATGTGTGCAGAGCCATACAGTTCTCTTGTTGCACAAGAAGAATTGGATTCAGAAGGTAAAAATAACCAGGGAAGAAAAACAAAAATGCATGTAGTCCACATTCATTTTCCAGTGTTCCTTCTCTGGGTGTAGCTGATTCTGTCCATCACTGATCAATTGGAATTGAATTAGATCTTCTCTTTGTCGAAGATATCCACTTCCATCAGTTCATGTAAGTCTTTCCAAGCCTCTCTGTATTCATCCTGCTGGTCATTTCTTACAGAACAATAATATTCCATAACATTTATATACCACAATTTACCCAACCATTCTCCAATTGATAGGCATCCATTCATTTTCCAGTTTCTAGCCACTACAAAAAGGGCTGCCACAAACATTTTGGCACATACAGGTCCCTTTCCCTTCTTTAGTATCTCTTTGGGATATGAACCCAGTCAAAGGGTATGCACAGTTTGATAACTTTTGGGGCATAATTCCAAATTGCTCTCCAGAATAGTTGGATTTGTTCATAACTCCACCAACAATGCATCAATGTCCCAGTTTTCCTGCATCCCCTGCAACATTCGTCATTATCTTTTCCTGTAATCTTAGCCAATCTGACAGGTGTGTAGTGGTATCTCAGAGTTGTCTTAATTTGCATTTCTCTGATCAATAGTTTCATATGAGCAGAAATAGTTTCAATTTCATCATCTGAAAATTGTCTGTTAATATTCTTTGACCATTTATCAATTGGAGAATGGATTGATTTCTTATAAATTAGAGTCAATTTTCTATATATTTTGGAAATGAGGCCTTTATCAGAACCTTTAACTATAAAAATGTTTTCCCAGTTTATTGCTTCTCTTCTAATCTTGTTTGCATTAGTTTTGTTTGTATAGAGGCTTTTTAATTTGATATAATCAAAATTTTTTATTTTGTGATCAATAATGGTCTCTAATTCTTCTTTGGTCACAAATTCCTTCCTCCTCCACAAGTTGATCTCATCAGCTTTCATGAATTTTATCACCATCTCCATGATGATGATTCTCAAATCTACCTATGCTGCCCCAATTTCTTTTCTGGCCTCCAATCTCGTATCTCCAAGTGCCTTTCAAATTGGAGATCTAGAAGACATCTTAACTTAGAATATTCAAAAACAGTCTTTCTTCCTAAGAGACATCTTAAATTAGAATATTCAAAAACAATCTTTTCTTCTAAACCCATCCCATTTCCTATCTGTCCTATTTTAATAGAGGTGATAGCATCCTCCTAGTTTCTCAGATTCACAATTCAGGAATCATTCTGGATTCCTTACTATCTCTCACCACACATCCCCATCCAACATGTTGACAAGGCCTATGTATTTCAACTTTTCAACATCTAGGGAATAATACTTCCTTTTCTCCTCTGATGCTGCCATCACTCTTGCACAGGATCTCATTACCTCACACTGGACTATTGAAACAGATTATGCTGGGTCTGACTCCCTCAAGTCTGTCCCTACTCCAACCCATCCTGTGTTCAGCCACCAAAGCGATTTTCTTAAAGCATAAGATTGAGCCTATCACACTCCACTTCAATACATCCCAATTGTTCTCTATCACCTCCAGCATCAAATACAAACTTCTTGCCTGGCATGCCCATTTCTATCTTTCCAATCATATTATACCTTTCTCCTTGATACATAATCTTCAATTCAGTGATGCTGATCTCCTTGCTATTCTACAACCAAAACACTTTCCTTTGCTCTGGACATTTTCTTTGGCTGATCCTTATTCCTAGGAGGTTCTCCCTCTTTGTCTCTGTCTATTAACTTCCTGACTTCCCAACTAAAATCTTATCTTCTACTGAGCTTTTCCCAGAGTTTCTTAATTCTTGGGTCTTCTCTACATGCAAAGTAGTGTCCTTGCCTTTACTCATCCTGAGGAACACAATATGAAAAAGCTAAATGTTTCATGAAATCATGTTTCTCCATTGTCTTTGGGCACATGATGAAGTCAATGCATTTCTGAAGAGAATCTAGGAGATGGCCTCCTATTTAACCTACAATTTCTTTATGCCTTCTGGTTTTAGTTTTAGGGAAAATATTTTTAAATAGCTTTAATTTTATTCTTAAACAATTATTTTTAATTTCAGTTCCACATCTTCTCCCTTCTTCCATCTCCCCCCAACTCCACATTGAGAAGGCAAGAAATATGATACCCTTATACATTTATAATCATGAATAATATATTTCCACAGTCACAATTCCATAGTCATGATTCCTCTCTAGTCTCAAGAAGGCAAGAAAAATAAAGGAAAAATATATTTCAATCTGTACTCCATCATCCATCAGTTCTCTTCTTGAAGCAGACAGCATTTTATATCATGTCCTTTGAAGCTGTGATGGCTTAAGTATTGATCTGTTATTAAGTCTTTCATAATTGATTATCCTTACAATATTGTTATTACTATTTAAGCTATTCTCTTTTTTTCTGCTCACTTCACTTTGCATCAATTAATATAGATCTTTCCAGGTTTTTCTGAAACCATCTCCTTTATCATTTCTGGTAAATAGCAATATTGATGTGGTTGAGTTCTTTCAGTAATATACCAAATTTTTGGTCATTAGACAAGAACCCTATAATTAGAGTATCCAAGATAACTCTATAATTAGAGAGTTAGCAACAGTAGAGCAGAAAAGGAGTGGGTAGGATTTCAAAGAATTGGTGTACAGCATTTCATTTGGTCATTTGGGCCAGAAAGAACACTTACAAACAGCAGGATTGGTTTGATGAAAATGATGGGGAAGTTCAAAAGATACTAAATGAAAAAACAAGACCTCCACAGGATTTACCAGCAAGACAGCTTATGAATTTCTAAGAAAACAGCATATAAATCCATCAAAAGTAAAATGCAAGCAATATTTAGAGAGGTGCAGGATTCTTGGCTTAGTAAGAAGACAGACAGATGGAATTCAATTTTATGCCAATAGCAAATCCAAAGCACTTCTATGATGCCCTGCAGGCTGTATATAGGCCAAAATCTCTGGTACTACTCAGTGCTGATGGAGCCATAATGATCAATGATAAAAATGTGATCCTGGAGACATGAGTTGAGTATTTCCATGGTGTTCTCAACAGACTATTATCAACCAATGCTGAAACTGTTGACTGTATGCCTAAAGTAGAAGTCAATTCTTTCCTAACTAAATGTCCAGCTGAAGAAGAAGTTTTGAACACCATTAGACACCTTTCATTTGGCAAAGCATGATTCCATTCTAGCAGAGATCTCCATATATCAACAGATTTGGAAAACAGATCAGGAATCTGAGATGGACTCTGGTCAGGGTACCCCATGAATGATTCTCTGTAATTCTAACATAGAAAAGGTTTTCTCTAATCAGGGTCCAAGAAAGTATGTTTCTGTTTTCATAATAATAACAACTTATTTTCTGTAAGTCTAATAATTCTAGAGATAGAAGGAAAACAATGAAATGAGTGTCTCCAAAATACATTAGAGATATTCATCCTCATTCTCTCCAGCCTCCTGCTTTCATTCCTTACCTTTACCTGATCAACAAGAACTTACCATTAACTGTAAAAGATTTCACTTAGAGCAGAACACAAGTTCTCTTCTAGATGGGCAGGACGCAGATTCTTAGGGAACAAGGCCAGAGGACAGGGATCTCTGACTTTGCCTTAGGCGTGCTGTGAAGAAAACAAAAGAAAGAGGTATTGTTTGTAAGGTTTCTTAATAAATATGAATCAAAGCTTGGGGTAAGGAAATAGACTAAATATACTCATAATAAATAATAAAGGTTATTTTTGTTTTTTATGTAATGGGGTTTTGTTGCACACACCCAGATTACCTGAGACTGAGACATCTACGTGGGAGATAACAAGAATCTGCTTCTGAAAAAAGATACCTTGCATTTGCCTAGTATCTGGATACATAGCCAGGACAGACTGTGTCTTTAATTCTTTCACACTGGGATAGATAGGCTCATTCTCTTTTTAATAGCATCCAGCATAAGAAAGTTACAATATGAGTATCATGCAATCAATTGTGTAGAAGGAAAATCCACCTCCTTCCCCACTCTGCCAGCTTTAGGCCTTGTCAACCTAAAAAAAAAAAAGATTTGCCATTCTTGTTTTGGTTTTTTGGTCTTTTCAGTTCTAGGGCCAGGCAGTAGAACCCTAGCACTCCAGTTTCTTTGGACTTTCCTATTAGGCAAGCAAAATTATTGAACCTGGAATCCTCCTTCCAAGGTCACCATGGTTCAAGCTTTCATTCTGAGGACCCTTGCCTGTGCCTAGAATTGAAAGGATAAATGATAAAGACTAAAACTCCAAGCCTATTTCTTGAGGTCATAGAGTCTGAAGGAGCTAAAGTAAGGAGGGAGATAGCTTTTTATCCCCACTCAGCTTAGTTCAGGATGCCCATGCTATGGGTGAACAAGATGTCCTCCTATAACTTATCCCTGGTGCTACTCAAGAGAGAAAGTATATCAGACTGTTGTCCAGTTTGGGCTAGCAAATGGAAGAAGGCTATTCTTTCACCTATGTGGTAAAAGAGTACATAATAGAGGAATGCAAAATACCTTCTCCCAAAAACAGATCCTTATTATCTCCCGCATCTCCCAGGCAACCTAGACATGTACAGCAATATCCCATTACATTTAAATAAATAATGTTAATAGCTGCCATTTCTGTAGCACTTTATGGTTGGTGAGGCATACCAGAAAGATTCTTGGGGAAGCCATTCAAATATCCTTCTTTAGGTCTTGGGGCAGTGTTGTCAGGATTTCTACAAATATGCTTCATTTAGGTTATCTTCCTATACTCCCACCAGGCACACTCAAAATCACCTTTACCTCTTGCTCTAGAAAAGTACTAAAATAAACCCCATTATTGCTTCCAAAAAGGGGAGTGATAATATCCCTGAATTACATTCACTACCCACATGATAGCTCAGAAAAAAAATCTGCCCCTAGCCCTTTTTTTTACATTTATTTTTATTATTTTTCAGTTACATGAGATTATTTTTCTCAATTTCAATTTTTAACATTTTTTTAAAATTTTGAGTTCCACTATGTCCAAAGGGTTAGCAAAATGTGCATACTCTTTTTTAAAATAGCTTTTTATTTACAAGTTATATGCATGGATAATTTTATAGCATTGACAATTGCCAAACCTTTTGTTCCAATTTTTCCCCTCCTTCCCCCCACCCTCTCCCCTAGACAGCAGGATGACCAATACATGCTAAATATATTTAAGTATAAATTAAATAAAAATTAAGCATACATGTACAAACCATTATTTTGCTGTACAAAAAGAATTGGACTCTGAAATATTGTACAATTAGCTTGTGAAGGAAATAAAAAATGCAGGCAGGCAAAAATATAGGAATTGGGAATTCAATGTAATGGTTCTTAGTCATATCCCAGAGTTCTTTCACTGGGTGTAGCTGGTTCAGTTCATTACTGCTCTATTGGAATTGATTTGGTTCATCTCATTGCTGAAGATGGCCAGGTCCATCAGAATTGATCATCATGTAGTATTGTTGTTGAAGTATATAATGATCTCCTTCCTGGTCCTGCTCATTTCACTCAGCATCAGTTCATGTAAGTCTCTCCAGGCCTTTCTGAAATCATCCTGTTGGTCATTTCTTAGCGAACAATAATATTCCATAATATTCATATACCACAATTTATTCAGCCATTCTCCAATTGATGGGCATCCACTCAGTTTCCAGTTTCTGGCCACTACAAAGAGGGCTGCCACAAACATTCTTTGTGCATACTCTTTGATTCAGCAGTATTTCTACTGGGCTTATATCTGAAAGAGATCTTTTTTTTCATAATTATAACTTTTTATTGACAGAACCCATGCCTGGGTAATTTTTTACAACATTATCCCTTGAACTCACTTCTGTTCCAACTCCAAAGAGATCTTAAAGGAGGGAAAGGGATTCATATGTACAAAAATGTTTGTGGCAGCCCTCTTTGTAGTAGCAAGAAACTAGAAAATGAGTGGATGTCCATCAGTTGGAGAATGGCTGAATAAATTGTGGTATATGAATGTTATGGAATATTATTGTATTATAAGAAATGATTAGCAGGATGATTTCAGAGAGGCCTGGAGAGATTTACATGAACTAATGCTAAGTGAAGTGAACAGAACCAGAAGATCATTGTATATGGCAAAAAGAATATTTTAAGATGATCAATTCTGACGAACATGGCTTTTTTTAAGACTCAGGCCAGTTTCAATGATCTTGTGATGAAGAGAGCCATTTATACCCAGAGAGAGGACTGTGGGAAATGAATATCAATCACAACATAGCATTTTCATTCCTATTGTTGTTGTTTGCTTGGATTTTATATTTTCTCATTTTTTCCCTTTTTGATCTGATTTTTCTTGTGCAGCAAGATAATTATATAAATATGTATGTATATATTGGATTTAACATATATTTTCATCATATTTAACATATTGAATTACTTGCCATCTAAGGGAGGGAATGGGGGGAAAGGGCATAAAACTGGAACACAAGGTTTTGTAAGGGTTAATGTTGAAAAATTATCCATGGATATGTTTTGAAAATAAGAAGCTGGAGCAAAGGATATACACAGTTTGATGGCCCTTTGAGCATAGTTCCAAATTACTTTCCAGAATGGTTGGATCAGTTCACAATTCCACCAACAGTATCTTAGTTTTCCTATTTTTCCAAATCTCCTTGAACATTTCTCATTTTTCTTTTCTATCATATTAGGCAATCTGATAAATGTGGATTTTTTTCAGTTGTTTTAAACTGCATTTCTCACATATACAGTGATTTAGAGCACTTTTTCATATGGTTATACATAGTTTTGATTTCCAAAAACTATCTGTTCATTTCCTTTGACCATTTATCAATTGGGTATGACATCCTCCCCCACTTATAATGTCAGGGAATATCTCTATTTTGTATTTGTATCTCCAGAGCTTACTATAGTCCCTGCCACAATGCTTTTCCATTCATTCATTTACTCATTTATTTAGCAGAAGCTAAGAGAGATAGCATGACTTACCTGTTACACAGCTTATAAAGGTCAGAACAAGATGCCAACCCAGGATTTCCTTACTACCAAGGATATTGCTCTTTCAGATGGAGGGAAAATAGCTGATAATACTGAAGCCATAGAATTTGAATCTGATTCGATTTTTAGAAAAATATGATATTCCCTCTTCCCTCTCTAAGGTTCCTTCCAATTTTGACAGTCTATGAATTGGGGATTAGGTCCATTTCAAAAACATTTATTAAGCACCTGTTGAGGTTCTGGCATCATCTTAGATATCAGGCATACAATCACCAGAAAAAAAAGATCCTTTTACTCAAGGAGCAGGTCCTCCCTAAAAAGGAAGAGACCTTTTCCAGTAATCTGCTATCTATGACTGTCCTGAATGGTGATATCTAAAATGAAAACTCTCCTTCCTCTACTCCATACTACTTGCCTTAGGATCTATTACAGCACCTGGAAAGAAAGGTGTTCTACTATGCTCAAAAAGTTATCAAACTGTGCATACCCTTTGATCCAGCAGTGTTACTACTGGGATTATATCCCAAAGAGATTATAAAGAAGGGAAAGGGACCTGTATGTGCACGAATGTTTGTGGCAGCCCTTTTTGTAGTGGCTAGAAACTGGAAACTGAATGGATGTCCATCAGTTGGAGAATGGCTGAATAAATTGTGGTATATGAAAATTATGGAATATTACTGTTCTGTAAGAAATGACCAACAGGATGATTTCAGAAAGGCCTGGAGAGACTTACACGAACTGATGCTAAGTGAAATGAGCAGGACCAGGAGATCATTATATACTTCAACAACAATACTAGATGATGACCAGTTCTGATGGATCAGGCCATCCTCAGCAACGAGATCAACCAAATCATTTCTAATGGAGCAGTAATGAACTGAACTAGCTATACCCAGAAAAAGAACTCTGGGAGATGACTAAAAACCATTACATTGAATTCCCAATCCCTATATTTATGCACACCTGCATTTGATTTCCTTCACAAGCTAATTGTACAATAATTCAGAGTCTGATTCTTTTTGTACAGCAAAATAATGTTTTGGTCATGTATACTTATTGTGTATCTAAGTTATATTTTAATATATTTAACATCTACTGGTCATCCTGCCATTTAGGGGAGGGGGTGGGGGGGGTAAGAGGTGAAAAATTGGAACAAGAGGTTTGGCAATTGTTAATGCTGTAAAGTTACCCATGTATATATCCTGTAAATAAAAGGCTATTAAATAAAAAATATATATATATAAAGCAAATGATATCAATTAAAAAAAAAAAAAAAGAAGAAAGGTGTTCTATCTTTTCCCAAAGATATATACAAAGAGACTTAATTCAGTTTCAATTGATCAAGGATGGACAGAAGCAGCTACACCCAGAGAAGGAACACTGGAAAATGAGTGTGAACTGTTTGTATTTTTTTTCTTCTCAGGTTATTTGTACCTTCTGAACCCAATTCTTCCCCTGCAACAAGGTTCTGCACACAGATATTCTATCTAGGATATACTATAACATATTTTACATGTATAAGACTGCCTGCCATCTAGGGGAGGGGGTGGAGGGAGGAAAGGAAATGTTAGAACAGAAGTTAGTGCAAGGGATGATGATGTAAAAAAATTACCCAACTTTCAGTTAAAAGTTTTAACTTTTCAGGTAAAGTTAGTGCAAGGGATGATGATGTAAAAAATTTACCCAACTTTCAGTTAAAAGTTTTAACTTTTCAGGTAAAAGCTAAAGAGTAGCTTTGCTATGAAAGCTCAGTAAAAGGAGGGTAAGGAGAATCTCCTCCTGGACAATGGGCAACATCCACTATAATCATCCAAATGCATATAAAACCTGTCCTAACCTCAGCCTTTCAAACAAGCATTTGCCACCAGATAGGTATTTCAATGACCATACCAAGGACAGATTGGCTCCAGAAACCTTGACAGAGCTTGGGTACCTGCCAACAGTCACTCCCCACAGGCCTCCCAATCTCAACCAAAAGATTTAGACAGAAGCACAGCTTTTAAAAGCCTGAGTCAGAGTGAGATGGTACAAGGGGGCAGTTTTTGGCTAGAACAGACAAGTCCAAATGAGTCACCAGTCACTGGAATGATCTGTGTCTCTTTGGTCCATGGAGAGAAGGTGAGTCACAAATTATAGGGTTGTAGCCAAACCAACCTCTTGTCAGCCAATTAGGCAAAGATTTGGAGGCTACAAAGGATAGATGGGGGTGGGGGGAATGGATGGACAAGTAGGAAAACACTTTTGAGGAGCCTATATTATCTGAGGTAGGAAAGTTCTGAGAACAAGCCTTCAAGCTCATTGGTGGAGGATAGGAGGCAAGAAAGGTACTTTTGACAACTGGGGCCTAACCCATCATACTAAACAAGAAGGTAAGACTTAATACTACCTCCTATACTAGGCTTTTCCTGATCCTAATTTCACCCTTCTCCCTGGTATTACTGATTTCCACCCAATAGCTTTCTACTTGTTTGGACATAGTTTTCATTTTCCTGTTTGTGTACATATTTGCATTTTTTTCTAGTAAATTCAATCTAATTCAATTTACTTGAGTAAAATTGAGTTAAATTTCTAAGGAGATGAACATGTCTTTTTTGGTGGGAGGCTCTGAATACCCTCTCCCTAACAGCAATGTACTCCCAGGCTAGGAGGCTTGTGGTTATAATCCTCTCTCTACCTCCAAATCAGGAGAAACCCCAGTTTCTGACAGCACTTTCAGGGTTCTTCTGAAACCAACCAGCAAAGTGCTTAAGTGCTTTAGCACACAAAGTGAAACTCTGTGGGAGTACCCCAGGGAAAGTCAAGACTTCTGTTTTCCTCAGCATCATGACCAATTGGTGTCAAAATGCAGGAAGGGACCCTCTGAAGCAGCAACAGGAGGAAGGGTCAAGTTAGTCAGGAGTCAGAACCAAAGAACTCTCTTTTTCTTGGTCCTGGAGAAATAGGGCCTAGCACACAGGATTATGCTTCTACCTAGAAGAGTCAGCATAATGTAGAGGGAAAATAATGACTTTGAAGTGAGAAGTCATGGATTCCAATTCCCCCATGACACTTATTTTGACTTTGTTTTTATTTTATGTTATTTTACTTTTTACTTACTTTGACTTTGAGCAAGTCTTCCTTTGCAAAATAATAGAATTGGGATCCTTGACCTTTAAGTCTTTTTTGACTCAGTGATTTGTGATCCCAAGTGTTCTCTGATAGCACAAGGGTGCTCATGGGGTCCTTGGTCTCATTTTTCTCCTTTTCCTTTTTTTAGAGATAATTGGGGTTAAGTGACTTGCCAGGGTCACACAATTAGCATATATTAAGTGTCTGAGTTAGGCTCTGAACTCAGGTCCTCCTAACTCAACCCTTGTTGGTGTTCTATCCAATGCACTACCTAACTATCCCTCAATTTTATCTTTCTAAAATAAGCAGAAGAATTGGAGTTTGCTTCAGATCTTGTCTCAATTACCAAGCAGCATTTCTCTACAGATCTCAGTCACCATGTATTCCTAGATTTTTCAAAATATCCATTTTCTAGAACCATGAAAGCAAGCTAACATCCCAACACCCTAGCCAAGCTTCCTCAAAGCCAAAATGTTATATTGCTTATGTGAGCCTTTAAAATTTTCTCTTTTGTCTTAAAAAGTTTATAATGTTACCAAAGGTGACTGAAGAGGACATTTAAAGCTAGGTTAAGCTAGACAAGGCTAATAATGGACTTTTCAGATAAAGCAACCAAAGTCATGAGTTCATTTTGTCCCATGCTGATGTTCTTCTTAAACAATGTACTATGACCAGCTCAGGCAGTAACAACATGCCATAACATCCACATCTCAGTGGAGACTGAGATTTTTGAGTCAGGATGACTTGGAATCAAACCCTATATCTGTCACGTGCTTCCTGTATGAATTTAATCAAGTTGCTCAGCCTATCTTGCCTTCAGTTTCCTCATCTGTAAAATGAGGAGGAGGGGATGAATTAGACTAATATTCCTTCTAGCTCTAAATCTATAACCTGTGGTGCTGGCACTATTTCTATGGGATTTAGATCTGAAATGGGGGTGATGATAATATGCCCACCTCACTAGATTGTTGAAAGGCTCCAATGGGAGGTTTTGAAAAGATGTTTGAAAGCCCTGAAGTGTGATTTATGGGCTAGTTTGTTGGTGATTCTCATTAGAGTAAATGACTTTGCTAAAACTTTGACCTTTAGTGCTGAAAAGAACAACACAAAGCATTTTGTTTTGTGTTTCTTCAACGTTCCTGTTAAGTAATGCTGTATAGTGTTATAATTTCTGTATATAAAGTACTATAATCCCATCCTGGAGTCTAAATTCCATGAAGACAAGGACTGACTTGTCTAAATTTTATGTCTTGCCCAATGCCTAGCATAAGGTTCTCTCTCTCTCTCTCTCTTTCTCTCTCTCTCTCTCTCTCTCTCTCTCTCTCTCTCTCTCTCTCTGTAGTAGGTGATTGATAAATTATTTCCTGAATGAATGAACAAATCAATGAATGGATGGATATTGAGTCATCTAATGTAGTCTTATTGAATTTCACATTAAGATTCACTTGAAATAAACCAAGCAAACACACTTCACTCTCTGGACCTTTTCTGAATACTCTAGCCATAAATGCCTCCAAAGTTGTTTTCTTGTGAATTGTGACTGTTGTTGTTTATATCTTTGGCGTTCAGCACACTCCTGGTAAGCACTTCATAAATGCTTATTGATTGATTGATTGATGAGTCACTGCAGTACTTCTCTCTGGTCTTCTGATGCCCCCAACTAGTATGAAGCAAGTTGAATACTAGATTCCTAAAGAGTTCGTGTGCCAGACAATCCCAATAGACTTGTGATGGAAAGTGCCATTTGTAAGAAGAGAGAGAACTATGAAGACTGAATGTGAATCAAAGTATAGTATTTTCAGTTTTTTGTTTTGTAATTTGTTTACTTGTTTTTTTCTTTTCTTGACTAAATACCAGCTGTTGAAAATAATCAGTTTCAGGATTACTTAGGTTAGAATAATAAAGCTAGATCAGGAAGGACTTAGGGGTCATCCAGTCCAGGGTTTCTTAGACTTTATAAAGATATATAAAATAGGTTTACTTGGTCATTTCTCTCACTTTTAGGTTATTGTGATATTGCTTTCTCCTGATTCTCCTTCTATACCTCTGTTCACCATGTCACTATCTCCTTTGTTTTCTCCAACACATTCTTAATTGATAAGAAAATAAATAAATAATATATATTTTTAAAATAGGGTTCTGTTTCCAGGATAGAGAATGCATTATCCCAAGTTTCAAGTGTTTTGTGCAGGTGTTTTCAGAGATCTTTCTAGGAACCTGACCACAAGCACTCTTTTCTGTCCTGGAGCTATTCCTAGAGTGTCCCTACCTCATTATAGCTATAACATCTGGTGTGTTAAAACAACACAATCCTACTTTGCTGATCTTGGGGCTGGGACTTGGGTGGGGCTGCACTGGGATTGCAGAATAGACTCCTATTCAGCTATCACAGACCCTCTCCACTGGTCTTTTGAGTCCTTCTTGGTGTCCCATGGCCAAGAGGTCTGGAAGCCTTCAGCACTTCTGCTGATTCAAGACTCAAAGGTTTTGCCTTGCTGACTTGGTGATTTTATCAATTCCTATGGGTTGAGTTATTTTATCCTTGAAGATGATTTCCAGATCAAATATCCAGTCTTACTCTGTCTCCTAAGGTTCAATCCTCCATCACTTTTTGGACATCTTGAATTGGATGTCCTATAGACATTTCTAAGTCAACATAACTCAGCATCTTCCTTCATCTCATTCCTTAAAACCTCCCCTCTTCCAAACTTCCCTATTACTGTCAAGGATAGCACTGTTCTTAGTCATATGGATTCTCAACCTAAGTGTCATCTTTGACTTCTCACTCTCATGCTGCATATAAAATCTAGTGCTGAATCTCATCACTTCTAGCTTTAAGTTTCCCCTGTACTGTGTGTGCATGTTTATATGTGCTATTTCAGCTAGGATTACAAGCAAGAATTAACTACCCAGAAAAACTGAGTATAATCCTCCAGGAGGAAAAATGAATATTCAACAGATCAGAAGACTTTCAAACATTTTTGATGAAAAGACCAGAGAAGAACAGAAAAATTGATTTTCAAATACAAAATTTAATAAAAGCATAAAAAGTAAACAGTATAATCTTACTGAATCCTTTATAGGGGGTAATATACAAAAAAGACAAAATTAAGGAGTGAGAATGAGGATTTCACTGGGAGAAAGGAAAAGTAAAATGGTACAAATTATCTTACACAAAGAGATCTATTACAGTGAAAGGAAAAATGACAATGAGAGGGCAGGCAATACTTGAAACTTACTCTCATCAGAACGGATTCAAAGAAGGAATAACATAAACTCAATTGGGTATGGAAATCTCTCTATAGGATAGGAACAGGAAAATAGGAGGAGAGAAAGATAAGAAAAAACAGGGACTGATACAAGAGAGGGCATAATGAGGGAGGCAGTGATCATATATGAGAGAGACAGAGACCGACACACAGAGAGAGATAGAGAGACATAGAAATAGGAAAAAAAGAGGATTGAGGGAAACGTACAATTGGCAATCACAGCTATGAATATGAATGGGATGAACTCAGCCACAAAATGGAAGGGTGAATTAAAAACATTTCTCATATACATCCAGTTTTCTCTACTCATACAGCTACTGCCCTAGTTCAGGCCTTTATTACCTCTTATCTGAACTACTGCAATAGCCTTCTAATTGGTCTCCCTACCTTAAACCTCTTCTTAGGCCATTCCATCTTTTACTTATATCTATGTAGAATCTACACTGCCAAAGTGATTTTCCTGAAGCATCAGTCTGATCATATTCTATTCAGTAGATTCTAGTTGTTCCTAGTTTAATTCTTTGCTCAAATATAGAATTCTCTATTTGGTATTTAAATCTTTTCATCACCTGGCCCCTTTCTACCTTTCCAGTATTTTAAAGCTTTACTCTTCTACAAAAGTAAAAGAGTCTACATTGGTCTATTTGGTGTTCCTTGAACACAACATTCCACCTCCCACCTTGCACTTGGTATATCTAATACCTGGTATTTTCTCTCTCCTGACCTCTACTGCTTAGTTTCCACAATTTCCTAACTTTTTAGTTTATTCAATAATAATATTATTGGTTTTTTACTAACTTTACTTTGAATCTTACCTTGTCTGGAGTAATCTCCCACTCCAGGTGGGAGTGAGATTCTGGAGGGATTGCTGATGGAATTGTTGTCATCCTTATCATTATTTCCAACTTCTCTCATATGTTAAAGTAATATAGAAGAAAACTTTCAGCAGTAGACTCAAAACCTTGCAAAAATTTCCTGCCCAACCAAGCTTGGAGGAATGCAGATGGAGTGAGGGTCAAACTCCACTATTCTCAGAATCCTGTCTCCAGCCACCCCAGCTTCATCAGCTTCTGTCCAGCAATTGCTTGAAAAGAATCTGGATGCCCCTGGCAGCACTCAGCATGGCAGCATGGAGTGTGTAAGACATCTTTTCTTTTTTGGTAAATTCACCATTCTTTATTCAATTACAGAAATGGACTAGCTATGTAATCTATGGCAAATTAATTTCTATCTGACCAATTTTCTGATTTGTAAAGACAACTAATATTAATTGTTGCTTAACAAAAAATAAATGATATATGAATGTTAAATTGCTTTATATTTTGATAACTCTATGTGTTTTTAGATTTGACCAATATGTAATGCTAACATTGAGATAAATAATTTTTGGGGGTGTGTAAAGTACATTAAGCAAATTCAACTAGGCCTCACTGGGCCTAGGAAGATAGTGTAGAGAATCTCTTTCTCTTTCCTTTTTTCAGAGGGAGGAAAGAAAATATACATAATGCAATATAATTTATTTGACATATGGTGATAAAAATGGTTTAAAGGAACTTTAATCAAAGCCCATTACAAGAATATATAAATTTTAATCTATTTGTATTAAATTTGGAAAAACAGAAAAGCAGTTCACAGCTAACTTAAAAACTGTAAAAAGAAAAAAAGAAAAAACTGTCAAAAAATCAGCCTGCTTTTGAGTTATCTAGAATCAGACTTCTCAGGGTACGGACACACACACACACACACACACACACACACATTACATTTTAACTCTTTCCTGGCTCACTAAGGAAAAAGAATTTGTGTAAAATTCGAAAATATTCAAAATGGATATTCAGTTTATACAGAACATTCCATTGATAGTTAGGAAATTTCATGAATTAAAGCTATATAAATCTCAAAAATCCATTTTAGTTCAACAAAAAAATATATGTATACATATATATGTGTGTGTGTACAGGTGTGTATCTACATATATATACATACATTGCCTTGCCTTTTCTCTAAACAAAAAAGTAAAATTATTTAAGATAATGAAAATCATCTCTGAGAACTTCTCAGCTCAGCAGTTTGGAAACAGAATAGATGTGGCAACTATTAAGAAGAAGAAAAGTCTATTTAGCCTTGTTCATGCTATCTCAAATTATTTTGTAAATGTAAATTAAAGAATTAGGTATGTTTCACTGCCACTAGAAAATTAATAGAAAAATTACAACAAAAACTAATTTTTTTTCAGAAAAAAAATTTTAAAAATTGTTAACTAAGTTATCTGGAGCTATTATCATCATGTTAAATCTAAATCTGATGATTACTGTATACAGCATCGCCCATCAAAAAAACGATGAAGGGTAGGAGTTGAGCAACAAACAGCTCAGTTCCTTCCCTGGGACCCCTGCCCAACCTTTTAATTCTAAACTTGTCAATTTCTTAAACTTTCAGGATAGATAAGAGGATCAGCAATGAGAGAAGAGCCTGTTCAAGAGATATAGTAACATATATAATAAGGAAATTATATACAAAAATTCTCTAAGTTCATTTAATGATCAATCCTTTACACCAGGATGAGTTTAACATATGAAACAAGTTAAACAATCTTTTATGCGTTTAAGTTTCGTAAACTTTTGGTGAACTTTGGTAAGAGAGATAATTTATCTAGACTTAAGGTGCAGTTAGTAGAATTTGATATGGGAGATGAAACCTTTTGGGACAGCAACTGACATATTATTTCTGAGTTTTGAATTTGATTGCCTGATCATTAAGACAATAACCTACCACTTGAGAGAAATTCCATAAGCTACTCAGAGAAATGTGATCCTGAACAAATAGGAGTCTAATAGGATAAGATTTGGGAGCTTTTGCTCAAAATGAGATTCTTCTGACTCAGTTTCCCAATTCAGTTTCTTTTTTTCATACTTGATCATTCCTAAGTCTGATAAAGTAAAACTATTAGAATTGGATAGCAATCTAAACGAAGAAGTTTTATTTTGTCATGTGCGTGCTCTCAGGCTGAGGCCTGAAGAATCAGTCTTTTTTTTTTTTTTTTTTAATAATTTTTTATTGACAGAACATATCCATGGGTAATTTTTTACAACATTATCCCTTCCACTAACTTCTGTTCCAACTTTTCCCTTTCTTCCCTCCACCCCCTCCCCTAGATGGCAAGCATATACATGTTAAATATGTTATAATATATCCTGGATACAATATATGTGTGCAGAACTGTACAGTTCTCTTGTTGCACAAGAAGAATTGGATTCAGAAAGTAAAAATAACCTGGGAAGAAAAACAAAAATGCAAACAGTTCATTCACACTCATTTCCCAATGTTCCTTCTCTGGGTGTAGCTGATTCTGTCCATCATTGATCAATTGGAACTGAATTATATCTTCTCTTTGTTGAAGAAATCCACTTCCATCAGAATACATCCTCATACAGTAAGTATATAATGATCTCCTGATTCTGCTCATTTCACTCAGCATCAGTTCATGTAAGTCTTCCCAAGCCTCTCTGTATTCATCCTGCTGGTCAATCTTAATGGTATTATCATACCTCCATATTTTCCTTTTATGACAAATTACTATGATAGGAACAAATGATCAATACAAATTCAAGTATATAACATCTTGTTGTTTTCAATATGAAAATATGTAGTCCTAATAAATTTGTATCCTAAATAATTTGATGAATATTTGGCCTAGTCATCCATTTGTTATAGATACATGTAAGTGTTTAATGAAATAAATTCTTTATAGATTTCCAAAATAACGTAAGAACAATTAACATGATTGTCCATAAGATTGAACTGTTATTTTATTGTTCATTTGAAACTAAAACTGAAACATCTTTAAGACTGGTATATACTATATGTCCTGTAATACAAATATATTTCATTACCTGAACATTGCTGCTCAATATACATTGGTCTCTGTACATCTTATAGAAGTCCTTGTGGACTTGTCTTTTTATCTCAGATCATCCTAACCTGTATTAGAATTGTTTTATATTCTAGATTTTGGTCAGTTACAACTGCATTGGCCAGCTTCAAGGAATTAAATCAACCTTTTGACACTTCAGTTAGCTCCAACTTGCTACCCTCTCCATAAAAAGATGGAACCCTGCAAGTGACTCATATCTATGCCCATTCTCAGCAGGAAGCAGTTTCAGAAGATGAGATCATCCCCCTCCCCCCAGCTTCCAAAGGACTTTGAGCCCCATTTGTTTAAAGGAGGGGAATTGGAACTGATTGGTGAATGGACCCCAAATTATCCAGTCTTTGGATGGGTCTCCTGTTACAATATATTTGGGACTTAGAATGGCATAAATTTTCACATTTCAGATATGGGATTCCATGATGTTTTTCAAACCCCTCAGAGATATACTGTACAGCATATTTAAAAATAACCACAGATATTTCTAACGGCAGATACTGTTTTAAGGAATGGCACTAGAATCCAAATCATGAATGTGTTAGAAGGATATATTGTAAAATGTTACAATTGTATTTTATTCTAATGTCTTACTTCTATTCAAATGTTTGCCAAATTCCATACCTATGGTTGTTATTAGGGAACATCCATCCTATGTAATAATGTCTAAAAAGAATAATCACAATTGGTACAGGTTAGCAGGTAAACAAGTTTGAGACAATATCAAGGAAAATTAGAAAATACTAGTAGTAGAAGAGATTTGTGAGATTGCTCACTGATAGAATTCTAGCAGATATATCAACTATTACAACACTTGCTGTTTCAGCTACAGCTTTTACAAAAACTGTTCATTTTGCAGATAAATCAGTGCAAAGTATATGATAAACTTTTTAGAACAAATTAGTGTAGATTATGAGTTAAAATAAGAATTAAACTTAGTGGAACAATCATTAATATAGTTAGGGAATCATGTGAACAATTTGGGATCTCAATTACAGCTAACTTTTTAGCAAAAAACATGGCAAGAAGCAATGTCCATGGAATTGATCCTGATAGTATAGCTAACCAAATAGTTGAGTGGTTAAAAAAGATAAATCCTATAAATAATTTAACCTCTATGTTTTTGCATTTTGTTTCTCTTGCATGTTTTATTTTGCTACTGATTGGTTTAGCCCCTTGTGCTGTCAAGTATGTTCTGCAGTCATTCTCAACTATGAGAACTGAAGTCCATAGACTTCATTTTTAATTTTAAAAGAAGAATTGTAGAGAGCCAGGAGATAAGACTCTATTCCAGGTTTTGAGTCTTAAAGTAACTTAGCTCACCAAAACTCCCTTATTGATATAGCAGAGCCTGCTTGTCAATATAATAAATTAATAATCTAGCAGCTGAAGCAAAATGCAAATACTTCTTGGATTAAAAGCTAAACCTCTGAACCTAGGACAGGAAAGAATGTCCACAAGGAGACTAAAGGTATTTGGGGGAAAGATACCTGAGACAATGGTATAATAAACTTTACTCTGAAGCATATCTTAACTATTTATATCTCTGTAAATATTTGTCTTTTTTCCTTAAAAATTATTTGCATCTCTGGGGCTTAAGGGGTTTAATCATTTACATCATAGTAGATTTTGTTTGGCTATAGGATTTTAAAAGAGTATACTTTGTATCAAACCTATGAGCATTTGAGGTATACACACACACACACACACACACACATATATATATATATATATATATATATATATATATTTGTCTCTCTGATCAATAAACTTCTATGAGTCCATAATCAGGACTTCTCTGCCTGGCCTGGATATGTTGTCACATCCTTTATCTCACTACAAGAGCTGGACTCCCACATCCCGTTGTTATGGGCCAGAACTCTGAACTTGAAACAAGGATTCTTACAAGGTGCTAACTCAGTGGAATTGATAATACAATAGTGATCTAGTTTAGCATGGTGATTAACAGTTCTTTAGTTCAGTATATGTACTTAGTACTTAATATAGTTCTACAAGATTGACACCTATTCTACAAGACTCACACCTATGATGATGTAATATAATAGAGCATATAAGCTGGGACAAACTCATTCATTCCATCTCACACCATCGTGGTGGTTCTCCTCCTTCGCTTCTTCACTGAAACCAAGACTCTTGGAGACCTCAAGAAAGCTAGCCTGGGCCCCAGGCAAGGAAATTAGATTGTGAAGGAAGTAATAAAGGATTTGGATTTTAACACTTGGCTATCCTTGTGGTGATTACTCTACTGAAACGAAGACTGGTCCAAGACCTCCAGAAAAGCAACCAGAACACTACACACAATCACCAATATTATCCAATATTGTATTAGAAATTCTAGCAATAAAAGAATTAAAAGAAATAGAAGGAATAAGAATAGAGAATGACGTGATAAAACTATCTCTTTTTGCAGATTAATTGCAATAATTAATAATTTTAGCAAAATAGCGGGATATAAAGTAAACCCACATAAATCATCAGCATCCTTACAAATCACCAACAGGATCCTGCAGGAAGAGATAGTTCTCTAGCTATACCCCATTTAAAATAACTCAACAGTCAAAATACCTGGGAATCCACCTACTAACTTCTATACTCATAAAATCACATTTAAATAAATGGAGAAGTGTTTATTAATTGTTCACAGGTAGACAAAACCAATATAATAAAAAATGGGGTGTAGAACATGTTCAGGGAAGATTTGTATCTTTGAGTAAGGGCTGCTGAGGTCAGCTTTCCACCTTTGGTGTTCACCTGATGACCTAACTCTCATCTATGACTCCAAGAAACTATAGTATGCACAATGGTCACATGCTGGTAAAACCATTTCAGTAGGCAAGCTAAACCAGATTGAGGGTAATCAAGAAGTCTCAGACTTATGGTGAATTAGTGGGGTGCTATTGCAAGCATGCAAAGACTTTCCCTGTCGGAATGGGCAGATGAGAACAATTTGTTCTAATGACCATGAAGGCAAATGAAGTAGGAATTGTGGAGCACTTAACACTTGGTTAGACATCCACTACATCTTGAAACATCATCAATCTATTTGATTTTGTCCTGCCACTGGTCAGTGATGCCTCTGGAAGAAAGAGTGAAACCAATGACTTCATACAACTCAGTCTCGCTTAAATCTAATTTACATAGAAATCAAAAAATATCACCATGCCATTTAACATTTCTACCTCCAAAGCACTATGACATTGGGCAAATGATAAAGCAGTAGGTGCAGATATGATGGGAGGTACAGTCACAACCCTGCACAGAGGTGGCCCGGGCCCTAGGATCATCTCACTGAAAGCAGCCATGGGATTCGGCAGATATCTGAGCAGCCTTAAAGGATTGCACTGCTCACTTCCATTTGTGAGAAAGGGGCTAGAAAAAATGTCCTAAAAATTGCTTACCCAATCCTGACCTGCTTACTATGGCAGGTGAGGATCCCACTCTGTAGTCAAAACACTAAAAAATGTACAAAAAATTCTGAAAAGATGATTCTGCTCACCATCAGTACATGGAATGTGGACACATTTATAGAGAACACAAAATCTAGTAGACGTGTAACAAGAACAGCTCTTGTTGTTAGAGAATTCAACAGGTATCGCATCCAAATAGCAGTCTTAAGTGAAACAACGCTGGCAAATGAAGGCCAGCTTATTGAAGCAGGAGCTGGATAGACGTTTTTCTGGAGTGGCAGCTACAAAAGGCAGTGCTGTGAAGTTGGTGTAGGTTTCACAATCAAAAGTAATTTAGTAGACAAGTTAACATATCTTTCAAAGAGTGAAAACAGGCTCATGACAATTCACCTGTTTCTTGCAGGAAAACGTCATGTTACCATCATCAGTGACTATGCTCCCACCATGACGAACTCTGACAAAGTCAAAGAAAAATTTTATGAAGACCTGGAGACTCTTATTGTCAGTGTGCCAAAAGAAGACAAACTTTTAATTCAGGAAACTTTAATGTTGAAGTAGAGAGTCCTTGGGAGAAATAGAGTTGGAAACAGCAACAGCAATGGTAATTTATTATTGAAGACTTGTGTATCTCATTTCTCACCACCAATACAGAGATTTGTATTTGCTCATCTGAGCAATATTCCAAAGCATCAAGACTGGTTTGATGAAAATGATGGGGAAATTCAGAAGCTGCTAAATGAAAAAATGAGAACTACATAGAGTATACCAGCAGGATAGTTCATTTATCTCTAAGAAGGTAGAATGCAATTCTGTCAAAGATAAAATTATATGTAAATATAGAGAGATGTAGGATTCTTGCCTTAGAAAGAAGACAGATGAAGTTCAGTTTTATGCTGATAGTAACAATCCAAAGCCTTTTTATGATGCAATGAAGGCTATTTATGGTGCAACTTAACTAAAACAAAAAAAACAAACAAAAAAACAAAAAAAAAGGCACTCCATCAGCCAGCACCACATCATACATGTATGGAATTATCAGTTACAGCAAATGGTGAAATTTTGAATGCTGTGGACAAGTTCACTTGCCTTGGCAGTATACCTTCCAGGGATGTCCACATTGATAATGAGATTGACACATTGCCAAAGATAGCTCAGTGTTTGGAAGGGTCCAAAGGAAAGTGTGGGAGAGGACAGGTATTAGACTGAATACCAAACTGAAGTTCTACAGAGCCATTGTACTAAAATCATTGTTGTATGCCTGCGAAACGTGGACAGTAAGGATAAGATACCAGACACTGAGGTCCTTTTTTGAACTAAATTGTCAAGCATTCCAACTTTATTGCAGAGAACACAGCGCCATTAGGCTGGCCACATTGTTCAAATGCCAAATATACACTTGCTAAAAAGATTATTTTATGGAGAACTCAAACAGGATAAGTGCTCACAAGGTGGTCAGAAAAAAATGATACAAGGACACTTTCAAAGTCTCTCTTAAGGACTTTAGAATTGATTGTATGACATGCCACAGGATCCCCCAGCACAGCATACCCTCATCAGAGAAGGTCCTGTGCTCTATGAACAAAGCAGAATTGAATTAGCTCAGAAGAAACATGAGATGTGTAAAATTAGAGAATCCACCCTCCACCCCCCCCAGAAAAAGAGAATCCGCCCCTGGTCATAGGGACTATTTGTGTCTGACTCATGGCAGAGCATTCCAGGCTCATATTGGTCTGATCAATGACAGTTGGACACACTATGACTTGACTTTGTAATAGTGAAGCATTGTGGTCCTCTTTAAAAATGAAGGACAACAACCAACCAAAAAAATAACACTCTTACATAAATTAATCTATATTTCAATATCATCCCTATTAAATTATCAAAAATTATTTTATGGAGCTCGGAAAAATAATAAAATTCATTTGAAAGAACATAAGGTCAATATTATCAAAGGAACTTATAGGATAAAATGTAAAGGAAAGAGATTTAGCAGTACCAGATCTTAAACTATATTATAAGGTAGTAGTCACTAAAACTATCTGGTACTGTCTAAGAAAGATAGATGAATGGAACAGAACAGACACAATCTACAGCAGCAAATGAATTTAGTAAGCCAGTGTTTGACAAGTATAAAGACAAGTTTTTGAGATAAGAATTCATTATTTGGTTTAAAAAATTATAGGGAAGGCTGGAAAGCAGTCTGGCAGAAATTTGGCATAGATAAATATCTTACACCATTGTCCAAGATAAGGTAAAAGGACAAGAAAATTTGAAGAACATGGAATATATTACTTATCAGATTTATGGAGAGGTGAACAATTAATGAGCAAATAAGATTCATTCTTGTGAGATATAAAATTGATAATTTTCATTACATTTAATTAAAAAGTTTTTGAAGAAATAAAACAAATGAAATCAAGATCAGACAGAAATCAGAAAACTGTTGGGGGATGAATTTTATAGACAGTTCCTTAGATCAAGGTCTCATATCTCAGACATATAAGAATGTTGTCATATCTATAAGAATGTAAGTCATTCTCCCAACTGATAAACAAAAGATATAAACAGGCAGTTTTCCTATGAAAAAAATCAAAATAATTAAAAGTCATATGAAAAAATTCTCTAAATTATTATTGATTGGGAAACACAAATTAAAACATATTTGAGATACTATTTTATACCTATCAGATTGTCTAAAATGATAGAAGAAGAAGATAAAAAAATATTGGAGGAGATGTGGAAAAATTGGGAATTTAATTCATTTTGGTAGATCTGTGAACTGATCCAACCATTTTGGAGAGAGATTTAGAATTATGCTCAAAGAATTATTAAACTGCCTATACTCTTTGACACAGCACTACCACTACTAAGTCTGTTTCCCAAGATGATTAAGTAAAATGGAAAAAAAATACATGTTTTAAAATATTTGTAGCAGCTCTCTTTGTGATGGCAAAGCACTGTAAATTGTAGGGATGCTCATCAATTGGGGAATGGCTAAACAAATTGTGGTATATGTTCATTATGGCATATTACTCTGTTATAAGAAATGATGAGTTCAATCATTTTAGAAAAATATGAAGAAATCTCCACAAAATAATGAAGAATGAAATGAGAAGAATCAGTATTGTTTTAAGAACAATTTTGAACAACCAAGCCATTCTGATTATTATAAGTACCCAAATTAACTATAAAGATCCTATAAAAATGCTGTTTGAATCCAGAAAAAGAATAGACATGCATGCATGTGTATGTATGTATATATGTATGCACATATGTGTATATGTATATACACATATATACATACATATACATGTTATATATGTAGGCATATATACCCATATATAATATACATATACAAATTTGTGTCTAAGGTAATCATCAAAGTTTGGGGTGGGGAGGAAGTGGGGAAAACAATGTCTCATGAAAGCTTCGTTATGTTTTTGAAAGGAATAGCAAGTTGTACATGATGGATTTTCAATTTTAAGTTCAACATTCTGTTTTTCTATCCCACTTTGTTATGGAAATGCTTGTTTTATTTCTTAGTTCAGAACAACATGAATAATTAAAAACCTTTTCTAGCCCTCCTAACTTCTAGGGACTTCTATGAGATTTAACTCTTTTACATATCCTGTGGATACCCTCTTATTTATTCCCCCCCCCCCCCTTAGAGTGTGAGTTCATCAAGGGCATGCATTATTTTTATCTTTCTTTGTATCCTCAGTGCTCAGCACAATGCCTGGCATACAGGAAGTAGTTAATAAATATTTTTGATTGATTAATTTTGGAAAACTTAAGATATTTTCTATAAACTGAACCCAGAAAAGGTCCAGCTCAGCTAAGAGCAAATATTGTTAAATACATATGTTAAAAAAACAACTTTGGGTTAATGAACAATATCAGTCTTAGAGAACAGAGAATGAAACGGATAACTCTTTTCTCTGATCAGTGATCAACAACAGGTGTCAAATACTGTATCTGTTGTCAGATGAGGTCACAACATTGGTGAGTTGCTTAATTGGTTATCTTTATGACAAAGGAAGGTCTATTTGTGGTTGGGGGTGGGACACTCAGAAATACCTGTGGTATAAAGAATCAAAGGCAACAACAAAACTTTTACTAAAAGAAGAAATTTTCCTTTAATGCTGTAGAAGTATATTGGATCCCTTCTCTCCAAAGCACTTGATCCTGAACTATCAACAATGTGAGCATCTTTAATTCTCCTGATTTCTTGCCTTGCTCCCAAGCCATGCTCTAGGCCTGCAAGGCAGTTCCCCACTTTGAACCACAGCTCAGGTAAGGAAACTATTTGTTTTATATGCATTCCTGTCCCTACCACATCTGAGCTTTTGAGAAAGCTAATGAAAATCAGTTCTCCAGATTGGCTGATGGCCTCACCCAAGTAAGGCCTTTTCTGAGGTTGACAATTCTGTTTTTTCCTTTGTGGTTCATGTTTCATACAGAATGCTTGTTATTTTGTTTATCTTTGATGTCAAATGGGTTCTTAAAAGAACCTCAGTATGTTGGGTACACAACCTCAACCTATGAGGTCATATCAGAGAGGAAAACCATGGCCTCCTCCAAAACCTCATCAGAGCTAGGATCCAAGAAATAATCATATCTCCTAGAGGAAGATGGAAGGAAGGAAATAAGCATTTATCAAGTGCCTACTATGCACCAGTACTAAATGCTTTACACATAGTATCTCATTTGATCTTTACAATAACTCTGGGAGGCATTATTTTCAACATTTTGAAGTTGAGGTTACTAAGGCAGACAGAGATGAAGTGACTTGCCTAACAGATTAGATTTCAGGTCTTCCTGACTTCAAACCCTTAACTCTATCCACAGAGTAGTCACCTAAGAAGATTACAGGAAGGAACAGCTTATTTGGTCAGTGTTGTCTTATAGAATCTTAGACTAATAAAAATAGACCTCACAAATTAGTTAATCCAACCCTTTCATTTTTATAGATGAGAGAGCTAAGGTCCAGAAAAAGGAGGAACACTTATCCAAAGTCATATAGCAAGTTAATAAAAGAGAGAGGAGAAAAACCTGAAGTTCCTGAATTATACTCCTGGACACTCTTACTCTTTTACCAAGCTGTTTTCCAGGCACAATGGCTCCAAGGAGCCCAAGTAAGGATAGTGTGATATAGTGGAGTCAAGAGGACTGAGTTCAGATCCTGATGGCCATTTACTGGTTGTGTGACATTCAGAAAGTCTTCTGGGCCTCAGCATCTGCACTTGTAGAATAAAAGACCTCTAAGGTCTTTTCAAGTTCTAAAGTTATGTACCCATGAATCAGATTAATTGTCATTGAAGTCATTTTAGTTAGATTTTCTAGATACTCATTCAGCACATTGAAGAGAAGTTTGGGAACAAAACAAAAAAATTTCTGAGGAAAAATATGTCTATTATCTAAACCCAAAAAAAGTCAAAGGAAAAAAGAAAATCACCTGTATGTACAAAAACATTTATAGTAGTTCTTTTTTTGCTGCCAAAGAATTGGAAACTGAAGAGGGACTCATCAAGCAGAGAATGGCTGAACAAATTATGGTATATAACTATACTAAAAAAAACTATTGTGCTATAAGAAATTATGAAGAAGATGGTTTCAAAGAAATTTGAGAAGTCTTATATGAACTGATATAGAGTTAAATGAGAACAAAGAAAAAAATTTATAAAATTACAACAATATTGAAAAGAAAAATAACTTTGAAAGACTTAGAAAGTCTCATCAACAAAAGGATGAACCAAATTCCAAAGGACTCAAAATGAAGCATGCTTCCCACCTTCAGTTAGAGAAGTTAAGATATCAGAATTCAGACTGAGGCATTTTCTTTTGGGATGTGGTCCATACAGGCATTTGCTTTGCTTTGACTATACATGTTTGCATTTTTTCTTGCTTTCCCATTGGGGGGACGTGGTAAGGTACAGGTGGGGGATAGGGGATGTGGGGAATGAACAGAAAGAATTAAGATAAAATAAAATTGAAGTTAGAAAATATATATATAAGCCTACATCCATAGGCTCCAAGTTATCAGATTCCCACAAGGACTGAGATTTTTTCTTTTTTCTTTTATCTCAACACTTAAGAACCTATTGGCCATTTTAGATATGACTGGAGGAAAGCTTTTATTCTAATGCAAAGCCTCTTGGCCACTGTCAGCTTAAAAGTGTGCAAAAACAACAGTCCCCAATTTAGTCATGCAAACAGCAGGAGATTCTGACACTTTTAACAGCTCCCATTTGGATGGAAGGTGGTGGTGGTGGTGGGGAAGATGGAAATCAGAAGGCACATTAGGAGGAGCACCTTGTAATGCTTAAAATCCGCCCCCTCCCCTTTCTGGGTCTTCTTTGGACCCATGAATAAGGAGATACTTTTCTGTGTACCTGTCCTTTTCCATGTAAGTTCGATGAGGCTAGGGGCTATTTTTGTCTATATATCTCCAAAGCCTAGCACAGTTTCTGACGCATAGTCAACACTTAACAAATGCTTCTTGATTGTTAGCTTGATTCTCACTTAATAGAGAAGGGGTATTAGTCTCCCTGGGAATCACACTAAGAGCCTTTATGCAGAAACCAATGCATTAGAAAGGGCCCCACAGCCCATTTCCCCTCCCCCTTCCCCTTAGAAAATTAAAAGCAAGAGAGGTACTAGGACTGCATAGCCCAGCTTAGTAGAGATTCTGTATCTGCATCCAAAAAAAAATGCACACTATCGCAAATGAGAGAAAATTCCCTTTCACCCACACCAGAAACAACACTTAAAGCATTTCCACTCTTCAAAATCCCCTTGAAGCATTGTCTTACAAGGGTTTTTGAGGGAGGACGGTGTTTTTGGTATGTTTTTGGGAACATGAATCTTGAAAGTAATGACTAGTTATATGACAGGTTCTCTGAAGGGATCAAAATTTGTGGTTTCCCCCTGTGCCTCACTCTCTATATGAAAAACCCATCTGAATCACAATGACTTTGTGAAATTGTTCTGTTACTGAGCTTCTTCTGGCTTTCAAATCATTCCTCCTAAGAAGTGAACCCCCAGCCTGTTTTATGGAGTAACTGCATCTAGTATTGGGCTCTGACAAACAGAACAATACAAAAGAAAACTAAAAGATCTATTTATAAACATGTGATGCGGATTTTTAAAAGCTTTTTCATTAAAAATATTAGTATCTTTTGTTTTTATAGCATCTATATTTACCATTATAACTTATCCCCAATCCTCTCTCAAGAGATCCTTTTTATGAAAGAGGGAAAGAAGAAAGGGAAGAAGAAAGGAAGAGAAGAAGGAAGAAACAAACCTGGAAACAAGTTGGTACATCAAAAATATCTGATATTATGTGCAACATCTTACTCACCTAGTCCCCCTTTTTTTTAAAGAAATAGAAAGAAGTAATTTCTCTTTTTGGGGTGAAGTTTGGTCATTATAATTTCTCAGCATTTTAAAAATTATTTTCTTGTTGTCAAGCTTTCTATTTACATTATTGTAGTGATTGTGACAAGGGGAGCCTGAAACTAAAGGGGGGACCCTTAACTCTCTCTTTGAAACTCCCTCAAGGAGAAAAGTCTCTGTGAATTCTGGCCTCTGTAAAAGACCCTACCCCATGGCATGCCATGCCAAGGAACCTCTCTCTCTCCCCTTGGCATAGCAGCAACCCTCTGTCCACTGAAATGATATTCTCTTTCAGCATTATCCCCTCTTTATCTCTTTCTCACCTATTTCCCTAACAAGACTTTTATACCTCTCTGTCGGGATTTCTCTGCCAGAAATTTTACTTCTCTGTCAGGACCTTGCCACTAAGGAATTCAGTCTTTCTATTCATGCATAGCAAAAGCTGACTTCCCAATGCCAATAATAAACTTCTTTTACCAGTCTAGTTTTTCGGGTTCATAAATTCCTTTTCGAAGGATCTCTGTACCATCAAAAGAGGTTCCCACAACTCCCTATCCTGCCAAAATCCTAGCAGAATTGAGGGGACCCTGAGCCGAACCTCTTTATTTAGCTCCCTGACCATTGGGAATTGAGGGGAGCTAAACCTCTTCATTTGGTTCCCTGAACTCCAAACCTGCCACTAACCTCCTCAATTGTACATATTATTTTTCTGGTTCTATATGCTTCAACTTTGAATCATTCTTAAGTCTTTCTGTATTTCTCTATATTCCATTGCATTCATGTACCTTAACCTATTTGATTGTAAGCTCTTTGCAAATAAGGACTGTCTTTTCCCTATGTATCCCCAGCTTAACACAATACCTGACACATTATCAGTGCTTTATGATACTTTATTAACTAATTCATTTATCTAAACCCCAATCTCCCACATAGGGTGTCATATCCTTACCTGCAGGTGTTCTACCCAAAGGAATGTAACTTTTGATCACTCAAAAGTTGCAAAATATCTTGGGTTTAAGAGCTAGGACCGTACTTTAAACCCAAACCACTCTGGCTCTCATAGATTGGCCAAAGATAGGTCCCAAGTCAAGACCCATTTGGGCATTGTTTGGGCCCTGATTGGCTTAGAGTGAATGTTAATAGTAATTGCTTCTGTTTGACCACAAATTGTGAGGATCTCTCTCTCCAGATTACATTTTTTTAACTAGGGAAAAAAGGCCATTTTCTGCCTTATTGCTAACCCAGTCTTAATCACTGAATGAGTATTGCTTCAATCAAACTGAAACCTGTTAAAAAAATCTTAGTTTAAAAAGGCCAATACATCCAGGGCCATCTCTAATACATCCTGATAATTATAACTTGACATTGGACCAAGATGTCTCTGGAGGAGTCATTGAGGCTTGTAACTTTGCACAGCTCTCCCTCATTTCAATCCAATTCATTTATATGTCATGGCATCACCTCCCTGTTGTGTTGATCCTCTTTGAGAACCAAGGACAAACAACAACAATGACCTCTTAGTTGCCAAATCTAAAAATCACTTTTTCCTTATCTATAATTTCTCTGCAATCTTTGACACTGTTGATGTGCCTCTTATCCTTAACACTTTCTTCTTGCTAGCTTTCACAATGGTCTCTCTTGGTTTTCCTATCTGGATGACTTCTCTGTCTCCTTTCCTGGATCTTCCTGAAAATCATGTTGGCTGATTGTCAGATTCCTCCAATCCAATGTTGGGTTCTCTTCTCCTTCTATCCTATTTCACTTGATGATCTCATTGGTTCCCACACCTCTCTCTTCAATAAACTCTCCAATAATTCTCCAGGATCAAGTAAAAGAACTCTGGGTTTTTTGTTTGTTTTGTTGAAGAAATTGGAGTTAAGTGACTTGCCCAGGATCACAAATTAGGAAGTATTAAGTGTTTGAGGTCAGATTAGAATTCAAGTCCTCCTGACTTCAGGGTGGTACTCTATCCACTGTGTCATCTACCTGCCTCTCCCGTTTGGTTTTTTTAAATCCTCCATAACCTGGCCTCTTCCTATTTTCCCAGTTTTATTATACCTCCCATATTCTGTGATCCAGAGACACTAGCCACTCCACACACTTCAAGCTTTTCATTGACTGTCCCACATGCCTGGAACTCTTATCTCTTCATATCCTGGCTTCCTTCAGGTCTCAGTGAAAGTCTCACCTTTTGGCAGAAGCTTTCTTAGTTCTCCTTAATCTTAGTGCCCTCCCTCTGACACTGCTCCCAATTTATCCTGTATATCTCTAATTTGTCTGTAGTTGTTTGCATGTTTTCCCTTTCTATGAGTTAACAGAGTACCAGAACTTTTTTTTGTTTTGTTTTGTTTTGCTTTGCTTTGTATCCCCAGAGCCCAGGATAGTGCCTAATCCATACTAGGAATTTAACAAATGACTTAATAGTGTAGAGTCAGAGATGTAAAGCTGGTGGAGATTTCAGAAGTCATTTAGTACAATCCCCTGCTATTTATACTAAGACCCAGAGAGTTTAAGGCAATTATCCATACAAAGCAGAAGAGCTGAAGGCTGAACCCAGGTTCTGTGACACTAAATCCAGAGCCCTGAATTGGGAATCAGAAAACCAGAACTACCACTTATTGGCTTTATGACTAAAGACCCCTCTGCAAGTCTTAATTTCCTCTTCTATAAAACGGGAATCCTAATACATAAAGGTGTGTTGTGTAGAAAACACTTTGTAAACTACAGAGTCCTATAAACCAATCAGCTATTGTTATTATTAGAAAAGGAACTTGTGCATTCATGATAACTTGTCCTTGATCCATCTATGTATATCCTGAGTATGTGTTGCAGGAATGGCAGGGTGAGAGTGGGGTAGTCTGGAGTGTATGGATGTGTGTGTGGGGGTGGAAGGAATGACCTGTTTTTCTCAGTAAAACCCAGGCTCTTTTGAAGCCAAGGAAACATATTATGTGAGGAAAGTCTCCTTGAATGGATCTATTTACATATGAATATCTTTCTGAAAGACTGGAGTCTAGCTCCCTTCTCCCCAGCAGGACTTAACAGGCAGCAGAGTTCAGAGGATCCACTGGAGGACCCATTAGCTAATGCTGCCTTTCAATGGACCAGGCTAGGGGAAAATGGGCCTGCCATAAAATTAACAGCCTAAGCCACATGGTTGTTCAAGATCTGAATAGACATCAGGGAGCAAGCCTGCCAGCAATCCATATATGTATGGTCATTCGTTTGTGTGTATGTACATGTATGCACTTGTTGGCTTATTTGAGCATTTACGCCTATTCATTGTTGCTTATCATTGTGTGATGTTTTGAGAAATAACATCCTGTAGAACTCTCTTTAACTCCTAGCCCATTGCATCTACATTCATTTTTACCTCTTCTCACCTTCATATGCCAGAAAGGTAGCATGCTGTAAGGTAAAAAGAACTAGATGAGACCAGAAGTCCCTTTCTGACCCAGTTCTGATATTTACTACCTTTGTGACACTAGAAAAGTCTCTTCAACTTTCTACATTTCAGTTTATTCATTCACAAAAAGGGAATAATAATACTTACGGGTACATACTCCTATGGCTCTAAGTGCTCTATAAAGCTTAAAATGGTATAAAAATGGTAAAAAAAAAAAAAAAATTGGAAGTATACAGGTATGAATGAGAGTAGTTGAGAGAGCAGAAAAAGCACTAGTCTAAAAAAAACACTTTGAAACTTGCTGACTATTGAAGTCTCATTTCCTTTGTGGGCCTCAATTTTCTAATTTGTAAAGTGAGAGTGTTTGGATACAGACATTCTGTGACTACATATATGAAGCAGTGATGCTGGAAAAGTGAACAGCTAGGGACTGAGAATAGATTTTGACTTTCAAGATACATTTTTTAAAAAATGAGCTCTTGGTCAGAGATGGAGTACAAGTAAATATACACATAAATATATTTATATCTATAAATATATCAATATAGATTTGTGTGTATATATATGTATATGTGTATGTGATGTTTACCAAGTATTTTCTTAATCTGCTCAAGAGACTTTAAAACTGAAAATTGAAAGAGGAAAACTGATCACATATGTCTACTCATCCACAGAGTAAGAATAAGACAGAAAAGATATGAGTGGAAAGAGTCAGTAATTCACAGGTGATAATGCCCAAGAAGAGAGCTAGCCAGAGCTCCCATGGTCTCACTTGTTTATATGCAAATTAATAAAATATCAGAAATAAAAAATATTGGGAAATGTTTCTGAATTAAGAAATAATAGACATCAAAGGGTGATAGGATATTTATATTCTTCATACCCATATGGCATAAATATTTTCTTCAAAAAGAGAATTGGGAGAGGTGGGCATGATGAGCATCAAATAATATTACTAAAAATGAAATTGACTCCCTTTGGGGGATACAAATAAAACCTGTGATTTCATTGGTGAAAGGAAATACCAGGTAAAGAAGTTCTCTCTACCAAAGCAAATCTATACCTTCTCTGCAATTTATAGTCCTTTCTTGGAGGGGAGGGGTTAATATTTCCAATTACATGTAAAACAGTTTTTACATTCATTTTTAATGGGTTCCAAATTCTCTTCCTTGCTCTTTCCTCATTCCCTCATTGAGAAGACAAGCAATTAAATATAGATATATATTTATATTACATAGATATATAATTTATATTATATATAAATATGTAACTTATATATAATTTATAAAATATAATATTTATAATTATATAAAATGTATATTATATAGATATATATTTTAAATATATAGTTATACAAAACACGTGTAGTCATACAAAACACATACCCACATTTACATATGAATATTTTTCTGAAAGACTGGAGCCTAACTCCCTTCTCCCCAGCAGGACTTAACAGGCAGCAGAGGTCAGAGGATCCATTGGAGGACCCATTAGCTAATGCTGCCTTTCAATGGACCAAGCTAGGGGAGGATGGGCCTGCCATAAAATCAACAGCCTAAATTGTAAATGAAAACACAGACAAAAAAATTTAAGGAAAAATAAAATTTTAAAAAGAAAAAATTTTAAAATATGCTTTAATATGTATTCAGACACCATCAGTTCTTTCTTTCTCTGGGAATGGATAGCATTTTTTTTTATAAATCCTCTTTAGATCATTGTATTGCTGAGAATAGTGAAGTTATTCATAGTTGATCATTTTACCATATTGCTGTTATTTTGCACACAGTATGTGTAACTTTGTATCAACTTCTATAAGTCTTTCCAAGTTCTTCTGAGAATATCCTATTCGTCATTATATAACAGTATATTCAGCATCTTATAACAGTAATATTCCATTAAAACCATATACTACAATTTGTTCAGCCTTTCCCCATTGATAGGCATCCTCTCAATTTCCAATTCTTTTTCAACAGAAAAGGGCTTCTATAAATATTTTTGCATATATAGTTCTTTTTCTTTTTGTTTTTTAATCTCTTTTGGAATACAGATTCAATAGTGGTATTGCTAGGTCAAAGGGTATGCATTGTTTTATAGCCCTTTGGATATAGTTCCAAAATGTTCAACAGAATGGCTAAATCAGGTCACAACTCTACCAACAATTCATTTTTCCTGCATTCTCTCCAACATTTGTCATTTTCATTTTCTGTTCTATTTGCCAATCTAGTGAGGTATGAGGTAATACTTCAGAATTGTTATAATTTGCATTTCTCCAAATAATAGTAATTTCAAGCATTCTTTTTTTAGTTTGCCTATAGATGGCTTTGATTACTTAATCTGTAAATATTTATATCTTGATCATTTAGCAACTAGGGAATCACTCTTATGTTTATAAATCTGACTTAGTTCTTATCCCACCCTTTTCTTATCCCCTTCCCCAATCACCTTCTCCATCTTCCTCTTCACTGTAAAACTTTTTTTTGTCTCTTTTATGTGAGATAATTTGTCTCATTCTATCTTTTTCTTTCTCCCAGTGCATTCCTCTCTCCCACCTTAATTTTAATTTTTAGATATCATGCCTTTATAATCAAATTACACCTATGCCTTCTATATATATATATATATATACATATATATATGTATATATATATACATATATATATATGTATATATACTCCTAAATATCCTAATAATGAAAAAGTTCTTATGAATTACAGGAACTATCTTCCTACATAAGAATTAAACAGTTTAGCTTTATTAAGTTGCTTGTGATTTCATTTTCCTGTTTACTATTTTATGCTTCTCTTCAGTCTTATATTTGAAAGCCAAATTTTCTATTCAGCTCTGGTCTTTTCATCAACACTTGAAAGTCCTCTACTTCACTGAATTCTATTTTTCCCTCTGAAGGATTATACTCAGTTTTGCTGGATGGGTGATTCTTGATTGTAATCTTAGTTCCTATGTTTTCTGGAAAATCATATTCTAAAACCTCTGTTCTTTTTATGTAGAAGCTGTTAAATCTTTTGTTATCCTGACTGTGGCTCCAAGATACTTGAATTATTTTTTCTGGCTGCTGACAAGATTTTCTTCTTGACCTTCTGGAATATGGCTATAATATTCCTGGGAGTTTTCATTTTGGGATCTTTTTCAGGAGATGATCTGTGGATTCTTTCAATTTCTATTTTACTCTCTGGTTCTAGAATATCAAAAGAGTTTTTCTTGATAATTTTTTGAAAGATGATATCTAGGTTCTTTTTTTGATCATGGCTTTCTGGTAGCCCAATCATTTTTTAATTCTTTCTCCTGAATTCAGTTTCCAGGTCAATTCTTTTGCTTTCTTTCTTTTTTTAAAAATTTTATTAAAGCTTTTTATTTATAAAACATATGCATGGGTAATTTTTCAGCACTGACCCTTGCAAAACCTTTTGTTCCAAATTTTCCCTTCCTTCCCCCCACTCCCTCCCCTAGATGGCTGGTGGTCCAATACATGTTAAATATGTTAAAATATATGTTAAATCCAGTATATGTATACATATTTATATAGTTATCTTGCTGCACAAGAAAAATCAGATCAAGAAGGAAAAAAACAGAAAAAGAAAACAAAATGCAAGCAAACAATAACAGAAAGAATGAAAATGCTATATTGTGGTCCACACTCAGTTCCTATAGGCCTCTCTCTGGGTGTAAATGGCTCTCTTCATCACTGAACAATTGGAAATGGTTTGAATCATCTCATTGTTGAAGAGAGCTACGTCCACCAGAATTGATCACAGTATAGTATTGTTGTTGAAGTATATAATCATCTCCTGGCTCTGCTCATTTCACTTAGCATCAGTTCATGTAAGTCTTTCCAGGCCTCTCTGTATTCATCTTGCTGGTCATTTTTTACAGAACAATAATATTCCATAACAGTCATATACCATAATTTATTCAGCCATTCTCCAATTGATGGGTATCCACTCAGTTTCCAGTTTCTTGCCACTACAAAAAGGGCTGCCACAAACATTTTTGCACATGTGGGTCCCTTTCCCTCCTTTAAGATCTCTTTGGGATATAAGTAGAAACACTGCTGGGTCAAAGGGTATGCAGTTTTTTAACTTTTTGAGCATAGTTCCAAATTGATCTCCAAAATGGTTGGATCCATTCACAGTTCCACCAACAAAGTATGTGTCCCAATTTTCCCACATCCCCTCCAACATTTGTTATTTTCTTTTCTTGTCATCTTAGCCAATCTGAGAGGTATGTATTAGTATCTCAGAGTTGTCTTATTTTGCATTTTTCTGATCAATTTGTGATTTGGAGCACCTTTCATATGACTAGAAATAGTTTCAATTTCTTCATCTGAAAATTGTCTGTTCATGTACTTTGCAAGTTGGTTATTTTTCCAATGAGTGATTTCACATTTTCTTCTATTTTTGATTCTTTGGGGCTTTTAAAAATTGTTTCTTGATTTCTTGTAAAGTCACTACCTTCCATTTGCTCAATTCTAATTTTTTAAAATGATAGCTTTTCATTTTCAAAATATATGCAAAGATAGATTTCAATATTCACTCTTTGTGTTCCAAATTTTTTGTCCCTCCTTTACCCCTATTCCTTTTCCTAGATAGCAAGTAATCCAATATATGTTAAATATGTGCAATTCATCTATGCATATTTCCACAATTACTATACTGCGCAAGAAAAATGAGATTAGAAAGGGAAAAAAATGAAAAAGAAAAAAAAAACAAGCGAACAACATTTAAAAAGTGAAAATACTATGTTGTAATCCACATTAAGGTCTCACAGTCCTTTCCCAGGATGCAGATGGCTCTCTATGGCAAATCTATTGGAATTGGCCTGAATTACCTCATTGCTGAAAAGAGCCATGTCCATCACATCAATCCTAATTTTAAAGAATTATTTTTTTCAGCGAACTTTTAAACCACCTTTTCCATTTGACCAATTCTACTGAAGAAAAAAACTTCAGTTTTGTCCAAGATCACATAGCCAGTATGTATTAGAATTGGATTTTGGACTCCAGTCTTCCTAGCTCATTAATCAGGTCTCTATACATTCTCCTATCCTCTCTAAATGGGAAAAGACCAGTTATAAATCTAAAACATATGTTCAAATCATCTTTTTATGTATAATTTGACTACTTTTTATAGCAAAGATTAAAATCAAATACCAAATTAGAAGAATAAAAATGATATAAAAAAAAAACATGTCAAACTACTAAAAACAGTAGCTCAACCACCTCAATACATTGTTGAGGTAGAAAAATAGGTAATGAATAAATGAGTGAATAAAAAGGCTTAATATTTGTAAAGAACTTTAAAGAGCTCAATACAGATTATATAGTTATATTATTATAATCCAGCCAAAAAAGTCAAAGGAGACTGGAGACAACCACCTTACCCAGAAAAGATTTGATTTTCATGCCAAGTGGAGAGATATAATAGACAAGAGAAAAATAATTAGAATATGAACTCATTTACAAAATCCTATAAAGGAAGAGAATTGAATCAATTACAAGTTTTTATTAAATGTGTGATGTTTAAAATAGTTCAAGACATATGAGTTCTGGATAATCCATGATAGTGAGCTCATGGTTTATATGCTCATTGGAAGGAAGGTGTTCTGGAGGACAATTTATGAGATGAAGATTACAGTGAGAGGTAGAGAGAAACATCATGTCAAAGAGAGATTATCCCTATATCCAGACCACTCTCAACCTTGGGAAATCTATTCAAATTTATTTAACACTCATGCCTGAGCAGAAGGGAGATTCATTAAAACATTACATAATAAGTCTGATCTAATCACCAACTGTGATGGACTTGGCATGAATCAATGAGTGGATTCAAGATAATTCCAATAGACTTGTGATGGAAAGTGCCATTCGTATCCAAAGAGAGAATTATGGAGACTAAATGTGGATCAAAGTATAGTATTTTCATTTTGTTGTTGTTGTTGTTGTTGCTATTGTTTGTTTGCTTGTTTTTTTTTCCTCTCATGTTTTTTTTTCTCCATTTGATCTCATTTTTCTTGTACAACATGACAAATATGGATATATGTTTAATAGAATGGCACATATTTAACCTATATCAGATTGCTTACTGTCTTGGGGTGGGGAGAAGGGGGGGAAAGAGGGAAAAAAATTTGGAATGGAAGATTTTGCAAACGTGAATGTTGAAAACTATCTTTGCATGTATCTGGAAAAATAAAATATTTTTTTAAAAAGAAAGGTGAAAAAAAAATTTTTAAAGTCTTATCTAATTGGATAGAGTAGGAATAGCCAGAATGAGGAAAAGATTAATCCTATCTTCCATCAGCTCTGTCCTTGAGAGATTAGATAAGGAAACAGGACAGGGGGGAAAAGCAGGGTCTCCTCAATTTTAATAATTAGCTTTAATAATAATTTCTCTCATCTTCTATGTGCCAAATATTGTGCTAGGCATTGAGGACATAAGTACAAAGAATGAAACAATTTTTATATACATTCTAACAGGCAAGACAAGTATATATACATATACACATGTATAAAGGTATATAAATACATACAGCATAAATCTAAATTGAATAAATACAAATATATACAGTTTTATTAATATATACAATATATTACATAATGTTATACAATATATTGTACAATAATATATGTGATACAATAATAAATATATACAAAGTATTATAATATTAAAAGAAGGTAATTAAAAAAGGAGGGCATTAGCAACTAAGGGGATCATGAAGAGCTTCATGTAAAGATGGTACCTACAAGATGAAAATCTTAGGCAGATGTAAGGAAGGAGTACATTTGAGGCAGGTGGGCTGACCAGTGCAAAGGCACTGTGAAAGATGTAGCATCACGTGTGAAGAACAAAGAGAAGACTTGCTTGACTGAACTACAGAATGCAGGGAAGCACTCTCTGATGAGAAAGAGAAGACAAGGCCAGGACTTAAAAAATAAACAGAGAAGTTTGCATTTTTTAATCCAAGAGGTAATTGGAAGCTACCTGGAGTTGATTTTCAGATCTGTGCCTAAGGCAAGGAGATCAAATTGAAAACTATTGTAGTAATCTAGGCAAGAGAAACTGAGGGTCAGAGTTAAAATCACAGCTCTGTGAGTCCTGAAGATGTCAGGAATGTAGAAATAATGAGATATGGCAACTATGGGATATTATTAGAAGCAGCTAAGCAGCACAAATAATAGAGTACTGGACTTATAGTCAGGAAGACTACCTACTTTCTAAAGATTGTTGTGAGAATTAAATGAGAAAATTTATATGAAATAATTTGCAAACCTTAAAGCAATATACAATGTTAGTTATTATTATTATTGTTCAGTTTGCATATAAATATAGAGGGCACAATCTCAAGTTGCTATTTCTATCCCATTTCCCAAAGCTGAGGCTGTGATGAACCTATGAAGAGAAGGAAGAAATTTTTTTTAATTAGTTAATTTATTCTAAACTTAAATGCAAAATAGGAAAAGAGAAAAAACATCATCATGTGCACAGCAGAACCTAAGAGAGGATTCAAAATACAAAACAATAAATTTTCATTTCAAGAAAGGCTATATAATAAATCCTACACATTCCATTCAGAATTGTTCATTTTTGCTTCCTTACAAGGAAACCTACAGGTTTTCTTTTGTTCTCTAACACTTTTTACTTTATTCTTTTTCCCCCTTCCTCCCTACCTTCTCCCAAGAAGGCTACTATTAAACATAGAGATAGACAGATAGATATACATACATACACATGTGTTTTATATATATAGAAAACATACAGTATATGCATATACACATGTACACACATATGCCCATACATACAAATATATTACATACATATACATATAGATAGATAGTTCCTGAGTTTGAAACTTGATTCAGATTCTTAGTTGTGTGACTCTGGACAAGTCACTAACCTTTCTTTGATGCCATTTCTTCATCTGTAATTTGAGGATAGCAATAGCATTTCCTTCCCAGGGTTACTGTGAAAATCAAATAATATGTGCCAAGTGCTTTGCAAACTTTACGTTATCATTGTTATTATTGCCATGAGGAAAGATGTTGCTGGAGTTAGTTCTAACTGACTTGCTTTGTTAAATTTTCAGTGTGAGCATGTACATTTTAGATACCAGCAATTGCTACAAATCAAGATGTGATGTATTATTTTATTGCTTGTTTAGACTTAAGAAAATATTATTGATGCAGATTAAACTTAAAAGTGCATATATGTAGTCCTCTCTCCCGGAGAACCCAGTTGCTAAACTAACACAGTCCTCATTGAGAAAGAGTGAAAAATTGAGGATAATTCTCAATTTTTATTGAGAATACATTCTCAATAAAGAAGATTGCAAGGAGGGTGATGAAGGGAAATCTAAAAAAAAAAAAAAAAAAAAAAAAAAAAAAAAAAAAAAAAAAAAAAAAAGTTAGATTTAAGGGAAAAGATAACCACTTCAGTTTTGGACATTTTGGGGTTTAGATGTCTCTGGGAAAGCCAATTTGTCCAATAGGCAATAGGCAGTTGGTATTCAAAACAGAAGTTCAGGGAAGAGACTGAGGAGCTATAGAACTGTGAGTCATCTACATAAAGTAGATAGTTAAGCCCATGGGACCAGCAGAGATTATCAAGAGAAAAGGCATAAAAAGAAAAAAGAAGAGGTCCTAGGACAGAATCCTGTGGAACTCTCAGAGGCATTATATGGATAAAGGGCCAGGTAGAAAGAGAAACAAGGAATATAGTATTACAAAAATCCAGAAAGAAGAGAGTTTCCAGGAAGAAAAGAGAATAGGCATTAATAAAGTCGCCTACAAAGTGCTAGGCACTATGTTAAGGACTTTTAAAATATTATCTCATCTAATCCTTACAATAACCCTCTAAAAGTAGATGTTATTATCTCCATTTTACAGATGAGGAAATTTGAGTCAGGATCTTGGCACAGAAAGCTGTAGGTTGGAGGAATCAAATACCACCAGTGAGCCACATGCACTTTCCAACCCTTAAACCTGGCTTGAATATAATTTCTATCTGAGTTTAATGTGTATTAATAAACAATAATTATTTAAACATATGTGGCTCTACAAGTTGAGAAAAGTAACTCGTTTTGGACCCCTGATCTGTACCAATCAATTTGATAGAATTATATCAAAGTTCTGTATATAAGGGCCCAGAACTGTGAGCTGTAGCTCTAAGTTCACTTGCTTAACTATAGGAAGTTAAATGAAGGCCCTCTACCCTTGTTTTGCCTTGTGATAGTGACCAACCCCAGCGTGGCAGAGATCATAACTACTATGGAAAATTTCCCAAAATAATTTTTGTACCTCTGGATCAATCACTTGTCCAGTAGGAGCAGATGACCATGTTATGACCACTTAGGGCACTGACTGTGATAAATTGTACCACTTCCTTCTACCCAAATTAAGGAGAAGACTGTCTATCTTATATGGAGATATTCCTTGCTTCACCCAACTTGTGATCCTGTTGACATAATGTCTATTTTAGCTTATGCATCACATGTCAATCAATGGAATTATTCTGTATTTGGTATAGCTGTTCTGGAATGATTGGATGTCTAGCCCTATTATAAAAAATAGGACTGTGGAAGGAGGTGACATCTCAGATCATGAGGAGGATGGAATCTTTAATAAAGTGTCATTGGCTCAGACCTCTCTTACTGTAGATGGAATAATTTTAATTCCCACAAAGTCAATATACAGCACACAGGGATTCTTATGAATAGTTCAGAGTTTGACACCATTGTTCTGGAATATAGGGTTGGAACTTGGGTGGTAAAGCATAAAAGTCCTCAGAACTAGCTCCAAGAGAAAGAACTTAATTAGTATCATTGAGGCTTAAGATCAGAAAGTTGATCCTTTGCTCATTATATCAAATACAGTTTTGGCTGTGTTTTCTTTGGCTCTTCTTTCTCTTCAACCACCCCCTCTACAATCTTCAGTCAGACCTCAGCATATTTTGCCTGCACTGTGTGATTTACCTGTACCTGATCCTCCTTGACCAACTCTCTGCAACACTTGATGTTTTCAATCACAATTAATTCTTAGATATTCTCTCCCTCTCTAGGTTTTCCTAACAATACTCTCTCCTCATTCTCTTCTTATCTCTCTAGCCACTCATTCTCAATCTCCTTTACTGATTGTAATCCATATTATATCCACTAACCATGTATGTCTCTAAAGGTTTTATCCTGGGCACGCTTCTCTTTTTACTTTATGCATTATCACCTTACTTGGAAATCTGATTAGTTCCCATGGATTTAATTATACAAATTATTCCCAAAGCTTCTTTCTTCTGAGCTGCAAACATCTAAAACTAAACTTCCTATACATATGTTAAACTCAAGTCCAATAAAGAACTTCTATTTCCTCCCAAAACTCTCCCCCTTTTCTGAACTTCCTTATTATTGTTGAGTATATCATCATTCTCCCAGACATCTAAACCTACAACCTAGATGTCATCATTGATCCCTCATTCTCAAAATTTGTCATTTCTTTAGGAGCATAAACAGAATTCCCCCATGAACTGAAAGTATATTTTCCCCCATCTTTGTTCCCTGGGTTGCTATGAATTATTTACCCCACCAAGTTTACCTTTGAATGAGGCACAGATGATAGACAAAATCACTCTCTTGCTTGCAGGAACAAGTATCTCAGTATTTATTGATTCACAAGCAGATCAATCAGGACTTTGCTTTTCATTGAGTTCAGTTTCTAAATTTTAAATTCAGAGGAATTTAGCAAGAAAAAAAACTTGAGTGGTAAAGCATAGAAGTCCTGAGTACTCTAGCAGTGTGGCACATAGGAAGCCCTAGAATAAATGCTTGTTGACTGATTGAATATAGTCCTATTTTCTTTCTCTTCTTCAACTTTTGTATAGATACCAAAATAATCATCCTTAGGCACATATTTGACTGTCACTTCCCTAAAAAAAAAAAACTGGCAATGACTTCCTATTGACTCTAAGAAGGTTTTTAAAGCTCTTTATAATCTGTCTCTAACTCTCTCCAAGACTCTTTCACAGGACTTCCCCATACTTATTCTATGTTTCAGTCAAAGAAGATTACATGCTATTCCCTAAAGTAGACATCCTCCCTCTGTGTAATTGCACAGGCTCTCCATCTTGCCTAGAAAGTGTTCTCTGCCTTTCCATCTCTGCCTTTCAGAATTTTCATCTTCTTTTAAGACTTAACTCAGGTGTCCCCTGTTGCATGAGATCCTTACCTAATTTCCACCGGTCATCAGTACTTTTACCTAGCTCAAATCTTCATCAGGCTCTTTTTCTGACCTCTTTTTTGCTCTCCCACTCTCCTCATACTCTTTTAAACTTGTTCGTATTCATATTATAGCTTTCCTATAGAGTGTAATCTCCAGGAATGCAAAGACTTTTTTTGTTTTTGTCTTTGTGAAGCAATATCTGTGAGTGGATGCTTGCTTGAAGTGAAGAGATTCTGCAAGGCTGCTGTAGGAGAGGAAGCATTCGTATATGTTGAATTGAAGTTATCTCCCATTTTATGTGTCAAATTTCCTTTTAAAAGGCAGTTAAATAAATGTATCAGTCATATGGCCAAAATAAGAAATTTCTAAGAATAAAATAAGAATTTTCTAAGAAATTAGCCTTTACAGTAAGGAAAGAGAAGCATTTATGAAGCACTTACTATGTGTCAGTTGTGTCAGCTGGTGGCACAGTGGATAGTGCTAATTGTAGTCAGGAAGATTCATCTTGGAGAGTTCAAGCAAGTGAGCCTCAGGCACTTAGTAGCTCTGTGACCCTGGCAAGTCACTCAATCCTGTTTGCCTTACTTTTCTTATCTGTAAAATGAGCTGGAGACAGAAATGTCAAAACACTCCAGAATCTCTACCAAGAAAACTCCAAAAGGAGTCACAAAGAGTCAGACATAAATGAACAACAGCAACAATGTGTCAAATACTGTGCTAAATGCTGGGAATGTAAATGCAAGCAAAAAGAGCACATGAACATGGAAAGGAAAATTCATGAAAACAATCTTGACTCCATATATTTATTTTAAAATGGCCAACGTGCTTCTAGCAGAAATGGCTAAAATCTACCATGAACTAGGACTCCTCAACTGCCCCCAAGGAATTAACATTCTAATGTGCAGTACAACATCTAAAAGAAAACTGAAAAAGATTGAGGGATAAGGGAAAGACAGGGAGACAATGTACCTTGCATGAAGGAAGGATGAAGAAATCCATAAGAGTAGGGTGTGGTAGAAGATGAAGAGATGGATGGCCTGGACACCTGGAGGCTTTGGTAGAAGCTTCCCATCCTCCCATCAGAGGCAAGAACCCAACAGCAGAGAGTATTTTCAAGATATGAGCTCCAAGATTGAAGTGACCTTCCTGAATAAAAAGGTTTCTAGGGCATGGTGGAAAAGGTTAAACAGTTCATCTCTAATGCTTATTGGTTGTGACGAGGCAATTCACCTAACTTTTTTGTATCTTAGTTTCCTCATTTTCCAAATGGGATATTTTCTGCTGCATTCCTCACAGGGTTGAGATTTTTAAAAGCACTAATTAAAGATTATTTATTAACCTTATACCTATAACCAACTCTCCACCTCTCTCTATATGGATATACATAACATCCAGACTTATGAGTTCCACATTACAACCCCTACTCTCCATCAGCAAACATGAGCAAAGGTGTTGAGTGAATCACACCATGAACTTGTGGTGGCCTGAAGTCACCAGGGGAGCATTGGATTGAAACAATCAGGCCCTCTGTGTCTATAAACCTGGTGAACTTCAGAGAGCTTCTCCCAGGGATGTGGTCTCCTGGTCTTTTCATTTATGAAAACCCCAAAGCATTTCTAAATCACGTTGTATAAACAACTTGGTTCCAACCTCCATGAGTGGAGTCATTATGCCTCAAAACACATGAACGATGTGGTGGGGAGAATAAACGTCCATGAAAACAAACTTGACTCAGTATATTTATATTAAAGTGGCCAACAAGCTTCCAGCAGAAACAGTTAAAACTCACTATGAACTCAAAGGACTTCTCAGCTGGCTTACAGGCAGATGCTGCCCACAAATCTACTGAAACCTACATCTGATTAAAAAAAATACAAGGGTAGAAGAGCAAGGGGAAATGGAGTACTCAGACCTGAGTTAAGAAATTTGAATTTAGACCTGGCCCTGTCACTACCTCACGGGATAAACTTCGGACAAGTCCTAATTAAATTTGACTTTATTAGTATCACTGAGACTTGATGTGATATGATACATGATAGAAATATGGGATCTAGATAAATATGATTAAATTAAAGTAAATCTAGAAATTTTGATGAGGTGAGAATCATAATGGAAAGCATTTGGGTAAAGCTCAAAGAAGAAAGAAACAGAAACAATAATGTTGTGAGCATAACTTCCAGATCACCTGAACAGAATGAGAAGTTTGATGAAGAGTTCACAAAAGAGATCTTATATTTGTTGAGAAAGCAGGTAGAGTTATGTCATCATCCAGAAATCTACATATAATACTCAGCCACCATCTTTTTCATCAACTGTTCATTTCCTAAATCTTCCTTTCTTTTCTGAAGCACTTAATTAACAATTGTAATGAAAAAATCATCTGTTCCCCTAAAAATTTTATTCTTCTTCCCAGGACTCCATAATTTTTAGTAATATTCTCTGGAGTTCTTCTGGTGGTATAATTTATTCTTTTGTATATTATCAGGAGTGCATGGTGATTGTCCTGTAAGACAAGTCTTTAGACATTTTTTGTCATGTCCTAAACACACAGCTCAAGATGATAAACTTCCCTGATTTTTATATCAGAGTACAATATCCTTCTGGCTAATTAAGCTCATAATCTTAGAGTCATCTTTGACTTTTTCCTATATCCTTCAAAACCAATCAGGTTCTATGATTTGTTGATTTGACTCCCATAGCATCTCCTGCTTCATCCCTTCTACTCATATGTCCACCATCTAGTTAGGCCTTCATCACCTCTAGGCTGGACTACTGAAGTAGCTTCCACTTGGTATCTTGTCTTTCAGACACTACCCCTGCATTTCATCTTCCATGTCAAACTAATGTATGTGATCAATATTTATTTTATGCTGAGAATGTTTACAAAACTTATTTATTAAAAAAATTATGCATCTCTTTCATATGGCTCAAACCCTCAGTAATGGAGCAGGGAGAATTCTTTTTGATTCTTCCTCTCTCATCCCCCTCACCCTCCAACTCTTACTCTCACAAGCCATTCTCTCTTCTGAGACCTCTCCTTTTGTAATTAAACACATGCATAAATCACAAAGAAGTTATGATTATTCAGAATTTTATATCAAGTAAACCAGCTTCTGAGGTTCTACAAGAATTAAGAATAATGAATAACCTAAAGAATAGAGAAATTTTGGCATAAATGCCCACTTTCTGCAGGCAGAGGGAAAGAGAACCAGGAATTAAAACACTTTACTGATTTTTCACATCTCTTCTCAAGGTTTTGAACAGGTGGCGACAGGGATAGAAGAGAGAGTTCAAGCTGTTGAACATCTTCAGTTTTAGTCTTGCATTAACAAAAGCCTGCTGGAGCACCTATTTCTTTCTCCTTCTTTCATTCTATAATGCACCATCACACTGCTGGCAAAACAATCTACATTTTCACCGTCCTTGAAAAACACTGACAATCCTACTGTACCTATTTGAAATCTTTTTGACCTTTCCACCCAGAGAAGACACAATCCTGGACATTTTCCTCTAAATCCATTCTGATCCTTTGAATTTTCTCTTTCTTTGCAGTGGAGTTAGTGTCTTTTAAACCCTGATAACACTTAGAAAATAATTTCTTATCACCTAAAATGGAGGGAGGATAAAAAGGGCAAGGAAATTCGCCGGACCAATCTTCAGAAAAATGGAGTCACAAAATTTCTCTTTATTCTCTTTATTGACACCAGCCTCTCCTTTTTTGTGTCATCTTTTCACCCTCAGGTGATCCTCTTCTAGGATCCTTCCTGTACTCTATCCCACTCTACTTGGTCTCCAGAAAGAATTCTGGATAAATCATTTTCCTTTATGAGTGAACTGTCATTGTTTTCCCTCCTCATTTATAAGCACAACATATAAGCACATTTATAAGCACAACATACATTTATAAAGAACTAGGGGAAATTGCAAGAGGAATAAAACCTAATTCCTGAGCTCAAGGAGTTTATGGTCTATGGAGAGGTTAAACTTCATCCATTTGGGGTGGAGGGCTCATTTCTAGCTGGGTGAAGTAGAGAAATCAGTGAATGTCTCAGGGATAATATGGCATCTGAATTAAACTTTTACAAAAGATTTAACAACACTTAAATTTCTCTAAGACACATTTAATAAATATTTGTTGAATTGCAAGTCTTGGCTCTTAGTTAATGAAATTTTAAGAAAAAAGAAGGAGTATAGGATTGTACATTTAGAGTTGAAAGGGATCTTAAAGGTCATGAACTCCAACCCCCTCATTTTACAAATGAAAACTGAATTTGGAGAAATAAAATGACTGGCCCAAAGACACATGTATATAAGGGATTTGAATTAAGAATTGAACCTAGTTTCCCTGACTCCAAGGCCTGGAATCTCTCTATTATCTAGTGTGGTAGGAGGACATTCTGATGAATAAGAGTTTTCTTGAGATAATTAAAATGTGATCTTTGTGTTCAAGAGTTCATAGTCTAATAGGTACTTATTGAATAAAAACAAGTGAAATACTGTATGATAAGGGCAGATGTTCTTTGGACCCAGAGGAAAGTCTCTAAGGAGGCGCGGAGAATGGGAGCTATAGCCTTTTCAGAAAGATGACATAGACTAGAAAGATGAACATACACAGAAAGAATCAGCTAAAAGTAGAACTCAATCAACCTAGATAACGCTAAATCAAAGTTTGTAAGAATGTTGTTGTTCATACTAAATTTTCAAAGAGGACCAGTAATATCACAATGAGTTCACAATGAGTTCAGAAGGTTCTACCACAGGTTGGACACAAGTGGTCCATTAGAATATTTGCGATGGATGTTTCTGGATATGTGCAGTTCATGTTTCCTTTGTGCTAATGCAACTATGCTTTCTTCATAGAGCATAGAATGCAAGCATGGCATGCTGGTTAGTCCTGTGCCAGCATCTCCTATCTTTCACAATTGGTTGTAAAGTTCTTCAGAGAGAACTTGAGAATGCCCTTGTACCACTTCTTAAGACCACTCAGTGAGTACTTGTCTTGTGTGAGTTCATTGTAAAATAGTCTTTTAGGTAATGTATTGACATTCCAGTTAACATGATTAGACATCAGAGTTGTGTTCTGCAGTAAAGTTTGAATGCTTGGCAGTTCAACTCAAGAGAAGACCTCAGTTTCTGGTACCTTTTCTTGCCAGGTAGTCTTCAGAATCTTCCTAAGACAATTCCAGTGGAAGCAATTCTGTCTTCTGGCATGATGCTAATGTACTGCCAGATTTCATAGATATCTAACAATGAGGTCAGCACAACAGGTCTGTAGACTTCTTTGGAATGCAGCCTTATGCCTCTTCTCTCCTATACTTCCTTTAGGAGCCTCCCAAACACTGAGCTAATTCTGTCAATGTATGTATCAATCTCATTATCTATGTGGGCATCTCTGGAAAGTATACTGTCAAGATACATGAACTTATCCACAGCATTCAAAACTTCTCCATTTACTATAACGGATGGTTCCACACATAAATGCTGCAATGCCGTCTAAAAGACAATCTCTGTTTTCTTTGTGTTGATTGTCAAGCCAAAATTAGCACAAGTGGCAGACAAATCAATTTATACTCCATTGCATCTCATTCTCAGAGGCAGCATTGAGTGCACAATCATCTGTGAACAAAAACTTACACACCAACTCTCCCTTGACTTTGGTCTTTCCCTGTAACCTTTTCAAGTTATAAACCCTATCTGAAAGTCATTCATCTTCTTCCCACCTCTCACTACCACACTACTGCTGCATAAAACCGCTTATCTCTGGAAATCAAATGCCAAGGCCACAGTACAAAGGGAAATATGGTGATGTGCTTTCTGTAACAGTTATAACCGCATTCCAAACGGTGGTTGTTCATGTTAAGCTTCATGGGGTAAGTCTTTGGGTCAGCAAGTTGTGAAGGATGTGGTATAGTGGAATAGGGTGGAGGGGAAAGTGTGCTGAGCTGGAAGACAGATTTTATACCCTATTGCTCTAAATTCAATTAACTTATGAGTGAAACTCCCAAAGAAGATCTTCTCCCAACTGACCTGAACTCAAGTTGTCCTAGAACCTATTAGGTTGTTATTCTGCTAATAAATCCAAGCTATGAAAAAGGTTTAATAATGCCTAAAATCCTGCTATTCTTATCCTTTAAGGGAACATTACTCTGCCCCAGTCCCACCTGCCACCAAGAGGGTCCACATTCAGTCCTGCTCACCTACAGTGAGGGAGTCTCTTAGAGCATTGTATTTCCTGACAGGAGGGCATGAGCAGCATGGGCCTTCTGTCTAAGAGAGGGATCAAAAGGGAAGAAATATACATAAGATACTTCTTCCTGATTCTCCACCCCCTTCCCTTTAACCAGACTCAGACTGTTTACATCGTCCCAAGGATCTCCTAAAACTCAGCCCCACGGAAACCAGACTGTTAGAAACTCACTTCAGAAAAAGACTCTGCCTTGCAGTATGGCATGGTGAAAAGAGACCTACATTTGAAGCTGAAGAATCTAGGTTTAAAACTTAGAACTGTCTGTCACATGCTAACTGTGTGACCTTGGACAAGCTATTTAACCATTTTGCCAACCAGTTTCCTTCTCTCTAAAGTGATCAACTGAAGGAGTTGAGAAAGTTTAGTCTAGAAAAGAGATTTGAGGACGTATATTTAAAGGGCTGTCATTCATTCATTCATTCATTGATTTAACAATCATTTACTAAGCATCTACTATGAGGTCCTAGATGCTAGGAATACAAGATAAAAGAAAAGAATTTCTGCCTTCAAGAAACTTACATCCTCTTGGAGAACAATAAGAACAAAGATAAATCTTTGTTCAGTTAAGTCATATCTGATTCCTTGTGAATCCATTTGAGATTTTCTTGGCAAAGATACTGAACTGGCTTTCATTTCCTTCTGCAGATCATTGTGCAGATAAGTAAATTGAGGCAAACAGGGTTAAATGACTTGCCCAGAGTCACACAACTAGTGTCTGAGATCACATTTGAATCCAGGAAGATGAATCTTCCATACCCCAGATCTAACATTCTAACCACTGTATCACTAAACTGCTCATATAAATAAATACACATGATCATAAAGTTCTGTTTGGTTTCAAAGAACAGAATCAAGAGCAAAAAATGGAAACTGTAAAGAATCAAGGTTAGACTAGCAGGAAAAATGTCTTCATAATTAGAGTTCTCTAAAAGTGCAATTAGAGCTCTCCAAAAGTAGAAGGTACTTCTTTGGGGACTTCACTCAAACTGAAGATCTTCAAGCAGAACCTTGATAACTATTTGCCAATAGGTCGTAATAGAGATATTTTATTGGGTATAGATTGAATTAGATACACATGGCAACTTCTAAGATAGAGTGATCCTATAAGTCCATCTCTCAGGTACTCTCCACTTTGAAATACCATGATCCTATCACCTTTATCCTTTAGCTTATTACTACAGGAGAAACTTCCTAAAATCAAATACAGGGGAATATAGGAAATTCAGGCATATAATGGGGAAAACCCAAGGAATGACTTTCAAAAAATATGAGCTAGAAGAAATCCCAAAGACTATCCACCTCATTCTGGATTCTCTCTCATTTTAAACAAATTTCTCTCTCTCTCTCTCTCTCTCTCTCTCTCTCTCTCTCTCTCTCTCTCTCTCATCTATCTCCCTCATTCTAAAAAAAAAAAATCTCAAGAAACTGTGCAAGGTCCTGCAGTAATTGGCAGAAACCATGAGCCAGATCTTAATCCAAATTCAGCCCCTTTTGTGCTCTACGCCTCTGCCACTATCCTGTCTCTAGTTCCTTGAAGCTCAGCAGATGCTTCCAAAATAGTGCCCACTGGTAGCAGTCTATCCAAGAAAACTTTTATAAATCAAAGGAAGGGGTTCCACAGATTGAGAAGAAGACAAAGAGTCATTATGAGACTACATTCAAGAACAAGCTTATTAGTCCACAAACATCCATTAGGAATGGGAAGGTCAGACTGAATTACAGATAAGGCTTGACCATCATCTAATTATTTTTGAGAAATGAAGTTGCATTACCTTTACATACAAACAGTAATCGCAGGAGGCTAACTTGTCTTGGCAAGTATAGGTCCTTGGGAGGTCTGCTTTAATGAGCAGATAAGAATGACCTGTAATTAGTATATCCATTTTTTTGTTTGTAAATGAGTGGTTCTTTAATTCTTAAAATGTTTACTCCCTGGAGTAGATTAAACAGCTACCCTGAAATATTGTTTAGGTTGCTATTCCTTGGTTAATCTTTCTTTCCTATACGGAGCCAAAGTAAACCAGCTCAGCCTCATCTGAATTGTCATGAATTCTGAATTAGTAGGATCCAAATAAATGAGATTTTACTCTTTAAAGTTCTCCCACCCAGGCTGGGCTTCTTTCACAGAAGCAGCTTTAAGAACTGCTCAGAACAATCCTCCCTTGGAAGAGGGGACAAATTAAAAAAGGGGGTTCAGTTCTCAAGCAGAGCAGGGAAAACATTCTGTTTTCCCTTTTAGAGAAAGATCTCCTCAGATGCCCGAGTCCCACTTCTTTTCTCCTTAGTGGGCCAGGACCCCCAGTGAAGTTTGAGAAGCAAAAAACTGTCTTTGGAACTTCAAGAGAATATTCACAAAAAGCAGACATTTCCCATCTGCTTTGCCCCCTAATTATAGGAGCAGAGGAGAGCCTAATTACAGAAGAACACAGCAAGATAAAAGTGACTGGGAGGCCTCCCATGTATATCTGTGTGTTTCTTTCTTTCATTCTTCTACCTTTTCCCCCTCTAACTCCTTCAAACCACCCTAGTTGCACAAAGAGATGATTCCTCATCAGTTAGTCATGTTGAACAGATTCCATAAAATTCTGACTACAGTCAAACTTTTCCCAACAAACACTCCATGGCTTCAGATTTTGTCTCAACAATCAATTCAGGATTTTGACAAATTTGAGAAACATAGAATATCAGAGTACCTTGGTGATTTGATCAAACACTCTATTATAAATGAGGAAACTGAGACCTTGGTCAAGGAGGAAAGTTTGACCTCACAGTATTTTCTATTTCACAATAGACTTCTCTTGTCTTTGACTGGAGAGAAGAAATGGGAATTTTATCCCATCCTGTGTTACCACAAAGTTATTGAGTTGCTGGATTTCAGAGAAATGGGGATAATAATTCCTGCCTTCACTCCTTCCAAAGGCTCTTGTAAGAATCACATGAGATAATGTACATGAAAGTACTTTGGAAATCAAGCATTCAACTCAATGAATATGAAAGTCTTTGTATCACTGGGAACCCTCAAAGTACAAACTACAAACGAATGAAATGAAAATGAGAATCACCCAGGGGGCAGTAGAGAGATTATGAATGTTATTCTGCATTATATATAAGGATCAAGGAATAACCATTCTGCATTATAAATAAGGAACAAGGAATAGCCAACAAATAGCTTTTTGACTCTACTGGTTATCTTAATATCAAAAAATCATGAAGGAAGTGTCCAACACAAGGAATAAACTCTAAGTGTCAACTTAGGAGGACATGGACAAGAGTAGCATGAGATGGACAGAAATGGCTCAGTTTGAATCTCTCTCTCAATAAAGAGAAAATCAACATGAATGAGATCACAGAGTCATTAGAGCATTTGAATATTGAAAAAGTAAAGTTACTGTTCTACACACTGGGGATATACAAAATTAAACCAACACAAAAAATAAAAGAAAAACTCAGTTCCTAACCTCAGGAAATTTATCTACCATTACAATTCTTGTATACACAAGCCAGTATTAACATCTGGAGCTACAGAGACTTTTTAGGTCTTCAGAGTCCTAAGTGCATGGCAAGGATGGCATTTATTTTGAGAACCATACAGGAGAATGATTTTGAAGAGATTAAATGTAAAAAAAAAAAAAAAAAAAAAAAAAAAAAAAAAAGAATAAAGAAAACAATTCTCCTTCTCTGTGCCCTTTCAGGTTTCAAGCTCTGTAGAATAAATGCTCCTGAGCATAAGTGATGACTTCTAGTACTTGGAACTACAGCACCCAAAATTAGCTGCCAGCCATAGTGCCAGTGACGTAGTTGAGCAGATGGACAGGACTTTCACTGATGAGAAGATCACCTCTCAAAAAAGCCCTTGAAATAAGAAGGAAAAAAAAGTTGTTGACATTAGAGGAAAAACCAGGTTTCCTGTTTGAACTTGGGCAGGTACTGGAAGATATGAGTAACGTCAAATCTTGGTCTGCTCACAAGGCTGCCTGCGGTGAGGGTCTTCTCACACTCACTCTGTAGCTTGCCTTTGAATTGTTTGCAAGATACTTCACAGACGAGATTCTGCCCGATTCTTATCATCAGTACAAGGCCTGTTATGAAATACACACATTTGTGAACAAGTTAGGAAAGATCAAAACCTTCATATCTGGGAGGTGTTCATGCTGTAAAATGTGGTAGATACTAGAGAGATAAGGCAAAAACATCAGATGGTAAAGGCTTATCAGGTTTGAATAGAGGCCTCTTTTTTTTCTACTCCCATAGATCTCTGGCTCTCTCCCCTAAGAGTACTGTTTCTTGGTTGCTTGAGACTTTCCATTGTTATGGTTTGCTGGAACAGAAACCATGATGGGAAACCAGCACCTAGTTCCCCTTTTGTTAAAGAACCACATTTTGCCTATCCCAGCAGGATCTCTTCAGCATCTGCAAGAACTGGGTCAAAGTGAATTATAGGGTCTCAAGGCCAGAGAAAGACAGAAATCTTCTTTGGGTGGGTGATGGAGATAAAAATAGAATTTAAGATTGTGATTCTTAAATGAGTATTAACCTCTGACCCATCCTCTGAAGCCCAGTGGGAGGCTAAAAAGGGAGCTTCTAAGAATAACCAACAGATATTTATTAAGCACCTACTATGTACCTCTAGCAAACAAAACAAAATAAAAAAACAACCTTGTTGAAACAAGAGCAAGAAACAGTTTCTGACTCCAATGAACCTATAATCAGGGAGACAAATATGAATTAGAAAGATAAATAATGATAAAAGCCAATTTAAGCTTTGGTTTAGAAAAAGCAGAGATCGTTTTGATTATTGTGGTCAGAGAAAGTTTCAAGTAGTTGGTGGGCTGGAATTGGGTTCTACAGGAGTACTAAGGGGAGGCAGAAAAATGAGTTAGTAGGTAGGAAATGTAGGTGGGGTAAGAGAGTAGGATCATTTCAGCAGGGAGGAGAGAAAAGTCTTAAAGAGAGGAAAAGATAAATGCAAGGGAAATTGGGGGACAATGGGAAAGGAGCTATTTCTTGAAGAAGGAATATCATTTCTCTATCCAAAAATCTCCAGTGGTTCTCCATTGCCTAGTGGAGAATATAATGTTCTGAACTCTGGCATTCAATACTTTCCAATTTGATTCCAGCCTAGGTTTCCAGTCTTACAATACTCTTTCACAAATTCTATAGCCCAGTCAAAGTGGTCTTGTTTCTTCCCTCTTTGGTCTCCATGCCTTTGCTTACAACATCCTCCATGCATATAATGGCTTGCTCCACCACCATTCCTAACTTTAAAGCATCTCAATCTGTCGAAGTCTTTTCCTTCTTTGAAGGCTCAACTCAAGACTACAGGTGAAAGTATTCTCTCCCCTTCTAATTTCTCTTAGAACTTTACTTGAACTTCTATCCTTTCTGTTATGTCATTCTCTATCATCAATACATGTCCTTCCTTCCAGTAAGCTTTCTAAGGACAATCTGTGTCTCAATTATTTTTATACCCTACCACTTAGGGGAGGCCTTATTAGATATTTAATAACATATGTATTGTATTTTATTTAATTCAGTTCAAAGTAACAATTTAAAATATTTTTTAAAAGGTAAATTAGGATCAGTTTCTATTCCTCACTTACCTTCTACTTCAACTGGTCTTGCTTCACTGACCAAATGGAGTCCTTGCTGGGATTCCTGGTTCCTGTCTTTAACTAAACTTAGATTGGGCAATTGCCCCCACTCTTGTCTCCATGTGAAATCAGTAAGTCTATTCATTAAAAGCTCTTCCCAGACCCCTAGACCCTTCCCCAATCCCATCCAGATGTTCCAGGCTCCCAAACATGCTCTTTTCTTTTCTTGTTTTTGAACTCCCAGTTCATTCCACATCCCCACACACAATATTATGGTACTTCTGTATACACTCAAGATTGGGGCTATAATTTACAAGGGTCCTCTAACACAAACCATATTTCCAATTGCCCTCCTTGGAGAAATACCCCCAGAATTCTGCAAGATGCCATGTGTTAGATACATATCGCCTGTGGTTTCACATTACAGCTGGGAATGCCAGCTCATGTTGAGTCCTTGACAAAGGCAGCTGTCAATGCTTTCAAACATGAAAGCAGCTACTTTGACAATAATGGCCAAGCTCTCCTCTCCTTTCTTCTCCTGAGCTCAGCACCTATAGGGGGAAAGCAGGACAATTTCCTAATGAAGCCAATCCTATACAATTTATGTGGATAGAAATCTAGCCCTCATTCTTCCAGAAGAACACATACTTTTGGAGTCCAGATGAGGGAGAGTTAGTTTCTTGTCAGTTGAGGTGGTCAGGAGAAGAGGAAAAACAATTTCCTTGCCATAGGTGCCTAAATGCTAGGCTAATGAGTTATTATGAATAATCCATCAGATGATCAATATCAACAAATACTGATCTCTTACTTAGGATTATTCTAGAACATTTATGAATTCTTTACAAGACTGTAAGATCCATCATGGCAGAAACTGTCTTATTTATTAAGCATCAACTATATTTCAGGTAATCTTGTAAGTGCTGAGAAAAGTGTCCTTACTCTTAAAGAGCTTATATTCAATCAAGGAAAAGAATGAATGCATATATTTACATAGAAAATAAACAAAATAAAATACAGGATAATTTGGAGAGGGAGGAGGAAAGGCAAATAGGGGTTGGAGAGGAAAATAAAGGTTCTAAACAAAAATTAATGTTTGAACTGAGCTTTGAAGGAAACAAAAGATTTTTGTTTCACTTATATACCAAAGGGTACACTACGCATTAGGGTTACAAATACAAGAATGGAAAACAGTTTCTAACCTCAAGGTATTTACATTCTATTGTGGAAAACATATAAAAGAGAACTGTATGGAACTGAGGGTACCCATATTGTAGCAAGACAGCTATCAAAAAGGAAGTCAAGAAGTCCAAAGTTGAGTTGTGGGTAAAATGATTCACAGCTGGAGCTCCTCCTCAAATTATTGTCCAGGACAGCAGTCAGAAAATATGAGAGTGGACTCTAGGTATCTCCTGAGTGAGAAGGTTCTTATGGGGAAAGGGGGAAAGATGGGCAGAGGAGACATTTTTGTTGTTCTTTGGTTGATTCAATTTTATCTAACTCTTCGTGACCCCATTTGGGGTTTAGTTGACAAAGATATTGAAGTGGTTAGTCATTTCCTTCCCGCTGTATAGGTGAGGAAACTGAAGGTTAAGTGACTTGCTCAGGATCACACAGCCAGTAAGTCTCTGAGTCTGGATTTGAACTCAGATATTCCTGACTCTATTCCAACAGTTTATATAGTATAATACTAAATGATGTTAATTTATAGTTTTAATGTTATTACAATCAAGTCCATCAAAGAGATGCTTTATGGAATTTGACAAAATACCAAAATTCATTAAGAGAAACAAAAAAATCTAGAATACTAAGGAAAATAGTGAAAAAACATGAGAATAAGGAAGAAATAATATTTCTAGTTTGCAAACCATGTTATAAAGCAAGAGGCTGCTCTACCTACCTACCCCCCCCAGAGGAGATATGTGGAGATGCAAATAATGAGGGAAGTAAGACAGATGGAAACTGGTGGCAGGTCCCTAAGGAGGGAGTAGTTCCATATTTTTTATTTTATGTATGTATATGTATATATGATATATATACATATTATAGATAATACATGTACCATAAATACATATCTATATATAACTATGTGTTTATATTATCTATCTTAGATACCAAACCTAAATTTAGAAATTTGATAGAAAGAATTTTTTTTCATTCAACCACTTTTCTTCTTAACCTAGATTCATTAAGTTTATTTGTGCAGAAGCTTTTCAATTTCATGTAATCAGAAATATTTATCTTTGGTTATTACCTCTACCTCTTGTTTAGTTAAAAATGCATGAGAAGTTTATTTTATGAAACGATTATCTTATGGAGAATTCACACATGGTAAGCGCTCACAAGGTGATCAGAAAAAGTGATAGAAGGACACTCTCAAGGTCTCTCTTATGAACTTTAGAATTGATTGTATAACATGGGAAACACTGGCACAGAACCACCCAGCATGGTAGCCTTATAAAAGAAGGTGCTGTGCTCTAAGAATAAGTCAGAGTTGAATTGACTCAGAAGAAACATGAGGTGCTCAAATTTGGAGAATCCACTCAAAATGTTCATGGGAACTATTTGTGTCCGATCTGTGGCAAAGCATTCTAAGCTTGTATTGGTTTGATCAGTCACACTCAGATACATTGTAACTCAACTTTAATACAGTGATGTCATTTTGGACCTTTTGGAGAAAGGACAACAACCAACCAACCATGATCTGCTTCTTTTCTAAATTTTTTAGGGTAGATCTTTAATCATGTATCTATGCCAAATTTACTGTAGAATATGGTGTAAGATATTGCCCTAAAACTAATTTCTGCCACATTGCTTTCCATTTTCCCTAGTAATTCTAGTAAAATAGATTTCTTTCCTAAGTAATTTATGTTTCAGGTTTATGCAATGCTAGATTTTTAGATTGTATTGTTTCTTATTCTTCCTGGTCTAATGAGTTTGATTGATCTAGTTCTCTATTTTTTAATCAAAGCCAATGAATTTAATTCCTCTTGCTTTATAATACAGTTTGTAACTAGAATTACTATTCTCTTTTTATTCACACCTCTTTTTCATTATTTTCCTTAGTATGCTACATCTTTTGTTTCTCTGAACATATTTTGGTATTTTGTTGAGTTCTGTAAAGCATCTCTTTGATAGGTTTGATTGCCATAACATTAAAACTATAAATTAACTTTAATATTATACATCATATCATATATATATTACATTATATTGTATTGCCCTATACTGTATTATCATGTTATGTTATATTATATTGTCATGGCCCAGACATGAGTACCAAATATTCTTTTAGATATTTAAGGAGCATTCAAAGCTCTAGTTTTCAGCAAAATTGTGAAATAATTAAAAGTTTATATCTTCAGTTCTATTCCTCCACTAGTTTCAAATTTATTTATTTCTTATTTTGCTGAGGCATTTGGGGTTAAGTGACTTGCCCAGAGTCACACAGCTAGAATATGTTTAGTGTCTAAGGCCAGATTTGAACTTAGGTCCTCCTGATTTCAGGGCTGGTGCTCTATCCATTGTGCCACCCAGCTACCTGCAGTTTCAAATTTCAATACACATCCCTGCAATGCTTTTATTCAAAAGAAGAATTTTCTAAAATGTGAATTGCTCCATCCTTGCTAAAAAAAGACAAGATCAGAAGACTTTTTCAGATTCTGTAGGGAAATTAGACTAAACAGTTGGACAAATGATTAGGCTAAATGTACAGTACTATAATCATAAGGTTGCATGATTCTAAGATTTTTGAGACTGTGCATCTAGCATCTTAAGATTATCTCTACCTACAATTAATCAAGCAAAAAGGAAGGACAGTTTCCAGTTCCCACCAAGGAAGCACTCTCTTTTTTTCATTTAGGAGTTATGATTTATTGATAAACCTAGCCCAGGACAGTCTAATCTCAGAGCTTAGATTAAATCTCTATACTCCTTGGGATGTATGACACAAAAGTGGACACGAAAGCACCTTTAAAAAACTCAAGCATTACAAAATTCAAGATAATTTTATTATTACATGATGTATAGATAAACCTTTGACCTTATTAAATTTTCCAAGCCTCTTTAAATAAGAGAAACTAAGCAATTCAACTAAATGATACAAATGACCTTCTAGCCTTAATTATATGTATAAACAAATATGTACAGTTATCCATCCCCTACACAACATGAGGAGTGGGGGACACAGCTCCTCCACAATTTAGAAAATCTGCAAAAATTTTGACCCCTTTTTTGTAACAGAGAAATCTGAATTATTATAGTATTGAATGACAAAATATGTTGATATTATGAAATATTACACATATATTTTATTTGCTGGCCTTTATGTGTCACCTGCAGCTTCTGCAAAACTCACAAAAAATTCCCATTGAATTTCTTATGTGGACCCACAATATGCTGAAATCATCATGGGGAAAGTCACAATGTGAAAGGGATAACTGGACACATATAATGAAAAAAGGTAAGAATAAGGAGGGAATAACACAAATTGATACATATGAGATACTGCACATATTTGTATATGATTATATACATGTGTCTATACTTATATACACACTTATATATGTACATACACATATAAAATAATACACAAATGATGAGCATTAGATTAAGTATGGGGCTTAAAAGATCTGAGTTCCAATCCTGATTCTAACAATTCACAGTGTGATCTTAAGCAAATCACATCCCCTCAAATATTCATTGCTTTCAGGTGATGAAAAATAGGACAATAGCCCTTGATCTGCCTTCCTCACAAGAACCAAATAAGATTATGGATATAAAAAGGGTTTGTAAGCCATAAAACCCTGTACAGAAGATGTTCGTTCTATTATTGCTGTTAATTCTATGAAGAAGAATCAGAGGGTACAGAGTTATCAGACAGTCCTTGATTTATATAAGGTTGCAGCATTCTTCAAGACATAATTGGAGTCAGAGTACATATCTGTCTAGCTCCAGAGGAGGTGATCTAGTCCAGCAAATCAACTGTTTCCCTGAACAAGGATGTTATCAAAGACTTGTAAGATCAAAAAATAAAGCAGCCAGGTGACACAGTGCATAGAGTGCTGAGTCTAGAGTCAGGAAGACTGTCTTCCTGAGTTCAAATCTGGCCTCAGACATTTACTAGCTGTGTGATCCTGGATAAGTTATTTAACTCAGTTTCCTTATCTGTAAAATGAGCTGGGAAAAGAAATGTAAAACCATTCTAGTATTTTTGCCAAAAAATAAATAAATAAATAAAACACCCAAATAAGGTCATAAAAAGTTGAACATAACTGAAATGACTGAACAATAATAATAAAAGATCAAAAAAGTTGAAGATGGGTTGATTATTTTGCAAGAGCAAGATATAACAATTGGATGATTCATGTTCTTTGTGAACACAATATCCTTGTGATGGCAAAAAGAACTGAAGGAAGCCCCCAGCACAGTAAACCCTCCTTCATAAAAGGATTTAGACAAGAGTAACATGGAATGGGCAAAATAAATGTTGTGATTTGCCTCTCTGGAGGCATCCATTCACAAGGATCCATAGAGCCATTAAAATATTTAGGTATTATTTTTAGCCTGTGAATTTTGATAATCAAGGAACAGCCATACCAGAAACAGCAATCTGATATCCATTTGATTCTACCCACTTAATGGAGAAAAGTTGAATGAAGAAGGCCTATATTTGATTGATATGATTGGACATTTGGCATCAAATATGAGCCAATTCTTCCAAATCTGAGATTTCTATGAAACTTAGAATGGAATAATTGATTCACATGGTTCCTAATTCTTTTTGCCTAGAGAAAGAAGACCAGTACTTATTCAGTCATTCAGTAAACATATAATGTCAACTATCTGTCAGGCACAGTGCTAGGTTTTGGGTATACAAAGATCCCAACCTTCAGGTTCGCAATCTAACATGGGAGACAACATGCAAACAAGCATATACAAATATGCTTTAAAAAAGATGAATAGGAAATGATAAAGTTGGAAGGGATTAGAATTAAGATTAATTAGAGAAGAGGTAAATTGTTTCTTTTAACATTAATCACTATTTTATGTGTTTCTGTGGGCAGCACCACCTAGGCTTTTGATAACAAGGAAGCTCACCTAAAGCTTCATTTATGAGATCTGGTCTCATTTGTTATGAAATCAAAAGTCCCAAGCCTGGGAAGCAATTTGAGCAGATTCAGCACGTTTTGCCTTCTGAATTTCTCATAAATTTAAACTATCGATTCTTCTTTGTGACGTACTTCGGAATAAACAATGAGCACAGGCTGTCTGAAGGCCTTTGTAGTCATGTGGCTTGTAGATAACCAAATCTAAAGACATCAAAATACACTTTGATAATGTTTCCACATTGAAACGCCTAGGTTATACTGCTGAGAGGCAGGCTCTAACAGAATGGCCACTGCTTTTCAAGTCATTTTATCAACCATTCCCGTCCTCAGTTCCTCCGAAGCCTGAAAAGGCTTTCAACTCTGAAGAGTTGAAAATAAACATAATATGGAAATTATTAACAATTTTATTTTACCTAAGATTGCAGAGGATATACTCACAAAGCAACCTCTGAGGTCTGGGGATGCTAAGTTAGGTTCAATTCAATGATCCAATTCCATAAACATTTATTAAGTAATTTCTCTTGTATCAGGCATTTTCATAAAGCCATATAATGGGAGCTAAGACCCATGACCAATAGCTTGTCCATAATTAACATTTCATAAAGGCTAGATGATTCATATATTTAGGCTATGGGTGCATAGGTGGGCTATAACAAGATAACATTGGAAATTTCTTCACTCTAAAGTTCTGAGGAGCCTCTGGAAAGATCAATCCAAAATGGTCTTTGACACGTACTTAAGGGGCAAAAAAATCCTCATAAACTCCACCCAAGACCAGTCATTTATTAAGTAAATGGTATAATTCTCCATGTGGTCCTCAGTCTAGGATTTAATGCTGATCACTACTTAGACTTCAAAATTGAATTACTGGGTAAATTCTTTTTACATGATAAAGGAAGATGAGTGAGTTGTATCCAATTGTACCCTTTTCTTTGCTGCTTATGGGTGAGCTCCTAGTCCCAGATCTATATGCCAGATCTGATACACAGTTTAATACAGAGTTTAAAGACTATTACTTTCCCAGTGCTTGTTCTTTGCTTTCTCTAAGACTATTAATAAATCATTAAACTTTGTTAAGTAATTTCTATGTACCAAGCACTGTGCTAAGTAGTAGTGATTCAAGAAGAGGCAAAAAGACAGTCTTGGATCTTCAGATAGCTGATAATCTAATGGGGAAAACAGCCTGTAAACAAATATATACAAAGCAAATTGCATGCTTGATAAATAGGAAATAATTAGTATATAGGAAGTAATTGGAATTAAGAGGGAATGGGACAGGCTTCCTGGAGAAGGTGAGATTTCAGTTGGAACCTAAAAGAAGCCTAGAATTCAGTACTTCAGTGTGGTGAAGAGAAAACATTCCAGTCTTGAGGACAGTCAGAGAAAATGCCCAGACTCTATTAAACCCTAGGCAACAACTTATGGAATAAGTAAAGGTTCCAGACCCAATGTAGGGAATCAGTGTGCAGACACACAGGTGGGAACATGAGAGAAAGACACACAAAGAAGATAGCAGATTGTAAGTAAACTACAGCTTTATTAGCAGCATTCGTAGGTAAGAGAACTACAGGGACAGGATAGTAGAGTTCCGGAATATGAGGCTCAAGTGCTAACTATTTTGAAGGCCCCTGATATAACCTTGTTTATCTAAATCAAGCAGCATCTAGAGTTCTTTGAGAAAAAACAGATAATGACCCAGAAGCTGCAAATGGGATATGGTTGCCTGTCATGGAGTCTTCCAGCCTAGTCAAGGTGACCTGGGGTTTGAGAGGTGAGCATCTCAGGGTGAGGAAGATTGAGGACCTTCATTAAATAAAAGAAATATATTCCCAGCTTTTTCTTTTAAAAATAATTTATATTTGGAGACAACTTATTTGATAATTCTTGATAATCATTTTAACTAAAGTCTTTAGTTAAGACCAAAACATCTCAAAGCCAAGGTTCCATGGGATCATTGTTCCTTCCCTTATGTTTAATATATTGCATTGCCAAAATAGATGTTTTTTTCCTGGAATTCCAGAAATTAAAATCCAACATATCCCCAGTAAGGAAATTAAGCTTAATTTAATTATCATTTGGTAAAAAGCCTTCTCTGTATCTTGTTATGCTGGTTGCTAAGAATACCAAGACAAAATAATCAAATAATCCCTGTCCTCAATGAATTTACATTCTATTAGGAAGATAAGATATTTACATAGATAAGTTAATATAAGATATATTGAAAGTCAGGGTAGCTAAGTGACAGTGAGTAGAATATTGGGTCTGGAATCAGGAAGACCGATCTCCTAAGTTTAAATGCACTTACTAACACAGTGATCCTGGGCAAGTCATTTAACCCTGTTTACATCAGTTTCTTCACCTGTAAAATAAACTAGAGAAGGAAATGGTAAATAGCTCCAGTGTCTTTGCCAAGATAACCCCAAATGGGAGACAAAGAATTGGACATAATTGAAAAACAACTGAACAACATATTCAAAGTAATTTCAAAGGAGAGAGTAACAGTGCTAACAATAGGGGGAGATGAGAAAGACTTATGTAGGGGTTGACTTGAACTCAGGGCTGTTGAAGGGAACCAGAGAATAGAAGAAGAGGAGTTGAGGAGAGAATGTATTCTAGGCAGGGAGGGGAATGGGCTGCAACATATTCAGAGGCACAGAAGTAAGAACTGGATAGTCATGTTGAGGGGGAGAAGCAAGCTGAGCAGTTGGCTGGAACAGAGCAGGTAAGGGGGCATGAGATGAAATCTGTCTAGAAAAGATTGGCTGGAGCCAGACTATGAAGGACTTTAAATGTTTAACAGGAACGTTTTTATTTTATCCCAGAGGCAGTAAGGAGCTGCTGAATCTTCTTGGGAGGGAAAAGTGACAAAAAGTGACATAGTCAGACCTGTTCTTTAAGAATATCAGTATGGGGGGAAAAACCCAAAAAACATAAAGAGACCCAATCATTTTCAAACCCTAATGCCTTAAGGTCCTATCCTCTGATTTCATAAAAACAAATTAGTCTCTGACAATGAGGGTATTCCTATCATTTAGGAATTGAGACACTATTATTGACCCTCGGTTCAATTGGTTCAATTCAACAAGGATTTATTGATCTCTGTACTCAGCAAAATTGTCTGGAGGACCAGGAAAAGAGAATATACAGGTCTCTGTCTTTAGGGAACTCACAGTCTCCCTGAAATCACATGACTCACACCCATAAAACAGGTAAAGTCTCTGCTGGCTAAGAAAAAAAAAAAGAAGAAGATGATACAAATGAAGGCAATGAGAAGTCTCTATAAGCTGGAATAATCAGGGGATGCTTCCTGACAGAGGTGGAATTTCAGCTGTGAACCTGATCTGAGGCCTTAGAAGGATTTAGAAAAGGAGGAATAAAAGCTTTCCAGGCCAGAAACACAAAGTTTATCTCTTTTAGTCCTAAAGGACTAAATTTATAGAAAAAATTTATTTAATAAATATTTAATAAAAATGCTAAAAATCATACACATTTGAAACAGTGTCTGAAGGAAACATACATTAACTTGAGCCCATTCTAATGTTGATATCCCTCCAAGCAACTATCCTTGTTCTCCTGATCATATTAACCCAGAGAAATCTTACCAACTCCTAAACCCAGACTGCATTTGGTTTGTAATTGCCTCTGTACACATCATGCCTTATATTGTAGCTCTTTCTGTATCTTATAAAGATTTTCTTCTTTTTCTTCCCCTCAGTGCAAACCCAGCCCTGGATTTACTTCATATTTCATATTTACTTCATAAATAATGGTTGAATGTATGAAGTTGACATTCAGTGCATGTTACATGCACACATGAATGAATAAATTTATAGATTAGTTTGAGACCCCCAACCTACCAATTCCCCAGATTTTGAAGGTGTTATATATTCTTATCAAAAGGATTATTATAATTCATGGCTTCTCTGACCCCAAGCTTTGAAAATCAGTGAGAGCAAGAACAAGATAGTTGGTCAAGGATGACCTAAAATAAAACACAGACTACTTTAAAGGGAACCAATTTCCTGAAAGTACATCCTTCTAATTGCCTCTTTTTTTTTTCAGTGTCAATATGGTTTTGATTTTCTGGAGACTATGCTCCTGTGGAACATACAACCAATATGAAAAACTATATAAATTATAGTTCTCAACACCAAATTTGCTTCTCAGTACTGTTGCATAAACAGAAAGTGAATGCAGCAGTGATTATAAAGAACAAGACAGTTCTTTGGGGTGAGAGAGTGTGTGGTTGGGAAAGAGTAGAAAGAAGGAGAGAAAGAGAAAAGGGAAGAGAAGGAGGAAGAAAGAGAGAGAAAGAAAGAAATATATCCATTTTTAAAAGGAAACCTTAAAGGAAATTAGAACACGATTTTCTTAAATACCGTGAACTAAAAAGTTTGAAATTGAAGGCTGATTTTCCAATGTGTCAGTTATGTGGAGCTTCTGCTTGATTTAATCCTGACAATATGCCTTTGCTCTATTCATTCCTTTCTTTTAAACCAACATGTTCTTACCCAATAATCTATAGATTATTTAATTTTTCCCTTTCTTCTTCTGTTACTCTGTGAATTTATACATTTGTACATTGATTTTTATTTTAGATGCCAGGTTAATTTATTTAATCCATAAAGTTTTTCAAGACCAAATAGCTTTAGAGATAGCAAATTACATGTATGTGGATAGGACATCCCACTGCAGACACTTGTTATGTAAATAAACCTAGGGAAGTTATTTAATCTCTCTTGCCCTCAGTTTCCTAGGATCTAAAAGAAGGGAGTTGGACTCAGTTGCTTCTAGATCCCTTCCAGCTCTAAACTTATGATCCCATGATCCTATAACTAGAGCTAAATTCAAGAACTAAACAAACTTGAAATGTTATCTAATACAATTCCTTATCCCTCAATTTATACAGATAAGAAAACTGAGGCTCCAAAAGCTCAAGGTCACACAACTAGCTAGTGGAAAAGATAAGATCTCTTGACTCAAATCCAGAGGTCATTCTACCCCACTCTATTGCCTCCTTGTTTTTGCATGTTCTTATGTCTTACCCTACATTATAATATGAGTTCTTCAAGGAACCATTACCAATCACCTTGATTTATGTCTTGCCACTGGATTCTGATAATTAGAGGAGAGAGTGAGAGTGATATCTTTGCACAGCCTCACCTTACGTAAAACCAATCATTCACATATCAAGATATCACCCTACCAATGTCATTGATCATCTTGGAAGAATGAAGGACAAATAACGGTGAGTTCCCCAGTGTTTGTTCTGTATTTTTCACAGAACCTAGCCCAGAACTACATATACAAGAAATATTCAATAAACACTTATTTATAGATTCTAAATCTCTCTTCAGTTTTGTGGTTCAGTCAAAAAGGGAATTGCTCAGCTATACCCAGAGAAAGAACCTTGGAAATGAGTATGGACCACAACATAACATTTTCACTCTTTATGTTACTGTTTGCTTGGATTTTTATTTTTCTCTTCCCAGGTTATTTTTACCTTCTTTCTAAATCCGATCTTTCCTGTGCAACAAGATATAAATATATATATATATATATATATTATATTTAACATATACTTTAACATATTTAACATGTATGGGACTACCTGCCATCTAGGGGAGAGTGGGGGGGGGGGGGGGGAAGGAGGGAAAAATTTGGAACAGAAGTTTTTGCAAGGATCAGTGTTGAAAATTACTCATGCATATGTTTTGTATATAAAAAAGCTATAATAAAAAATAAAATTTAAAAAAGAGAATTGCAATAGACAGGAAGAGATTGAAAATAAATGAGAGAGTAGGGATCATCATGGTAACAATCTACTGGGGGGAAAGGAGGGAATGGAATCTCTTGTGCATTTAGAAGGCTTAGCTTTAATAAAAGGGTGACTTCATCCTGTGAAACAAGTGACAAAGGAAATAGTAGCAGAAGAAATCTGGATGATGTGAGATGAGGAGAAAGATGGAAGAGGGAGTTTTAGGTCAATGGTCATGTCTGACTCTATGTGATCCCATGAACTTTCTTCATGGAGTTTTCTTAGCAAAGATATTGGAATGATTTATCATTTGCTTTTCCAGTATATCCCCATTTTACAAAAGAGAGAGTAAAGTGACTTCTCAAGGTCATAACTAGTACTAAGATCAAATTTAAATTCAGATTTTCCTGACTACAGACCTGACACTCCATTTACTTGTCTATCTATCTGTCCATTAGGATAGAAGGGCAAGAAATTAAAGAAAAGAGATCAGTGTAGAGTTGAATTGGCTCACCAAAGAACCACGATGAGGAAGGTAGGAGAGTCTGTTTAACCTTTAAAGCTCTTTACAACATAGAAATAATTTATCTTTCCAGGCTTCTGAATTCTGTAATCCAGACAAACTGTCCTCCTCTGTATTGTTCACACATGACACTTCATCTTCCATTGCTGGGCCTTTGCATGGAGTCATACCCATTCATGAAATGGGTATGACTTCTGCCAGAGAGATTTCTTCTCTTTCCTTTAAAAAGATTCAGTTCAAGCACCAATTTCTGTGTGAATCCTTTCCTGATCCTCCTAATTACTAGTGCTTCCTTCTTTGCCTTCCAAACAAACTTGGATTAAACTATTTTGTTCATATTCATAACTATTCTGTCTATATTTTTATATGTACCTGTTTTTTCCTCTATTAACTCCTTTCAAATAGGGATTGTCCCTTTGTAGTTGTATATTCAATACCTGGAACATAGTAGGTACTTAATAAATACTTGCTGATTTATATCCATTTCACAACTAAAGACTAAACATGAGCTAGTGCCTAACATGTAAAGGAACAATAATAAATAATAACTAGAATCCTGTTTATATTTCTAATATAAGAATAGAGATGAGATCTGTGATTCCATTGGTCTAGGAAACTCCCAAGTGATAAAACTATCCCTAGCAATGAAGAAGGAGCAGCCAAAAGGCAATTAATAAAATGATTTTGGGAAAGGAAAGTGCTAGCAACTGGGAGAACTGCAAAGACAACATTAATGCATGTAGGATAAGTTAAATAGGAAAAATATTTGTATCAAATTTCTCTGATAAGGATTTGGCATCCAAGATTTGTCAACAATTAATAAATATATAAAACTATATAATATATATACGTATATATGTATAAAATTATATATATATAAGCCATTATCCAATAGACAAATGGTCAAAGAATATGAACAAACTTCTCAAAAGAACTATAAATTGTTCATAAAATTCTCCAAATAATGAATAATAAGAAAAATAAAACAACACTAAGATTTCACCTCATGTACTTCAAATCATCACAAATGTCAATAGTCATTGGTGGAGGAGTTGTGGAAAGATGTACATATTAATGCATGGTTTGTGGAACTGTGAGATGGTACAACCATTGTGGAAAGTATTACCATAGTATCCCATGTATATCCTTTCCCCTCCTAGAAATATTAATACCCTTTGATCTAGATAGTCCATTACTAGATTATACTAGAAGGAAACTATTGATAAAAATGAAGGTTTACTTACTCCAAAATATTTATAGAAACCTTTTTTGTTATCACTAAGAATTGGAAACAAAGTAAGTGCCCATCAATTTGGGAAACAAATTGTTTCCCAACTAGACAAATTGTTGTACTGAATGAATATAATGAATTATTACTGTGCTGAAAGAAATTGTCTGTGTTATATGAGTACAAAGAAGTATAGAAAAATCTAAATCAACTGGTGCAAAATAAAGTCAAGTAGAGCCAAAAAAACAATATATTCAATAATAGCATATACCAAAAGTCAAAATAAATGTGACAAGTTACAAAGATCATTTGGTGACTGAAGAGATGTGAGAAAATTCTATTAATCCATCTCTTCAGGGAAGTGGGAGGTCCACAGGTGTTACACATTGCACCTCTTTTTTAATTTCTTCAATACATCAAATATCAATATATGACTTTTTTTCCTCTCTAAAAATATTATTTGCTATATTTGTTTTTGGGAGGGGAAAGGATATATATGGAATACTTTGATAATATGTGAAATAGAAAATATCAGTAAAAACTTTTTTTTAAAAAGAAAGATAAATTGGTAACTTTGGAAAGAGTGGTTTTGGTTGAATGATGAGGTCAGAAGCCAGATTGCTTCCAATTAAAGGTTTCAGAAGAGTTGGAGGTGGCAAAGTGGAAGCAACAAGGGTAGATACTTTTTTTTTTCTAGATATTTGATTGAAAGTAGAAAGATATAGGAAAATGGCCAGCAAAAATAATAGGGTGTAGTGAAGATTTTGTTAAGGATGGGGGAATTTAGGGTATGTTTTTAGGCAATAGGGAGGAAATGAGAAAATGAAAGACTGAATAAGAGATGGGGGATTTTAATGAGAGCAATCTGCTAGGGAAGTCCAGAGTTGATGCAATAAAGGATGTATAGCCACAATTTTCTCAGTGAAGTATGAAGCAAGCCAAGAATATTGGAGGAAAAGGTACTGTGGGATATTTGAAAGGCTTGGACCATCCTCTGGAATGATTGGAATAGATAAGGTATGAGCAGAGAGAATTGGTCTCTTTTGAGCTCCCTTCCTCCCTCAGGAACCAGCCAATCCTCCTATCCATAGTCTTTGGAAACATCCCATATATCCTCACAAACACATCCTGCTCTAAAGACCTGAAGGAATAAGAGAATAAACCAATACATTCCACTCCAAATGAGATTCTTAAAATGAATTCTTCCTGCTGCCCAGACACTGACAATTTTTCATTGGAAATTTTTTTTTAATTATGTATAAACCTTTAAGGTTTGCAAGACATTTGGTTTGCCACAATGCTCTGGAGGCAGTTATTATCCTTCTACAAGCTATCCATAGTAGTTTTGTTGTTTAATATGCCATCTTCTTTTTCTCTTTTTCTGTGAATATTGAAATGTTCTTGCTTGATAATGTTTGTCAAGTACAATACAACCAAACAAAATTTAAATAAAAATAAGGACCTTGAAGCTGAGTGGTGGAATGACTCATGGTCACATAGCTAATTTTAGAACTAGAGTTTGGATCCAATTCTTTTGTCTTTAATAAGGTTAAAAAAAAAAAAAAAAGGAAGGAAGGGAGGAAGAAGGGAAGGAAGGAAGGGAAGAAGGAAGGAAGGAAGGAAGGAAGGAAGGAAGGAAGGAAGGAAGGAAGGAAGGAAGGAAAGAAGGAAGGAAGGAAGGAAGGAAGGAAGGGAAGGAGGAAGGGAGGAAGAGGGAGGGAGGAAGGAAAGAATAAGTACCTACAATAATCAGGCACTGCACTAAGCATTTTCCAGATAGTATTTTATATGATAGTCACAAATTTGTGAAGTAGATGCTATTATCATTTTCATTAGAGTTGAGACAAATAAAAGTTAAGTGTCTTACCCAAGGTTACACTGTTAGTAAGTGACTAAAATCATATTTGAACTCAGGTCTTCCTAACTCCAAATCAAGTATTCTATCAATTACATCATCTTTTCAACATATTCTGAACACTGAGCACTATCCCCAGGATTATCACCTCTGACTCTTCCTTATGCAATCTGTTCTCTATTGCTCTATTTTTCAAACAGTGACAAATAGATTTCATAATTATTGTTTTATAATATTATTTGTCATATGGATGTGCTATTTCTCCTTCAATTCTACTTTTTATTCATTCCTCCCTCCCTTGATATTCTATTCCTTTTTTTTCTCCAGATGAATTTTAAAATATTTTATTTATCTCTATAAAGCAAGATATTTTCTTGGCATGGCTCAATATGCACAATGAATATCCCTCCAAATATTTGTTTTATTTCATTAAAGAGTGTTTTTTATTTGTATTTATGTCTTGAATATGCTTTGACAAACTAACTCTCAGGTATTTTATGCATCTTGAAGTTAATTTTTAAAGGATTCACTTACTACAATAGCCTCTTGGATTTTGTCACTGCTATCTATGCAGTTGATTTTTCAGGATTTCTTTTTTATCCTACTATTTTACTGAAACTATTCATTGCCTCAACCAGTTTCTGTGCTGATTCCTTGGGCTTTTCCAAATAATCCACCACATTAGCAAGAGGGAATAATTTTAAGTATTTTTCTTTTCTAATTGCTTTTCTAAAATGATGTTAAATAATAGTAGAGAAAGGGCATACCTTGATTTATAGATAATTTATTTATAATGATTCTAGTATTTTCCCAAATGGAAAATAATGTTACTTTTGGGTTTAGATAAGTAATTTTTAAAATGCCCTTGTATATCTATGCTTCATAAGGTTTTTTTTTTAGCATAAATTAGCATTATACTCTGTCAAAGGCTTTTTTCCAAATCTCTTTATATAAACCATATTGGTTATGTTTTCAATATTATTGCCTTCTTTTCTTTCAAAGACTTTCTTTTCAATGACTTGTACAGGTGTCCACTCACCTGACTGCAAAACCCAGCAAATGGTAAGGAAATTGAGATAGACAATGTTTGAACTTTTGTCCTTATACAGAATCACAAAATCTTAGAATTGGAGGGAAGGTCATAGAGTTCAGTCAGTCATTTTACTTTGTCTGAGGAAGACATATTCTGTAAGAAAAGACAGAAACTGATTTTCGCCTTTCTTTGTATCCCTAGAAGAGTGTATCCCACTCTTCATAGTGCTTGTAAGTGCCCATTGATTTGCCTTGCTTTGAATTAACTCCTCCAAGTAGGGATTGTGTAGTAGTGATCAACAAAGTCAATAATAGAACTCCACGGAGAAATGCTCTTTGTATCCCTGCAAAAAAGAGATTAGATAATCCTTCATACTTTGCACCAACAGGAGGCTGACACATCTACATATTCCTGTATTTTCTGGGAAAGAATTTTTTTTCAAGGCAGAGTACTTTTATTGATGATTTTAAATATGTTTAATAATTTTTTAGAAATATAGCTATCATAGCCTATTTGTAGAGGGCCAGAACTTTGGAGAAGCATATTTGAAACAAGGATACTTACAACAAGGTGTTAACTCAGTGGAACTGATGAGATTATGGATCTTTAGTTTACATCCTAGTACTTAGGAGTGATGTAATGGTTCTCTAGTTCATACATACATAGTGTGCTGTAATGTTTAATCATACCAAGGTATTAAAAGGCTGAGAAGGACTAGAAATGAGACATTTCATTTCTGACCATCCTCCTGGTGGCTCTCCTGCCTCTTACACTTCTCCATTAAGATCAAGACTGGGTCAGAGTGTGACAGACACTGTAAAGGAGACAATAAAGACTCTAGATTCTATTCCTAACCATTCTCATAGTGTCTATTTTGCTGAGACCAAGGCCCATCCAAAGGACCTCCAGAAAGCTAGCCTGAACATTACACCTATTAACTTCTAACCTACACCTTACTCCAATAGATCTCTACTACAAAATACAGCTAAACAAAACAATTACCATATATGGCTGTATCTGAAATTTATTGTTCACCATCTTTCAAGAAGCATAATATAAGATTCACCAGTAGTCTTTGGAAATCATTATTGGTCATTGCAATATTTTGAATTCTGAAGTCTTTCAATGTTGTTTTATTTTACATTACTGTGGTACTAAGTTGTTCTGTTTCTTCTTATTTTATTCTGCTTCAGTTCATATAAATCTTCCCAAGTATTTCTTCAAATTCATGATTTCTTATGGCATATCTCATTTCATGAAAAGAATCTTCATATTCATTTTATCTATGCCAGACTCCTCAAACTCTGTCTGCTATCTTTGCCCTAACTTACAAAGCCAACTACAACCTTCCTTCCACTTCCGCTCCTACAGATACAAACCTAAGGAAGGGTCTTGAGCCCTTTCTACCACCTGGATTGTGTTTATTCTGTTTTTCAGAAGAAAGTTGTATACCAGAACAATCCATCCCCTTCAAAAAAATTCTTCCCCAGAAAATTTAGTTTTGTGTAGATGTCAAACTCTCCTAATGGTAAAAATATGCAGGATCATCTGAAGTCTTTTTGCAGAGATATACAGAGAACATATTCCCACATAGATATATTATTTTGCTGATCACTGCTGCTTAATCCCCACTTGGATAGAAGGACTTATTAAATGCTTATTAAATGTTCCAAGCACTATGCAAAGCATCAGGAATGTGGGAAAAAATACAGAAACATTAATTCCTTGTCCTTTCTTAGAGAATATCTGCCCTCTCCAGACAAGATAGGGTGGGTCATTTACTAGAAGACCTAAAAGGACACTTGCAAGCCCTGAACAGGTATAATGACCTTAAAAGACCCCATCCCAAGGGACTGTGAAGATCAGTTAAAAAGTTTTCAGGTTGGCTACATGCCAGTTGGTAGAGCCATTAGCCTATACTACACTTAGAGATCAAAACAGAAGAGACAAAGGAAAGCTGATTCTCTTTTGTTACATATAAATGCTTCTCCTTCCCTGAAGTCTGGGCTAAGAAATGCAAGGAGCTCCCACAGAGAATCTTGTATGAAAAAGGAGATGGAGGGTTGACTTCCCACGGAGTCTGGAGCCTCAGACAGACAGAGGATTTAAGTGACTGGAGAAAAGAGGCAAAGATGTGCATATTTATCTACTTCCTCCTCAGATATTATTTTCTTTCTTTTTTTAAAAAAGTTTTTTAGAATTTTATTTTTCTGTTTTCTTCTGAAATGTTTTTTGCTCTGTAAATTCCTAAAACACACTTAGATGTGGATCACATCATGCCAGGTTATTGATGCTTTGGCTAAAAATATCTTGCTAGTAGAGAATGAAATTTACATTATCAGACCCATTATTACAAAAATCCTTTTTAAGAGTGTCATGAGGAATTAAAATTAAATCACTCCCTCCCTCCTTTAAACAAAATGAGGGAAGGGAGTAGAAGAAAAATTCTAAAAATCATGTATAGCTCAAATTATAATGCACTGTTGGATATGGCAAGGACACAGCTCATAGAGAAGACCAAGGACCGGACCTTAGTTTTTTCTAATTTGTGTTTTTACTTTACAGAGTTTGTTGTGGAGCTTATAGGGAAGGAGGATTGAAGTCATTACCAAGTCAGCTTTCTTGTGCTTCATTTTGATTAAATGAATTTTTTTTTTGTTAAATGAATTTAAAAATAATCTTTGCTAATGTTAACATGTCCCTCTCAAAACTCACTTTTATTTCCATTGAGTTGTGCAGAATGAGGGATAGGGCCAGAGAAACATAGTTATTTAGAGCCCTATGCCAGGAAATAGGCTCTGTGGGGATCCTACTGTTTCCTTAGACAGAGTCCACAAGAGGAGAGTAATTATTCATCTCCTAGAAAGTTGCTTTATTAATTTTTCCAAAATTTCATAAGTTGTTTCTATTCCTGTTTGGAATTTAATAATTTTTCATTCTTAAAAAGTTTAAGATTGAGGACTAAACACCAGAATAATCTGCCCATTCCTCTAGAAAAGTGCAATTTTGCTACATGTAAATCATATTTAAACCCAAATCAAAAACTGCCCATTTCAGGAAAAACAATTTCTGGGAACTCTTAACAGTAAAGCAGCTTGCACTGGGAAATGAACAAAAAAGGCAGACACCAAATACCTCCATTTTCCCAAGAGTAAATGATTATTTTAAAAAGTGCACCACACTGTATAGAAATCAACATTCTCTCCCATAATTCTGTGAATCTGGGACTACAGAAATGTCATTATCCCTACCCCACATTTTCAAATCAATATCCTCAGGTCACAATAATAAGTCTTACCAAATGAGACCTTCCGGAAAAACAATCTATTTCCATGACTCTTGTTTCCCTAAGCAGCATGCACCAACAATCTAACCAGGAAGTGTAAATTGGGGCATAAAGAGGGCATCCACCAGCAAGCCCATGGTTGTTGATAGCTATCAGGTTGGAGATAAAAGGGATAAGTCAGCATATTGACAAAGAATCCAGTGACAGCTTGGAAATAACTCTTCATTTCATTCATAGTGGAAACCTCATTCTCCAATGTATAGGTATTGATGAGGTAGGCCAAAGAATTACAGAGCCACAAGGAAATGATGTACCCCAAAAGGCAAGAAATAAGGCCTGCAAAGAAGCCTAGGAAGCCTCCCTCTCGGTAAATGATTATTATGGAATCACACAGTATTTGCTCTCTCTGCCAATGAATTGTACCATAGACCTCAGGATAATCACATGAAAGGGATGTGTAATGAGAATAGCAGCAGAAGGAGCAGCAGAACAAGCCATAATCTTTCAAGTAGTCTCCTTGATAACCCTGTCAAAGCTGGATGGGCCATCTTTTTGCAGAGTTGGAGATCGATCCTTGTTTTAATTCCTGCAAAACTTTACTGTGGACCACAGTTCTGATGGCTCCAGAACAGAGTCTGGGAGCTAAGCCTTTAAAGAGTCCACTTTTTCTATCATATTCATAATATGTTGAGCATAACAAAAGAGACCAGGGAGTTGATAGACTTGCCGCCCAAAAATGCTTCTTCCCATAGTTGGAGGAAGAGGCTCATATCCCACTTGTATGAGCACTTTCATATACATAAGTGGCTGCAAGAGGATGGTGAGTCCCAAGTCAAGCAATACCTGACTGGCCACCTCTGCCATGATGGCACCCATGGATGGATGGGTGGGTGGATGGAAGAACAGGCTGAGGGACCGAGCCACTGACCAACCAGGTCCCGGATCACATCCCGAGTCTAGTGGCTTCCAGATATTATTTTCCAAGGGACTTCCAAGGTCTGGTAAAACTTTCCTGAGAGCCCACTTCTCTATACAGAGTAGCCCTCCCCAGCCTATTCCCAATGAAATGTCCCAGGAATACACTTAGGAGCTCTTGACATCATCACTCCCCAAACTTTCTCTCAATGAGCAGGATCTGAACAAAGTATATAGCAGAGGAGGCAGATAGGAAGAAAAAGCATGGATTTCATTTGAACAACATGGAGGTTAAAAGGAATGATGTTCAAAACCCTAGGATTAGTCATTAAGCTCCCTATGCGACTCCAGGCAACCTGTTTATAGAATATTTCATGAAATCATGGACATTTAGAGCTGTAGAGAACCTCTGAAGTCACATAGACCACTCATTTCCTGAGCCAAGGACTAATTCACAAATGCTCTAATTGAGAATTATGGTTTGAGACTCATGGAAAGTTTTCTGAAGCATTTATTGAGTCTCAAGCAAATGTAGGGACAATTGGATCAGCTTCACATCAGGTTTTTTTAGTGCTTATATTGGGGACACTTGAATCTTAGAAAGAGAAAAATAGGTTTGGACATAGTGAGAAAATACAAAGCATGGTCTAGAGAGGAAATGTAAGTCTTTGGTCAGAATAGCCGGATTAAAAGCAAATGGGGAAATCCTGTGAAAACCGTCCCAGCATCCCTTCCTCTAAACAAATGTAACCCCCAGCAGATCTCTCCAGTTAACCCTCACTATCATTCTCTCTCTGTAAATGATGAATTCTTGGTTTATCTTAATATTAATTTGGGGAAGGGGGGGAACTGGAATTAAGTGACTTGTCCAGGGTCACACAGCTGGTTAAGCATTAAGTGTCTGAGGTCAGATTTGATCTTAGGCCCTCCTGACTTCAGGGTTCATACTCTAACTACTGTGCCATCCAGCTGCCTCATATTAATCTTATCTTATATAAGATGGAAAATGCAGTGAGGAGAAACTACTTTTTAATTCTCACCAAAGAGAATCTGATTGCTTGAGTAGAAATGATAAGAACTTTGGGGTAAAGTGATGACTTCATCTTAATTAAAATGTATAATAAAGAAGAGGAAATCTAGGCATAATCTGACATGCATCCAAGATTTTTAAAAAGCAAATGTCAAAGGGCTCAGGGAAAGGTATAGACACACTAAGATAAACTAAGATTCTATTGGGGGAAAATCAGTTTAAGAGAGAAGAGAAATTACAGGAATAAAATTCTAAAGCCACAGAGAGAAATAGTTCTAATGGTGAAGAAAAAGGTGATTATATAGGAAACTCAATGACAAATTTCAATCTCAAAAAAATAGGTGTAGGAAATAGAAGGAAAGGGAGATAATGGATAGAGTTAAAAGGTCTTAGAAAAAGTTTTAGGAGCCTGGAGTACTAAAGTTTAGAATGCTTTGAACTGGTTGTTTAATATTAAGAATGGTCAAAAAGGGGGGAGGGGAGGGGGAGAACAGTATTTTTTTTTTTTGTAGCAATGTTGGGGAAAATAGAAGAATTAAAGAAAGGATAACAAAGTTACTTAGGGGATAGAAAGTTGATAACAAAAAAGGAAAAGAAGGTAGAATTACTCAGCTCATTTTGCTTCTGTTTTCTCAGCCAAGGAAAAGAATCTGTATTAGAAAGGACAAAAGAAAAGATAGATGGCCATTAAGGAGCTGAAACAAGATCAATGGGAAGATAGGAAATTTATTTCTAGCTGATCTTAATGAATTCAAGACATCAGGTTTGTGGTACTGAAAGAACTGGGAGATGTGATTGCTGAGCCACAATTGCTTATCTTTCTGGAGAATAGAAGAAAAGCCCCCAAGGGTGGACAAGGAAAGTATTATTCCAATTAAAAAAAAATAACAGATTAACTCAACAAGCATTTATTAAGCACCAACTCAGTGCTAGGCATTGGGCTAAGCACTGGGTATACAATGAAAGGCAAAGAATCTTTTTCTGCCCCATGCCATTCTCAAAGAGCTCACAGAATAATGGGGGAGACAGAATGCATACAACTTGAAAGCCCATGAAACCATGCTCAGAGCATGTACAAACAAGATACATATAGAATTAATTAGATATAATCACAAAAGGAAGGTACTATCATTAAAGTGGACTGGGAACGATATTATAAAGAAGATGGGATGTTAGCTGGCACCTGAGGAAACCCAGGAGGCAGAGATGAGGAGAGAGAGTATTCCCAGCAAGATGGACAGCCAGTGAAAATACATGAAGTCAGGAGATAAGTGTTTTGTATGAAAATAGCAAGGAAGCCAGCATCACAGGATTGCAAAATACATGGCAGGAAGTAAGTTGTGTGAGTTTTAATTTTCATAAGTATTTTATTTTCCCAAATACATGTAAAGATAATTTTCAACATTCATTTTTGTAAGATTTTGAATTCTAAATTTTCTTTTCTTCCTCCCTCCCTGCCCAATACAGCAAGCAATATAATAAAACATGTGTAATCATTTAAAATATACTCATAAATGTGGTGATTCAAGGCAATCAAATTGGAATTTGGGATGGAAAATATCATCTAAATAAATGTAGAAAAATAAGGAAGTTGAATATGGATCAAAGCATAGTATTTTCACCTTTTTGGTTTGTTTTCTTTCTCATTGTTTTCCCTTTTGATCTGATTTTTCTTGCATAACATGATAAATATGGAAATAGTTTTAAAATTGAAACCTAAAGAAGATGACTTGTTCGAGATCACATGGGAAACAGAATCCAAATATACTGAATTCCAGCCTAATGTAGTTTGGGGCAGCTAGGTGGCGCAGTAGATAGAACATCAGTCCTGGAGTCAGGAGAATATGAGTTCAAATCCAACTTCAGATACTTAACATTTACTAGCAGTGTAGTAACTTGTTTATCGTTAAACCCCTTTGTTTTGATGTAAGGGGGGGGGAAACAGCCTAATGTACTTTGCATATGCCACATTTAAAGCCCTGAATTTCCAATGAATACTCTCCAGAGGTAGGGATCTTGAGATACCTAGGGAAAAAGGCTTAGCAGAGTTAAAGGAATGATTGCCTCCCTTTCTACTAGTCACCAGAAGATCACACTTCCAGGGATCCACTCACCTTAAAAAGATTGCTAGGGGCCATTTTGTTTCCCTAAGACATCCTCCTGACTGACTGCATTGGCATTGATCCCATGGTTTGTTTGGGGTTTATATGTTGTGGCTTTTGGGATTGGGTAGAAAAAGGAAAACTTAGCAAGATGACAAGTACCCTGAGGGAGAAGCCTGAGCCCTTTCACAGTGGACTTGGATTTTTTAAATTAATTTTTTTCTCAATTACATGTAAACAAAAGTTTTTAACATTAAAAAAGTTACTTCTAAATTTTCTCCCTTTCTCTTTCCCCTTCTCCCTCATTAAGAAGGCAAATAATTTGATATGTGTAGTCATGCAAAACATTTCCATATTAGCCATGTTGCAAAAGAAAATACAGACTAAAAAGACCCAACCAAGAATAATAAAGAAAGTCAAAAAAAGTATGCTTCACTTTGAATTCATATGCCATAAGTTCTTTTTCTGGAAGTGTATAACATTTTTCATTATAAGTCTTTCAGAATTATTTTGGAACATTGTATTGTTGAGGATAACTAAGTTATTTACAGATGACCATTATGATGCTGTTATGGTATACAATGTTCTCCTGGCTTTTCTCATTTCATTTTGCATTAGTTCATGTAAGTCTTTGCAGGTTTTTCTGAAGGCATCCTGCTTATATTTTTGCATAGCACAAAAGTGTTTCATCATAATCATATACTTCAAATTGTTAAACTGTTCCCCAATTGATGGACACCCTCTCAATTTCTAATTCTTTGCCACCATAAAAAGAATTGCCATAAATATTTTTTGTCTATGAGTCCTTTCCTGTTTGTTTTTCATTTCTTTGGGAGACAGATCTAGTATTGGGCATTGCTGGGTCAAAGGGTATGTAGAGTTTAATAGTCCTTTGGGCACAGTTCTAAATTGCTTTCCAGAATAATAGAATCAGTCCACCAACACTCATTAATGTTCCTCTTTTTCCACATCCCCTCCAACATTTATTATTTTCCTTTTCTAACATAGTAGTCAATATGATATGATAGGTATAGGTAGTAACTCAGAGTACCCACTTTTTTTTTTTTTTTTTTTTTTTTTTTTTTTGTAATTTATCCATTGGTTGGTTGGTTGGTTGTTGTCCTTTGTTCTCGAAGGACCAAAATGACATCACTACGTTCAGTCAAGTTAGTATACTGGACTGTGGCCGATCAGACCAATATGAGCTCAGAATGCTCTACCACAGATCAGATACGAATAGTCCCCATGAACATTTGGGACAGATTTTTTAATTTTGCCCATCTCACATTTCTTCTGAGCTAATTCAATTCTGCTTTGCTCATAGAGCACAGCACCTTCTTTGATGAGGGCACGCCATTATGTGTGGTTCTGTGCCAATATCTTCCATGTCATTCAATCTATTCTAAAGTTCTTAAAAGAGACCTTGAGAGTGTCCTTGTATCATTTTTTCTGACCACCATGTTAGCCCTTGCCATGTATGAGTACTCAGTCACTTCCATTTGAATTGAATTGTCTTAGAAGAATTCTGAAGCTCATAGCCTTTTAATGTGCTTCTGGAGTCCTATCCTGAACCAAGTCAGAAAAAGGAAGGAATATATATTCAAAACTTTTTTTTAAAGGTAACTATAAAAATTAGAGGAAAACTTGTGAAACCTTTTTGTATTATCTTGAAAATAATTGTGGAGAGTAGAGCTAAGAAGTGATAAAAGCATTCCTAGATTTTTCCAGTCTCTGATCTTTTCCATGGCAGCAAATAAACTCCACAAAGAACTTAGAGGCAGGAGGATGACTCAGGAACTCAGCGTATATAAGGATAATGAAAGAAAGTTTTGAAAACTTCTCTTCATTATAGAAAGGAACGGGCCAGGCTCATTAGTTTTGTGCATAAATTTAGGAGAAAATAATATGTAATAAGGATAGGAATGATTTTCCTTTAGAAGACAAAGGCTGGAAATGCTTATTTCTGTATCTCTTTGGACTCACATGGCATTTTTTTTCCTTAGTCTCACTAGCTGTGACTTGTATCTTGAACTACAGTTTGTTTCAAGCAAATGGAAGGCCAGTCTCTGAACTTTCGCTACCTTGGCCATGCTAAGTCTCTGGGTAATAAGGTATTATGATAGGTCCAGGTATAGAAGAGTTGGAAGGCAGAATTCATGAAACCACAGCTATAATTTCCTACTTTCAGAATTGCAGTCATAGACCCTTGAAGTAGGAAAAAACCTCAGAGGTCATCCAGTCTAACTCATACCTGAACAACAATCTCTCTCCTACTTTGCCTTTTCCTATTGAGGATGAAAAAAAAAAAAGAAAGAAAGAAAGAAAGAAAAAGAAAACCTTTATAATAAATATGCATGGTCAAGCACAATAAATTCCAATGTTGTCCATGCACAAAATATGTATCTCATTGTGTCTTGAGTTTATCACTTCTCTGTTGGAAGATGTGAAATGTTCTCTACATCCAGTCCTTTGAAATTGTGGTTGGTTCTTAAGTAAAAGACCTTTATTAACAGAAATAGAAATTGTATGAGACAGAGTCAGAAACCTGTCTCCAATGGTATGCTTGAACCAGCTTCTACTGGCTTCCAAGAGCAACCCAGAGCTGGTTAAATTTTCAGTATGAGCCTTTATACCTTGAAAATCAGGAAACATTACAAATTAAGGCTTTATTTACTTGTTTACCTGAGAAAGTGATGGAGAAAATGTTAATAATCCAGATTAAATTTAAAATGTGTTCTGCATATATTTTTTGGGGGGAAGAACTAATTGTTAAACATCTACCATCACACTCCCATTTAGCTCTCCAGTAACTATGTGACTTGAGCAAATCATTTGAACTCTTTGTTCTTTAGGTTTCTGATCTGTAAAATGGAAAGTTGCTATTAGAAAAGTGCCCTGTAAATTTAAAAATATTTAAAGATTTTAAGTATTTAAACAAAAGTACTTCTGTAAAGATTAAATGAGCAAGTATATATAAAAGATTTTGTAGCTATAAAACACCAAATAAATATATGTTGTTACTTATCTACAAATTGGGAAAGAATTGAGCATAATCTTCAGTGGGGTTTGTCCAAAATGTGTAGCTCAAGGCAGATTTCAGAAAACCTAGAAAGGTTTACACAAACTGATGCTGTGTGAAGTGAGCAGAACCAAGAGAACATTCTACACAATAATAGCAACACTGAGTAAGAATCAACTATGATTGACTTAACTCTTCTAAGCAATACAATGATTCAACACAGTTCCAAGGAACTTTTGATAGAAAATGATTATCATCACATCGAAAGAAGGAATCTGAATGCAGATTGAAGCATACTATTTTTTTTTTTGTTTTTTCTTTCTCATGGTTTTTCCCATTTGTTCTCAGTCTTCTTTCACAACATGACTAATGTGGAAATATGTTTCATGTATAACTTATATCACATTGCTTACTATCTTAGAGAGAAAGGAGGAAGAGAGGGAAGAAGAAAGATTTGGAACTTAAAACCTTACAAAAATAAATGTTGAAAACCATCTTTACATGTAATTGGAAAAAAAAAATACTATCAAGTAAAAAAAAAAAAAAAAAGCAAAGTGTGTAACTCATCTGGTACAAATCCCCTTATTTTCATTAGAAGAATTTAAGGCTCAGAGAAGTTGACTCATTAAATGTCATATAAATCAGGGATTAGAACAGGGCTTGAAAATCAAATCTTTTGACATTATCCATCATTCTTCTCACTTACACAGCTGGAAAAAATGTTGCTATCCACTGGTCCAGAAATCTGCTGCTTAGTCTGGAATGTGATAATTTGCATGGAGATTATAGTTCAATTTTCCTGTGCATCTGTTATCATATATATATATATATATATATGCATATGTATATATAATATATCATATTATATATTATATATATATATATAAAACTGGGAGGATTCTGTGAAGTAGGTTGGTAAATTTCAAGTTCTCCTGATTTCTCCCATAAATAGAACAAATTTGCATGTCAGAGTGAACATAAATAGTGAAAAACCAAGAAGACTTGGGGCAGAACAGGGGTCCTCCTGATAGACAAGATCTGAAAAAAGACCCTGGGATGCAGTCTGAAGTGCAAACACCTCCAGGCTAACTCCTCAGAAACATCAAGTGGGGAACCCTTGGGCTATCTGGTTGTGACTGGAGTCTCAGCAGGAACCACATAGAGTTGGGGATTGAGTCATGGAAGATAAAGTGAACTTGACTGATTGCTAACGACCAGCTGGACTGCTGAAATACAGGCCTGGACAAGAAAGAACCAGCAACCTGGTGAGTATAAAAACAATGGGGCAGAGCACTGCTGGCTGTAGGCACTTATAGGAGGGTGGAGCTCTTGGTTTGGGGTTCCTGATCAGAGTGAAAACTGAAGGAAAACTTGAGGCACCAGCCCCTCACCCCATAATTAGAGGTGCTTACACTAATAACTCTTATTTTAAAAAATGAACCTGCAAAGAAGAAAGAACCCCACCACTGAAACATATTATGGGAACAGGGAAGACTGGGAGGTTCATTTTCAGAGGAGGATAATATAGAAAAAAAAAGTTTCTACCCCAAAGAGTAATATGAAATGTTTCCCTACCCAGAGGGAATTTATAGAGGAACTCAAAAAAGAATTCAAAAATCAAATGAGACACATTTAGGAAAAACTAAAGGAAAAAAATTGAAACCATCCAAGAACAAGATTATGAAAAAAAATTAACCAATTAGAAAAAAAGTACAGAGTCTCAAAGATGAAAATAACTCCTGGAAAAATAGAATAAGGCAAGGGAAAGCCAGTGAAACTATGAGAGACCAAGAAATAACAAAACAGATTATAAAGAATGAGAAAATAAAGCAGAATGTGAAACATTTCATAGAAAAAAAGCCAATAGATCCGGAGAACAGATCAAGAAGAGAAAAATATAAGAATAATTGGACTACTAGAAAGTTGTGACCAAAAAAAGAACCTCGACACAATAATCCAAGAAAATTGTCCTGGAATAATAGAACATGAGGGGAAAGTAGAAATAGAAAAAATCCACTGATCATCTCAAAGAGATCCTTTGTAGAAAATACATAGGAATATTATTTCCAAATTTCAAAACTCCCAGATCAAAGAGAAAATTTTGTAAGAAACAAGAAAAAAACAATTCAAAAATGTTGGAGCTACAATTAGGATTGTACAAGACTTATCAGCAGCTACAATAAAAGACCATAGGTCTTGGAATTATATCTATAGACAAGCAAAATAACTAGGCCTGTGGCCAAAAATATCATATCCAGAAAAATTATCTATAATTTTGAATGAGAAAAAAATGGACATTCAATGAACTTGCAGGTTTTAAGGACTTTCTAGCAATCAAACCCTAACTTAACAGAAAATTTAACATATAAGAGACAATATCAACGAGCAATTTTAAGGAACTCAGCATGAACAAACTGTTTAAATATGGACAAAATTGTTTATGTTTTTTAACATGGAAAATGTATATTTCATGTTTAAGATTTACATCAACGATAGGGTAAGCTTAAAACAAAAAAAATGTAATCATGTTATACAAATGAGGTGCAGAAGAATAGAAACAGACATTAGAGGGGGAAGGAGGGCTTGTAGTTCTGAAAACCTACTCACATCACAAATAGGTTCAATAGACAATACCACATACATACCATGAAAGGTATAACATCTATCTATATCTATAACTATATCTATATCTATCTATCTGTCTGTCTATCTATCTAGGTATCTATATAAGGTATAAAATCTTCAAAGAAATAAAGGGGGAGGGAGAGATGAAAGGAGAATCAAAGGGTGAGAGAAGAAGACAAGGGAGGGATTCCTGGGTGGAGGGAGTTTAAGTAATAGTAAGCCAAGTTATGAAACAGAATTTAATGAAAGAGTCAGCAGGGATAAGAAAGAAATGTGTGTATGTGGGGTAAATGTGTAAGTATATGTATGTATATCTACATATGTATACATAGATATATCTTTTCTTAACTGTAGCTTTTTGAGAATGGTGGTAGAATGAAAGGGAGATATGTTGTGTATTTATGTGTATGTAAATATCTACATATATATATATTAAATATATCTTTTTTTAACTATAGCCTGCTTAGGGGTGGTGAAGGAAAAAAGAATAAAGTAAAAAAAGATGAACAGAGAACAAAAGAGCAATTTATAAGGAAGTAAAGAAAAGAAAGACACTCATGAATATAATTTCTTTTACAAATATATATACTTTCTGAAATTGGTATTTGTTGTTATATATTTTGAATCCTCCCTGATGTTCTGCTGGACACATGATAATATTCTCTTTTTTTAGGTTTCATTTTGTTTTGTATTGCTTTTCTGTTTTTCTTTTTTCTTATTCTAGTAGTTCAAATAAAACAAATTTGGATAAAAATAATAATAAAGAAACTCCAATAGTGCAGATTGTCATCCATTTACACATGGGATTTTTGTCCACATCTTTCTAGAAATTTGCCACAGACATACAACGAACATAGCCCTTCCCCTCATTGTCTTGACATTGAGTAGATAGCAATAGACTATCTACTCTGATTTCCCTCCTTTATCATTACATGTCATCTGTTTTCAATCATACATGTCTCTAATAACACCATTTTCAAAAAGTTTTATTTAATTCTTCAAAAGAGAAATTAAAACCATAGTTAGAGCTGGAAAAGACTGCTGAAGTTATCTAGTCTAAATTCATTTTTCAGAAGAGGTTCTTGAGTCTTCTCCAATGATTTGTCCATGGTAACATAAGTAGATGGAAAATTCAAGTCCTTTTTCCTTAAAATAGTCAGGAGCATATATTTAAGACCGTCAGTAAGCATCATATGCAATGGGGGAAAACTGGAACCTTTTCCAGTAAGATCAGGAGTGAAACAAAGTTGCCCACTATCACCATTATTATTCAATATTGTATTAGAAATGCTAGCCTTGGCAATAAGAGTCGAGAAAGAGATTAAAGGAATTAGAGTAGATAAAGAAGAAACCAAGCTATCACTCTTTGCAGATGATATGATGGTATACTTAGAGAACCCCAGAGATTCTACTAAAAAGCTATTAGAAATAATTCACAATTTTAGCAAAGTTGCAAGATACAAAATAAATCCACATAAATCCTCAAGAATTTTTATACATCACCAACAAAATCGAACAGCAAGAGATACAAAGAGAAATTCCATTCAAAATAACTGTCGATAGCATAAAATATTTGGGAATCTATGTACCAAAGGAAAGTCAGGAATTATATGAGCAAAATTACAAAAAACTTTCCACACAAATAAAGTCAGATTTAAATAATTAGAAAAATATTAAATGCTCTTGGATAGGCCGAGCGAATATAATAAAGATGACAATATTCCCTAAACTAATCTATTTATTTAGTGCTATACCAATCAGACTCCCAAGAAAATATTTTAATAATCTAGAAAAAATAACAGCAAAATTCATATGGAAGAACAAAAGGTCGAGAATCTCAAGGATATTAATGAAAAAAAAAAATCAAATGAAGGTGGCCTAGCTGTACCTGATCTAAAACTATATTATAAAGCAGTGGTCACCAAAACCATTTGGTATTGGCTAAGAAATAGATTAGTTGATCAGTGGAATAGGTTAGGTTCACAAGACAAAATAGTCAACTATAGCAATCTCGTGTTTGACAAACCCAAAGATCCTAACTTTTGGGATAAGAATTCATTATTTGACAAAAACTGCTGGGAAAACTGGAAATTAATATGGCAGAAATTAGGCATGGACCCACAGTTAACACCAAATACCAAGATAAGATCAAAATGGGTCTATGATTTAGGCATAAAGAATGAGATTATAAATGAATTAGAGGAACATAGGATAATTTACCTCTCAGACTTGTGGAGGAGGAAGAAATTTGTGACCAAAGATGAACTAGAGACCATTATTGATCACAAAATAGAAAATTTTGATTATATCAAATTAAAAAGCTTTTGTACAAACAAAACTAATGCAAAAAGATTAGAAGGGAAGCAACAAACTGAGAAAACATCTTCACAGTTAAAGGTTCTGATAAAGGCCTCATTTCCAAAATATATAGAGAATTGACTCTAATTTATAAGAAATCAAGCCATTCTCTCCATTGATAAATGATCAAAGGATATGAACAGACAATTTTCAGATGATAAAATTGAAACTATTACCACTCATATGAAAGAGTATTCCAAATCACTATTGATCAGAGAAATGCAAATTAAGACAACTCTGAAATACCACTACACACCTGTCAGATTGGCCAAGGTGACAGGAAAAATAATGGTGAATGTTGGAGGGGAGGTGGGAAAACTGGGATATTGGTGCATTGTTGATGGAGTTGTGAATAAATCCAACCATTCTGGAGAGCAATCTGGAATTATGCCCAAAAAGTTATCAAACTGTTTATACCCTTTGATCTAGCAGTGCTACTGCTGGGCTTATACCCCAAAGAAATACTAAAGAAGGGAAAGGGACCTGTATGTGCCAAAATGTTTGTGGCAGCCCTGTTTGTAGTGGCTAGAAACTGGAAAATGAATGGATGCCCATCAATTGGAGAATGGTTGAGTAAATTGTGGTATATGAATGTTATAGAATATTATTGTTCTGTAAGAAATGACCAGCAGGATGAATACAGAGAGGCTTGGAGAGACTTACATGGACTGATGTTAAGTGAAATGAGCAGAAAAAGTATTATATACTTCAACAACAATACTATATGAGGATGTATTCTGATGGAAGTGGATTTCTTCAACAAAGAGAAGATCTAACTCAGTTTCAATTGATCAGTGATGGACAGAAGCAGCTACACCCAAAGAAAGAACACTGGGAAATGAATGTAAACTGTTTGCATTTTTGTTTTTCTTCCCGGGTTATTTTTACCTTCTAAATCCAATTCTTCCTGTGCAACAAGAGAACTGTTCGGTTCTGCACACATATATTGTATCTAGGATATACTGTGACATATTTAACATGTATAGGACTGCTTGCCATCTGGGGGAGGGGGTGAAGGGAGGGAGGGGAAAAGTCAGAACAGAAATGAGTGCAAGGGATAATGTTATAAAAAATTACCCAGGCATGGGTTCTGTCAAAAAAAGTTCTTATTAAAAATAATAATAATTTTATTTAAGTCCAGATTCTTTAACTTCAAATCCAGATCTACTTCCATTGTACTGCCTCAGATCACATCACATATATTAAATAGGTTGCAAAATTAAAAATGCTATATAAATGTACATAGGGTGGCATTTAAGGATCATCTGGGCCAGAGAATCTGGTCCAGAATCAGGAAGACCTGAGTTCAAATATGATCTCAGACACACTTACTATCTGGGCAAAACACTTAACCCTATTTGCCTCAGTTTCCTCTGTAAATGAGTTGGAGAAGAAAATAGCAAATCACTCCAGTATTCTTGCCAAGAAAACCCCAGAGAGGGTCATGAAGAGTTGAACAAAATTAAAACAACTGAACAATAAAAAGAATGGCACTTTGAACTGTTTGTGAAGGGTTTGAATATTATTTTGAGTAAAGATTAGGAAACCTTCCCTAAACTAACTCCATTGGTCTGGACAAACAGCATTGTTCCTCATTCCAAAATGTGAAATAGATTCACTTCACCATCAACAAACAGCTTTATCTCATTTGTTACTCCAACATATTGCAGCCCTAATAAATAAAGAACAACTGTCATTAGTGCTGATTGAAAGGAACCATTAATACTGTTGTGATCAACAGGAATTGCCAAGAGCTCAATCATCCTGTTTCCAACATTCAGACAACAATCCTCTGGTTTTATTTGAAAGGAAAAGCCAGGTTGTATTGATTAACAAATATGATCATTATTTGCCATCAGAATATGGTTTTGAAATTAATTTACAAAAAAAAAGTCAAAGGAAAATAATCCCCATAATTATATGTTAAATTCCCAGAATGGAAAAAATTAAGGAACACAAAAGAACCAATCAGGCTAATTATTCCTTGCTCTGCAGCTAATATATTCCTATGGCAACCAGCTGAACTCTTGCAAAGAGAAATAAATTACTTTTTAAGTCAGATCATCAGGAGTTTTACCCAGAATAGCCACAAAACAAATCTTTCAAATAAATCTTCAGATGATGAAGGGAAAAAGATGCATTTTCCCCCACTGGTTGTGCACAAGCATATCAAAATAGCCAGTTCATTATAAACCAACCAGACAATCCATTCTTAACTCCATACTTGAGGCAGAACAGATGCATGGACTTTCTTGGCTGTTTGTGTGTTGCCTCAGCTCTTCTGAGCTTGGGGCAGATGGATGGATCTGGAGAGGATATGTTTGGTGTACTTATAGGGCAAGGAGGTGCACAGCAGCCATGAGTGCATAAGTTCAGACCAAAAGAGACTTTAAATTTCTTTTTGTTGTTATTCTTTTTCTTGTAAAAACAATTTAGATTTTGATTATGTTCCTATACCATAGGCCAAGAAGCTGCCATCGTGGTTATTAGCCAATGTCTTGAAAGCAAAAATTGGATTCTCCTTTTACAGGCAAAAGTCTAAAGCAAATAAGCCCCCTAGGACTGGAGGGAAATCTGTGGAGTAGTAGAGAGATAGAAAGTTTGCCAGGTTTCTATATTCTCTTCCTACCCCATACTACCCACCTTTACCCATTTTCTGGCTCTCTCTCAGGTTATATATAAGTTTTACTCAGACTTCAGTCAGGGATGAAGGATTTTTTTAGCCTTTTTAGTAGATATAAGGGCAGCTAGGTGTTGTAGTATAAAGTACCAGACCTGAAGTCAGGAAGCCTCCTCTTCCTAAGTTCATTTATGGCTCAGATATTTACTAATTGTGAGACCCTGGACAAGTCACCTAACTCTGTTCATTTCAGTTTCTTACTCTGTAGAATGAGCTGAAAAAGGAAATTGCAAATCTCTCCAGTATCTTTGCCAAGAACACCCCAAGTGGGATTACAAAGAGTTGAACATAACTGAAATGACTAAACAACAAAGTAAGTCTTAAATCTTAGGTCTCACTCAAACCCAAAACTTTTTGTGGGTACCTGTTCCCCTGATGGCTTCCCTACTTGTTAAGCATTTTATCATGTATGATTGCCAGCAATCGTCCTGGCCCCTGAGTTTCATGGGTTCAGAGATCTGCTTCTCTTTAGTTTCTTTAGGCTAGGAGATTTTGTCATCACCTCCAGACAAGAATAACAATTTCTGCCATTGAACACTTCTGGTAGATCTGGAGACTTGCCAGCTCCCACCTTGGATCAAACTTATTTGTCTGTTACTCATCACATTCCAAATATATATTTCCCCCCCCCCCCCTTCATGCCCAAAGAGCTTTTCCTTCTTTAAAAAAAAAAAGAAAGAAAAAGATTTAAAAAGAAAAAACTCTTCAGCAAAACCAACCCACACAACAACTGTGGCTGACAAAAACTGGCCTATCTTCCAGACCTATAGCCCACTACTTCTGCAGTAAAGGAAATGGTATTTTCCTTTCTATTCTCCAGGGCCAAACTTTATTATTATATTTACATAATATTCAGTTCCGGTTTATTGTTCTTTCCATTTACATCATTTCCTATATTGATTTCTTAGTTCTGCTTGCTTCACTCTGTATCCATTCATATATGCTTTTTTGAATTTTTACATATGTTATGTCTAATGGTACAGCAATATTTCCATTATATTCATGTCAGACTTTATTTGGCCACTCCTTATTGTACAGATATCTACTTTGTTTCCATTCTTCATTACCACAAAAAAAGGCTGCTATCAAATATTGTAGTATATGTGGAACCTTTCCATCTTTAACATTCTTAAGAGCAGTGGGCTGTGTATGTCACCATGTAGAAATATGTTTAAAAAAATAAGTGAAAGAGTATCGAAATTTTAGTCTTTTTTTGCATATTTACAATTGTTTTCCAGAATAATTGGATCAATCGTGAATCTACTATCCCTGAGTTCCTTTCAGCCAATCAAATAATTTTCTTAAAAGGTCAGTTTTTGGTATTCCAACCCCTACATATTGATTATAAAATTACTATAGTTAATATGCATCATAGTTAATGTGTCATAGAATCATATTGTTATTATTCAATTATGTCCAACTCTTCACAACTCCATGGATTGTATTGTCCATCGAGTTTTTTTTTTGACAAAAATACTGGAATGGTTTGTGATTGCCTTTTTCAGTGGATCAGGGCAAAGGCTAAGAGTCATAGCTAGTAAGTGTCTGAGGTAAGATTTGAACTTAGATTTTCTGGACTCCTGCTCTATCCACTGAGCCATCTAACTATTCCTTTTAAGATTGTTAGGAATCTTTAAAATTATCTAGTCCTATACTTCATTTCCAAGAGAAGAAAAATAAGACTTAAAAAAGTGAAGTATCCAAAGTAATAATGGAAATTTTTGGTAAAACTCCAGGATGAGATTTTAAGTCTTTAAACATCCAATCAGATAAGTTGTCAAGACACTAGTGACTGACAATATCAAAAAATTTCACTTATTCCTATTACTAGCATTTTACTGAGAAATTACATAAGAAAAAACTAAATTAAATAACACTTTTAAATGAATTTGTATTTTATTAGTTAATGAATACATTGTGAATATTTATGAGTATAACTATTCCAGTGCCTGTTTTATCTTTTCTATAGAAGGTAAATTACTTAAGGAATTTTGTTTTTCTCTTTCTTATCTCCAGCCCTGGTATTTAGTTGATACTTTAAAGTGTTTGTTAAATTCAATTACATTAAACTAAAGTTAAATAGGTACAGCTATTTTCTCCCAAGTCCTCAAAACTTAGAGTAATTTCATCCCCAAAGGTCTTCACACAATATACTGTTCAAGATTGGAACCTTTCCAATATTCCCTTCTAGCAAGGAATCCATTTTGTGTATAGAATGTAGAGTGCTGAATTTAGAATCAAGAAGATGTGAGTTCAAATCTTTCCTCAAATTTAAGTATATAATTAAGACATTTTAGTTTTTTTCAGTCTATTTCTTCATTTGTGAAATGGAAGTAATAATAGCTTTTGCATCTGCACACCACTGGTATATATAATTTGATGTGTGAAGCTCAAAAAGAGAAGTAGTCACACATTTAAATTTTGAGTCTTTGTACTTGTCCCTCCCATGTTTTTCTAGTAGGAAAGAAGATAAAGAAGAAGCAAGTGTCTAAAGAGGCCAGAAGCTATGTTTTTGCCCCAAAGATGTAAGAAAATAAACCAGCCTTCCTGAGTAACTTAAACCCACCAAACTTAAGTTAAGTAAACTTAAACACCATTAGTAGAAAACTAATTTTCTACAATCTGGAACTCCAGTGAGATAGGGGCAAGACATTGAAATATAGGTCTAAAATAAATAAATAAATGAATGAAAAATTAAATATATATAAGTCTAGTGTCTCTCTGCTACACTATACTGTCACCCCCAAAACAAGTATTTCCCTTTGAAATAGGTTATCTGAGTCTCTGAGGGAAGAAAAAGAGTGGATCTCATGAATGTTTTCTATAACCCTATTAACACCTAAAAGGTGGTCTCTCTTCACTATTTGAACCAGACAGAGAGAGCACCAGGCACTGTATTAAATTGTACTGTTACATTGTACTGTTACACTGTTTTTTTATAACAGCTTTTTTATTTTTCAAAATATATGCAAAGATAGTTTTCTACATTCACTCTTGTAAAACCTTGTGTTCCATATTTTTCTCTCCCTCTTCACCTATGCCTTTCCCTAGACAACAAGTAATCCAATATAAATTAAACACGTGCAATTATTCTATATATATTTCCACATTTATCATGCTGCACAAGAAAAATCATTATCAAAAAGGGAAAAAATGAGAGGGGGGGGGAAAAAAAGGCAAGCAAGTACACAACAACAACAAAGGTAAAATTACTATCCTATGATCCATATTCGCACCCCATAATTTTCTATCTCCATCATAAGTCTATTGGAATTTCCTTGAATCATCTCATTGCTGAAAAGAGCCATGTCCATCATAGATGATCATCATATAATCTTGTTGCTGTGTATAATGTTCTCTTGGTTCTACTCACTTCACAGTATCAGTTCATGTAAGTCTCTCCAGGTCTTTCTGAAATCATTCTGCTGATCATTTCTTATAAAACAAGAATATTATTCTATAACATTCATATACCATAACTTATTCAGCCATTCCCCAACTAATGGGATTCCATTCAGCTTCCCGTTCCTTGCTACTACAAAAAAGGATTGCTACAAACATTTTTGCACATGTGAGTCCTTTTTCCTTTTTTATGATCTTTTTGGGATACAGGGATAGAGACACTGCTGGATCAAAGGGTATGTGCAGTTTGATAGCCCTTTGAGCATAGTTCCAAATTGCAAAGAGCTTACTTTAGGGAAGAGAATACATAAAACAGAACTTAAAAAACAAGGATTAGAACCACAATGGAGGAAGGTCTAAGGAGTCATTGATTGAAGTTGGTTTGGAGAAAGCACAGTTGGCATGTGTGCTTCCTCAAATGGAGATTTGGAAATGAATTCATTAATCAGAATGACATTAATTATTATCCAGGATAATTTGATTGATGGTTACTCTGCCAATCAGGTCTATCAACATGCAGGAACACTTTAAAAGTCAGCTTATTATATGCTCAGAGTATGGAACTACAGTATACAAAAACCAGTGGGTTCTGAGAAGCAATTTTAGCAGCCTTATATAAGGTTTATTATGTAAGAAGAATATAATGCAATTTTACAGAGGGCTAAAAAGGAGGGTGAATATTTTATACAATAAAGAACAGACCCTAACAGACAATAAAGAAAGAGACCCTAAAAGGAAAATATGCACTGAACAAAATTATAAACTGGATATTAAACACTGGGGATATAGCTGAATTTGCAAACTAACCATTAGCACTAGAACTATTTACTGATATGTTCATCTTAAGTAAATAGAGGTAATAATGCTAAGCCAGAAATTCTCTTATTATTAATCAGTTAGATTATCAGGGCTAAAGTTTGTTTTTTCAGCTAAATTCTAAATGCTCTAGTTAGTGATGTGACTTGCTATCTCAAGTAAATGGTGGCAATAGAGCCAAACCAGACAAAATTCTCTTTTGACAAGAAGGTGATTGTAGAGAGGGAGGCATTGCCAGTGGGAAGATGTGAGATGGATTGGGAGACAGGAAAGTGCTAAAGTCAGTCCAATTGTTAAATTTTCAGCATGATCACTTTAGAAAATCAAAATCAGCAAACATGAAGGTTTGATTTATTGTTTTGTTAATTATCTAGGCATACAAAGTTATAGAGAAAATATTAATAATTAACTTAAAACTCTGTCATGAAGGGCTATCAAACTATGCCTATCCTTTGATCTAGCACTGTCTCTACTGGATCTGTAGTGAAAAGAGATCATAAAAGAGAGGAAAGAATCCACATGTGCAAAAATGTTTATAGCAGCCCTTTTTGTAGTGGCAAGGAATTGAAATATTGAAATGGAGTGGATGCCCACTAGTTGGAGAATGGCTGAATAAATTAAGGTATATGAATGTAACAGAATATTATTTGTCTATGAAAATGATAAGTAGCTCTTTTTTTTTTTCAGAAAAGCCTAGAAAGACTTACATGAACTCATGCTGAGGGAAGCAAGAAGAACCAGAAGAACATTGAACATAGTAACAACAAGATTATGTGAAAATCAATCTGATGGACTTAGCTCTTTTCAATAAGGAAGTGATTCAAGGCAATTCCAGTAGACTTTAGATGGAAAGTATCATCCACATCCAGTGAAAGAACTATGGAAACTGAATATGTATCAAAGCATAGTATTTTCACTTTTTGTTGTTTGTTTTTTTCTTTCTCATTTTTTCCTTTTTAATCTGATTTTTTTGCACAGAATGATGAATATGGAAATATGTTTAGAAGTATTGAACATGTTTAATCTAAAAAAAAAAAAAAAAAAAAAACAAAAAAACCCTGTATCGTGTATATTTCTCTCTATTTGAGAACTGCTTGTGAATCATTCACTCACATATTCCAGATTGTCAAATGGCCAGAAGGAGTCCAAGGAATCATGAGATGAACTAGATTTGAAGAATTATCACAGAAAGGTCTTTAAAACAAACAAGCAAACAAGAATGATGATAACAATAACAGTGATATGACAACAGTAACAACTACAAAGCCTGTTTTGTTTTCTTTTAGGCATACATAATTATACAATTATCTTGCTGCACAAGAAAAATCAGATCAAAAAAAGGAAAAAAAAAATAAGAAAGTAAAATTCAAGCAAACAACGACAAAAGAAGTGAAAATGTTATTTATGATTCATACTCAATTCCCACAGTCCTCTTTCTGGGTGCAGATGACTCTCCCTGAATCACATCATTGTATAATATTGCTATTGCCATGTACAATGATCTCCTGATTCTGCTTATTTCACTTAGCATTAATAGTTCATGTAAGTCTCTCTTTAGACCTCTCTGAAATCATCCTGGTGATTGTTTCTTATAGAACAATAATATTCCATAACATTCATATACCATAATTTATTCAGCTATTCTCCAACTGATGGGCATCCACTCAGTTTCCAGTTTCTTGCCACTATAAAAAGGGCTGCCACATTTTTGCACATGTGGATCCCTTTCCCTCCTTTAAGATCTCTTTGAGATACAAACTCAGTAAAAACACTGCTGGATCACAGTTTGATAACTTTTTGAGCATAGTTCCAAATTGCTCTCCAGAATGGATTCATTCACAACTCCACCAGTTTTCCCGCACCTCCAACATTCATCATTATTTTTTCCTGTCATCTTAGCCAATCTGAGAGGTGTGTAGTGGCATCTCAGAATTGCCTTAATTTCTCTGATCAATAATGATTTAGGGCACCTTCTCATATGAGTAGAGATGGAAACCTGCTTTTTTAGACTTGAGAAGACAAGACATTCAATTTGGAGCAAGTAAAAAGAAGTATGAATCCCCTGCTTTTTGCCACAGGCTTTTTGTCATCTTCTAGGTCTATATTTATTTGTCTAGGAAGCCCTTATTGAACACACAACATTTACTGACTCCTACCACCCACTTAGTCACCTCTTTCTTAACTACAAAGATCTGTCTTTTCCTATGAAACCTTTGAAGCGGGAGGACAACTGTTCTCTTTACTGTGTTCCATTTTCCTTTAAAATTATCATTCTCAGATTGTGTCCCCTTTTTTGATTTGAGAGATTAGGATCTCCCAGGCTCCAAGGAAACTAGAGAGGGTCAGTAACACTACTTAGAGGCAAATCAACTCCCATTGATTTTTTTTGAAATTCTGAATTCTCATTCAATTGAGAAATCCTGATCTAATCAGCCCAGGGTATCCCAGGCCCCACCAAGATACCCATATAACAGGTTCCCTTAAACTCACTCCTCACAGAAGACCTAAAGTACCTTGCACAGCTTCTAGGACTCTGCCCACTGAGGAAGCATTCTCTCAGCACAAGATTCCATTTCCCTAATAGGACTCGGCCACTATAGAAGTCACTTTCTTAGCAAACTGGTTTCTATTCAACAATAAACTTTCATTTTGCAATTAATAATTAGGGAATAAGTGAATACTTTTGCTTTAAACCTGTGGCTAATTGAAAGGGGATTTTTAACAGCTCTTATTGCCACTAACTTCATCACTACCAGGAACTGAGGGTTTTCAAACCTCATCACCTTGACTTTCACCTATGAAATAAAATTATAAAATAGGTATTGAAATCATGGTGATTCTGCATTTAGATAAGTAGTTACAAAATGTCTTGTACCTAAGCCCTCAATTAAAAGCCCTCATTAAAATGACTAGAGATTGAATTCTCCACCCTGTGCTAGGAAAGACTCTTCTCTGCTTTATAGCTCCCATTGTGACCTCATGCCACAAACAAAGAGAAAACCAGCAACATATGGGGTGGGGGTGTTTCTAAGAAAAATTATTAAATCCAGCACATGCATTCTTTAAGGAAGTAAATTTAAGAAAACACAAACAGAAGTAAAGCTGGGGCAAGGCAGAGCCTGTCCTGTCCTTCCTCTCTCAGATATTAGCTGCCAGTCTTCTGCATTCTCCTTGAAAGTCTTGAAATTTTTCACCATAACTGTTCATGAAAATTTTTTCCTTCCACCCCACCTCCTGTCCCAGAAAATGGCTGATCTCAAGTTAACTTCCTCTAATCCCAATGTAAAAAACAAGGTATTTTGTAGTCAGTCAACCCTTTGGAAAGTCTGTTATATTTAATTTTTTTTCTGATTCTATGCAATATTTCAATTGACTCCTCAATTTGTCTACTTTGTTAAACAGTAAGCCTTTGGAGTATGAAAAAAAAAAATGCAAAGGATGGTGGTCTAGATGTACCAGATCTAAAGCTATATTATAAAACAGTGGTCATCAAAACTACTTGATACCAGATAAGAAACAGAGCAGTGGATCAGTGGAATAGGTTAGGCTCACAAGACACAATAATCAATGACTGTGGTAATCTAGAATTTGAAAAACCCCAAGACCCCAGCTTGTGGGATAAGAATTCACGATTTGACAGTAAGTCCTTTGACAACAGGACTAAAGGCTAAACTTAGTTTAGCCTTAGAGAGTCTGCTTTGGTTAAAAAAAAAAAAAAGATCTTCTCATCAACAGAGAGAATTCCACCTCTCTACAGAGAGTCTTGGTTTCTCCCAGAGAATGAGCCTGAGCTGAGCCCGGCAAATGTCCAGATGAATTCAGAGACATTATTTTCTGTTCCCTACACCAAACAGTTATGTGAGAGCCACAGAAAGCTGAGCTCAAACCTGTCTAGTAGGACATTTGGTGACCAGTGCCTGGGAATCCTGCTCTGCAGTTACATCTCTGGGACTACAATGCCTCCCACAGCCCCAGTGGGAGCTGGGAACACATAATGTTCCCCTGTCTCCTCCTCAAACACACCATTCAGAGCTCTAGACCACAGATACTGACACCTGCATATAGACACAAATTCTTATGAGAATCAAAGAAGAAACCAATTGAAAGGAACTATGAAAAAAGAGGAATACATTTCAGGGATTAGGAGGAGGGCCTGTCAGAAAAAAGCAGAACACAATATTTCTTATACAGTAAATGCCTAATAAATATTGGTTGGATTGAAATAAATTACAGAGAAAGAGGAAAGGAATAGACGGGTAAGAAGCTATGGATCAAATAGAAGAGTTGGGTTTTTATTAAAAGTTTTAAATCATATTTTTTATATAGTCTCATTTCTTTAGACTCTCTGTGTCAGTGTAGATAGTCATCATCAGTCAACAGCCACATCAGATACAAAATTAATATTGCTCAGTGGCCAATCTTTCCTAATTTTCCCCTTTGGGGGAAAATAAAATTCCTTAATTATCTTTTGAAATCACCCATATACTTACAGTCCCTCTACCCTGGAAATAGGTAAAAAACAAGAAGGTGGTCATATTTATCTTTGTAACCTTGACACCTAGCATTAATAAATCTTATTGTTTGATTAATGATCCTGGATTTCCATCCTAATTTCCTAGCCAGACTGACAAGAAACACCATGATTGTTAAATTAAGCATTCATTATAGGCAATAATCTACATTTCTATTGAATTTAACTTTCACAAATTATCTTCATTATACAGATTATAAATGAAAGAATAAAAGAGTGAGAAAACTGAGTGTCAGATGAAATGACTTGCCTAAAGTCACACAGCTAGTAAAGATCTTTGGTATCTATTTTTAGCTCCATTAAGAAGCTGTTAAAGAACATAACCTAACCTCTGCCCTCAGGGAATGAATAGTTTTTTATGGGAAATGAAGACTGAAAGGGAGCTGAAAAGGAATCCTGCCCTCAAGGGATTCATAGTCTAAAGGGACATAGAGTTTACCCATTGCTAGTGTTAAAAAACAATAAAGCTTATGTGAAGATTAATTGTACATAGCAGATATTTGTCACCTCTGCTTAGTACTTTAATTTCCCAAAGCATTTTCACATCTATAATCCCATTTTATCTTCACTGTGTCCAGTATTGTGTGGGAAAAATAAGAAAGAAGGAAAAAGGCAACCCTCAAGCAATGGCTACAAAGATAAGACTCTATCTAGAATAACAAGAAAAAAGAAGTTATTTATTACAAGTAATCCAGGCCAGTATTACTTGGTACCTAGGGCAAATTCTTTTGGAGTTTGGAAAAAAGGAAGGTGTTATAAAATCCTTGGAGGTGAGATTTAGGAGAAAGGAATTTCAACCATTTATGTCAAATGACATACATAACCCCCAAGTCCAGCACCATGTTTGATAGATACCCAAAAAATATTTCCTGTGGATCATAAAGAAGGGAAAGGGACCTGTATGTGCACGAATGTTTGTGGCAGCCCTGTTTGTAGTGGCTAGAAACTGGAAACTGAATGGATGCCCATCAGTTGGAGAATGGCTGAATAAATTGTGGTATGTGAATATTATGGAATATTATTGTTCTGTAAGAAATGACCAACAGCCCTGTTTGTAGTGGCCAGAAGCTGGAAAATGAAAGGATGCCCATCAATTGAAGAATGGTTGAGTAAATTGTGGTATATGAATGTTATGGAATATTATTGTTCTGTAAGAAATGACCAGCAGGACGAATACAGAGAGGCTTGGAGAGACTTACATGAACTGATGCTGAGCGAAATGAGCAGAACCAGGAAATCATTATATACCTCAACAGCAATACTATATGAGGATGTATTCTGATGGAAGTGGATTTCTTCAACAAAGACAAGATCTAACTTAGTTTCAATTGATCAAGGATAGACAGAAGCAGCTACACCCAAAGAAAGAACACTAGGAAATGAATGTAAACTGCTTGCATTTTTGTTCTTCTTCCCAGGTTATTTATACCTTCTAAATCCAATTCTCCCTGAGCAACAAGAAAACTGTTCGGTTCTGCACACATATATTGTATCCAAGATCTACTGTAATCTATTTAACATGTATAGGACTGCTTGCCATCTTTGGGGAGAGGGCGAAGGGAGGGAGGGGAAAAATCGGAACAGAAGTGAGTGCAAGGGATAATGTTGTAAAAAAATTACCCTGGCATGGGTTCTGTCAATAAACAGGAACTGATGCTGAGTGAAATGAGCAAGACCAGGAGATCATTATATACTTCAACAACAATACTATATGATGACCAGTTCTGATGGACCTGGCCATCCTCAGCAACGAGATCAACCAAATCATTTCCAGTGGAGCAGTAATGAACTGAACCAGCTATGCCCAGAGAAAGAACTCTGGGTGATGACTAAAAACCATTACATTGAATTCCCAATCCCTATATTTATGCCCACCTGCATTTTTGATTTCCTTCACAAGCTAATTGTACAATATTTCAGAGTCTGATTCTTTTTGTACAGCAAAATAACAGTTTGGTCATGTATACTTATTGTGTATCTAATTTATATATTAATATATTTAACATCTACTGGTCATCCTGCCATCTGGGGGAGGGGGTGGGAGGTAAGAGGTGAAAAATTGGAATAAGAGGTTTGGCAATTGTTAATGCTGTAAAGTTACCCATACATATAACCTGTAAATAAAAGGCTATTTAAATAAATAAATAAATATTTCCTGTGGCCACTTCCATTCATTTTCTCTGGTTCTGATGTGGAAGTGAAGAGAAAGTTTTCCCCATCCTATAACATACCCATAGCTAATAAGGGGTATGAGGAATAAATATAATTTCTAAATACAATCATCCTCCTAACTCAAAAAGGAACCTGATAATTTCCATATCATTTTCTAATGATGTTTGAAGTTTGAGTTTGATGACCAAGATGAAAATTCGTACAGCTCTTTAGGCACACAGGAAAAATAATAATTGGTCTCCTGCTGCTATTGACAAAGGGAGCCCTGAAACTCTAAAACTTCTTAAAGAAGAAATTCTCCTTGAATCCTGCCACTGTAAAGACCCTACCCGAGGACAAACAGCTTCATTATGTAATCTAGGTGGGGCTAGCCCAATGGGGAGTTGGAGATACCAAACCTCATTGAGTTGGAGAAACATCCATTCAATTCTAAGTTTTTCTATTCAATTACAATTCAAATTCTACTCACCAGCCTCATTGAGAGGGGGAGCAGGCCTTGACTTGTAGCCAAAGACTTCTATTATAAAAATGGCAATTTTAAACTCAGTCCTCACAGAGGGGTTAATATGCCATGCCAAGGAAACTCTCTTCCTGGCATATTAGAAAACTCTGCCTGCTGAAATATTCTCTTTCAGTGTTACCCTCTTTTTATCCTCACCTATTTCCCTAATGAGACTTTCTCTCTGTGTGTTGGGACCTTACTTTATATCTCTCTGTTGGGATCTTGCCACTAAGGAATTCAGCCTTTCTATTCATGCATAGCAAAGGCTGATTTCCCAATGCCTATAATAAACTTCTTTTTATCAGCCTAGCTTTTGGGATTCGTAAATTCCTTTATGAAGGATCTCTGTGCCACCAGAAGGGGGTTCCCCAAACTCCCTACCCATGCACTGAATCCCAAGGGGATTTAGGGGAGTCAAACCTCTTCATTTGGTTCCCTGACCAGGAACCCCAAAATTTAGATCTCATCACTATTACTGCTACCTCAATTGAGATCTTCTCCCAGCCTCAGGAATGTGTATGATTCACAGGCCAGAAAATCACCTTTAGCTTCTCTCTGAAGCAGTCAGCCAGCAGCTCAGAACCTTTTTGAGGTATCAACAACTCAGTCATTCTATCCCAGCTAGCAGGGTTTCCTTATGCTATATTAACAAAAGGCACAGGAAGAAACTTTCAAATAGCCTTCCTAAGTCCACAACCAAAACCAAAATTATAATGTAAAAGATTTAAAAAAAAGTTTCCCTCCTAACAGAAGGCTCCATTCTCATTCCAGTGCCCAATGTCTGGCCACTCAAATGCAACCTAGATTGGAGCAGTCTTTGCCAGGTGGCAAGAATTCTTTTGGAGCCATCTTAGTAGTCACTGGATCATCTGAAGTAGCAGAACAAAGAACTTTAAATGGTCCATGCTACATATGCTACTTTCTTCATGCTACACATCAGATTTATTTGGCATCTGTTCCAGTCAACCCAGTAAATCATATGAACAATACTCCCTTCCCTCCCCCTCCGCCAATGCTTACTGCTATATTGTCTGTCACTACCTGGTTGCCTAGTCCAAAGTTCCCAACTTAAAGCCTTGTTTTTTCTATATGTGTCAATGACCTCCCTTGATTTATTTCTCCAATTTAGCCCACAATTAAAGCCCCCCAAAGAAAGGCAAGGTAACAGTTAAATTTTCCTTACTGCCTACGAAAATTCTACTCAATTACTGCCATCTTTCTCCCTCCAAAAAAATGTCATCCATTTATTTTGTATATATTAAGTATATACACACAAGAGTCCTTAAGGGCAATGAATGTCTCATTTTTTGTTTTTGTACTAAGTGCTTAATAAAAGTTTGTGAACTGATTGGCAAATTGATTGCCAAACTTGTTAGACTCTCCCTGTACTCCAACACACCATTTCTAGCTCTGTTCCCTCAGACTGAAAAAGATTTGGAACCCAGGTCTCCTGACTCTTCAAGTCTAGAGCTCTTTTGAATACACTTATGCATATCATGTTCACTATTTTTTCAAGTACCTACAAATAGGAATTTCCCAGGTTCAAACCATGGGAAAGATCTCCTTCTATGAAGGAATGTAAATATTCCACTCAAGCAAATATAGAGGAGGGGAGTTGGGATAGTGGAGAAAATGGAAGACATAGGAGAATGGTACAATGGATAGAGTATCAGGTTTGGAGTCAAGAAAATTCCTTTCCCAGACAACACCCTTAAGTTAAGTGGTTTCATTCAATTGGAGATCTCTGCCTTGAGGCATAGTCAATAGTCCTCTATTGAGTGCCTCAAACTGTTCCTCAGCCTCCAGGCCAAGATTTAACAATATAAACAAGGGTCTGTAAACCGACCTTTGCAAAATTCCTAATCACGAGTCTTTCCCACTAAGAAAACTTTCTTCTTAGTATAAATAAATTCCCTTTTGCCACACAGATTTTGGGTTCTCCAGTTCTTTTGTAAGGGACCTGTGGCACCAACCAGAGGGGGTCTCATACTCTAATTCTCGCACCTCATCATTTGGTGGCCCCTACAGGATCTCCAAAAATCTGGCCTTTTCTTGTTATCTGTTCTATAGCTAGGATGACCCAAATTCCCAGGAAAATTTGGGTTGTTTGGAGCTCCACGCTCAGATGCATAGACCGGAATTCCTGCACCTTAACAAAAAGTTCCCTTAATCAGGGAATATTTTTGTCATCTCCCTCTCTCTCTAGGGTTGCCTAGGAGAACAAGCAGCTATAGAATCAGGAAATCTGGGGCTTGTGACAAAATGGGGCAGTCCATCTCCATTGCTAAAGATTCTCCTTTAGGTTGTCTCTTAAAAAAACAGACAAATTCGACTTGAAAGATCTCAAGACCAAGAAACTCATTTACTTTTACAATACTGCTTGGCCTCAATATATCTTAGAGAACCAGGAAAAATGGCCCACTAATGGCTCAGTTAACTACAGCACTACCCAGCAGCTTGATTTGTTTTGTTGAAAGCAAGGCAAATGGACCAAAGTTCCCTATGTCCAACCCATTATGAAGAAGACCTTCTCTCAAGATCCTGAATTAAGACAGCACTGCAGAATGTTGCTGGTAAGATTTACTGCAGGGGAATTGAAGGTAGAAGATCTTCTAGATGACTTCCTCCTTTTCACTCCTTTAGGGGCACAAGATCCTTTTTCTGTTTCCGATTGCAGTCCTTATCAAAAGGCCTGCAAATCCCTTCCAAAACCACCCCCTTATCAAAAACAGGACCTTGGGTCCCACAATACCAATCCCCCTCGCCTCCTGAACCAGATTCTGAGCTGCCCAGCCCCGACTCCTCAATCCCTCTGATATATGGAGTGGGACACCTTTTTTCTTCTCCTCATGATAATGATTTTAACCTCTGATCCCTGGGAAAAGCAGCAGACTCTCACAGAGAGACACTCAGAGTAGAGGTGCCTCTTTCAATGTCAAATCTCTCCTAGACTAAGGAAAAACCTGGCCATTACGCTGAGGACCCCAACTAGCTTTTTGAGGGGTCCAAGGCCAATGGCCTCCTTGATCTCTCCTGGGGAGATGTAAATATTAAACAATCTGCCCCAGATATTCAGAGGAATCTGCAGAAGCCAGCTTTGGGCCCTCAGATTTCTCCCCCTCAGCTTCTAGAAACAGCTGTTGGCGTCTTTAATAATAGCGATCAAACTGCAGCAGAGGAAAAGAACCACAACTTAAAGGGAGATATGGAGAACAGTCCCTACTCTTGGCTGCTGATATTTCCGGGAACCATAGAGGTTTGTGCTTTAGGTGTCATGGAAATTGTCTGAGGAAACTCCTCAGTCCTTGTCCTGAGTTCGAGCAGGAGGAGCACTGGAGGAGAGACTGCCTACAGGGGACAAGCTGCCCCCCTCCCTCCAATGCCTTGCACTCTAGCAGGAGTTTGGGACTTGGGCAAGCTTCCCCTCACTCCACCATAATGTCAGAACCCTGGCTATCCCTCGGATGTGACCAGTAGGACTATTGAATTTCTATGGGGAAGACTTCTTCCTTCTCACTCTGGCCCCTGGTCTCACTTACCCCTCTCCTATAGAGTAGGGATTGCAGGGGAACTTAACTGTTTTGAGACTTTTCCACTGCCTTGCCACCTTCCTGACCTATTGTTTAGACACTCCTTTCTTATTATTCCCTTCTGTCCTGTTCCCTTAATGGGGTGTGATTTAACGGTGAAATTGGGGGCCCAATTTTCTCTTCTCAGACCTCCAGAGTCTCCCTGCAATACTCCAATTCTTTTTGTTAGAAAACCGAATTGGGAGTTTTGCATGGTGCAGAACCTCAGGGCAATTAATGAAGCAGTCACAGAATGGTTCTCCACCCTAGACCTTAAAGATGCCTTCTTTTTTGTGGCAGCCCTTTTTGTAGTGGCTAAAAACTGGAAACTGAATGGATGTCCATCAGTTGGAGAATGGCTGAATAAATTGTGGTATATGAATATTATGGAATATTACTGTTCTGTAAGAAATGACCAACAGGATGATTTCAGAAAGGCCTGGAGAGACTTACATGAACTGATGCTGAGTGAAATGAGCAGGACCAGGAGATCATTATATACTTCAACAACAATACTATATGATGAACCAGTTCTGATGGACCTGGCCATCCTCAGCAACGAGATCAACCAAATCATTTCCAATGGAGCAGTAATGAACTGAACCAGCTATGCCCAGAGAAAGAACTCTGGGTGATGACTAAAAACCATTACATAATTCCCAATCCCTATATTTATGCACACCTGCATTTTTGATTTCCTTCACAAGCTAATTGTACAATATTTCAGAGTCTGATTCTTTTTGTACAGCAAAATAACGGTTTGGTCACGTATACTTATTGTGTATCTAATTTATGTTTTAATATATTTAACATCTACTGGCCATCCTGCCATCTAAGGGAGGGGGTGGGGGGGTAAGAGGTAAAAAATTGGAACAAGAGGTTTGGCAATTGTTAATGCTGTAAAGTTACCCATGCATATATCCTGTAAATAAAAGGCTATTAAATAAAAAAATAAAAAAAAAAAGATGCCTTCTTTTGTATACCTTTGCATAAAGACTCACAATTTCTCTTTGCTTTTAAATGGGCGAAGCCAGGGGAAGATCCCCACCAACTAACTTGAAAAGCTTTGCCCCAAGATTTCCAAGATAGCCCCCACATATTCAGATAGGCACTGGCTAAAGATTTAAGGGAATTGTTGCTGCTTAACAGCAGTCTCATCCTGGATGTGGATGATATTTTAATCTGAAGTCCCACCAGAGAGGAGTCCCTAAATGCAGCCATGAAAACCCTAAATTTTCTAGCCTTGAGGGACTACAGGGTTTCCTTACCAAAGCCCACATTGCCTGCCAATCTGTCAAATATTTGGGCCACAATCTCACCCCCACTTCTTGCTCTTTAACTGAGGAGAGAAAATAGACCATTTTAGGTCTTCCAGACCCTGCCTCAAAGAAACAGCTTTGTACTTTCCTGGGCTTGGCTGGTTTCTGCAGAATTTGGATTCCTAATTTGGAGATTATTGCCAAACCTCTCTATGATTCTATTCAAGGATCTGATAATCTTCCCCTTCAATGGCAACCTGATAAGGTCAAGACTTTTAAAACCCTGAAGGCCAAACTGACCTCCACCCCTGTCCTGGCTCTACCTAACTTAGAGAAGCCTTTCACTCTATATGTAGATAAAAGAAGAGGACAGACTTTGGGGATCTTAACTCAGGCCCTGGAACCTGCCCCCAGACTGGTGGTCTACTTCTCAAAGAAACTGGACCCAGTTTCCCTAGGATAGCCCCTCCTGCCTTAGAGCAGTGGCTGCTATGGTCCTTTTAATTGAAGAGGCCTCAAATCTAACTTGGGACAGCCATTAGAGGTTTTAACCCCCCAGCAGGTTCAGAGCATTTTAGAAGCCAAAGGGCATCAGTGGCTTGCTGGTGGGAGGCTTGCTAGATATGAGGCTCTCCTGCTAGATACCCCAGATCTGACTCTCTGGGTGTGTCATACTCTTAACCCTGCCACTGCTCCCTGACAGCACTCAGTCAGGAGACATTATTCATAATTGTAAGGAAGCTTTAGATTCTGTTTATTCCAGCCGACCTGACTTAAGGGACATTCCCCTTGAGAACCCAGATGGTGAATGGTTTACAGATGGGGTTGAGCTTTCTTGACAATGGAGAAAGAAAGGCGGGATATTCTGTGGTGACTCAATGGCACCCTAGAAGCTAAGCCACTGCTTCCTGGGACTTCTGCCCAGAAAGCTAAACTTATTACTCTAACCAAAGATTTGGAACTGGGGAAGGGAATGAGAGTCAACATCTATACAGACTCCAAATATGCTTTTCATATTTTGCACACTCATAGGGCTATGGAAAGAGAGGGGTATTTTGATAGCAAAGAATTCTCCTATTAAATATGCAGGAGAAATTCTATATCTATTGCAGGCTGTCCAGGAATCCAGAGAGGTTTTAGTCATATTTTGTAAAGGACACCAGAAGGGAGATTCACTTCAGGACAAGGGGAATAGGTTTGCAGATTCAGCTGCTAAAGCTGATGTCCATTCACCCTTGACCATGGCACTTTTAATCCCCCAGCTCCCTGATTCTTATATACTTTCCTATACTTCACAGGAAAAAAAACCTTGCAGAAGAAAGGGGATACAACCTTTCTCCTTCTGCTGGCTTCAAACACCCTCAAACCAATACTCAATCACAGAGGCAAGTCAGTGAAAACTTATCTTTGGTCTTCATCAGGCCGCACCTGGGAAGAAATACTCTTCAATCCCTGGTGAAACACATTTTTACTGGTCACAAGCTGGGAGAAACAATCATACAGGTCTGCCAGGTCTGCCCAAATTGTGCCCAAGTGAATCCTGAAGGAGCTGTTAAACCTCCCCCTCTCCTGAACCTATTCAGAGAAGGGTCACGTACCCAGGGGAAGATTGGCAAATGGATTTTACGCATATGCCCCCCTGTAGATGTTTCAAGTTGCTTCTGGTTTTTGTTGACACCTCTATTAACTGGGTAGAAGCTTTTCCCTGCAGGACTGAGAAAGCTTAGGAAGTATCAAAGTCCTTGCTGAAAGAGATCATGCCTTGCTTTGGCCTACCTAGCCCAGACTTCACTTCCCAGGTAACCCAAAAGGTAGTCAAAGAACTCAAAATTACCTACCACCTCCACTCTGCCTGTCATCCTCAGGCTTCTGGGAAGGTGGAGAAAATGAATCACATCCTCAAGTAAGTCCTTACTAAACCATGCTTAGAGACTTGAGAGGATTGGATGAAGGGTCTCCCATTGGGGCTTCTTAGAGTCTGCATTGCACCTCAGGAGAATATTAAACTGAGTCCCTCTGTTTGCATTTTTGTTTTTCTTCCCGGGTTATTTTTACCTTCTGAATCCAATCCTTCCTGTGCAACAAGAGAACTGTTTGGTTCTGCACACATATATTGTATCTAGGATATACTGTGACATATTTAACATGTATAGGACTGCTTGCCATCTGGGGGAAGGGATGGAGAGAGGGAGGGAAAAAGTCGGAACAGAAGTGAGTGCAAGGGATAATGTTGTAAAAAAAATTACCCAGGCATGGGTTCTGTCAATAAAAAGTTATTAAAAAAAAAAAAAAAAAGCTGAGTCCTTTTGAACTTCCATTTGGGAGGTCTTTCCTAACTGCAATGTTCTCTTCTCTAAAACATGATCGTTCTCTGGGAGCTTCTTTGGGAGCTTCTGGAGGCAGTTTTAGGTTTAGTTCAAAGTAATAATCACCTCAAATGAAGCCAGGAGTTAAAATCCAAATCCTTTATTGTCTCCTTCAAAATAGCCCCGTTAGCTTTCTTAGAGGCCTATCTCTCTCCTTGATTCCAAGAGCTCTTGCTACTAGTCCTTTGCCTCTGCCTCTGCCAGCTTCAGCCTCTCCTCTTCTGAATCCAAAGCCTCCAGCCCGCACAAAGGTAATTATATATGGAATGAATTGACTCTTCCTCCCAGAGTGGGATTGTGGATTCTCTGTGACTTGTGAATCTCCTCCACTGAACTTGTGAATCTCATACTGAATCCTGACTTGTGAATCTCCTGGAGTGCCTATCATTCCAGTGACTTAGCACTAACATAACATCTCCTGCTTTCTTTTGATTTTGAACATAGGTGGTCATGACCTCCCTGACTTCTCAAGGAGGTGAGAATGTCAAAAAAAAAAAAAAAGGTGATCATGCCTTTCTTGACTGCTCAAAAAAGAAGTGAAAACACCTTTAAAAAAAGGTGATCACGCCCTCCCTGACTGCTCAGGAAGGGAGTTGAAAACACCAAAGGAAATAGGAAATCAAATCAGATTAGCAGGTTTCTGAAAGGGCTCATTTGAAATAGTATACATAAATCCATCAATATGGGAGGTACTATACATAATTACATAAATTGCAAAAGCACATAGCAATAGAACACAGACTAGAAGTAATGTAACAAATAACATGAATCAATATGAGAATTTATATATGTCCATAAGTCCTAGTAATAGTCCAAAAGGAATCCATTGTCCATTAGTTCATGTTCAGGAATCCAATAATTCCTGCAAATTTTGAAGTCCTGCAATAGTCTCATCAACAATTTTTCATCTCAAGGAATCCAATGATTCCCCCTGGTTTTCAAGTCATAAAACAGTCTCATTATCAGCCATGCTTTTTCAGTGTCAGATGTTTCTTAGATCTTCTCCTTTGTTTTTGAAGTTTTTCTCCTTTTCTGTCTCTCTCCAGGTGCTCATTGCCACCCATCTGTTTCCTTCTCCATCTGTAGGAACTCAAGCAAACCCTCTCTCCCAGGTAGTTAACCTATCTAATTCCCTTCTATTTACCACTTTCTAGGTCTCTCCTCATCACCTGGCAATTGCATTGGAGCTGTTTGCACTGGACACTACCCTGTTGGTTTGAAAAGTCTATATTCTCCCCAGTTGTAATCCCTTTTTGCTATCTGATTGCTTTTTTAGCTGGTTGATCACATCAGAGGCCTGATCGTCTAAAGACTCTCTGGGTATAAACTCAGATGTCATCATGCCCCACCTATCTTTTGTATCATATCTTAGAGCTGGTCCCCACCTCTCATTTTCCTGGCTCAATCTGCATTCTGAGACCAGTGGAAACCTCTGTTGCATTTTGGACATGGGGTTTTGGGTTTTCTCTCACCCTGTCCTCTCACTCTATCTCTGTATCTACACTGAACTCTAAGATGTCCTATTTTTCCACACTGAAAACATCGGCAAGTTTCTCTTGAAGTCCCTTGCCAAGAGGGACCCTGTCTTCCCATGTTCATCACAATCTGGATATAATAAGCATTTGTACCCACTGTGGCACAGTGTCTTATTATCTCCTCTAAAGTAGCATCTTTGTGTAGTCCCCATATAATTCTTTTGCAAACCTCATTAGCATTTTCCTTAGCCAAATGTCTGGTCATTATTTCTATAGCTGCATTTTCTCCAATGCTTCTTGTGACAGCTGTTTGCAAATGTCCCACATAATATGCAAAGGGTTTATTGGGACCTTGCTTTATTTTTGTGAAGGCTTCCCCTTGATCTTTTTGTCCAGGGAGGGAACCCCAAGCTTTTATAGCTGCAGTTGCGATCTGCTCATAAGCTGTTGTGGGGTAATTAATCTGTTCTGAATTCTCTCCATACTGACCTTCACCTGCTAGTTTGTCAAAAGTGATTTGTACATTTTGTACATTGTACATTGTACTCTTGTTTGCCTATTTTGTTGGGCTTGAATCCTACATAATTCATGATACTATGAAAGCCACAACAAGTTTTGTCCAGGTTCTAAACATGTCCTTGCTATGAATTTCCAATCACTGGGGGTTAAGATTTCATAAGCCAAACTATCTAGTAACATCTTAACATAAGATGTTGTAGCCCCATAAAGAATGCAACCTTTTTCAAATCCTTAATTTTTTTCCAAATCAAAAGGAGTGTATCTTCTTTTTTTTTTTTGACCTAAAGAGTCAATCTCTTCAATCACAGGGTATGCATTTATAAAATCAGATACAGCCTGTTCTTCATTTTTTGCCTTAACTAATGCCTTTTCTAATCTTGTCACAGACTGCTTCATAGATGGTGCTGAATGTGTTTCTGCCTCTCCCCCTCCTCTTTCTCCCTTCACCCATGAAGGGTTAATTGAGGGAAGTAGGTCAGAGGATTGGGAATGATCTGATTTCTCCTGCTGTGAATTCTTATCTGATTCTTCATCCTTTTCACTTAGTTTAGTTGGCACCTCCCCCTGCTGCTCTTTTTTCTTTTTCCTTATTCTAACACTTCTATAATTTCCTAAAGCCAGTTGTATTAAATTATATGTATGAAATGTGTCTTTGGAAATTGAGTCAGGTCCATTTTTATTGTAGAATTGACAAAGTTGCTCTCCTACTAATTTCCACTCCTCTAGATCCAATTCTTTTTCCATAGAGAACCAAGGAGATGTACTGTACAGTTTCTAAAAGTTCAGTGATCTGCTCCCAAATTATAATCAAACCTTGGCTTTTCATAATCCTGACAATGCTTTCTACACATTTTCCTTGAAGAGAAACAGAAGGCTGTTTTCTAAACATCTTTCCCATTTCAGCTGAAATTCTACTTTAGCTAAAGTTTCCTTATTGTACTCACCCTAATTTCTGGGTCAGAGAGACTTTTCCACTGAAATCAGGATCATGTCTGTCCCACGTTTGGGCCCCAAAATGCAATGTTTTCTTCTCTAAAATATGTTCGTTTTCTGAGAGCAGGTTTCTTGGGGGGCTTCTGGAGGCAGCCTTAGGTTCAGTTCAAAGTAATAATCATTTCAAATATTGTCTCCTTCAAAATAGCCCAGTTAGCTTTCTTAGAGGCCTATCTCTCTCCTTAGTTCTAAGAGCTATTGCCACTAGTCCTTTGCCTCTACCTCTGCCAGCTTCAGCCTCTCCTCTTCTGAATCTAAAGCCTCCAGTCTGCACAAAGGTGATATATATGGAATGAATTGACTCCTCCTCCCAGAGTAGGATTGTGGGTTCTCTGTGACTTGTGAATCTCCTCCACTAAATCCTGACTTGTGAATCTCCTTTAGTCTCTAGCTGACTTGTAGTCTTCTAACTTGTGAATCTCCTCGACTTGTGAATCTCCCAACTGAATCCTGACTTGTGAATCTCCCAGAATGCCTATCAATTCCAGTGACTTAGCACCTTGTAAGAATCATAACACCTAATCACTGACATTCTTGTAGATCCAGAATAGCATCTGGTCACTCCGTTGGCCACACAACTTGGGGCAGTCCAGAAGGCCCTTTCTGAATATGCAAACGAGCATCTCCCTAAACCTACAGATGCTCATACTCAGATTGCCTCCCTTATAAATCCAGGGGATGTGGTGTACTTGAAATCTTGGAAGCCTCAAAGTGTTGACCCTCTAGATGTAAAATGGAAAGGACCATATAAGGTCATTCTGACTATTCCAATGTAAGTCAAACTAGAAGGATTCCCCAGCTGGATTCATATTTCTTGGATTAAAAATGCTGTTTCTGTTACTTCTCTTTCAGATATTTCAGAATACTCCTGTGAACCCATAGAGAACCTGAAGTTTCTCTTCCAAAGAACCCTGAAAAAACTCTGGAGAAAGAAGGGTGAAATTGTCTGTCTTTCTCTCACTACAATCTCCTTCCTTCCTTCCTCACCATGAGAACTTTACTCCTAATACTCTCTCCAGCTTTGTTGGTGTTACTCTGTGAGCCCTCACCAGTGGGGAGATAACTTCCTAGTCAGACTAGGGAACTCTGTGGGTAATGGGGGCATGGTTTTAGATAACCAAATGGCCTTGGATTATCTCCTTCCCTCAAGTGGAGGTGTCTGTCCCTAGTCAATACATCCAGTCTTCCTCTGTGTGGGGTTCCTGGTTATTAAGGTCTCTACTAACCCCTATACCAACTCCATTTCTAATTATTATTTTTTTACTCATATTTGGCCCCTGCATTTTTAATCTTCTCGTGAGATTTGTTTCCTTCAGGCTTCAAGCTACGACTTTTCAACTGCCCCTTCAGCTTGGAAACCATGGGATAACTGACTGGGACGCACATCCCTTAGATGCTGCTGTTGTCTTCAGATCTCACACTTTCCCTCCTGGCCTGAACTCCCAGTGAAGGTAGGGACAGCTCTATGACCCTTGTCAACTTGAAGCAGCTACTGAAGATGAGACTTTTGTCTGTTACCCCAAATGAATTTGGGGGGACTGCTTGAGGGGGAATGATGTAAACTGAGATCTTTTTGGGAAAAATGACATAAACTATCCCCACAAAGTGGACTCTCAAACGCTGGGAAAAGCACACCTTTCCCAGACAACACTCTTAAGTTAAGTGGTCTCATTCAAACTGGAGATCTCTGCCTAAGGCATAGTCAATAGTCCTCTATTGAATGGCTCAAATTGCTTCTCAGCTCCCAGGCCAAGATTTACCCAATATAATCAAGGGTCTGTTAACCCACCTTTGCCAAATTCCTAATTAGGAGTTTTGCCTGCTAAGAAAGCTTTCTTTTTAGTGCAATAAATTCCCAAGCAGATTTAGGGGTTTGTGAATTCTACCAACCAGAGAGGATCTCATACCCCAATTCTCACACCTCATCACAATGAATTTGCAAATAAAGCAAAAGCTAAAGAGCACCTGAACGGGAAGTTGGAAGCCACTTCTACCCAGAAAACTTTAGTGTTTGTCCCCTCTATTCTAAAAAAATCTCAGGCACTAGAAGGTCATAGGCAATAAGTCTTGCTCCAGATGGGTCAGAGATAAGATATGGGGAGGATATGGATAGAGTTGGAGAATTTAAAAGGAAGTATTCATTTTGAACAGCTCAGAGATCTTAAGTTTCAGTCTCCAAACATGTTTAAATGTCTCTTTCTTCCAATTATCCATTCATACCATTACTCCCTACATTCTTTTCTCCTTCTCTCTCAAATGTTTTCTCCAGATGGAAAAGGAGATCCTGTCTGTTTTGGGAACAACCACCAGGGGGTGCCCATATGCAGGAACCAGTACTCACAGAATGGGGACCAAGAAATTATCAGAAGAAAAAGATGGGGAATGTGGCCCCAGGGAGATGCTGACCCCTATCTCTGGGAATGATGAAGAGACCAGTGATGCCATAGAAGGAACTAAATTGGCTTGTATGCAGACCAAACTTCTCATCTACACCCACTCATAACTATTCAAACAAAGGAAAACTGTCACTCCCCACCCCAGCCCCAGGGCACAAAGGCAAATGGATCCTAAAACCACCCAAAAGCTATGGGGAAAGAAGCTACCAGTCAGAGATTCTGAGTTAGCTTTTGCTTCTGGCAACTATGGTACAAAGAAAATGTTAAGAGATTTGTTGTCTAGAGATCAGGGTTTTAGCATTTTTTTTTAAACTAGCTTCGGATGAAAAATGTTTTTGTTTTTTTTTTTTACATTTTATTTTATTTATTTAATAGCCTTTTATTTACAGGATATATGCATGGGTAACTTTACAGCATTAACAATTGCCAAACCTCTTGTTCCAATTTTTCACCTCTTACCCCCCCCCCCCTCCCTAGATGGCAGGATGACCAGTAGATGTTAAATATATTAAAATATAAATTAGATACACAATAAGTATACATGACCAAAACGTTATTTTGCTGTACAAAAAGAATCAGACTCTGAAATATTGTACAATTAGCTTGTGAAGGAAATCAAAAATGCAGGTGGGCATAAATATAGGGATTGGGAATTCAATGTAATGGTTTTTAGTCATCTCCCAGAGTTCTTTTTCTGGGCATAGCTAGTTCAGTTCATTACTGCTCCATTAGAAATGATTTGGTTGATCTCGTTGCTGAGGATGGCCTGGTCCATCAGAACTGGTCATCATATAGTATTGTTGTTGAAGTACATAATGATCTCCTGGTCCTGCTCATTTCACTCAGCATCAGTTCATGTAAGTCTCTCCAGGCCTTTCTGAAATTATCCTGTTGGTCATTTCTTACACAACAGTAATATTCCATAATATTCATATACCATAATTTATTCAGCCATTCTCCAACTGATGGACATCCATTCAGTTTCCAGTTTTTAGCCACTACAAAAAGGGCTGCCACAAACATTCGTGCACATACAAGTCCCTTTCCCTTCTTTATAATCTCTTTGGGATTTAACCCCAGTAGTAACACTGCTGGATCAAAGGATATGCACAGTTTGATAACTTTTTGAGCATAGTTCCAAACTACTCTCCAAAATGGTTGGATTCGTTCACAACTCCACCAACAATGCATCAATGTCCCAGTTTTCCCGCATCCCCTCCAACAATCCGGATGAAAAATGTTATAAAGGATGAAGCAAAGGACATTATACAGACTTGTGAATAAAGAAAGCTAAGAATTAAATTTGAGGAGAAATTTAAGGAGAAATTAATTTGTTTTTAACTGAATAATAATTTCAGGTCCAGATTGTATTTCTGATTTCTTCAAGAAAAAGTTGAAAGAGAATGATCAAAATTAAGGAATATTAAAGAGGACTAAGAATTTAAAGTTAGAACTCAAAAAGAAGGATTAAGGATTCAAAAAGAAGGAAAAAGTAAATGTAATTAGAAAGACAAGAAAGAAAGGATAAGGGAAATGAATGAGTAGGTAATGCAAACTGGTATGATGGGGTGAAGAATGGGGAAATTTGGTTAATCAATTAGAATTTTATATAAGAGCAAAGAAAGAGAATAGCATTATGTATTATGAAGATATGTTCAAAAGCTCCAGGCAAATAGGTCTCCTCCAGTACTCAGACATCCTGGTGCTTCAGCACAGCCCAGGCAAATAGACAGATGCCAACCCTATTGGTGTCTAAGCAATCAGAGATAAGGAGGGAAGCTATGTCTTGCTAAAAGGTAAGATAGACAATGAAGTAATATCAATAAAAAACATATATACACAAAGTAGTAAAACATCCAAATTCTTTACTACTTTTTTTGAGCATCCAAATTCTTTTTTTTTTTTTTTTTTTTTTTAATAGCCTTTTATTTACAGGATATATACATGGGTAACTTTACAGCATTAACAATTGCCAAACCTCTTGTTCCAATTTTTCACCCCCCCCACCCCCTCCCCTAAATGGCAGGATGACCAGTAGATGTTAAATATATTAAAATATAACTTAGATACACAATAAGTATACATGACCAAAACATTATTTTGCTGTACAAAAAGAATCAGACTCTGAATTATTGTACAATTAGCTTGTGAAGGAAATCAAAGATGCAGGTGGGCATAAATATAGGGATTGGGAATTCAATGTAATGGTTTTTAGTCATCACCCAGAGTTCTTTTTCTGGGTATAGCTAGTTCAGTTCATTACTGCTCCATTAGAAATGATTTGGTTGATCTCGTTGCTGAGGATGGCCTGATCCATAAGAACTGGTCATCATCTAGTATTGTTGTTGAAGTATATAATGATCTCCTGGTCCTGCTCATTTCACTCAGCATCAGTTCGTGTAAGTCTCTCCAGGCCTTTCTGAAATCATCCTGTTGGTCATTTCTTACACAACAGTAATATTCCATAATTTTCATATACCACAATTTATTCAGCCATTCTCCAACTGATGGACATCCATTCAGTTTCCAGTTTCTAGCCACTACAAAAGGGCTGCCACAAACATTCGTGCACATACAGGTCCCTTTCCCTTCTTTATAATCTCTTTAGGATATAATCCCAGTAGTAACGCTGCTGGATCAAAGGGTAGAGCATCCAAATTCTTAAAGGAAAAGTCAAGTGAGTTACTGGTTTATGACTTTGGTTTATAAACAGAGCATTGTGAAATGTAAAATAGATCTTTTTGATTATATTAAATTAAAAAAGTTTTGCACAAACAAAACTAAGGTAACCAAGATTAAAAGGAAAGCAAAAAATTGGGAAATAATCTTTGGAGCAAACTTTTTTTAGCATGGTACTTAACAGTTCTCTAGTTCACATATATATAAGGAGGAGTCCACTAAAGGACAAGCCCACAAAAGGACAGCCCACTTTCGGAGGAGGAGACAGATTCATTCCAACTTTCACCTTTATGTTGGCTGGGAGACATTCAGAGGGAGCTAGAGGCTGAAGCTGGCAGAGGCAAAGGACTAGAGGCAAGAGCCAGAAGGCCTCCAGAAAATTAGCCGAGCCCCAAGTGAAGGAAATAAGACTTTGATGGAAAAAATAAAGGATTTGGACTTTAACTCCTGGCTGCTTTTGGGGTGATCACTCTGAACTGAAAGGAAGGCTGCCTCCAGAAACCCCCCAAGAAACCTGCTTCCAGAGAACAATATATATTAGAGAAGAACATTACGTTTTTGTAATCAGTTCAAAGATACCACTTCATACCTGTCTGATTGGCTAATATGACAAAAAATGGAAAATGCTAAGTGTTGGGGAGGATGTGGGAAAATTGGGACACATTAATGCACCATTGCTAACATTGTCAACTGATCCAGACATTTTGGAGAACAATTTGAAACTATGCCCAAAGGGCAACCAAACTGTGCATACCCTTTTACCACTATTGGTCTGTATCCCAAAGAGATCATAAAAAGGGGGAAAGACCTACATGTGCAAAAATATTAATAACAGCCCTTTTGTAATGACAAAATATTGGAAATTGAGGGGACCACCCATCAATTAGGAAATGACTGAAGAAGCTGTGGTATATGAATGTAATTGAATACTAATGTGCAATAAAAAATGAATAGGCAGATTTTAGAAAAACCTGGAAGGACTTGTATGAACTTGATGAGGTTTAGGTTTTGTGGTTCCCTTTAGTAGGGAACCAGATGATTAGGTCTAGATTTAGGGAACCAAAATGAGATTAGGGTTTCTGGTGGTCAGGGAGTTAAATGATAAAGTCTAGTGACAGGTTTGGGTTCAGGGAACTAAATGGAGAAGTTTGGCTCCCTTGTACCCCCTTGGGATTTGGTGCAAGGGTAGGGAGTTTTGGGGGAACTCCTTTCTGGCAGCATAGAGATTCTCTGTAAAGGAATCTACAGACCCGAAAACCTAGATTGATAAAACAGGTTTATTATGGGATTGGAAGTAAGGTTAGAAATCCTGACAGAGAGGCATGAAGTCTGATTAGGGAAATAGGTGAGGGTAAAGAGAAGGTGGCTCTGGAAAAAATGTTCCAGTGGACAGAGGCTCCTTGGCATAGCATAGCATTGCATAGCATGTTTAGAACCTCTGCAAAGAGAGGGTTTTAGATTGGCTCTTTTATAATAGGAGTTTTAGCTACAAACTGAAGGGAGCTCCTAGGTGGAGTTCTACAAGCTGGGTTTCAGTTTGGGCTGGAATTTGAATATAATTCAATGAGTTTCAGGACTGAACTGACCCCACCTAGATAACAGAATGAAACTGTCTTGTTTTCCCTTGGGTGGGGTCCCTCACTGAGGCTGAGTTGAAGGAGATTTTCTCCTTCAAGGATTTTTAGAGTTTCAGGGTCCCTTCTTCAAACTGATGCAAAGTAAAATGAGCAGAACCAGGAAAAAAATTGTACACAGTATCCACATTCAGATAAAGAATGGATGGCCTCTGACTGCAGATTGGAACATACTTTTTTCATTTATTTTATTCTTTTTTTTTCCTTTTGATCAGTTTCTTTTTTCACAATTGTGATTAATATGGAAATGTGTTTTACATGATAGCACATACTTAAGCTGTATCATTGTCTACCAATTTAGAAAAAAGAAAGGGATAGAATGAAAGAGGGAGAAAAAAATTTACAACTCAAAATCTTGTAAAAAATGAACGCTAACAGCAAGATTATACAATAATCAATTCTGATGGCCATGACTGTTATCAACAGTGAAGTGATTCAAGCCAGTTCTAATGATCTTGTGAGGAGAGAGCCATCTGTATCCAAAGAGAGGTCTGTGAGAATTGAGTGTGGATCCCAACATTGTATTTTTACTTTTTTGTTGTTTGCTTGCATTTTGTTTTTTCTCATTTTTTTTCCTTTTTGATCTGATTTTTCTTGTGCAGCATAATTGTGGAAATATGTATAGAAGAATTGCATATGTTTACCATATATTGAATTACTTGCTGTCTAGGGGAGGGAGTGGGGAGAAGGGAGGGAGAAAAAGATTTGGAACACAAATTTTTGCAAGGGTAAATATTGAAAACTATCTTATGTATATGTTTTGAAAAAAACTTTATTTTTTATTTTTTTTAATTTAATAGCCTTTTATTTACAGGTTATATGCATGGATAACTTTACAGCGTTAACAATTGCCAAACCTCTTGTTCCAATTTTTCACCTCTTACCCCCCATCCCCTCCCCTAAATGGCAGGATGACCAATAGATGTTAAATACATTAGAATATAAATTAGATACACAATAAGTATACATGACCAAAACATTATTTTGCTGTATAAAAAGAATCAGACTCTGAAATATTGTACAATTAGCTTGTGAAGGAAATCAAAAATGCAGGTGGGCATAAATATAGGGATTGGGAATTCAATGTAATGGTTGAAAAAAAACTTTAAAAAGAAAAATGAAGGCTTAAAATTGTCTTCATGTAATTGGAGGAAAAAATAAAATAATATGTATATATGTGTATATATATATATATATATATATATATATATTTTTTTTTTTTTTTTAAAGAAGATATGCTCAAGCCTCAGCAGATCAACTAAATCAGGTTGAAAGCAACTGACTGACCTCAAACCTACTGGTAAGTTAGGGGGGATGTCTACCACAAGCATGTAAAGCATTCTCCTGGTAGAATGAGTGGATGAAAATCATCTGTTCCAACTATGAAAGCAGTTCAAGCAGGTACCATGAAATGCTTAGAACTTGGTCAGACATTGAACCACTGAAGCCCAGGAGTCACCAGTCATCATCTTGATTTTTGTCTTGTCACTGGACTTCAATGACTTTGGAAGAGAGAGTGAGGCTGATATCTTTGATGACTTTGTGCAATTCTGCTTCACTTAAATCCAAATCAGGGGTAAATCAGGACATCACCTGTGATGTCATTTAAACTCTTCAAAAACCAAGGATGGACAACAATAACAACAATATATTCTTGTGAGGAAATACAGAAACCTGAAGAGAAAACCATGGTAAAGAATATTGGGATTGAGATCAATAAAAGAAGAACAAAGCAATTTTTGTCATCAAAATATACTATAGACCACTGGGACAGAAAGAAGAAATGAGTTCAGGAAACAGATTAAAAGTTTGTTCCAAAGGCAGGCTATATGAACACTAAACTTCAATTATCCAAACATATTTTTGGATTTCTCTGTTTCTCTTGTCTCTGTTATTGTCTCTGTCTCTGTCTCTGTCTCTCTCTGCGCTTATCTCTCTCTCCATCTCTGTATCTGTTTCTTTCTGTCTCTGTCATTATCTCTGTCTCTCTTTGTTTCTCTGTGTATCTCTGTTTTTCTGTTTCTCTCTGGGTCTCTCTCTCTCTGTCTGTCTCTTTCTGTCTCTCTCTCTCTCTCTCTTCTTTCTTTCTCTCTCTCTCTCTCTCTCTCTCTCTCTCTCTCTCTTCTTCTCTCTCTCCTATTTGTGTCTATCTCTATGTATATCTTTATCTCTGTGTCTCTGTCTCTTCTCCCTCTCCTACCTTAGTCCCATCCAAAAAATAGCAGGTAATAATTGCTTTACTTGATTTGGCAAAATGTTGAGAAAACAAAAGGAAATTGAATTCTAGATTTGATTTGGACTAAGGGGGTGAGGGGAAAATGGCTGTCCATTAAGATGATTAGGAAAATTATCAGGAAAGCAATTCACTCCCTTTATTTTGTGATAGAGAAGAAGAAAACTGAGCATAGTCTGATGTTGGAATCTTTACTAAAGTGTTAAGACATTTCTTTACAAAGTGTTAAAGACATTGGAGTTAATTTAATCTTAGAGTTATTTTGGACCAGAACTTGAAACAAGGTACTAAGTGGAACTGATAGAACAATGCTTGTGTTCACACTTTTAGAGAGCTCATAAGTATCTAAGTACTCAATGGAGTTCACAGGAGAATTCAGGGCTGGCTTAGTCTGAATTCACACCTCCCTGGAAATTCTTAGGACCAGAGAGCACTCTGGGAGATAACCCATAATCCCTGCTTCGAGAAGGAGGAGTTAACCTTTGGGAGATGATATATATGGAGGAAGCTCTTGGAGCTAGGAAGAATTTCTCCTGAACATCAACAGGGCTCTGAGACAGAACACTCTGGAAGAAAAGACTACTCACCTCAGTTGGAGATTGAGAAGCCACTAGTCGGAGCTGACTGGAGGCTGAAGAAAGCAGAGGCAGAAGCCAAGAATCAAAGGTGCAAGATCTCTTGGAGCCAGGCAGAGAGATAGGCCTCAACTAACCAGGCTATTTTGGAAGGAGAAATAAACGTTTGCATTTTTACCAGCTCTACGATTTTGGAGTAATTATTTATTTCAACTGAGACTAAGGCTGCCTCCAAGAAAAACCTTCACAGTCTGACATGCATCCTGATTTTGGGAAAGCAGATCTTAAAATATACAGAGGGAAGATAAGATGGATTTCATGGTCTAAAATTCTATAGATAAAGTCAGCCCAGGTGGAATAGTTGGGAATCTTTGAAGCATAAAACTTAGGGGGGGAGGGGAGGAAGGAAACAACTCCTGATAAGGAGAAAAAAAATGTGAGTTGTGTGAAGGGATGGGTGTAGACACACAGGGAACTCATCAATCAAAAGGTTTTTTGGTTTTTTTAAGATTAGTAGAGAAGATGGAATAATGGAAGGTTAACAGAAAATAAAAATAAAAGTGTGGCATCATCCTGTAAAAATCACTAAGAATTAATTGAGCCTGACATGCACATCTAAGAGAAAAAAAGCATGTTCGAATTGTCAGTTATATTGAAGAAAAGTAGAAAATCAAATCAGGGAGAGGACCACTACTTGGGTTGGAGAAAAAGATCATTAATTGACAATAGAAAAAGCAAGACTGTTAGATTTATCTTGCTTCTGTTTCTCTGCAAAGGACAATGACCTTTGTACTGGAAGTGATAGCACAAAAATGGGTGGCAGAGAAGTGATATCAGGTAAAGAAATTATAAGAAAGCATCAAGTTGTGGCTTGGTAAATTCAAGTTACTTGGCCCAGATTAAGTATATCTTGAAAGAAAAAATGATTGTTTTTTATATACCAAGCACTATGCTAAACCCTAGAAATACAAAGAGAAAAGCAGCACATATCTGCTCTCAAGGACTTCTAATTAGAAAAGACCTCATATCTAGGAGGTTTTAGATATCACATATAGATAGAAAGGCCCACTGGTCATTAGAGTATAGTGGCATAGTAGTCTACAAAACACAGACGTCCACAGAATACAGTGCTCCACTATCTTATCAGATAGCAGATTGTAGTTGGTGAGTTTTTGCTCATCCAAGCTGTTGGGGGAAAGGATTAGTGGTCCCAAAGACTGGGGTAGAGTTGGGCTTTGGGTTATTTCTGGTAAGAATAGGGATTGGGAGTTGGAGTAAACATCCAGTCAGGAGGTAGTATGCAGAACCTGATAAACTAAACAATGAAAACTGTGGTAAAAGTGGGGGAGGGCTTCCCAAAGACTATTCAGAACATATTCATTAAAAATGAAAATGTCACAAACAAATGAAGAAAAGCAAAATGTTTAAAAACATCCCATGGACCAAATGCAATGAAAAAAGAAAACTACATTCAATAAAGGGGGGCTGAAAAAATGATTAAAAATTAATTGGAGACTAAATAACTTAATTCTAAAGAATGGGTGAATCAAAGAACAAATCATGGAAACCATATATAATTTTATCCAATTTAATGGTAACAACTAACAATATGTCAAAATTTGGGGGAAATATTTAAAGCAATATTTTGGAGAAATATTATATCCCTAAGCATTTCAATCAAAAATGAAAGAAAGAAAGGGCAGATAAATAAATTGAGGATTCAATTACTGTTCTGTAAGAAATGACCAACAGGATGATTTCAGAAAAGCCTGGAGAGACTTACACGAACTGATGCTGAGTGAAATGAGCAGGACCAGGAGATCATTATATACTTCAACAACAATACTATATGATGACCAGTTCTGATGGACCTGGCCATCCTCAGCAACGAGATCAACCAAATCATTTCTAATGGAGCAGTAATGAACTGAACCAGCTACGCCCAGAGAAAGAACTCTGGGAGATGACTAAAAACCATTACATTGAATTCCCAATCCCTATATTTATGCTCACCTGTATTTTGGATTTCCTTCACAAGCTAATTGTACAATATTTCAGAGTCTGATTCTTTTTGTACAGCAAAATAACGTTTTGGTCATGTATACTTATTGTGTATCTAATTTATATTTTAATATATTTAACATCTACTGGTCATCCTGCCATCTGGGGGAGGGGGTGGGGGGTTAGAGGTGAAAAATTGGAACAAGAGGTTTGGCAATTGTTAATGCTGTAAACTTACCCATGCATATAACCTGTAAATAAAAGGCTATTAAATAAAAATTTTTTAAAAAAAGGAAAAAAAAAAAAAGACCAAAGTCTTTTAAATAAATAAATAAATAAATAAATTGAGGATTCAACTAACAAAATTAGAAAATCTAAAAATTTTTAAACCCTGATTAAATGCTAAAATAGAAATTCTGAAAAACCAGAGACTGATAAAAAAAAAATTTAAGTGCTATTGAATTGATAAAAAAGAGATGTTTAAAAACAACAAAATAGCCAAGATATTAACTAATTTGATTTTTTTTTAAGATAAAGGAAGACCAAATTACTAGTATCAAAAATACAAAAGGAAAATTTACAATAAATGAAGTAATAAACGAAATTATTAGAAAACATTTTGCCCAATTATCTGCCAATAATTGACAACCCAAATAAAATGGATGAATATTTATAAAAGTATAAAATGTTCAGATAAACTGAACAAGAAATAGAGAACTTAAATAATACAATCTAAAAAAAGAAACTGAAGAAGTCCTAAGTGAGTTTTCTCTAAAAGACAAAACCAAGAACCAGATGAATTTGCAAACAAATTTCATCAAAAATTCAAAGAAGATGTAATCTCAATATTATGTAATTTCAATATTATATAAAATTGTTTGGAAAATAGCAAAAGAAGGTATCCTATCAAATTCCTTCTATTATACAAATATAATCTTGATGCCTAAACCAAAGAGGATCAAAATTGTAAAAGAAAACTACTAATGGATAGTGATACATATGAATAAAATAAAATTAGCAAGGAGGCCCAAAATGTCACAGAAATTATCCATTATGATCAGATTGGATTTGTATCAGGAACACAAGGTTGGTTCAAATTAGGGAAATTATCAATGTGATATTTAACAGATACAACAAAAATAAAATTATTTCAATAGATGCAGAAGAGGTCTTTGACAAGATATAACATTCCTTTTTTAAATGATAGAAAACAGAGTTGTTAAAAATATACTTTTTCTTAAATAAGAAGCATATATCCAAAGCCATGAGCCAGCATAATTATATAATGAAGATAACCTAGAAGATTTTTTCAATAAAATCAGGATTAAAACAAAGATGGCCATTATCTTCACTGCTTCTTTTTAAATGTAGTATTCAAAATGTTAGCTATAACAATTAGAAAAAATTGTTGAGGGAATAAGCACAGACAGAGAAGAAACAATTTTTTAATAGATTATTTGCTAATTTACTTAAAAAACCCTAGAAAGCCAACTAAAAATTTCATTGAAATAATTTCAACAATTGTAGAATGTAAAATAAATCCACATAAATTATCAATATTTCTGTATATTAGCAACAAAACCTGAGAAGAAAGGATAAAAAAGAAATTCCATTAAAAATGACCACCAAATGTATAAAATCCTTGGGAAGCTACTTATCGAGATATACAAAGAAATTAAATATATTCAACTGCAAAACACTCTTTACACAAATGAAAAGAAATTTAAATAACTTGGGAAACATTAATTACTCATGGATAGACTGAATCAATATAATAGAAATGTCACTACCTAAATTGATTTTCTTATTCAGTCAAACCAATCAAAGTACTAAAGATTTATTTTGTAGATCCAGGTAAAAAACCTAAACAAACTTCATTTATAGGAGCAAAAAGTTAGGAATCTCAAGGGGAATAATGACAAAAATGAAAAGAAAGGCGGCCTAAGTGTATCAGATCTCAAGATATACTACAACTCAGTAATTAAAATGATTAATGGTGAAATCAATCAATGGAGCAGAATAGTTATATGATATACAAAAGCAAATGAACACAGTAGTCTCATGTTTGATAAATTCAAAGACTGCAGTTACTGAGGTAAAAATCCACTATTTAACAAAAAACTGCTAGAAAAATCAGAAAGTAATCTGGCAAAAACTCGAGTAATCAATCTCTCATGCCTTTTACCAAAATAAGCTTCAAATGGATACATGATTTAGTTACAAGGGAAGACATTAAAAACAAGTTAGTAGATGAAAGAAAAAATTATCTTTCAGATCTATAGAAAATGGAAGAGCTCATGATTAAACAAAGGCTATAAATCACAAAAGATAAAATGGGCAACTTCAATTACATAAAATTTAAAACAATATTTTGCACAAATAAAACCAACTAAAATTAGAAGAGAACAAACTACTGGAGAAAAAGAAGGAAAATATTTGTAGCAAGTTTCTTTGATGAGTTTCATTTAAAAACATATAAGAAATAGGTTCAAATTTATAATAATGAGTCATTCCCCAATTAACAAATGATCAAAGAATAAGAACAACTTTTTCAGATGATGATATCCAAGTTATCAATAGCCATATGAAAAACAATTCCACAATCACTAATTAGAGAAAGGAAAATTAAGACAACTCTTGAGATTCTACCTTACTGGCAAAACTACCAAAAAAAAAAAGGAAAATGATATGATCTACTAGCATATGTAAAAAAAAAATGTAAATTTACCTATGTAAAAAAATATTTATAACTACTCTTTTTATGATGAAAAAGAACAAAAAAGTAAAGGTATGCTCACCAACCAAATAATGGCTGAACAAATTGTAGCATATGATTATAATAGAATATTATTGTGCTAGAAGAAAATACAAAAGGATGGGGTTAGAAAAAACTAGAAAGAATTGTATGAACTAATAATATAGAGTGAAGTGAGCAGAACTAAGAGAAATTAGAAATACTTGTAAATCTGATAAATGCAATAACTACTCAGGGTTTCAAAAGATCCATTATGAAACATGTTGCCTATGTCCTAACAGAAAAGTGGTTGACTGAGAATGTAAATGGAGATATATTTTTGGTTGTGGTTAATACTAATTGTTTTACTTGACTGTGTATATTTGTTACAAAAGGGTTAATTTTCCTTTTCTTTTTCAAGTGGAGGAGTGTAAAGTTCTGGCTAGCTTTCTGGAGATCTTTCAAACTGGGCCTTGGTCTCAGCAGAATAATCACCACAAGAATAGTCAAGAATAAAGTCCAAAGTCTTTATTGTCTCCTTCAGTCTCCCACTCTGTGCCAGCAGTCTCAGTCAGTCAGTTAGTTAGTCTACAGTCTCTCATCTCTTCCAGTCAGCCAGTCAATCAGTCAGCAGTCTGCACATTTCAGTCTCTGACTTCGGTCTGACTCTGACCTCTTAAATACTCTATTACAATTACATCAATTCATCATACTGAGTATAAACCAATTATTATATCACTAGGGAACCATTATCTCATCAATTCCACTGAGTTAATATCTTGTTGTAAGATTACATCAATCATACTGAGTCTTAAGTATACCTTTTCAGAGTTCCTGCCCTCTATAGAGAAGAGAATATAGGAGGAAGAGAAAGGAGAAAAACAGGACTAGAAAAAAAGAGAAAAGATTTAATTAAAAAATTAAATTTTAAAATAAATAAAAGGATATCTATAACTGAAGAAAAAAATCAAATGTGATCTTGAACCAGATTAATTTTTATGCAATTAACATTGCCTTGCTTTCTCTGATAAATTTATTTTTTTAAAAGAAACTATCCCCAAGACTTAATTTATCAAAGAGGCCAGTGAAAATTTTTCAAGCTGATATTATGATTTCCCATACATCTGTGGTCTTAGAGGAGATAAATTCCCCTGACTCATAAGATATACCTGAATCATCATACCCTACTGACCAGACACATTTCTGTACCTACATGAACCAATGCTCTATCTTTGACAAGAATGTTTTCTATAATATGACTAAGTAAACCTTCTTTGTTAATTGTTAGTCTATGAGTGTATTATTTCATTAAAATATTGAACCTGAACTACCAGACCAGCCTAAGTAAAGCCTATTTTATAACAACCTTATAGAACTTCTAGTTCTATTCTAGGCATGAATTTTATCCTACCAAGTCTCAGTGATATTGTAAGATCAGTTTTTCTCCTTGAATTAATTGTTTGTTATTCATATTTTGTGATATTTTACAATTTATACTTTGGAAACTTTTAGATTCTATTGTTCTCCCTACATGGAAGCTTATTTCTGTGGTAATTTACTTGATAGATACTCACAGGAAATTTCTTCCCTCTCCTTTTCTTGGCAGTTCAAAATCCTTTTGATTAGATATACAAAACTAGCCCTTATTGAGTAAATCCAAACTCTGATCAGGTTTTCATTTCTATTTTTTAATTTATGGTCCAGAAATCTAAATCATTTCTTCTTTTTAAAATTAAAAATATATTAATATCTGTTTATGTCACCTTAATTTCCAAATATATTCTGTTCCCTTCCCCAGTCTAAGAAATCATCTCTTATTAAAAAAAATAAATAAATAAAAATAAATAAACAAAAAAGGAGTTTGAGGACTACTTCAGTGAAACTAATCAATCCATCAATCAAGTCTGTTTTCATTGTCCCATATCCATATCCATAGTTCTCCACATCAGCAAAGATGGAAGAGAAACACATTTTTCCATCTCTTGAAACCCATCTTAGTCATTATAATTATACAGCATTCAGCTTCAGTTTTTTTGTCCTTACTATTTTAGTCATTATGGTTATCTGATAGCATCTTAACCAGTTGTTCATACAACCCTGATAGCAGCAACAAGGATGAAAATATGAACTGTGGTCCTAAGATCTCTGTCCTCTTGCCCTAAATTTCAGAATTGTTAGCAAGTGCTTTCCATATTCCAACATCCCAGTAGGAAGAAACATTGGAAATCATGCATATGGGATAGCTCTAACTCTTAGAACATGACTCCTAATATGAAGCCAAAATTAATTTTTGTAACTTTAGCTCAATTGTGAATTATCAAAAGTGGGTAGAAGTCACAGGGTTTGACCAAGCTTGGGAATTTTGGATCTCACCTTCAATAAGTGAGGCAGGAAGATTTCTGTACCAACCAATCTGCAAAGAGTTGTCTACTTAGCCCTCAGCAGAGAGTTGCCAGCCACCATGACTAGTGACTTCTTCCTTGATCCTACTATGATTTACCATTCACATCTATAGATCCATTTCATTGTTCCTAGGAGAGCAATAGCTGTTTCCTCTTCAGGAAAAAAAAAAAAAAAAAAAACTAATATAATTACAGTTCAATATATCCAGGGATCCTTCTTCTTTTCTTTCCCTTCATTCTTCTTGCTCTCCATCTAACTTCTTGATACCAGCACTCTCTGTTCCATAACTTCCCTTTTCTTCTTTTTTACCTTGAAGATTTATTCTGTTGGGGATGGGTTGTTGGGTTTTTTTGGGGGGGAGGAAGGAGGGAGGAGGGCATTTGGTGGCTTTTTTTGTTGTTGTTGTTATTGTTTTTAAAAGTGCTTCCTTCTAGATAACTGGAGATATTCTAAGTGCCTTTACTTTTTCTTCTAGCCAAGCTGTGTTTTGAAACTCAGTGGAGAGAAGTTAGCCTGCCTTGGGGCCAGAAGCTTCAATTCAATTATATTTTAAGTACCATACAGTTCAGCACTATACTTTTGAGCTCAGTTGATACAATACTGAAACTAGAACTGAGAACTGGATCCTAGAGGGAAGGAAAAAGTAGCATGGGACTAAGAAAGCCTGAAATATCAAATCCTGGTAAATGTCCAATCATAGACACATCTCCAACCAAACCCAGATCCCCATATCTTACAACCATAAAAGAAAATCCACGAAAGTAATGGAAAATTGATTTGAGTTAGGAAATTTAGGTTTTAGTTTTGGCTTAGTAAACTTGACTCAGTTTTCTCATCTATACAATGGGAAGAAAACACCTGTATCAGGTAACTCATAGAGTGTGAGGATATATTGACATGTAAAAACCTCTAAAACACTTTCTAAATATTATTTATGTTTGTCATAAAACAAATTCCACATTTTCTTCAAGATCACCAAACTAACTGTTCAAGACTCTTCAGCAATAATCAAGTGATCTGAAGGACTCCAGAGGATACAGAGAGAATAGTAAATATTGATCCTGTGGAGTTTTTGAGATTCATCAGTAGATAAGGAGAAAGGGAGGGGCTGTTGTCTTCAGTTTGTTTATGATCTCATTAGGGAGACTGGACCTATGTAATTAGAATGGATGTCAATGGCTGAAAGACCCCCATCCCAAGCTGTAAACATTATGACCACAGGTTCAGTCCATGTACTATTGGTGAACAGAATGTGAGAGCTCTGCAAAGGTGAAGCTAGGAACGTTGGCAAAAGATTTTTTAAGCTGAATTTTTAAGAATTTTTCTTATTTATGCAAAACCATTTGTTGATGTTAACATCCTAGAGGAATGAAATGTGCTCTGCAGACTGACAGATAATAGTTTTTCATATGTATGTAGAGTTGTATACTGAACATTCAAAACAATTTCTCATTTATGATCTCACCTGATCCTCATAACAGCTTGTGAGGTCAGCAGGACAGATGTCAGGAATTTGAGGTCCATAGAAGTGAAGTAATTTGCCCACACTATTTATTGGGCATCTACTATAGGCTCATCCCTGCACAAGACTTCTCTTGCACCTCAGGACATTTCTGCTTTCTCACCAACTGATTTCCCTCCCTAGAGAAACCTCTGTTCTGAGACTCACTGTCCTTATTAGTGGCTACTTAGCCCAGACCACCACTTCTTAAGGGTTTCTAACTATGCCCACTTCACTTTCAGCTTGATTTAGTCTATGGATTTCTCCCCCACTTTTCCATCTCCTCTTCATGTGTTTTCTCCTCCCATTTACAAAAAAAAAAAGCTCCTTGAAAGTAGGGACAGTCTAATTTTTTTTATATTTGCAATATCTAGTGATTAGCACAGTACCTGGTAAATAGTAAGCACTAAAAATTTTATCTGCTTAAAGAAATAGTAAAAAAAAAAAAAAAATCAAAATGAGTCATTTTCCCAGCCTAAGGAAAATAACAGAGACATGTGTGAACTTTAGGGACAAGGTCTGTTCAGGAGCGTGCTAGGAGGAGCATTCTAGTACAGGGAGAAGTTGGATATCATAACAGAGGGTAGTCCCTGGTTTAGCATAAAGAGGCTAAACTTCTGCAAGGGTTATTAAGGATAGAAGTAAATTGATGGCTTCTTTGATTATTAACCTATTTCAGAACACAGATCCAGAATGAACTAAGGAAAAGATCTTGAGCTAAGATTGGCATTCCAGAGTAAGGAGAAATTGCAGGACCTAGACTATATGCTAACCAAAGATAAAATTCAAAAGCAAGCAGCAGCTGTGTGGCTCAGATTCCAGTAACAGAGAGCAGAATCGCACTTTGTTGCTAGATTAATCTGAAGTCTGCAGTGGAATAACCAGGGAAGGGATCTCAGACCAAGAGGAAGACTGCAGATCTGCCACTTTGAATCAACCAATTGATAGTGATTGAGTTCAGAAATAATCTTCTGGAACTCCAATCATAGCAATCCATAGATGTATGGCTTTTACCCAAATTCAAATCAGGAACTTATGCAGCTCAGAGCAAGGGCAAAAATAAGATTTTGTTCTGGATCAGACCATTTTGGGAGCATTGAAAGCTTGCAGGTCCCCAGTCTGAGTTTTCCTGATGTCATGAAATACAACAATACCCTCAAGAAAGCAGCAACAGGACCAGCCCAGACATTCCATATAGAAATGCACAAAACTCAGCCTTAACACCAAATTCAAAATTAGAAACAGGTTGAAAGAATCCTACCATTAAAAAGCTTTTATGGTGACAAGGATGCTTAAAGCATAAATACAGAATAAGAAAATGACAAAATAAGAAAATGAATATCTGTAAGCAAAGCCTCAAAGAAAAATATAGTTTGAGCACAAGTTCAACTAGAATTCCTGGAAGCTATGAAGCAAGAGTTTGGTTTATTTTTTTTAAAGAGTTTTAGAATTTTTTGGTAGATGAAATAACTAAAGGAGAAAATGTGAAAGAAAAGAAAACTATGGAAGAAAGAACTGGAAAAGAAATTAACAGATTAGCAAAAGAAGTACAAATCTTACCCAATCAATGTACTCCTTGAAAATTAGAATCAACCAAATAGAATTATCGCTTCATGAGACACCAAGAAAGGTTAAAATAGACAAAAGATTATAAATATAGAAGAAAATATAAGACATGTAAGTATATCTTATATAAATGTAAGATAAAATAATAGCAAATGGATCAAAAAGAGAGAATTTAAGACATATTGGACAACCTGCAAAGCGTGACCAAAAAAGAATCTAGACATCATATTTCAAGAAATCACAAAAGAAAACTGTTCAGCTCTTTTAGGACCAGAGAACAAAGAGGAAATAAAAAGAATCCACTAATCATGTCCTGGAAGAAAACCCAAAATGAAAACTCTCAGAAACACCATGGTCAAAAATCCATTTCCAGGTCAAAGAAAAAAAATTTACGAGAGAAAGATATCAAGTATCATTGAACCACAGTCAGAATCACACCCAATTTAGCATCCACCACCATAAAGGAATAGAAAGCTTGAAACCTGATATTCTAGAAGGCAAAGAATGTATATTTATAACCAAGAATAACTTACTTAACAAAACTAAGCACAATCTTACGGGGGGAAATGGATCTTTAATGAAATAGTAGATTTCCAAACATTCCTGAAGATACAAGAGTCATGCAAACATGTAACCATGTAAACAATGTAAGCATATGACCAATTGGAAGGGACTAAACAAGGATAAACTATTTATATTCTAACATGGGGAGATGATACAGGTGTCTCCTCAGAATTCCATTATCATCAGAAGTTACAGAGAGAGCCCAACTAACTGGAAGTAGTTCTATTATATCATGGTGATCTTAAAATAAGAAAAGAAAGAGGGTACTAACAACGTGGGAAAGAACTTCAAGGATATGGAAAATTATTTCATATAATCAAGGTGTACAAGTAGAAGTCTATACAAATAAGAAGGAAGATGAGAAGGGAGTGTGCGATACTTGAATTTCTCTCTCATCTGTATTATTAAAGAAAGGAAGAATAGATACACATTCACATACATACAGAGTTGGATAGAGAAATACATTTCATTAAACAGAGGAACAGTAGCAAAAAGGTAGAAAGGAGAGAGAAAAATAAAAAGAAGATAAAAAGAAGACCTCAATATTAAGCAAAATAAACTTCAAGGATGTACAAAATATTTATATTAATTACTTTGTTCATTAGCATAGAGCATGGGTTCAGGAGTCAGGAAGAATCCTCCTCCTGAATTCAAATTTGACCTCAGACACTTTCGAGCTGACACTTGACCCAATTTGCCTCAGTTTACTCAAATGTAAAATGAGCTGGAAAAGGAAACAGCAAACCACTTCAAAAAACAATCAAATGGATTCAGAGTCAAACATGACTGAAATGATTGATTGTGATTGAATATATAATTCTTGTTATATATGTGTGTGTGTGTGTGTGTTTGTGTATGTGTGTGATTGAATATATAATGTGACTGAATATTTATCTGTAAGAAATGGTGAAGGGAATGATTTCAGACAAACCTTGAAAAATCTAAGTAGACTGATATAAAGTTAAATGAGCCAATCAGGAAAACACTTTACGACAATGATGAAATTATAAAGACAAATATCTTAGAAAGATTTAGGAACTCTAAATAGTATAATGACCAACCATAATTCCAGAGGACTTATGATGAAACATGCTGCTTACTATCTGATAGGAAGTAGATTTGCTCAGAATGCAAAGTGAGATTTTTTTAATAGAAAATTCAGGAATTTGGTTTTTTGACCATGCATGCTTCTCACCAAGGTTTTGTTATTCTTTCTATGTGAGGAACGGAGGGAAAGAAGGAAGAATTTTGCTGATTAGAAAAAATATTTTTTTTTAGAAAAAAGAAATAATAGAATTGATCATAAAATCAGAATCATAAAAAGTCGAAGCTAAAAGGGACCTTGGAGAATAAATGATCTTTAAGATCCTTTCCTGCTTTAAATTTCAAGTCCTGTGCTCAATTAAGTTCAACTCTGTCATTTAACAGATGGGTAAATTGAGGCCTTAGAGAAGTGAAGTGATTTACCCACAGGAAACAGCAAAGCTAGGATTCCAACTTAGGCTCTCTGCTTCCATACCATGCTAGACACAGACACTATTCTCAGGAAGTTCACTATATTACTGAAGGACTAGACTATTAAATGGTTCAACTATAAGTACCATAAAGATTCAGAGGAGACAGGAATAGTCATGGTCTGGAATAGGACAGGAGAGGTCAGTGAAAGGAATAAGACCTTGAAAGATGGGTAATTCTTTAAAAGATGAATAGGAGCATGGAGAACAGTTCAATAGTCTATGTCTGCTAGGAACAGGTGTTAAGGATATTCTTAAATATAGTAACATATCTCAGTTCCCATGTTACCTGGTATAACTTTTGGAGACTTTGGATGATTCCCAAAATGGGCTGGGAAACATCTCCTCTCATCCTTGAACCCAGCTAAGTAAAACACATGTGGCTATTTAGGTTTCTTATTATCTCCTCTAACTGTCTTCCACTTTTACATTTGCTGTATAGGAGAAGGAATTTGGAATGACATCAGGAAAGGCCTAAAGGAAGAGAACAGTTACAAGGGTCTTGGAGAAAACATCTTTCTTCCTTTAATGTTTTGCATCTCTGGCAGCTAGAGAGATAAGGATTTCTCTTGCAGGATGATCAAGGCTGGGGGCAGGGAAAGAAAAGCTTAAAAATATTGTTCTGCACCCTGGAATGATCCAGATCGCTTCCCTAAGAATTATCTGGTCCAAAATCCCTAAATTGACCAAAACACAGGCTTTCTCTGCTACAACTATTCCAGACACCTTTGGGGACACCAGAAATAAGGCCCTTCCCAGAAAGCTGGAAGTTTTTCCTCAGAATAGCACAAGTCTTTCAGATTTGTTGATATCTTAAGATGGGGAAAACCTGGGACTAATTCTTGATAGAGATTTTCATATTCTCCTTTCCCAGTGATAGGGAAGGCCTATGGAAAAACAATCTTTAATGTTCCCCCTCTGCACCATCTGCTCTCCCCTCATACCAAGGGAAAAATCATCCCCTTCAAACTCAAAGTATAATCTGGTAGGCAGAGCACTGGTCTAACAGTCAGGGCATCTAGGCCACTTACTTTCTGTGTGAGAAATTTTTTTCCTCTATGGGTTCCATCTATAAAAAAAAAAGTCAGTTGGACTAGTGGGTCATGGGTGGGCCCTCTTTAGGAGCAGGATAGTGATGTTATTGTAAAGAATGTTTGAGATGCAGTGGAACAATACATACAATACTGTATTGAGAGCCAGGAATATTACAATTTAAATTCTATTACAATCACTTTCTAGCTGTGTGACCCTGGACAATTAATTTAATCTCTCCTCTGAATGTGTTTCCTCATTTGTTAAAAAAAAAAAAAAAAAAAAAAAAAAAAAAAAAAAAAAGTGGGGGGTTTAATAGGATCAGTCTAAAAGGATTATTATGAATAAAAAATTTACTTAGATGTAAATTATTATAAATAAGAAAATATAACCTTATATCTCTCTTGAAGGATGGTCAGGGCTAGGGGCAGGGTGAGTGATACATATTACTATTGTTCAAGGATATATAGATGCAATAATTACTAGCATTTATAAAGTGTTTTAAGATTTGCAGAACACTTTATAAATATTTATCCTAACAACATCTCTGTAAGGTGGGTGTCATTATTTTCTGCATTTTGCAAATGAGAAAACTAAGATTTAGAGGTGATTCAACTAGTAAATTTCTGAGCCAAGATTTACATTCATATCATCCTGAATTCAATCCTAACATACTATCCAGTGTGCCACGCATTTACTAGCAGTAGAATTTAAAAGACTTATTTAATTCACTGAAGTTTTTGTGATTCTATATTTTTTCAGTCAATGCATGATAATACAACTACTGTTATGTAAACATCCTCAAAATTTTCGACATTAAAAAAGGTCTTCATCTCAAAAAGTTCAGGAATTACTAACATAGAGACAGTGTCATACTCAATAGAGATGTATCCCTAAAGCTGATTGTTGAGTTAGAAAAACACAAGTTAATATTATTTATGTCAAGTTGCATTTTTATATACTTTGTTAAACATATCTTAATTACATTTTAATCTGGCTTGGAGACACACTGGAAGTGGATAGAAGACAGCTCTTGTCAGTAACAGAATTCTATGAAGACTTACTTTTTTAAAAAATTTGTGCTGATTTATTTTTTAATAGGAAAAAGTGCTATACATGCAAAGATAGTCTACAACATTCACTTTTGCAAAACTTGTGTTCTAAATTTTTCTTCCTCCCTCCTCCTTCCCCAGGACAACAAGCAATCCAATATTGGTTAAACATGTACAATTCTTCTAAACATATTTCTGTTTTCAAGAAGACTCACTGTAAAGCAAAGTAAATCAATTAGAGACCATAGATAGGGACCATTCTATGTCACTTTTTAGATTACTAAGAGTGCACTTGTGTATTTGTGTGACCCCAAAAAGATGACTTCACCCTTCAGCTATTTCTCTAATAGGTATCAACAAGGGACAGTTCAAAATTTCTAAAAGTTTGATAGACTGAATCCCTGCCCCTCATTCACCAATTCCCTACACTCTGTGACCCACTAGCATCAGTAACAATTAGATTTCACCTTCTGAGCAGAGCCCAGAGAGGCATCAGACTTTTTATGAAGCTCCCATGATATATCACAATAGAACAAGACAAAACTACTAGTGAAATTTGAGTGGGAGGTTGGAACATCCCAGCAGCTCTCCAGGCAAATACTGATGTCCAAGCAAAAATATACTCTAGAGATGATGGGAAGAGATGCTCATTTAGAGGGCACAGGATTATAATAACACTCCCTCTATAAGAGTCTTTAGATGTGGCTCCTGAATTAGCATTTATTAAGCGCTTACTAGGTATCAGGCAATCTGCTAAGCATCCCAAATACAAATATAAGCAGAAAGACAGGCCCTGCCCTAAAAGAGCTTACATTCTATGGGGGAAAGATAACACATAAAAGGGAGCAGAAAAATGGTAGAAAGGGAGTACCCAGATGAAAGTATTTGCTGGAGTCATGGTATGAGGAAGTCCAGAAAGTCCAGAAAAGTACAGCCAGGAGAAGAATGAATACAGTTGACCTGGACCTCCTCCCTAAAATGGAGGTTCTTGAAGGAATCAGTTGATCAAAGGGAGAAGCCTCAGAAGCAGAGAGTACTTCCAGTATGAGAAATAGTCCAAGAATGGAGTGAACTTCAGAATGCAGAGATTTCTATGACATGACAGAGGAAGTCTGGGGAGATAACTCAGAAGTGCAACTGGGAGATGAATGAAGACCAATGGGTTGGTAAGAAAAGACTGAGGTCAGGCTATGGAACAGCTAATAAAACTGTTGGTAGGGCATTCAGAACCCAAGCAGGAAGTGTTCTTCCTCCCCACTTAAGACTATTACATCCCTGAGAGCCCTTAGCCCATTTGGATATAGGGGACAGCCTGACATTATTAGGTAACTATCATTAAGATCCATAACAAATCCCATCATGGAGAGGTTTGGGGGCTATAAAACTGAATAAATTGGAAGCATGAGCTCTTATGACTCATCAGTACATCTAATAGGTGCTTAGAGCAATTTTTATGCCAGGTATTATACATTGGGACCAAATGGAAATTCTTGGAACTGCCCTAAGCCATCTTAAATAGGTAAAACCAAATTATACCAGATACCCAGACATGGAAAGAGATATTTCCTCTGTGGTAATGGAAATGAAGGAGGCCAGACTTTGCTACACTAAATTTCCTTATAAAAACTTATGATGAAGGCAGGTGGTATTTAAGGTTTACAATGAACATCAGTGAGCTGAACAAAGTTATCATACCAATTAGTGTTACCATTCTTGGCCTTGTCAATGTAGTGAACCATATAGCCTAGAGCACCTGGTGTATTGTAGAAAGTTGTTGATTTTACTAATTTTTTTGGTCTGTTTTGTGATTGAAACTAGTCAAGAGATATTCACTTTCTTTTATTTTCTTTTTCTATTTAATAGTATTTTATTTTTTTCCTATTACATATGAAGATAGTTTTAAACATTCATTTTTGAAAGAGTTGAGTTCCAATTTTTTCTTTCTCCTCTTCTTTCCCCCCTCCTCAAGATAGCAAGTAATCTGATATAGGTTATACATGTACAATTATGTTAAACATATTTCCATATTAGTCATACTGTGAAAGAAAATTCAAAACAAAAGGGAAAAACAAGAAAGAAAAAAAGTGGAAATTGTATGCTTCAATCTACATTTAGTTTTCTTAGTTCTTTCTCAGGATGTAGACTGAATTTTGTGACCACCTTGTGACCAGGGTAATGACAACTTCTGTATTAAGCACAGACATCCTTTGGATCATAACTGCAAACATATTGGCTATCCCATCTCTAGAGGAAGGCATGCAACTATAATGAGAGCTTCAGAATCATCTGGAGCTTCAAACAAATTATCTTCCAGTTGGCTAGCTCAGTGATTAAGAGGGAAATAAGAGTTGATGATCATTAGACATTACTGTGGTCTTTATCACCTGGCAAGGAATGATTCTGTGCATTTTTATAATTTAAAATAATGTGGACTTTCTCACAAAATTTAAGTTATTTATTTCCTTTTAACTTTTATGCAAAACATTTTCTTAATATTTCTAGTTAGACTTCTTAACAAGTCTATTGGAATTGTCTTGGAACACTGTATTGCTAAGAAAACTAAATCTATTATAGTTGATCATCACACAATGTTGCTGTTATTTAGTACAATATTCTCCTGGTTCTGCTCACTTCATTCAGTCTTTCCAGGTTTTTCTGAAATTCACATGTTCATCATTTCTTATAGAACAATATATTCTATTAAATTCATATACCATAACTTGTTCAGTTATTCCTCATTTGATGCATATTCCCTCAATTTCCAATTCCTTGTCACCACAAAAAGAGCTACTACAAATATTTTTGTACATGTGAGCCCTTTTCCCTTTGTTATGGAATGGAGACCTAATAATATTTGCTGGACCTAATAAATTTGCTGGATCAAAGGATAGTTTTATAGTCCTTTTAGCAAAGTTCCAGATTAAGAAGTCTTTCACTTTCATTTGGGAAGGAGACCTTCACTACTTAAGGAGTAATTTGGGAAGGAGACTACTTCACTATCTTCACTACTCTGCCTCAGAGATATATGAGTTTTACTTCATATTGCCATAGTCTACTATGTAGATACCTGAAAGAAGTCCCCCTTTCTGAAACCATTGATGTATATACTACAATATCAATGACAGAATGTTGATTATATCAGACAGTGCCATGATAATAAGAGTCATGTCAAAATTCACCTGAAAGCCCATCAGTGTAATAATAAGTTATATACCCTGAGCGTAGGAAGTTCTGTCAAGTCCATTTAGTAGATGCATGTGGTCCCCTTAACTAAAGAGGTAGATACTTCTATTTAATAGTACTTCTCATAGTAATTAGTATACATACTTTTAAAATACTATTAATAATAATAATAATATAAATGATGATAGCTAACATTTATATATTACTTACTATGTACCAGGAATTATGTTAAATGCTTTACAAGTATTATTTCATTTCATTCTCATAACAACTCTGGGAGGTATGCTCTATAATTACACCCATTTTCCAGATGAGAAAACTGATGCAAACCAAAGTCAAATGACTTGCCTATGGCTATACAGTCAGCAAGTATCTGAGACTGGATTTGAACTAAGGCCTTCCTGACTCCAAGCCCAGTACTCTATCCAATGTGTCACCAATTACAGACCTTCAGACCACCTGATTAACAAAATGGCAGACTAGACATTTTCTCTAATCCTCAAAACCACTCAAACCTTTTCAAATTAGAAATTTTGCATCAGATAAAGCAATTTCAGTTGTTTCTATTGTCTAGAACAACAAAAAACAAATAAGGTAACAACTAAATGAATGAGAAAAAGGGAATTGCTAGCCTCTAATATACTTAACACTCACTATGTTTGGGCATCAGGATTTCAAAACCAAGTTCCTAGACTTGCAAGAGAACTCAATCTTTCATACAAACTGACTCTCATCTCTAAGGGTCACCAAAAAAGACAGAACTTTGCTCAGATTGAGACAACAGTTTAGCAGTGTTCAATCTGAGAACTGAGGAAGAAAAGGAACTGGGGTAGCACAACTGCATAGCTGCACAGTATTCTACTAAACCCAAGAGAAAGAACCCAACATTCAGCTGAGACCAGCCCTGTCTTTCCAGATGTCACTTGGACAAAGGACTGAGGCCGTGAGCTGTGTTCAGCTTTAAAAAGACTGAGAAGGCTTTAAGATCCTGCCTCTAAAGAAAACATACTTAAAAGGGGAAAGAGTAAAAAAATGAGCAATAAGGGATTATAAGGGTGAGGGGAACACTGGAATTACCAAAGATGTTAGGAAAAAGAAAATTCCATTAAAGAAGCATATGTAGATAAATCTTCAAGTAAGATATTAATGACAGAAGGGAATATGGCCTTTTCCTAAAGATTAGAAAAAAAAAGTACAGAAACCTATGAATTAATATTATAAAAAAAGGAAATTAATCAATATGTAATGAGCCAGAGGACCCTATGAAACTCCAAGGAAGCATGGAATCACAATAGGATATCCCTTAATGGTTTAAAAGAAAAATAGGATTTGTGAAAGCAAAATTATAGCCTGCATATCAGAAATAATTGGCAGAATAGAAAAACTTGATTCTGTAGCAGCAAGTCCAACAAAAGAAATTATTTACGTGTATGTGCGCGTGTGTGTGTGTGTATTTGGTCCTCATGCATTCAAAACATAAAAAATGTTAATCTTGAAGACAGAATATGTAGAGACAACTTAAGATTCTCAGAAGAATACAAATCAAAATAATCTGAATACCATAATGCAAGAAATAATTCATGAATGGTATGATCTTGAACATTTTCATCAAAGTTTGAGGATCTCTCTCAGAATCTAAGATGAATCCTTTTCACCCTAAGAAGAGAAAAAGTTCTCTAGTCCATTAGATTTTTTTGATATGACTTTTAAGAAGACTTAACCAATAACTTTGTATTTTTTTTTTTACACATAATTCCAGTTGATCTTCTTCAGTCTGTTTTTATTCTGTCTCAGGTACAGAGTTGCCTGATCTGTAGGTTCTTGACCCTTTAGAGGGCTCCATATAGCCAGAGAAATATTTTAGTATCGCTTCAATCTACAGGTCTCCTTTCTCCCCTACAAAGGTTTGGGCAAGTCATTTTCCAGAAAGATTGCACCAAGAGTAGAATTTTTGGGAAGTGTCTTGTTTTCCAATAACACTGAGTAGAAAAACTGTTTCTTCCTAATTATGGTGAATGTGAATTTACTTTGAAAGGATTCCTTAGATAACTTGGCAGGTACTTTTGAGTCCTTGAGCAAAAGTAAGGCAGAATCCTTACCTGACTTCCTCAAAAGAAAAGGCCAATTATTCAACAGAAATTTCTAAAGTGTCAAAGATTTAGTATAACACCCCTCCCACCCCCTCAAATCCTACTTCAGTGGGGCTTCCAAAGAGAAGGAAGTCCTAGCTGGTGATCTGGGGAATCGGAGCTGGTGAGCTGATGATCTGATTGGTTGGTGGTACAAAGTGAATCTTGGTATCAACCCTAGTACCCAGAAAAACTGGGGGAAATGACCTCTTAGTTACTTTACCATGGATAGTTCTGATCCATGATAAGAATCACTGATTATGCTAGAGGCATCATCATTTTCACTGTAGTCCAGATGCTCCCAGCACAACTTGCTTTTACCATCAATACTTTTCATCAGTGAACTATAAAATTTGATATCATCTACCATATGGACAAAATCATTAAGATCCAAGACTTGACATTTTTTAAAAGGGGAGGCAAAAGTTGAGATTTTGGGGTTTTGTTTTCCTTCACATTCAATCTGATTTATATTCTTTTCTGGGGGTCATTACATTTCTTGTCTGTTTTTTTTTTTTTCTTGTTCTATGCTTCTTCTTGAGTTCTTCCTTCACAAGCTTTTTACATAGCTGAAGTCATGGCTATCCAGAAAAGGATCTAAGGCCACTGAAGTGATGTTTTGGGCCTGAACCAGAATAATCTAAGATCTCTTCCTCTCATACTCCTTCCATCTTCTGATACTAGTTGAAAAATAAATTCTCCTAAAAACATGATATCTCTTGGCATCCCATTCACAGCTGGCTGCCTCTTCTTTTACACTTCTTGATACACAAGAATAGATGTTAACAAATCTACTCATTTGCTCCCAATATTCACTTTGGGATTTTTTTAAACTACTACCACTTTTAATCCTTAAAAGTATATTCCCTCCAAAACCTTTTTTAAAGTTTATTCCATTCTGTCCAGATCCTGGTTGCTACTAAATATGAAGCTTCAAATTATTCCTCATCAATCTGTTCAGTATAGTTTATTATTGTCTGTTCTGTTCTGTAAGCTTATTACTGATTCTAAGCCTTTTCTCCTTTACATACTTTGGCTTCCTTGTTCCTCAACTTCTTCAGTTTTGATTACCTCCATTTCTAATCCATTTCAAATATAAACTTTAATAGTCACCTATCTCTGGCCAACCATCCATCTCCACTCAGATGAATTTGATCCAAGTGCCAAAAAAGGAGTTTGAACTTTATTCCAAAGGCAATAGGAAGCCACTAAAGGCCTTTGAAACAGGAGTATAGTGACTAGGTTAGATGCCCATATATGAGGAAGATTAATCTGGTAACAATATAAAGAATGTATTGGAGTGGAGACTAGATGAAAGCTGGATAGAGCTGGTTCCTCACAAAGATCACTTTGACCTGTAGCTTCAGGGACAAAGTTGTCAGGAACTGTGTGACCCAGATATCTCAGAAGGAAAAAGACAGAAGTGGGAAAGAGAGAAGCAGGATCTGGCTATATAAGCTTCCTTTCTCTCAAAATGAAGGAGAGGAAAAAAGGATACATAGGGAAATCACCTCATTTCCCCTACACATTACATATGCAGGGTTACATTTTTTCCATTTTTAAATGTTTCATTGTTTTATTGTCACTTTCCATTGTCCTCCCCCCTCCTTTATAACAAAGAAGTTTAGTGAAGCAAAATAAATCACCACATTGCCTGTGTCTGACAGTGTATGACTCATTCTCCACCACTTTTCTGCTCTGAGGCAATGAGGCATGTTTCACAATTAGTCATATAAGATGACAACTGGTCACTGAATTGATCAAAGTTCTGTTGTCTTCCAAAGTTGTTTTCCTTCACGTTTCTGTGCATGTCATGAAAATTGTTTTCCTTACTGTATTTACTTTGCCCTCTATCAATTCATACAAATCTTCCCACATTTATCTGAATTCTTCATATTTATAATTTCTTATACTCATCCATTTATTTTTCTACATCCATTGTTTCATTTGTTTCCTTCATGAAAGGAAAAGAGGGATTATACTTATTTACAGAAAAATTTCAAAGCTCAAACTTCTAAAAGATCTCCAATACATTGTATAGACTCTATTGGAAGATCCATGAGAGGAAAATAACATATAAAATGAGAAGACACTAATGGGTTGAGGTCTGAATTTATGAAAAGAACCCAATTTACAAGATCACCAGTAAGACACATTTAATTTTGAAAGAATTTGAAGAAGAGGAAACTCCTCATCTCATTCCGAACCCCAGGATGTTGCACAAACCCCATTCCTCATTTCCAACTGCCTAATCCCTTACTTTCATTTTCCTCATTCTTGGGAAATAACCCCAACAATGTCCAACTCCATATCTATAGGCTCTTTCCACTGTGTTCTCTAGAATGCAAGTTTCATGATTAACAAACTTGTTTTCATCTTAATTTTTTTCTTTTCATCCCTTCCTTTTGCCACTTATACTTGAATTTCTTCCAATTACACTCTATACCTAGGCACTCATTTCAGTATTCATTATACTTTCACTCATATCTTCAACTCTCTGTTTGAAGTAGGAAAATTTTAATACCTCTTCCTAGTCACTGTCATTTCCAAACTCTCCTTCTTTCACCATCACTTAGCAACCTCTCTTTGTTTGAAATTTATTTTATCCAAATTTATCGTGCAATCAAGATTCTGGCACCTACCTATCACCAATTCATTTTCCTTTCTTCTTCAGTGGTTCACAGTCTTTCTTTCCACCCCAAATCCTGCCTTCACACTAGATTTCAACAAAAATGTTGCTACTCCCTCAAATATCCTAATTTTTCAGACTTCAATCTACTCAGTCCCAATGACCTCTTGTACCACAGCCACACAAAGAAATGGTTATAACCATGATTGTGCCTTTGCCCATAAATGTATCATTTCCATGTTCATTAACTCTAAAATTCCTTTATCTCTTCATAAACTCTTATTACATTTTCCCCTTTGCCTTATGACTTCTAACCCTATTCCTCATTCTCACTGTGATATCCAACCCCTCTAACACTCAATTCTATCTCTGATCACTATCCCTGAACTGGCTACTCTTTCCTCTCTTCACTCTCTCACTCCCTTGGCAAAAGAGTTAAACTCTGTACTATCCTCTACACGTGCATCTCTTTCCCCTTGTCCTATGATCAATCATGCCTTTATGACATCTTGCCATTCATTACCTTCACTCCTATTCATGTGATTCTAGAGAAAACTTCATGCTTACCACTTACTACATCAACTATTCAAAACTACTTCATCTCCTCACAAATTTCCAGTGACTGCCTGTTGCCAAAACATCCCCATTGAGGCTTTGTGTCATAATTTATTGAAAAAATTGAGACCATTCACTAAGAGATTCCTCTTCTCCTCTGGTCATTTCACATTAAAATCCCAGAGGTTTTCCTTACAGTGTTCTACACTAACTTACTATCTTTCAAGAAGATACAATCAAGATGCCTTGCCAAAACAAACTCCTTTGCATGAATCTTTAATTCCATTCCATCCTGTCTTTTCCCGTATTCTAACCTTTCTCTCATTCCTACTTTGTCACTAATCTTCTCTCCCTATTTGCTAATTTTTTCTGTTGTCTACAAAATTTCTATGTCTCCTCTATCCTTAAAATACTATAACTTGATTCAGTCATTACTGATAAGCTGTTTACTTATATCTCTCTACCTTTCAGAGCTAAATTCCTTAAGAAATCTATCTATAAACTAAAAACCATTACATTGAATTCCCAATCCCTATATTTATGCCCACCTGCATTTTTTATTTCCTTCACAAGCTAATTGTACAATATTTCAGAGTCTGATTCTTTTTGTACAGCAAAATAACGGTTTGGTCATGTATACTTATTGTGTATCTAATTTATATTTTAATATATTTAATATCTACTGGTCATCCTACCATCTGGGGGAGAAGGTGGGGGGTAAGAGGTGAAAAATTGGAACAAGAGGTTTGGCAATTGTTAATGCTGTAAAGTTACCCATACATATAACCTGTAAATAAAAGGCTATTAAATTAAAAAAAAAAGAAAAGAAAAGAAAATAAATCTATCTATACTCTGTATCTTCACTTCCTCTACTTTACTCCATTCTAAGCTTCTACAATCTGATTCCTGACCACATCATGCAATCAGAAGAGTTCTCTCCAAAGTTATCAGTGATCTATTAATTTCCAGATCTAATGGGTTTTTCTCAAATCTCATCATCTTGACCTCTTTGCAGTCTATTATAATATTGGTCATACTCTTCTCCTAGATAACTTTCTTTTTGTGACACAATTTTCTTTTACTGTTCCTGTATTTCTCCATTCCTTCTCAATCTTCTTTGTTGGATCTCGCCCACTAACCATTGGTGTCCCCAAAGGATATGTCCTGGGTTATTTCCTTTTCTCCTTCTTTATTAGCTTTATTGGTGTTCAGTAGCTATAGAGTCAATTCTTATCATTATGTTGATCTATTTACACTCTTTTCTTGAGCTCTGGTTTTACATTACCACCTACCTTGAACTGCATTCCTAAAAACATCTCAAATTTGACAGATTCCAAATTGGGTTGCATTATTTTTCCCTTATTATTATTGAAGGCACCACCATTCTACCAATTATTTAAGCTCAAAAGATTGATGTCATTCTTGACTAATCACTAATTTCTTTCTTACATCTAGTCTATTATCAATTTTGATAATTTCTACTGTCACAGTATATCTCATATATGTCTCCTCTGTATTCATAAAACTTACTCTAGTTCTAATCCAAGGCCTAAGGTTTTCTTCTCTGTAAAATGAAGGGGTTGAACCAGATGACCTCTGAGGTTCCTTAGATTTAGGAGTTTATGAACCTCACATACCTTTAGGGCCCCTCCAACCCACATTCCCTATGAGCTATAAGGGCCAGAATGAAAAATTCAGAGGAAGTGACCAACTTAAGGTAAAACTCCCTTTTTTTCCACTAAAAGGCTAATTGATATTCTTGCTAAGAACAACCTTGAGGAAATTAGGTGGCGCAATGTATAAGCATTCTGGAATCAGGAAGACCTGTGTTCAAATCCTGCCTCAGACACTTACTGGATGTGTAACCCTGAGCAAGTCATTAACCTTCCCTCAATCTTAGTTTCCTCACATGTAAAATAGGGATAATAATAGCACTGTCTCATAGGATTGTTGTGAGGATAAAATGAAATAATATGTATAGCAAATTGGAATGAACCGTGCGTCATCAGTCAGAACTCTTCAGAAGCTTTAGCTTTGTTATTTTCCTGAAGGAGAACAAGATTCTCCCCTATGAGTAAATGTCTGAAGAAAAAGACGACAGTGAAAAGCACTAGATTTTGAAAAAGAGAACCTAATTGGGGTGGGTGGGGGGTGGGGAGGGGAGTGGTTAAACCCTGTTACTACTTTGTGTGCCCTTGAGCAAGTTATTTTAAAAATTAGATCTCATGATTCAGGCCAATTCCAATGATCTTATGATGAAGAGAGCTATCTACGCCCAGAGAGAGGACTATAGGAACTGAGTGTGGATCATAACATAACATTTTCACTCTTTTTGTTGTTGTTTACTTGCATTGAGACATCCCTTCATTTTCTTCCCTCTGATAAGTTCCCTCCTTGTCCACTGCAGTCTTTGGCAACAGAAGTTGGAGATCAATAGGAGAAGGATATCAGGGGGTTTACTGTTTAAAAAAAAAAATACAAAGTCACAATAATGAGCAGGAGGTCACACAAGGGGAAGTCATCTCAGTGCAAAATTTCCAGAGGAGGAATGAGTTCCAGTGGTTAGTCTAAAAATCTTAGACAATTTGCTGGACTGGAAGCAAGCAAGTCCTGACTTCAAATGTCATTTCTGGGAATGATTTACTATTTAATCTCAGCAAGATACCTAACTTCTAGGAACCTGGATTCCCTTATTTAAAAAAAGGTGGTGGGGGTGGGGGGTGCAATAGAATATGTAAATTACCTTAGGTAAAATTTTTATTTTTATTATGCTGGCCCTCCCTACCATAAATAATTAGTATTTCTCCAACTATTTAAATCTGATTTTATTTGTATGAAAGTTTTTTTTGAAATCTGATTTATTTGTATGAAAGTTTTTTTTGAAATCTGATTTTATTTGTATGAAAATTTTTTTTGAAATAACTTTGTTTATATAATCCCTGAGTTTATTTCAGAGTGTATTCCCAGGTATTTTATGCTATCTAGAGCTATTTTTAAATGGAATAAATAAATAAATAATGAGAAAAAAGAAGAGGTTGGACCAGGGTGGTCATTCAGGAACTTTTCAGCTCTAAGCCTTTGTCCCTATTAATCCTTATACCCTGAGGAATCTTCATTCCTCCCACTTCATCTGCTTCCAAATTCTCTACTCTTTACAATTCACTCTTTCTTAATTCATTCAAAGGTCTTTCTCCCCTGGTCATCATCCAAATCTTTACTACTGAAGAGTTGACCATCCAACAGTACTATTATAGAAGAGAGTCCTATTCAGTTTTTGGATTAAATGATCTATTAGGTTTCTACCAAGTCTGAGATTCTATGATGGAGTAAGGGATTGGGAGAATGTTATAGAAATAGAAGGCTAGAATCCTTTGGTCATGGGTTTCTATGACCATTACTGTCATCATCAAACAGCTGTTCAGGGAACTTAGAAGCTCCCACTACCACAACTTCCTCATTTCTGATTCTGTTACTCCCAAGAGACTCAGCAACTTCATAAAATTTAGAACTAGGGAGGGACCTTAGCATAACTCCTCATTTTACAGATGAGAAAATTGAAGTATTAAGAGTCATTCATGACAAAGGTCTGATCCAAGATTTGAACTCAGATCTTTTGACTTGAAAAATCCAGGATTTTTCTCATTTTCTTAGACTATCTTCCATTCCTAATACTTTGTTCTGAAACTCAGGCTTCTAAGGTCTCAGTTTCATTTTCTTTTCTCATGGGACTTTGAAGAGGACTTTCATCAGAAAGTCATTTTGAGAGTCACTGTTTAAGAAGAGCCATAGAAGAATAGAATGTTAGAGCTGGAAGACTTTAACTATTATCTGGACCAACCCAGATTCTTACAAAATTGGGAGAATAAGTTCCAGAGAGATGAAAATACATGCCCAGGGTTGTATGATGATGAACGGAGTTTAAGATCTAGATCTCTTGACTGCCAATACAGGATTCTTCTCACAGCCATACAATGTTTCTCTTTCAGCTAAGATCTAGGCTATAGACTATGGTAGAGGAAGGGGGAAAGGAAAGCCATTAGGAGGAACTTTTATGTATACATGTGAACAATAAAAGTAAAGACAGCCATATAAAACACATCATCACTTCATCATGAGGCAGGACCCAGCCCAATATTTCTCCAGCTCAGAAGACCCCACAGTCAGGATTACTCAGTGTGGTAACAGGGCTGCAATTTGTAACCTGAGAAATATATAAAAATGTTCCAAAGAATTAGTCATCAATAACATCATCCTCACCAAGGGAAAGGAGGGAATGTGGAAACAAGTTCTGATTTGAGGGGGAAGCATCTCCCTCCAGAGTCTGTTCTGTGATTTGATTTGAGAAGTTAACTAGGAGTGGGGAAGAAGGAAGAAGAAGAAAAGGAGAAGAAGGAGAAGGAAGAGGAGGAAATGGAAGAAAAAGAAAATGGAGAAGGAGACGGGAGAGAAAGAAGAGGAAGAAAAAATGGAGAGGATACAGGAGATGGAAGAGCAGAAAGATGGAGAAAAGGAAGAGGGAAAAGAGGAAGAAGAAGCAAAGGAAAAAGCAAAGAAAGAGAAAGACTTCCGAGAAAGAAGAGGTGGAAGAAAAGATGGAAAAGGAGAAGGAGGAAGAAAAGGATGAACTAGAAGAGAATATGAAAGACAAGGAGGAGAAGGAAATGGAGGGAGTGAAAGAGGAAGATGAGGAGAAAATGTAGAAGAAGGAGGAAAAGAAAAAGAAGGCAATGGACATGAAAATGGAAAAAAAGGAAGAAAAGGAGGTGAATGAAGAGTAGAAAATAGAACAGGAGAGATGAAGTACCCAGATCTACCTTGCGGTCTATGGCTTTTTCCATTACACCACATTGTCAGGAAAAGGTAAAAGTCAAAGTCTGTCCCAGGATAAAGCCAAAAAAAAAAAAAAAATCATTAGACAAGACGATTTCTAAGATCCTTTCCCACCTTAGAAGTCAAAGAATCCCTATGTAACATCTTAGTATCCATTTAAAGAATTTCCATTTGAAGGGCTGGAGGAAAATTTTCCTTCTGTGTTATGGTTCTTTCTACCTCCTTTCCTTGTGACAGAGAGGAAAGAAAAAGGGAGAAAGAGACAGAAAGAGAAAGAGAGAGAGACAGAGAGAGAGAGAGAGAGAGAGAGAGAGAGAGAGAGAGAGAGAGAGAGAGAGAGAAAGATCTTAATTGAGTGATTACTACAAGTAAAGCATCAAATGCTTCTACCAAAGAGGGCTGCCTTATTGGTTGAGTAGGATTGTAGAAAGTGCCATTTTGTTAAGAAGATAGACCACTGTATATAGAACTGAATAGTACACTCAAGAAAATTCAAACTAGCCTCCTCATTTTAGGGATGAGATTTTGCTAAAGTCACATAAGCAGTAAAGAATGAAGCCAGAAATCAAATCCAATATTGTTTCTGTGACATAAATCTGTAAACTCCAAGCCTAAAAGATTACACAACAAGGCAGACTTGGGAGAACTGTGATTAAAATAATTTAGAAAGCTTAGGTACATCTACTTTGAGTTTGAATTATTTTCTTTTAATACTCTGCTAATCACTTTCTGTATTATTTCTGAATTTACAGATTCTTAGTTCTTTTGTAAATTAAACCTAGTAAACTCCCTCTAAGTCTTTACAATGCATATTAGGCAGGGACATCAGAATTAAGTGTTTGATAATGATAGTATGATTAGAAATTGAATGTAATTGATTATTTAACCCAGTTTAGGGGCCCAGAAGGTCAAGGAAAGTTGGTGCTTCAGTATGTACAAATATAAACCATTCAGTGAGCATTCATAGATCAATTTGGTTAATGGGAACTTAGAGGACAATCCCCAAGTTTATAGATTTAAAAAACAGGTGCAGAGAGATTAAGTGACCTAGAACCTTTGGCTACAAATTCAGTGCCCTTTTCACTATTCCCTTCTTTTCTCTACTCTTTTACTCCTTGGGCAGTCAGTCCCAGGGACTAAGTGAAGAAGACTAACATTTAGGCTATCTCATTTCTTTCAAGGAAAATTGTTCCATGCTTCTACTAAGTAATTCTGACTTCAGAAAAGAGTAAGTCTAAATACCTAGAGGAGTATTGAATTTATAGAAAGAGCACTGCAGCTAACTTTAACTGGCTTCAGCTGGCTGACTCCTGATCTCTTGAAGGGAACACAAACTATCTTGCTCTGACCATTGAAGTTACCTTGGCTGGCCCTGGGGATCAAAGATATGTCTTAGGGATCAACCACATATTTTAGTTCAGAAAATCCCATTTCATTGGAGGATAACCACAAACCACAAAAACAAAGCTATCTTTTGGAAGAAATTTAGGAAACAACCTGATGGCAGACTCTCCAAAATTTAAGGTCCATTTATATTTCCATTCTTATCTCCTATACTTCTTCCACATAAAATTTTCCAGATAGCTTGTTCTGCTCATTGTTTCCTACAGCAGTGCATAATAGTCTGACCCCTCCTTCCCACATTCCTATTTATTCTTCAAGATCTCAAGCACTAGCTTCTCCAAGAAACCTTCCTGGTTTATTACAGCCTACAGTGATCTCTCCTATTCTTTGAGCTTCTCTAGTACTATCTCTGCTACTCACTCACTTTTTATGCATTAATTTTTTTTCAGTTACATGTAAACCATATATGACTAAAAAAATAAAATAAAAATTAAATGAAAAAATTTTAACATTTAAAAAAAATCGAGTTCCAAATTCTCTCTCTTCCCCTCTTTCTCCTCTTTGAGAAGGTAAGCAGTTTAATATAGATTATACATATTTAGTCATGTGAAACATTTCCATTTCCATGCTGCAAAAGAAAAACATAAACCAAAAAAAATAAGAATAATAAAGAAAAAATTTCAAAGTATATTTTAATTTTTATCTGGATGTTATCAGTTTTTTTCTCTGAAAGTAGATAACATTTTTCATCATAAGTCCTTCAGAGTTATTTTGGATCATTGTTTTGCTGAAAATAACTAAGTAATACTCAACTGATCATCATACAATGTTATTATATACAATGCTACTGTGTTCAGTGTTCTTCTGGTTCTGCTCATTTCACTTTGCTACTCACTCACATTTACACACTACTTTCACAGCATTACAGATTTAGAATTGGAAGGGAACTGAGAAAACATCTAGACTAAGCCCCTCTTTTTACAGATTAGGAAACTGAGTCATTGAAACATGAAGTGACTTTCCCAGCAACATATGAGGCAGAGACGAGGTTGGAAGCAGGGTTCTCTGACTCCAATTCCTACATGATTTATAGTGTATGGTATTTTCTCCTCAACTATGCTTGAATATATGAATGAACAGAGGAAAAGGAAGCAAAGGGGAAAGAAAGATATAAGACGAGAGATCTAAGTTCAGGCATATAGAAAAGTCTAGTGATGAGGGTTCTGTCTGCACTAAACAGAATGTGGCAACATCCCAAATCAAACAGGGATAGTATGAAGAAAGCCTGACTTCTCCATATTTTGTGGAAGGACCTTTCTGAGCAAATTTTTCATTTGTAGCTACCCACAATTACAGAGAAGTGTGGCTTTCCTGTCATTCTGCTAGTAAAGGCAACGGGATTAGGAGGTCTCATGATCTTCTTTCTCTTCCTGATCCAAGCCTATGATAATGTCAGTATAGCCTAGAACTATATCTTCAAGTCCTATACCTGCAATGGCCTCCTAGAAGCACAGTATGTAAAGCAGAAGAGGTGCTTAAGGATGCCTTGGAACACCCCTCAGAGAGTTTAAAAGATTTGCTCCAGATCAACTAGAGAGAAAGTAGCAAGAGTTTGAACTTAAACTCCGGTTCTTTGACTTTGAAACAGTGTTTTCTCCTTATCCAAATTCTTCCCATCCTTCAGTACTCATTTCTATTATCTCTCCTTCAGGAACTCTTCCTGATTACCCCAGTCTATACTGTTCTCTGTAGTGAAATATATAGAGTATCAGACATAAAGGCAGGAAGACTCATCTTCCTGAATTCAAATTCAGCTTCAGATACTTCCTAATTGTGTGACCCTGGACAAGTCACTTGATCCTGTTTTCCTCAGTTTCCTTATCTGTAAAATGAACTGGAAAAGAAAAGGGAAAACCACTCCAGTGTTTTTGCCAAGAAAACTCCAAATAAGGTCAAAGAAGAGTTGGACATGACTGAAATGAATTAGCAACAATAACAACACAATGATCTCTCCTTCCTTTGAGTTCCTATATCATTTATGGTCTGTACTGTTCTTTTGGCATTTTATTCTCTTTTATTCCTTTTATATTCTAAAATAGGAAAGCAATATGACTAGAATGATAAGAAATGACTGAAGATAACTTTAAGTTAAGGGTCAAAAGTTTTGTATTTTACTCTAGAGGCAATGGGAAATCATATAGTCAGCTCATTGTTTCAGGAACAATATTTACAAAAATGAATTATATTGATATATTTTGTTTTTACATCACCTACATTTTCCTGTATTTCTGTCCCTCTCAGACAGCTATTTCATATAACAAATATTATTTTGATAGCTGTGTGGAAGATAGATTTGAAAGGACAGAATCTGGAGGAGAGGAAACTAATCAAAAAACTATAACAATAGTCTAGGTAAAAAGTAATGAAGATCTGAATTAGGAGAGAGACTATGTAAACAAAAATAAAGGAACAGACAAAACATTGTGGAGATGAGTTGAGAAGATTTAGTAAACTGATTAAATATGATTAAGGGGGAGGTAAGAGCTAAAGTTTCCTATTAAGGTGACTAAAGGGATGGTAGTGCCTTCAACAGAAATAGGAAAGTTTGTAAGTAGTGGTGGGTTTGATCTGCCAATGTTTGTAGATTGTAGAGAAAGAATAGATAAGAAAGCATTGAAGTAAGTTTCAGAGTAGACAAGGGGGAGTGGTATCAACAACATAAATGAAGGTGTTTTTTCTTGTCAACAAAAGAAATCTATTCAACAGAGACAAAGGAGGATAAAATTATGGGTGATTCAAGAGAAATGAAGTTTTAAATAAAAGAGAGAAAGAAAGGGGGGAGAGGAGAGACAGACACAGAGAGAAGAGAGGGGTGTCCAAAAGCTATAAAAACAAAAATAAAACATTTCTTGACCTCAAGGAGCTCGCTTTCTATTGGAGAAGACAACTATTCAAAAGAAAAAGTCTCTCAAATAAAACCTACAGCAATTTTTTCTCCTGATGCAATTAGGGTTAAGTGACTTGCCCAGGGCCACACAGCCAGGACGTGTTAAGTGTCTGAGACCAGATTTGAGCTCAGGTCATCCTAATTTCACCACCGGTGCTCTATCCACTGCACCACTTAGCTGCCCCAGCAATCTTTTTAAGTAAACCTAAATTTCTTGTATCAAATTAGTGAACTTTTGTATAGGGATTTTTTCCCCTTGTTTTTATTTTTTTCCTATACATTTGACAGGAATTAAAATTTCGGCTCTCAGACTCTAAACTCATCATCTACAAAAGGCCAGGTCAGAAGAACACAGACCACTTGGAAGAGCCCAGAGGACTGCAGAGTGACTGGGGGAGGGGCAGAGGACGACTCAGATTCTGCTTCTGCAAGCTGTAATTTACCAACTCCATCTGGTGGGCCTCCCAGCAGCTCTCTGGGCTCCACGCATTTCAAGGGTCCTCTTGTTAGAAAAGGTCAAAGAGTTAGCCTGGTCCTTTCATTTGGAAAGAACTTGAAAGAAAAAGAAAGGAAGTTTATATTTTCAGCTCTAGCCATGATTAAGTGAAAATGTTAAGGAAGTTCCATGAAGTAACTTTTATGCACAATCGACCTATCCTAGACTCTTCCTGCTCTAATAGCTATGAGAAGATAAATCTTGGGAGAGATATCCAAGGGCAGCTCTGCATTCCCTGTCCTCACTCACCACCCTGCTCAAGAGGAGAGAGTCTAGGCTCCAGTAATTTTCATAAAGATAAAAGTATCTCATTAAAAGAGCTGGGCCCTGAGCCTCTTAAGGAAGTTCTATTATCCTCCTCTTTTGTCAAGTATGATGCAGGGATTTGTGCTCCAGAATATTGTCCCAAGGTACTTTAATTCTGAAACACTTGCAATTTGTGATGCAAAGGAAAGAGCATAGGAGGAGAAAATAGAGGCAGTGGATTTTAATCTTATAGGATCATAATGACAGATCTGGAAGGGGCCTTAAAGAGTGTCTAGTCCTGGCTTCTTAACTATTTTTTCATCATGAACTCTTTGTCAGTGTGGTGTAGCCTATAGATCCCTTCTCAGAATAATGAATAAAAATAAAATACACAGGATTACAAATGAAACCAATTATATTGAAATATAGTTGTCCAGATTTTTAAAAGGAATTTTCAACCTCTCTGAATTCTGTGTGAACTCCAAATCAAAAAAAAAAAAAAAAAAGTCAAGATCTGGTACAGAAAGGTGATGGGTCACACAGATAGTAAGTAACTGGTCTGAGAGTCACATTCTCTGACCCTAAATCTATCATTCTTTCCATTATACCACACCACTTACACCACTAGCTTTGTTTTAAAAGAAAAAAGTTCATCTTCATAGTCACTTGAAATTTTATAATCTAATCCAAATCAACAATCTTAATTAAGCATCTACTAAAGTCAAGGAATTGTGCTAGGTCCTGGGGATATAAAGATGAAATAAAAAACAATCCCTCAGCCTCCATGATATGGGGGTTGGGGAGGGGTGTAATAGAGTTGGAGGGAAAGGAGACAAATATTAATGAGTATATAGAGTATAATTTCACAAGGAAAGAAATTGTATTAATGAATATGGAAAGATTTCTTGTAACAGATAAATCTTTGAAAGATTCTAAGAGGAATAAAGATAAGTCACTTTGTTTTCAAGAACCAAGGAACTTCAAGCAAAGTGAAATACACTATGTACAAATAGCAACGTTATGGGATGATCAGCTATGAATGACTTTTCTATTTTCAACAATATAATGATCCAAGACTACTCTGAAGGACTTATGATGAAAAATGCTATCCATACCCAAAGAGGGAACTGATTGCATCTGAATACAGACTAAATGTACTATTTTTTTTTTTATAACTTTTTATTGACAGAACCCATGCCTGGGTAATTTTTTACATTATCCCTTGCATTCACTTCTGTTCTGACTTTTCCCTTCCCTTCCTCCACCCCCTCCCCTAGATGACAAGCAGTCCTATACATGTTAAATATGTCACAGTATATCCTAGATACGATATATGTGTGCAGAACCGAACAGTTCTCTTGTTGCACAGGAAGAATTGGATTCAGAAGGTAAAAATAACCTGGGAAGAAGAACAAAACTGCAAACTGTTTACATTCATTTCCCAGTGTTCTTTCTTTGGGTGTAGCTCTAAATGTACTTAAAAAAAAACTTTTTGGAGCGTTTTTTTGGACAGAGATCTGTTTCCTTTTACAACATGACTTTAATGGAAATGTTTTGCATAACTTCATATATACCTTCTCAATGTCGAGGGGAGAAAGAAGAGAGTCTGGAATTCAAAGTTTTAAAAACACAAATGTAAAAAATTGTTTTGCATGTAACTAGGAAAAATACAAGTATTAAAACATGAAAGAAAAAAAGAACCTATAAGCTACCCAATGGAAGTATTATTACCTTAATTTTATGACCTATGTAACAGGGTTGCAGTGGGGATCAAATTAAATAATATATGTAACATGCTTTGCAAATCTTAAAGTCTAGATAAATGTAAGCTATAATAATTTACATTTGTGTAGTGATTTAAGGTTTATAAAATGCTTTACATGTATGATCTTATTTGGCAGCATCATTATCCTCATTTTACACATGAAATGACTTGCCTACAGCAATAAATCTTGTGAATGCTAAAAGCTGGCATTTGAACCTTGGTTGCCTTGTGTCAAGTTCAATACCCATAAAGGTAAAATCCTCTCTGTGGGCATTTTAAAACTATAAAGCACTATAAGATTATAGCTATTATTATTATTCTGACTCCTTTGGTACATTTGTGAAGTGGGGAAGCTGCAGATGGAGGAGTAAAACCAAAGAAGAACCAGTCAGAATGCACAGAAACTTTCAACAGAAGTTCAAATCCAATTTGGGTCAGTGATCATAGCTGCTCTTGAGGCATGAAAACATGGGAGTGATATGACTCTGGTTACAGACTGATTCTTTCACTAGAAAATTCATAAGGGATATGGAGAGTAAGCTGGTAGTCCTTTATGCCTGAAAGATGGGTTTCTTCAAGAGCCCAAGGAATCCATTAAAAGCTATATTCTCCTTGACTGGATTGAAGTCTTTTAAGTTTTTTTTGTTTTGTTTTGGTTTTTTTCTGGCTAACCTGAGACTAGCCAGCAACTAACTCTCTTTCCTGAAATTCAGGACTTTAGTTGTTTACAATTCTCAGCCACACCTATTGGAGGGAGGACCCTCACACATTTTAAAGACATAGCTTCCACAGATCATGACTGAGAAAGCAGTGCAAAAGCAAGAAAGCTGAACTGAGAATCAAGAGTTTTTTGCCAGGAGACCCTGGGTACATCAAAACATGTTTCTGGATGTTTTCCCTTCTCTCAAAATAAGAAGTTTGGATCAGTTCTGAATTTGGTTTGAGCAGATTATTGGATGTTAATTGTTATTCAATTGAATATTATTGAATTAGACTGGAATCACACATTAAAAAACCTTCATTCAATCAGCAAACCCTTAAGCACTTTGCTATGGACAGAGCATTTAGCTAGGTTAATTAACTCCATATCTTTCCATTTGAGTTCTATCAACTCTGCTCCTGCTCCCATCTTCACTATCTAGCCTCTTGTTTGTAGATCTCACATTAAAGGAATATTCGAAAGCAACTTTGGCACCAGTTTCTTGGCATTGGAGATGTGCTGAGGGTTGGAACAGTAATGAGTAGATCCTGGTCTTGATTAACAAGCATGACAATTTCAGTGTAATGTATACTATAAGAAGAGGTGAATACAGAGAAACATGGAAAGATCCACTTGAACTGAAATAAGCAAAGGTAAGAAAACATACACAATAACTACAAGATTGTGAATGGAAAGAACTACACATACACACATGCACAAATCAAAAGTGAGAAATGCAAAATTATAAAGAACAAGCATGAATTGAAAGAAGAGATAAAAGGAGAAACTTCCATCCCATCCCTTTGTAGAGGTAAGAAGTGTAAAAGTCCTGCATAGTACACATATTTTTTTGATATATTGATCAATTTTGCTGATTTTTTCCTCTTCCATATTTTTAGCTTTTAAAAATATTATTTTTGATATGAGATAGTTCTCTGAGAGAAAGAGAAAGGAAGCTGTACTGAAGGAAAGTGATGACTTTTTTTAAAGAAAAGATATCAAAATATATTAAAAATACAATTTCAAAATCTGAGAAAGTGTTAAAGTTCTGTGTATGTGGGGAGAAAGGAAGAAGCTGGGAGCTGATGCTGCTTCCTTTTTCTTCTTTAAAATTCACCATTTTCAAGAAGTTCTTCCTGAATCATCTTACTTAGCTTGGATCACTCCATTATTTTGTTTGTACCAGGATACTTAGATGGTTTTGTGCAAACTGAATTCTGTCAGTCTCTCTTCTATACTAATAATACTTCATCTTTGTTTATCACATTAAAGTTTCCAACAGGCAGGACATACAGGAAAGAGGACTTTGCTTGGAAGAGGCCCAAAGCCTGGAAGTTCAAGTCTTGCTTCTAATATATATTGGCTAAGTGACCATAGACAAGCCACTTAATCTCTTAGTTAACCCCTAGCCAACTTCCTAAAATCATAAATTATAAACTGTTACTAAACTGTATCAGTAGGAGTGTCCAAGGAGTCCCCCACTCCCACCATGCTGATAAAAATATAAGACTGAATAAAATGTTTTCTAAGACTTTTCATAATATACTTGACCCTTATAAGAACCCTCTGAGAGAGATGGGATAAATTATTATTCCCATTTTAAAGATGAAGAAAATGAGATGAAGAGCAGTTTAAATGACTTGCCCAAAGTCTTCTGGTAGTAACTATCTTTTTTCACTTCACCACACAACTATGGGGTTGTTACTATCTTTTTCCTAGTTCTGTGAGTCCTATCTCCCTGGATCTTACTCTATCTAGCATCCTGAGCAGAGACTTTTATCTCTTTGATCTTTCCCCATAGCCTTGTCCAGAGTTGGACACATGCTGCCTTCATCACTGTTAAGTCTCAAGGGACTGAATTCATAGGATCATAGATATAGAGTTGGAAAAATCTTAAAAACAACGGATTATTACTCCTCCTACCTGGTTTTGCAGATAAAGAAGTAGAGGCTCAGAATTAAGTGTCTTCTCTGAAGTCACATAACTAGTATCTGAGATAGGACTTGAATCTTTGTTCTCTATATTCCAAGCCCAAAGACCTTCTTAAAACCAAGCTCCTCCTGCCAAAGGGTAGAAATATTTAATTGTTTTCTGAAATAAACTTATTATGGACACCCTGAAAAGGTGAAATATTTATTAAGGTCCTTCCCTGGGATTAGGTGGGGATAACTTGGGAATTCATTGTTGTCAGGCCTTTCCTTGTGGTTGAACATACATAGAATGTCCCTTCTCTTCCTTTTCCACTATCCCTGCCTCCCAACAAGCCTGCCAACAGCAAATATGTGCTCCTACACATCTCTAATTTAATTGAAAGGTTTTCTCTGTATACAAAATTTCCAAACAACAATCCAAGTTGACCTTCCCACTTTCACTACAGCCCTGCTGGGCTTTTACTGAGCCTTTTTGGAGACCTTGAAGAAAGGAAGGAAGAATTCCCAGGGGAGTTTCTCAGATTCTCAAATCCTTCCTACATATAAAAGAATATTTTTAGCTCTAGGGTAATGTGGAATTTTAAAATTCAGCTTCATCTATAAATCAACTAATAAGCATTTATTAAGTATCTACTATGTGCCTAGCATCATTTCTGATGCTGATGATAAAGAGACAGAAATGAAAATCCCTGACCTTAAGGTATTTCCATTCTATGGGGGGGATAACATGGACACATATAAGTAAGCATAGACATATATGAGAAAAAAATAAAGGCATAATTCCTGCAGGTTCTAGGTTCTTCCTCAAGTTTCCAGATGCAAAATAATCTGTATCCCTCAGATACTTTTCTTTTTCTATAAGACTTATTTGGCAGCAGTTGTCTGAGGAAAGCTTAAAAGACTCTCTTGGAAGTGTGGTCTCTTCATGCTAGACCCTGGTCTTACAAGAAAATGTTTGGCTTCATTATCTTCATGTGAAAGAATTTACTTCATTCTCCTCAATGATAAAGATTGAGGCTGGGAAAGAGAAAAATGGCTGGGAAAGAATATTAAAGGCATGTAACTTGCTAACCCTAAGGTCTCCCAGGAGTTCAGGAAACCCTTTCTGTTGACCCAGGCAAAATTTATAAAGCTTAGCCTTACCCTAATAGGCCAAGCAGGTCACCCCACCCCACTCCCAGCTCAGTTGTTAGCTTTAGTAGAATGCCCATCAATGCAGCTATCTTCATGAACATCTGTGAAAGGGATGCAAGCAACATCTGGACTCCATGGTCTGGGGTCCTGGAAATAGGGAGAAGTGAAGTGAAACAGGACATGTCTCCCACTTCCACTTCATCCCAATCCAGCTGAATCTGGAATCTGGAAGGATCATGGGAGCTTGCATGCAGCCCTATGCAGGAAGCCCACGACCCAGGTGGCAACCTCTTAGTGCTGGACCTCCAAGGCTAGGGGAAAGGAAGGGCAATCCTTAGCTAGCAAAACAACAGCTCTCTTTTCAATACAAGTTTCCGACTGCTTAGAGGCTCTAGGTTGGGGATTGTAGGGCCAAGAAAGGACAGACCTCAGCCTTTATCTCTGGAATTCTTCCTCATCCAGTTCATACTTTCTTCTGGGTTTCTGGGGCCAGGAATTGAGAACCTTTCAGTGGCCCACCCTGCCCCCTTCCAAAGTTCAGGCATAGTCCTGGATGCATAGCCCTCCCCTCCCAGATACCCCATTTCCCCTTAGCACATTTGGTCAGCACCTCTGACTCCCGGGAACTGAACCTGAAAGGGAGAGGTTCTGGGTTAGTGCCTAGGGACCAAACCTTTCCCAGGCCTCTTTGATCTGAGGCCAGAACAAAAGGAGAGGGGGTGCCCTGGGGCTGGGGGAAGGAGGCGTTGTCCCTTTCCGGTTTTGACTAGTGTTTCTAACTGTGAAACAGAGTTGAGCGACTAGATTTGATTAGGAGTCGGGATCCTCTCTCTCCCCTGCCAAACCATGCTGGGCTCTGTCTGCATTGGGATCAAAATGTGCATTTAAAATAAAAAGATTGAGTTTTTATGGAGGCAGATTGAAGGAAGGAGTTTTTGTTTGTTTGTTTGTAAACAGGATCTATCGATGGAAATGCATGAGTGTAGACACAAAGGATATAAAGTGTAGGCGCTCCACCCTAGTGAAGTTTTCACCCGATATTTCAAAGAAAATTGAAAATACATAAAAATAATAATAGAAATATTAGTCTGAAGAGTTGAAAAGTACTTTAGAGATCATCCAACTTAACTCTTTCATTTTTTGGTGGTTATTTTTTCCACAAGATGCCAAGACTAAAGAATTTGTCATCTAGAGACCATCCTACTGATCTGAAGCCTTTCCATATTTTGCTTCAGACCAACTTCTTTCAGAGCACTAGCTGGTCGCTGGAATCATAATCGAAGCTTATGAAGTACAATAGATAGAACCCACTTCTATATCATGAGTCATAAGATCTTTGGAATCTGAGGTCCAGTGAAGGGAAGACTGCCATCACATGTGGCGATTGTCTCACAGCGATAATACTGTATAGAGTGCTCCCACAACATCATACTTCAGAGTCCCCACTTTAAAGAAGAGACTAGGGCTCCTGGAAGACTCTGGCTCTTACCCTGCTGTTTTGCACATCTCTAATCCTCCCACAGTTTCCACTTCTATACACCCCTTCTCTCACGTCCCTTACACACCCATACCCACTCCCATGGTTCCCGAGCTGGGAAGAACAAGTGGGTACCACAGCTGCAGGAAGTAGTCTCTAAGGATACTTTTCTAGGGATCCTGAGGTTTATTTTTATTTTTGATGATATGTAAGGGGAGGAGGAAGCATTTTCCTAAATCCCTCTTTCTCCCTCGTACTCCTTAGCTGGATTTGAGCCCTAGCAGCCAAGCGGAGGCACGGGGTGGGGAAAAGATGCGCATATCTGCTAGCCTTTCATTTTTTCCTCTCAAACGCTCGGGTCCGCGTCGCAAGTCTGTGTCCGGTCCTCGGATGGGAAAGGTCTAGGGTCACTGCCCAGGCGTGGATCACCAAAACTTAGGAAAGGCTAAGGGGAGCAAGCCCAGCCCCTAAGCCTACGCCCCAGCGTTGGCGGGTTTCTTTAAATAGAAACCTATACTTTGCTCCTCACTCGCCCAGGGCGAAGGAAGCCGGGACTAAGCTTTTATGAAGGTTTAAATGCAAATTGACGAATGAGTGACTGCGCGGCAACCAACATCAAAGGCTCCCTAGAGTCTCCGCATTAATGAGCCTCTTTGTTTCCCCCGGCGAGATTACAACAGGTTTCCCTCTCTCAGCCAGGGTTTTATCTCTGTTCTGGCGGGCGCTAAATCTCTGGCCCAGCTTTTCACCAGCAAACTCTGTTACAGCTCCCACGAGCCCAGGCCCAAAGCACCTACACAAGGTCACACGCACACACACCCAGATGCAGTCCCGGCGCGCTAGAGGTGGGTGGTCTTGAGGCAGCCGCCCCCAGAATGCTGGGGCACAGGAGGCCGAGCAAGCGCTGCCTAGCGGTCCATAAACCCTCCTGCCCCCGCCAGCACCTCGAGAATCCGGGCACGCAAGCCTTAGTACGAAGCCTTGCAGGCACGGGCCGTGCGGGGGAAACGGGGGGGGGGGGGGGAGAGAAGAAAAGGTGCCCGAAGGTACTTATTCCCACGTTTCGGGGGCGGGGAGCGGCCAGAAGACCCGAGTACTTTCTGCTGGCCCGAGAGCCGGAGCGCAGCGGGGACTGGGCGGAGGCTGGGCGGGGCCGAGCCCTGACTGGACCATTGGACCGAAGTCCCCAACAGATTGCTAGAGAAGGACGGCGATTTCAGGAGCCTGGGTCTTAAACCGTTACAAATTGGCGCCGTCTCTGCCGTCACCCCCGCCCCCGCGCCGCGCTGTGATTACGGGGCCCTAGTCCCCACCGGATCGCCGGGATGCTCAAGACCTTTTCGCAGCCTCCAGGTTCCGCGCGCGCGCACACGCACACACACACACACACACACACACACTCTCTCTCTCTCTCTCTCTCTCTCACACACACACACACACACACACACCCGTACTCATGACCCCCACGCACAGAAGGTTCGAGTAAGTGTCTGCATCTGACTCGCAGACACTCTGGTTCTGGAAGTCACTGCCTTCCCACCCACCTTTTTTCCAGTCCCTCATTAAGGCACAATCTCCCCCTCCATCCCGGGAGTGAGGAAAACTCTCAGAATTTTGGGAGGAGAGAGAGGTACTCAACTAGGGCAGAACTTGCCCCTAACGGTGGTCCCCTTCCCTCCCCAGCACACCTCCCACACATAGCCACTCCCAATCTCTCCGAAACCTCTCCAATTAGACGCTCTGGGAGCACTGGCCCTTTAAGGCTACTCCTCCCTTCCACCTTCTTTGAGTTAGTGTCCGGGGCCCTGGCCCCGCCCCTTCCCCTCGTGCCCCGCCCCACCTCTGTCAATCATCGGCGGCGCCTTTGATGTCTGGAGCTTCGAGCTCTCCAGGAGCTCCAGCAGCACTCCGAGCCTCCCGCGCCTCCAGCTGCTACCGCACCTCCAGCCCCTAGTCTGTCCAATCCTCCCGCTTCCTCGCTCGCAGAGTCCCCACTTCTTAGTTCTTTTAACCCTCCCCCAGCCCCGGGGGAGTCGGGCGCCGGCGTGGGCTAGACACGGGTCAACCTGGGCCCTCCCGGGCAGAGGAGCAGAGAAAGGAGCCTCCGCGCTACCCTCGCCCCGCAGGCCCGGAGAGTGCCCCAGAAGTTTTCCGCAGGCATTTCAGAGTGGAAAAGTGAGCCCGAGAGCAGAGGGACCGGGAGCCAGAGCCCCGCGGCTCCAGCCGGATCATGCCCCAGCTGGGCGGAGGCGGAGGCAGCGGGGACGACCTGGGCGCTACCGACGAGATGCTAGCCTTCAAGGATGAGGGCGAGCAGGAGGAGAAGATTCCCCAGGGAGGTTTCCCCGAGCGGGATCTGGCTGACCTCAAGTCCTCGCTGGTCAACGAGTCCGAAGGCGCGGGCAGCGGCAGCGGCCAAGCCGGGAGTGGTCCGGGTCAGACAGAGGTGAGAGGGAAGCCGAGGCGGGGGCTGCCGGGGAGCTGGGGGCTACCGAGAGTGCCTTTACGCCTCCTGAGCAGTCCTGGATGCTCCTCCGGAGTCCTTCTCCCCTCTTCCCCCCCCCCCCCCCCCCCGTTTCTCTCTCGACTTCTCTTATTCTTCTTGTCTCCCTCCCCAAGACAGTATTGGCTGTCTTTCCGTCTCATATGTGTGTATCAATTTCTTCTTTCCTTTCTCTTTCCCTGTCTTTCTGTCTCCTTTTACTCTGAATCCGTCTCTTTTCCTGTGTCCTTTTCTCTGAATCTCTCTTTCCCTTGGTGATTATCCTTCGCAATTTCTGCCCTTTTCTCACAGGTGCTCCGGAGAGCTCAGAACTCCCAGAGGCTGTACCAGGACAAAATCCCAGATGCCTTGGAAGAAGGTGAGTATGCGGACCATTCAGGCCTACCCCCTGACTCTCAAGTGATTGCCACCATCATCAACCGCAGCGCTTCTGGGCCCCTGGGAGGGGGCGGGGACCGCCGGAGGGATGTAGGAGAGCAGTGGCTCCTTCCCCCAAAATCAAAGTGGAGAGTTGTCAGAGAGGCTTAGATGGGGGACTGTTGGAGGCGGGCTTTCAGTCCTCAGGGCAGGCTCCCCCCTCGACCGAGTCATTTCCTGTCCACTGGCCTTTCTTAAGAATAAACAGACCCACTCCCCCCCAACCTCCACCTCAGGTGACTTGAAAGGCTGAGGTGCTTCTGGGGAAAAAAGTTGGAGACACGGTAGCTGGCCAGGGAGGGGATTGGGGATGGGTGATTAACTTGGGGATCCAAGTCTTCAGAGTTGGGTGATTTTTTGGGCTCCCCAAGACAGACATTTTATTCCTGGCAGAGTTCCCTCCCTTCTATCCTTCTGTTTCCACCAACTCCACACACCCCAAGAATCCACATGGCTGCTTCTTTTAAAAATATTTTTATCTTAAGAAAAGGCAGAAAGATCCCCTTCTTCCCTCCTTTCCCCTGACCACTTTCAGAGGAGCAGTGTGTCTTACAACCTCTGGTTTCTCAGGCCTCAAGGCCCAGGACAGCAGCAGCGTCGGGATGTACAAAGAGTCAGTGTATTCTGGCTACAATCTGCTGGTGCACTACCCAGGCAACGGAGTAAGTGCTGGAGCTGGAGCCGGAGCTGGAGCCGGAGCTGGGACAGGAGCTGGAGCAGGAGCCGGGACTGGAGCTGGAGTAGTCACTGGGGCTGGACAGTCACTGGTGAGTCTTGTCCTCTCCTCTCCTCTACTGCTTTGAGGTTCTTTGGCTAACTATGTTGACAGGTGGAGAACACTTGCTCACTGAAGGAAAGAGGGGAAAAAAAGCTTCCAAGAAGGGTCTTAAGTCCAAATTGGACTGGGAGCCTGAGGCACTTCTCCGTGCTGAGAACCAAGGCCAGTTTTCTGTGGGCTTTCTCAAATCCTATTTCCAGCAGAGGACTCATGGAGACAAGGAGCAGAAGAGAAAATTGTATCCCCAACCAGAGGACTTCTCCTATCCGCTATATATATATATATGTCCTATTTCTAGTGAGAGCATTGGAGTTAAACAAAATCAGAGAACTTTACCTCAGTATTAAATTCAAAATCTATCAAACCCTTTAAAGGTTTGAACAGAGCTGAAGGGTTGTGCCAAGAAAGGTGATTAAAAATTCCTCTAAAGAATTCTTTCCTAGCTCCACTCAGAAGGATCAGAATTAAAACTGGGAGTTACTTCTATCGTTTTTGAAACTAAAAAGGCTATATAAATTACAATTTATAGACTTTGAGGAATTTTACATTCTGGGAAACTTAGCTTTCCTATGGGGTCACTTTTGATAAATTTGGAGAGTGGAGCTGGAGAAGGATGGGAGCAGTTCTTGCTATGTCTGTGCAGGCATTAGTACTTACAGTGGAATCTTTGATTTGAGTAGAGCTTCAGAGATGTGCAAAACAGCAGGGTAAGAGCCAGAGTCTTCCAGGAGCCCAGCTATTATGGCAGAAGGCCTCTGCCAAGAACACACCCTTTTCCCTCAGAGTTAGGGCACCCAGGCTCATCCAGCTGCCAGCTGTTTGGGGAAACCTGGGAAATAGACCATATATGCCCAGCCAGTAAGATATATGTGTATGTATATGTTTCTATGTCTGTCAGCGTGAGGGACCCTTCTGAGAGAAATTTAATTTTCCCTGTCTTCTATTACTGTTCATTCCTTGGTATCTGGATTCTTTTTGGGGGAGGGACAACTAATTTGTGAAAAATCCAGCCCCCTTCCCATTTTCTAATCCCTATGTAGAATCTAGAAATTGGGTCTCTTCTGCTGGGATGGATTGAGCAAATTTGTTTGTTACTTTTAAGGTCTTTGGTATCACTAAGTGGAATACTTGTACTGTCATGCTGGACTCTGATATTTACTACTCTTTACTTGAGACAAGTCACTTGGGTTTTAGTTTTCTCATTTGCAAAAATAGAGGGTTAGACTAGAAGATTATCTCTAAAATGTCTTTACCTTATGAACTCGTATATATATACATGAGCTTATCTTGGTATAATGTATATATTTCTGCAATTTGTCTATAAATTTAATTTTCATAAATTGATTCCTGTTTATAGTGTACCAAAGAAGCTTATTATTTAAAGGAATTTGGCAGCAGGTCCTTTAATAACTAGGAATCTTCAGAAAAATTCTTAGATCATCTCCTAATTTTTGAACAATCAGGTTGCCATAAATCTTATTTTCTTAAAGTGGATATGTGCTCAATTGTCACATAATACCATAAAATCTCATTAATTCAGACTCCACTAATTTGGAATTAGTCATTCAGAAGAGCTTGATGTGACTTTCACTTTTCTTTATCCTAGATAGGGCATTATCTTGACAGAGAAATGTCAATAAACATTTTTTCCCTGAGGCAATTGGGGTTAAGTAATTGCCCAGGGTCACACAGGTAGGAAGTGTTAAGTATCTGAAGTCAGATTTGAAAAACATTTATTTTTAAACAGGCAAAAAATTCTCTTTGCTCTCAAGAATCTCACAGACTGTTGGGGGAAAAGATATGCTAACAAGTGTATACAAAGAGACAAATACAGTGCAGGATAAATTGAAGATCATCAACAAGGAAGAGGTGTTAAGGGATAGTAAAAGACTTTTTGTAAAAGTTGGAATCTTAGCTGGGATTTGAAAGAAATCACAGAAACAGAGAAAGAATTGAAGAGGGAGAGAATTCCAAGCAATAGGGACAACCAATGAAAATGCCCAGGGCTGGGAAATGGAGTGTTTTGTGTGAGAAGCAGCAAAGAAGTCAATATTAATGGATTTCAGGGTATAGAGTGGAGAGAAGAGGGTATACTGTATAAAAATACTGGGAAGATAGGGAGCCAGATTACAAAGGGCTTTGAAAACCAGAGGATTTTATATGTATGTGATCTTGAAGTAATTGATAACACAACTGAAGTTACAGGGAAGAATGTTTAAACTATTATAATTTCAATCCAAGGAACCACCAAATGATGATTATACATAAAGCCAGGACTCTGCTAGCGGATAACAATACAAGGACACCATCAGGAAGCATTTTATAAACACTATTTGCTTATAAACTACAGAATATCATTTTCTAATCCTTAAGGTGGTTACAATACCAGTAACCTAGTTTGAGCTAAATATAATTGAAAGAATATTATATTTATACACCTATATATAATTGTATGTATGTATGTGCTAGAGACATTTACATATACATATATACTATATAACCTGCTCAGGTAGCTGCGTGGTACAGTGGATAGATTGCTGGAGTAAAGAAGAGCTGAGTTCAAATTTAACCCACAACACTAGCTTCTGTGACCATGGACAAATCATGTTAACCTTATTTACTCTGTTTCATTTGTGAAATGAGCTGGAGAAAGAAATGGCAAACCACTCTAATTTCTTTGCCCAGAAAACCCCATGGATGGCATCTCTACTCCTTCAACCATTCTGTATTGTATGAATCTATGGAAGATAAATGTCTTTATATAAAACTTAGTCATAAGTAGCTACAAAGCAAAGTTCTGATTTAGAAAAGTTGGCGTAAACCCAGTACATTAGATAGATCATTTAAGAGGAGGTATGGAAGAACATGAGAAGAGGATAGTGTTGCGCACTTGAAAGAACTGTGGACCTAGAGTGAGGTGAGACCTTCAGAGTCCATCTCTAATCAGGTGAGATCACTGGCAAATCACTTGATCTCTCTGAGCCTGTTTTGTAATCTGTAAGATGGGTGATGAGTAATAACCATAGTCCTGACCTGACAGAACTATGCAGAACTACTACATGTGAAATGCTTTACAAACTTTAAAGAGCTATATAAATGTCTGCAATTATTTTAAGAATCAAAGAATGAGAAGGGTGATTTTGCCACTGGAAACACTGCTAAAATAGATAACTGAAGTCAAGACCTCTTAAAGGATTTTAGATTAGAACACTGAGTAGCAATTGTGCTACCTGGATGAGGATGAAAGCCAAGCGCAAGCCTTTAGGAAAGAATGTAATTCTTGGCTGTAGAGTCAGAGTTCAATCATAGGATCATAGATTTAGAGCCAGAATTGACCTCAGAAATCACCTAATCCAAACTCTTAATTTTCTAAATGATAAAATTGAGGTCTAGAAAAATCCCTTACATTTACCAAGGTGTTCTTGTTGTTCCATCATGTCTGACTCCTCATGACCCCGTTTGGGGTTGTCATGGCCTCTTCCAGCTCATTTTACATATGAGGAAACTAAGGCAAGAAGAGTTATTAGATGTCTTGCCCAGGGTCATGCAGCTTCTAGGTATTTGAGGCCAGATTTGAACTTGGGAAGAAGAATCTTCCATTCTCTAAGCCTGGCACTCTACCCACTGCACCTCCTAGCTCCCCATTACCTAAAGATAACAGAAGTTAAGGGGCAGAGTCCAGATTTTCTGAAGCTAATGTCAGCCAAATTCATCTCTTGCTATGCTTAGGAAATTGAAGTTGTCCACTCTTCCCACATCCAATGTTCTGGTAATGCCATTTAAACATAGTGCCTCTAATGAAAGTACTTCTTTGGAAGGGGCCCCCTAATGTGGATTCACACACTATACACAGACATATTTTATTGATCTCATCAGCAGCACAGAGTCTAATCTAGGGAACCAGGATGAGTTTAATCAACTTTTTCTGAAAATAACTTAGCCCACAGTGCCCTGGATTTGGATTACAATATTGCCCATGTAACCTTGGACCTAAACTTTCTGGGTCTCACTTTCCTCATCTTCAAAAAGACAAAGTTATATAAATATCTTCAAAGAGTCTTTCCATCTCTCAATTTGTGCTTCTATGAACTCATGGTCTCTCGAGTCTGACTGTGAACACATTAGAAAAGGCACAGTGGGGAAGTAAATAGAGCACTGGCATAGAGTGAGTAAGCCCCTAAGTTCAACTCCAGACTTGGATACTTAATAACTGTGTGACCCTGGGCAAGTTATTTAATTTCTCCTTGTCTTAGTTTCTTCAACTGTAATTGGGGAGAATAATAGCACCTACTTCCAGGGGTGTTGTGAGGATAAAATGAGATATTTTTAAAGTACTTAGCATAACATCTGGCAGTAGTCAGTATTATATAGATGCTAGCTATCATCATCATCACCATTATTAAGACTGAACCTGAAATACACTAGCATATATGAATGGGTTCGTTGGTCAGTAGTACCAATGGCTAGTGGGCTTACTCTATCTTTGATGGTCTGAAAAATATATTCCTTTGGCTATTGTCCCTATAATTATACTTTCTTCGCCTGAAATTGGGTCCTTGTGATCTCAGTGGGGGGAAGGGGGGGGGGGGCAAACAATGGAAGAGAAGAGATTTAAAGTATGGCTTCCTTCTGCTAGCTTTCTCCATTCTCATTTGTCTTTTAAATAAGACATATTTTCAGAATATCTATCAGCAGATGCCTCCCCCACTCTAGTGCTTCCCTATATCCTCTTGCAGAGATAAGTAGGTGACACCTCCTTTACTACAAAATTCTTATCAGCTTCTTTCCTCTACCTGCTCATTAATGCTATCAAGGAAAGGAGGAAGAGCTAGGGGCTTCTTGTCTGAGATCTTGAAAGTGGACAGGCATCTGGCTAAGAACTGAAGGAGGTCACCATAAGAAGCTGGGCAAAAAGTGAAAAAGGAATAATGTGTGAAGGAGGGATAGGGAGAACATAGGGTGAGCAAACCTTAATATAATAATGCTTAATTAAGTAAACCATAACACATTAAAATGCACATACCCTTGAAAAGCAAATTGAGTGGCTAGCTGATTATCTTAGGCCCTATTTAAATGGAACAGAAATTTTTCAAAAGTACTAGCTTCTTATTAGTCCATTAGTATTGCGAGGCAGCTAGGGAACTCAGTGGATAAAGCACTATGCCTGGAGTTGGGAAGACTAGAGTTCAAATCCAGCCTTAGAAGCTTACCAGCTGTGTGGTCCCTGTAAGTCATCATAATTACTGTTTGGTTTGGTTTCCTGGGCTGTAAAATGGTGTTAATAAACAACAGTACCTGCTATGCATAGTTTTTTTGAGGATCAAATGAAATGATATTTGTAAAGTGCTAAGGACAGCATTAGGCATATAATAGTATATGTTTATTCCTTCCCCTCCTCCTTCCAAAAAAGATAGGGAATTCAGAATCAAAAAAATTTTTTTTTTATATATACTACTTGAGTCTCATTTAGATATAGTAAAATAAATTTGCAAAAAGTAACTAGCTGAGACTAGTAACCATGTCTTAATGTTTTTCAACCTGACTGTGACCTAGGAAGAGAACTAGGACAGGTAAAGACAATTGTCACTTTGATCACTGGGACACGTTGATCTGTTATGAAGGAAAACCTTCCATTTATCTGGTAGGGGATTCTCATAGTTAAATTAAGACATCTGGAGACATTAGATGGAGACTGATTTTAGGAGAGGAGCTCTCTACATACTTTATTTGCTGTCAGGAAACTTAGCACTTTGTATTAAAAGTAAATTTCTTGATATTTGTAAGGTGATCATGCAGATAGAGGCCTCAAGTTCACACAGTATTCTGGGTAGCTGTGATCAACTGAAAAGAAAAGATACTCAATTATCTGATTTAAAGAGAATATTTCATATCTGTATGTTAGATTTTCTCCCACTCTATTTCATTTTCTCCCCATCTATCAACTATTTTCTGATTGCCTGCAAACATGTGCAGTTCTGCTCCATTCATTATGAAAAGAAAAAATAAACCTTTTTGCTCAACTTTGCATTACCCTCATACTAACATTCTATATCTCTTTTCCCTTTTCAAGCCAAACTTATAAAAAGAATCCTCTATATTTGCCCCTCACTTCCTTATCCCCTCCCCACTTAATTCTCAGCCCCTTGTAATCTGCTTCTCTACTTACCGAAACTGTTCGCTTCAGGGTTGTCAAAATCTTTTATTTATTGCTATATTTTGTTTTTTAATAGCACCAGAATTTCTCCCAGTATTCCTCCCCTTCCTTTTCCTTCTTCCAGAGAGCTATATACTATGTAATAAATAATATCTCAAAATTGAAATTGGGGGAAAACTCAGCAAAACTAACAATAAATTTAAAAAGTTTGAAAATATATGCAGTATGGGGCAGCTAGGTGGCACAATGGATAGAGCACCAGCCTGAAGTCATGCTCACTCTTTATTATATTTCAGCATTTACTTTTCTGATTTTGTTTGTTCTTTCCATTTACATTGTTCTAGTCATGCTGTTTTCTTGGCTCTGTTTACTTCAGTTTTCATCAGTTCGCTTAGGTCTTTCCATGCTTCTTGGTATTCACTATATTTTTCATATCTTACACTACAGTAACATTCCATTACATTCATATATACTTGCAGTTTGTTTTTGTTTCCAATTCTTTGTTACCATAAAAAGTGCTACTATAAATATTTTGATGTGCAGGAAGACTTTCTTATTATCAATAACCTTTTTGATGATTAAGCCTGGTAGTACTTTGGGTTAAAGTATTTTGGCATTTTAATTATTTTAGTTGTATAATTCTTATTTGCTTTTTAGAATTGTTGTAGTGATTAATATTCTTCCAACTTCACCATTGTCTTGTTTTACTTCTTTCCCTCTTAATGATGTGGAATATTTTTTCATATGGTTGTTAATAACTGAAAATTCTTCTTTTGAGAATCATCTTTGTCCATCATCCTTTGACCTATTATCTATTAGAAAATTGCTTTTAGTATTCAGTATATTTGTTTGTTGTCTATATAGCGTCAATACTAAAACTTTATCTGAAAAAATGAAACAAAGTTTTTCCCCCTATTGGACCACTTACTTTTTTAACAGAAAGCTTTTTTAGGTTTCACTTAATCAAAGTTATATGTTTTATCTTTTATAATTGCCTTTATCTGTTGTTTGGTTAAAAATACATCTCCTTTCCATAGTTATAAAAGATATATGAACTGCTTCTCTTCTAATTTTTTATGGTATGATTTTTAATATTAAGGCTATGTATCCATTTAGACTTCACTGTAGAATATTGCCTTAAATGTTGGTCTGTGCCTAATTTTGCTATACTGCTTTCTAGTTTTCCTAACAGTTTTTATCAGACAGTTCTTTTCTAAGTAATTTATGTTTTCCAACTTATTGAACATTGGGTTATTAAAGTCCATGGTTTCTGGTTCTCCCTTGTCTAGTTCATTTTATCGAACTATTTCTCTGCTCTTCAACTGGTACCAAGTGGTTTTGATGCCTGCTATTTTGTAATATAATTTGAAGTCTGGAAGTATTTTCTATTTCATTCCTACCTTTTTTCATGATTTCTCTCAATTGTCAAAATCTTTTGTTTCTCTAGATGAATTTTATTACTATATTTAATCAAGTTTTATAAAGTAGCCCTTTGATAGTTTGATTGTTATAGCGTTAAAACTGCAAATTAAGTTTGTTAGTTTTGGGGCAGCTAGATGGCACAGTGTATGGAGCACTAGCTCTGGAGTCAGAAGGACCTGAGTTGACATTTACTGGCTGTGTGAGTTTGTGCAAGTCACTTAACCCCAATTACCTTGCCCCCCAAACCGAAACAAACAGAAAACGTTGGTAGTGTTGATATATTGTTTTGGTATAACCCAGCTATGAGCAATGAATATTATTATAGCTATGTAAGTTGTTCTTTCTTTCTTAAAGGAACATTTAATAATTTAATCTGTACAAGTATTTTGTGTCCTTTGGTAGATTGAGCCTCAAATATTTTATACATGTAGTAGCTGTTTTAAATGGAATTTTCCTCTCTATCATTGGCTCTTAAATTTTGTTCTTATATAATGACTTAATTTTGTTGAGGCTTTGTTTTATAGCCTGTAACTTTACTTAAGCTTTTAATTGCTTCAATATCTTTCTGATTCATGAAAATTCTCTGCATAAACCGTGTTGTCAAAAAAAAAAAAGTAAGGATAATTTCATCTCCCCTTTCCCTATCTTTACATTTTTAAGTTCTTTCTCTAGTTTTAATGCTAATGCCGTCATTTCTAAAATCAAATAATAGTGGGGAAATTGAGTATTCTTACTCTACTTTTATGCTTACTGGGAAAGTTACCCCCATTGCATATGGTGCTTGCTTTTGGTTTTAGATAGGTACTGTTTATAATATATAAAAGTTCTACCATATATACCAATATATAAAAGTTCTTTGTAGGGTTTTTAACATAAATGAATGTGGTACTTTGTCAAATACTTTTTTCTGCATCTATTGAGATAACTGTAGTTTTGTGTGCTTCTTTTTTTTTTTTTTAACACAAATAATTCATAGTGTTGATTGGTTCCCTAATGTCAACCATTCTTGCATCTCTCATATAAAATCAAATTAAACTGGACATGGTATAGTTTTTGTTGTTGTTCAGATATTTCAGTCATGTCCGACTGGGCATAGTGGCATGCTGATAATCCCTGCTGCCAAGGAAATCTAGTCTGGTAGATTGTTTGCATTCAAGTAGTAGGGCTAAAGCTGATTGTGTGTCCACACTAATTCCAATAAACAATATAATAAGCCCTTCTGAAGTGGGGGGTACATAGGGCTATCATAGGAGAGTGAACTGTCCCTACTTGGGGGAGATTGAGATCCAGTCTCAAACATTTGATGAATCAGTCTGACTATAATGAATAAGACATATACACACAGGGTAGAAGTAGTGTATATATGATAAGTGCAAAAACAGTGTTATGGGAACTCAAAGGATCTTCTCACATTCTTACTAGAAAGATCAGAGGCAACTTCATGGAGAAGGCAGGAGTTGAGCTGGGGAGGGATCTTCAAGATTGGGTAGATTTGGGACAGACAGAAATGAGGGAGGGAAAACCAACAGAAGATGTTGTTAATCAGTTAAACAGTTTTACATCATCATACTCCCATAACTCAAAAAATGTGATTTACATAATCCATAACATATTTCATGAATGTCTTCATTTCCTTGGCTACAAAGAGCTTTGAAGAATCTAGCTAAATACTCAGTCGGAGGTTACATTATGATCTAAGGAGCATTCAAGCTTATTTCATACAAATTCCCAGGTAGTCAAGTCAAGTTAACAAGCCTTTATTAAGCTCTTTCTGTGTTCCAGAAACTATGCTAAGCTCCTGGGTAATGAAAAAAGGTAGGGAGGGGGAAAAGTTCTTGCTTTAAAGAACTCATTCTTATGGGGAAGAAAAATGCAAATAACTAGGTACATACAATTATACATACAATTATGTGTTCATAGTAGTTGGAAGGAAATAAGAGAAAATACAGTGTGGGGGAGATTAGAAAAAGTCTTTCACAGAAGGTGGAATTTGAGATGGTATTTGAATGAAGAAAGAGAAAAATTAAGAGATGAGGAGAGAGATCATTCCAGACCTGGAAACAGCCAATGCAAAAGCAAAGAAGGGAGATGAAGTATCATGTGTAGCAGAATGATTAGTCTGCATTCATCATATGAAAAGTCAAACAATTCTTCATCTGGCACTGGGGACTTTTGGGAAGTGGAGTTGGAAAGATGAGCTAAAAGAGGTAAGGCAAGAGCTTTTATAGATGATATTGCATGTTCAGTCAAGTCTCCACCCTAGCTAGACTACCAGGATCTTAGAAATGGACATCTACAATGGAAATTCTAGGTAACTCTTCTGTGGGGCCAACTTAGTTAATTAGATCTTACTCTGCAATAACTAAGTCACCCATCTTCATCCAGTGGTTATATAGAAGAAAGGAGTATTTTCTTTTCCACTCAGCACAACCTATTGGTTGAGCAACTTTTTAATATTAAAAAAATTGAAATGCAAAACAAATTATATTCAACAGGAAACAATAACCAAAACAATCAGGATCTAACCTAAAGGTATTTATCAGATTTTTCCAGGGCAAAAGAAGAGGTCCCTGGTCCTCTAAGATATACTTTTATCTTCTGACTCAAGCTTGCTTCCCATCTTAAATTGAATAAAAACTATACTTGGAGTCAGGAAAGAAACCAAGCTTGAATCCTCATTCTGATGGTTACTATTTTGAGACAATTCAAAAATCACTTCACTTTTGAGATTTAGAGATAATAATATTCAATTTAACTATGTTGAAACTTTGTAATGACCTTAGCCCTGCTATGTGAAGGTGAATTATTGCATTATTTTCCTTATTATTTTTCTCTCAAAGGAAATAATCGTGGCCAAAAACAAAATAATACAAAAACGTGAGAAAGATTTTTAAGAGTTCTGTAGATCTCAGTATCTCCCTTCCTACAATTCTTTCTTTCTTTTCTTTTTCTTCCCTCAATAGTATTTTATTTTTCTAATTACGTGTAAAGATAGTTTTAAACATTCATTTTTGTCAGATTTTGATTCCACATTTTTTCTCCTTCTCTTACTTCTTTCTTTCCTTCCCAAGACAGCAAGCAATATGATACAATTCTTTCAATATAAATTTAGGTCATTTTTACTTTGCTCTTTTGGATGGTGCTATGGGGGAATTAGTCATATTAAACTGCTGCTGGTGACACTGCCTTTCTATCCAATGTTTCTATATGATATCCCAAGAACCATAAAACTATTTAGACCTTTCTAATCCATTATTATGCCCATTTATCTCATTTTAAATATGTGCAAACTGAAGTACAAGGAGATGCTAGGAGAAGGAGTGCAGATTTAATGGGGGAATAAGGTATAGCCCACCGCTCTGCTGTTTGATAGAAGAAGTAGCAGCTGTGTCTGCTTGCCTCTCTCTCACACAGTCACTTTTCTCCTACTCTTGCTAGCCTTATGTGTCTGGCACAATTCTAAATGTTTTACAAATATTATCTCATTTGTGGTCTTGACAGAAGCTTTGCAATGTAGTTCGTAAATTATTCCCACATTATGGTTGAAGAAACTGAGGCAAACATCAGTTAAGTGACTTATCCAGAGTCATAGAGCTAGTAAGTGTCTGAAGCCATATTTGAACTCAGTTCTTCCTGACTCCAAATCCAGCACTCTAACCAGTATACCACCTATATGACTAAATACTCCAGAGTTCCCCTGATACCAATGCCATTTTACCTCCCCATTTCCAGATAGGACTGTCTGCCAAGTCAGCTGCAGTCACATTCATATAGTATGGAAAAGTTAAGAAGCAAAGGCTCCTGAGACCCTGGACCCTAAGAGAAGAGATGGATGGCAGGTCTATAGAATCCCTTTAAGATTCAGGAACACGTCATCAAAGGAAACAGTTTTCCTATCTCTATATGACCTGCAGTAGATAGAAAGGATCCTGTGTAGTTGCCAGTCTTACTATGAAGCCAGGGATTAAAATATAGTGTCTTCTGGCTATCTAGGTGGCCTTCCTCACTGAGACTATTTTAATACGAAGATCCAAATCTGCTCCCAAGCTGTTCATCCTAAGACAGCTCACCACAGACACAAGGGAGATGAAAGATGGAAAATTTATCTCAGGAAGACTCAGACCCAAAGCACATTTGCTCGGAAAAGAGTCTTTCCCTGTTTTTTGTCAAGAGTTGTAGAAAGAATTTGAGGCCTTCATTTTTGTTTCAATAAATAAGTATCCCTGTACAAACGTGATGCTAGAATATATGCTATATACATCCTGCTCTCAAGGAGCTTATAGGATAATAGAAGGACAGATATTCACAAATTATTATGATATCAAAGAAAGTGAGCTAAGTGCAAAGGAGATGTCCAGGCAAGGCACGTGAGACATTTGAGGGAGGGGATTCTGATCAGGGATTCAAGCAGTGTGTCACAGTGGTTAGCACAGTGGGTCTGGAATCAGGAAAACTTGGGTTCAAATTCTCCCTGAAACTTCTAATATCTGTGTAATCCCGGGCAGGGCACCTAACATTTCTGAGTATCCTTGTTTGTAAAGTGAGGAGAATATAACACTTCCCTTGTAGGGTTAGCTGGAGGATCAAAAGAGATAATGTATATAAATTGCCTTATAAACTTTAAGGTGCTATTTGTAAATGTCATTGTTAAGTGATAGTACCAAACAGAGATGGGGAGAGGCAAAAGAGTTCTTTTATTGTTGTTCTTGTTGTTCTGTCATATTCAATCCTTTGTGACCCCATTTGGGGTTTCCTTGGCAATTATATAGGGGGATTTTTTTTTTTTTTTTATGGAGAACTCACACATGTCAAGCCCTCACAAGATAATCGGAAAAAGTGATACAAGGACACTCTCAAAGTCCCTCTTAAGAATTTTAGAATTGATTGTATGACATGGGACACACTGACACAGGATCGCCCAGCTTGGTGCTCTCGTCAAAGAAGCTACTGTGCTCTATGAGCAAAGTTAATAGAGTCTACCCCAAATGTTCATAGGGACATGTGTCTGACCTATGACAGCATTCTGAGCTCCTATTGGTCTGATCAGTCATAGTCGGACACACTTGACTCTAACATAGTGAAGTCATTTTGGTCCTCTTCGAGAACAGGATAACAAACAATCAACCAATGAGTAAGGGAATGGAAATAGGAGACCATGAGAGAAGAAGAATAAGAGAATTAATTAATTTGACTAGAACATAGATTATATGAAGCAGAATAGCATGAAGAAGACTGGAAAGACAGAGAGGGGCCAGACTGTAAAAAGTCTTGAATATAAGGATCTGGGATTTATTCTTTATTTTGTAGATATTGAGGACCTACTGAATGATTTTGAATAAAGAGGCAATATGTTTTGAGCAGTGTATTAGAAAGATTATCCAGATATCTTTATGGTCGAAAGAATAGAAAGAAAGCAAGATTAAAAACAGGATGACCAATCAGAAATTTATTGTAATAGTGTATTACACTATTAATATTATACTAATAATCCTAATTAATACACTATTAATGTTATACTAATATTGTAATAGGTGGCAATGTGAAGATAAAGGAAAGGATGAATTTAAGAGATGCTACAGAGGTATATTTAATAGGATTTGGCAATTGATTAGATGTAGGCGATGATGCATATGAAAGAGTTTAAGATGATAATGGGATTTTTGAGTCTGGCTCTTTGAGAAAATAATGTTAACTATTTAACAAATTTCACTGTTCCCCAGTGAAATGAGGAAATTGGGGGACTAGAAGGCAAATTTTAAATAAAAATTGATGCACACTGAAATTTTTGGGGGGCACACTGAATTAGAAATGTGGGTGGGAATAATAGGATATTTCTAGCAGGCAGCTGGCAATATCCAAGTGGATAGCAAAGAAAGCAAGTCTTGAGGCTCAGTTTCCTCATCTATAAAATGATCTGAAAAAGTCCTTTCTCTTAAAAGATTGTTGTTGAGGAGCAAATGCCAGAAAGTATGAAAAAAATATTTTTCAAACCTTCAAAGTCCTTATAACTACTAGCACTACCTTTTCTGGAGCTCAGCACTTCCATCTGAAAAATGAAGTTCTCTTTAAACTCTGAATCTATGGTGTTTATTTGGAAGTTATTTACATAGAGATGTTGCTGAAGTCAGAAAAATAGATGCAGTTGCCAAGGAGGAAAAGTAAAGAAAAGGGTCAAAGACAGACCACTGGGAAACATAACACAGTTAATCAGTGAAAACAGAAGGATAGGATGACTGGAAAACCCTAAGAGATTAGAACATACAAGTAATGAAGAGAACATTGAAAAGGGAGTCAGCAATGTCAAATATTGTTAAATCATTAGGGAGAAAGTGGACATTAAAAGCCATTGAATTTAACCTTTAGTCACCTCAGAAATCTGCATAGAATGATGGGATTGGAAGCCAAATTGTTAGGAGTACATGAATGAATGGATGGTGAGGAAAGAGACAGCAAATTTAAACTTTGTGGAAGGTTATGATGGAAAAGGAAGGAGAATAAAAGGATGGTATATTGAAAGTTATGGAAGGTCAAGGGGAGGGCTATTTTGTTTTGTTTCTAGGACTAGAGGGAACAGGGCATGTTTGTAGAAAGAGGGAAAGGAGTCAAAAGCAAGGGAGATTGACACTACACAGGACCTAAGGGATCAATGCTAGAGTGACTTTGCAAAACAGACAGAAGGCGATGAGATTAAGAAAGCAAGTGGAAGTGTTAACCTTGCTAAGCAAGAGGGTCCCTCCTTTCAGAAAAAAAGTGGACACTGTAAGATTTAAAGAAGTAAAGGAACTATTCATCTTTTCTGAGCCTCAATTTCCTCATCTATCAAATAGAGAGATTGATCCTTGCCCAGTGTACTTCACAAGAAGGTTCAAATAAAATAATTGATGTAAAAGTCTACAAATGTAATGGGTGATATTATTTATCCCATTGCTTGAGTCCACTCACAAAATCAGAGTTGGCTGACTTGCCTTTTCCTTGGCCTATGTCTGTGCTGGGAATGACTTCCATGCTTGTTTTTTGCTTTTTTGACTTCAGCTACAGGGGGATGGAAGGTAGATGGGTAGGAAATAGTGCCAACGTTAGGATCTTTAGGTCACATTTAGAGAGAATCCCAGATAAGGGAAAGTCCCATAACTTCAAGACATCCACCTGCTGAAGCTGAAGTTCTGAAGTCTTTCCCCAGTAATAATTAAAAGAGTAATGACATTCTTCTAAAGAGAAGTTTTAGGTGAGGGGTAAAACATGTCTCCAATGTCAAAGTAATTATTGGATAAAAGATGTAACTAATTGACTGGATCAGAGTAGCCTCAAGAGAATGGGCTGGCAGTTCTCCTTCAGTAGCATGGGACACTACAGGTCCTTATAATTGTCCGGAAATTTCTCTTTGTCCCTAAAGCTATAAAATATCCTTTGTGATTATGGGTGTCCTGGGAAAAGTTTGCAATTAAGACATTTGTTTTTGAAAGCAGATGCTTTATCTGGTTACATTGTAATCACTGCAAAAATTTGCTTCTCAGTCCCACAGATCCACAGAATTTGGGAGCTAACAGGGGCCTTAGAGAGCATTTAATCTAACATCCCTCCTAGTACAAATGAGGAACCAGAAAGGCAAAGAGATAAAAAGACTTGCCTAAGTTACACAGTAATTGGTAAGACTAAGTCTTGAAATAAGGCCTCAAACTACCCATACAGTGCTTCTTTTACTATATAGCTCACTGCTTTTCAATGCTGTCATTTTACAGAGAGGTAAACCAAGATCTAGAAAAGGGAAGAGAGATGTTCAAAGTTACACAGGGGTAGAGTTAGAACAACTCCCAGTGAAACATATTGTTATTTCCTCTCAAGAACTCTGAGAGATAGGTTATTTCCATTTTAAAGCTGAGAAAACTCAGTCTCAGGAAGGGGAAAGATTACAGAATGGTAAGTGGCAGAGCCAGGAATAGAGAAGCCATTCATATCTTCTAAGTCTTGGTCTGGGGTTCTTTTCAATATTGTTTGGTCCCACATTTTCTAAAAACAAGGAAGGATACATATCTAAACCTCTGAGGCCAGAAATAAATTGAGGAAGGCAACCTTTTAAGTAAACTCAATATATTAAAATCCAAACGGCAACATTAGGGGATGTTACAAAGTATGGGGACCCTGAGTTCTTTGAAACAAGCCCTTCTCCCTTAAGGCAAGGTCTACAAGGGCCCCAAAGTCACCCACAGAGTTACCTCACATCTTTGGAGCTCTTCATGAGCAGGTACTATATCTCATTTCCACATACACACATATGGCTGCTGCTCTTCTCCCCTAGCCAGTGCTTCGTAAAAGCATGTTGATTAGTGCATATGGTCTGGCTGGGGAAACAGGATTTGAAAATGCTAAAGTCAAATGTCAGGTAAAAATAAAAAATGATGAATTCTGAGCAAAGACTATAAGTTTGGGTCCAAAAGAGGTTATAGGTACCCTTTGAGAGAACTGCCTCAATTAAGTAAAGGAATCAAAGGTTTGAAACAGGAAGTAGTAGCCGGGGGAAGCAATAGATTCAGACTCTATCCTCAAGAGGAAAGAAAAATGGGATAGTAGTGAGGCGCTAACAAGGTCAAATGGAGTTTCTTAAGATAGATTATTTGCAGATAAAGAGAAGCATCTGGTACAGAAAACTATTCTGTACTTTTCAAAGAGTTGTCACAGACATCTTATCTGATCCTTGCCACAGTTCCATGATATTGTTATATATCATTATTCCCATTTTACAGATGAAGGAATTGAGACCTACAAAGATGATAATTTTCCAAAGATCATGGAGCAACTTAATCACAGCACCATGTTTAAAACCCAGAACTCTGGAATAGTCGGTAGATGCTCGTTGAGGAACAGTATCTACACTTTTATTTCTGCTATTTCCTATAAGGATTTCAAACCCAAGCAGCAATTGAAACCTACTGAGGCTCCAGGAGCCCAAGTTGGGAGCTAATATCAAGGTCCAAAACAGAAACAAGGATAAAGAGAAGAGAGTAGTAAACAATATCCCAGACATCTTGTTCGAAGCAGAGCCAGTAGCTTAAGTCAGAATACATAACTAGTTTACCAATTGGAACTCAATTAAAATTCAACCAACACTTAAAGAACAACTGGTGTGTATTGCACACAATGTTGGGTGCCAGGTTTGGATTAGATGAAGTCCCTCCCCATGTATGACACACAAAGACTCAGAGTAATATATGTTCAGTACATTAGTAATACAGAGCAAAGACTCAGGTCTGGGGGGTGAGGAGGTTGTTGTTACCAATTAGAAACTGAGGAAGGTTTCAAAAGGAGGAATAGTATTTGGATGAGACTTTAAAGAACAACTAGGAATCTAGTAGGCAGAGAAAGAAGGAGGTCATTTTAAGCAAAGAAAATAGCATGAGCAAAGGCGATGAAATCACTAGTCCAGGTTTTTTGGATGAGAACAATATGAATTATGACCAGGCAGGTTTAGCAGTCCAGGTGAGGCCATATGAGGAAACTATAGGGATTTCTGTGGGTGGGTGAGGGTATGAGAACAAATATGACTAGGAGGCAAGGGATCATGTCAGGTTAATCCTAGTGAGTGTTGAAAAATCAGGTCTGGGATAACTAGGTGGCACAGTGGATAGAGCACTGGGGTCAGGAGGATTCTGAGTTCAAATCTGGCCTCAGACACTTACTATCTGTGTAACCCTGGATGAGACATTTAACCCCAATTGCTTCCTCCCTCAAAGAAAAAGTCAGGTTGATTTTTCTCATTCATTTTGGGAGGGCAATACTGTTGTTTTGCTTTTGCATTCTTTTTTGTATATATATTGGGGAAAGGAGTATTATGTACCCCTTTAGACACCAATGTTTTGGATCATTAACATATTTATCATATCATCATGTATTTTAGTTGTATATCACATTCCTGTGCTAGACTGTTTGCTCTCCATATAGGGAGGGGGTCATATTTTATCTAAACTTGGTCTATCTCTTGGAACCCAGCATAATGGATATATGTGTGTGTTCTAGGACTCTAAATGGCCTAAAGACTGGAAAAGTTTTAAGATCAATTTATAAAAATTTTATTTATACATAAAAATTTTTTGGTACATTTTGTTTTGAAACATCATTCACTTTCTAACAACAAAACCACCTCTCACCATCATTCTTTCCTAGAAAAAAGTTAAGCAAACATGCCCAATAGAGTGATTTGGGCTAACACTTTTGAAATGTTTTCTTGCTCTTTTTTTTACATTACTTACTTCCCACTGACTTTCTTTTTTTTTTGAAATTAGATATTCTTTTTTTTCTTTTATCTCATAGCTTTTTATTTACAAGTTATATGTATGGGTAATTTTACAACATTGACAATTGCCAAACCTTTTGTTCCAATTTTTCCCCTCCTTCTTCCCACCCCTTCCCCTAGATGGCAGGATGACCAGTAGATGTTAATATATTCAAGTATAAATTAGATACACAATAAGTATACATGACCAAACTGTTATTTTGCAGTACAAAAAAATAGGACTCTGAAATATTGTACAGTTAGCCTGTGAAGGAAATCCAAAATAGAGGCAGGCAAAAATATAGGGATTGGGAATTCAATGTAATGGTTCTTAGTCATCTCTCAGAGTTCTTTCACTGGGTGTAGCTGGTTCAGTTCATTACTGGTCCATTGGAACTGATTTGGTTCATCTCATTGCTGAAGATGGCCAGGTCCATCAGAATTGATCATCCGATAGTATTGTTGTTGAAGTATATAAGGATCTCCTGGTCCTACTCGTTTCACTCAGCATCAGTTCATGTAAGTCTCTCCAGGCCTTTCTGAAATCATCCTGTTGGTCATTTCTTACCAAACAATAATATTCCATTAATATTCATATACCACAATTTATTCGGCCATTCTCCAATTGATGGGTATCGATTCAGTTTCCAGTTTCTGGCCACTACAAAGAGGGCTACCACAGTCCCTTTCCCTTCTTTAAAATCTCTTTGGGATATAAGTCCAGTAGTAACATTGCTGGATCAAAGGGTATGCACAGTTTGATAATGTTTTGAGCATAGTTCCAAATTGTTCTCCAGAATGGTTAGATGTATTCACAATTCCACCAACAATGTATCAGTGTCCCTGTTTTCCCACATCCCCTCCAACATTCCGCATTATCTTTCCCTGTCATTCTAGCCAGTCTGACAGATATGTAGTGGTATCTCAGAATTGTCTTAATTTGCATTTCTCTGATTAATAATGACTTGGAACATCTTTTCATATGGCTAGAAATAGTTTCAATTTCTTCGTCTGAGAATTGTCTGTTCGTATCCTTTGACCATTTATCAATTGGAGAATGGCTTGATTTCTTATAGAGTCAATTCTCTATATATTTTGGAAATGAGGCCTTTATCAGAATCTTTGACTGTAAAAATATTTTCCCAGTTTATTGTTTCCCTTCTAATATTTTCTGCATTAGTTTTGTTTGTACAAAAGCTAATTTTCTATTTTGTGATCAGTAATGATCTTTAGTTCTTCTTTGGTCATAAATTCTTTCCTCTTCTACAGGTCTGAGAGGTAAACTATTCTGTGTTCCTCTAATTTATTTATAATCTCATTCTTTATGCCTAGATCATGAACTCATTTTGACCTTATCTTGGTGTACGGTGTTAAGTGTAGGTCGATGCCTAGTTTCTGCCATACTAGTTTCCAATTTTCCCAGCAATTTTTGTCAAACAGTAAGTTCTTATCCCAAAAGCTGGGGTCTCTGGTTCCCACTGACTTTCTGTCTCTCATCCCCTACTCCTCCCCATAGCCCACAAATACCTCCTTTTTAATAAATAAAAACAGTTAAGAAAAACAAATCAATGTATTAGTCCCATCTGACAAAGCATCTTCTTTCTGTACATAGAGTCTTCCAGGTATTTGCCAAGATTTGGGAGGCACACTCCACCATCAGTCTTCCAAATCATGATTGGTCTATGCATAAATGAAAATTCTAGTCTTTCTATTTTGTTTTCCTTTATATTATTTTACTCCTGATACTGAATATCTTACTCTGCTCATACAAATCTCCCCAGTTGTTCTCTTGGTTCTAAATATTTTATTCTGCTCATTTTTCAACTCTCTGAATCTTCATATTCATCCATTTTTACAGAGCAGTGATATTCCATTACCTTTCTTCAATTAATGGACATGCACTTTGCTTCTAGTTCTTTACTAAGTGTTGCTATAAATATTTTTGTACATATGAGATCTTTCTTCTGTATCTGATCTTGGAGTAGTGCTGTCAAAGAAAGGTATATATACCATTTATACACATGTATTTTCAAGAATACTTCTATTACAGGTAAAGCTACCTGCCTCAAATAGCTTTAGTGCTCTTAGAACTCTGAGCATAATTGAAAATATTTTCACCCCTTAATATCAAAAAGCTATGTGATGGTTAATTAGAAATGATCCTACTATTGACTACCTATGTGCCCTTAAGCAAGCCTTTTCTCCTCTCTGAAACTCATTTTCCTCTTCTGCAAAATGAGCATAGTGGTCTTAATGATGATGAGGATAGGGATACAAAACAGACTTGGGGATAGGGAATCTCCACCAATGCTAGTCATTACCTTCTCTGCAACTTTCAACTTTAGAAACCAGATTTACCCAAGGTTGCATACCTACTTAAAGGTGACATGACAGAAAAATCCTTACAAGTCCTTGGGTTGATGCAGAATCTATGAATATTTCCTTTGCAGGTTACAGTTAGGGCTGTCCTACAGTGGTGATGTTTTGGATCTAATTGCAACTGTGGTTTTCTCTTGTCCTGAAAAATGGTAGGTTTTTGGATAGTCTCATTGAAGGATATCTGGCTAGTTCTTTCTCTAAAACAATGTATAAAATTGTTTTGTTATAAGACCTAATCCAGAAGTTGGCAATTAAAAGTAGAGAGATTTATGACACCAATCCCCCCTTCCCCCACATACACATATACACGCACACACACACACACACACTCACCCATCTAATATAAACATCTCAAGATTTGGGGTCATAGATTTAAAGTAGAAAGCATGTTGTAGTTTATTTTGTCCAACTTTTTTATTTTACAGATGAAGAAATAAATATCCAGAGAAGAGACACAACTGAAAGGGTCATAATTCAAATTCAAGTCTTCATATTCTTAATCCATTTCTTTTCTCACTGTATACTTCACTGCTACTTCTTATCTTATTTTTAATAAGGAAAATTCCTCTTCTTGTTTCTGGAGTCATTGGTACCTAAACAGCCCAGAAAATATTTTTTCATTTGCCTGAGGCTGTGGATAGAACCCTAAAGGCTCATATGTTGTCCTTATAGATTTCCCATAGAAAGTTCTTCTATGCCACAAAGGATGAGTGTTTGTGTTTAGCCTGCCAAATGGGTGACTCTTGAGAAGAAATCCAGGAGTCAGTTATATAAGATCAGCCTTAATTGAGCTAATTAACACCATGATCTTAGGTAGATCAGTTTTCAATCTCTACAATGAAGCAGTTGAATTAAATGATCTCTAAGGTTCCTTCCAACTTTGATATTCTGTGACTTTGTGAAACCCTTACCAGCTCTGAAGGGCTATTAGTAAGTTCAAATTTATGAAAATGTCTTCAGCCCTTTCACAATTTCTCCAGCCCATCCTAATATCAAGATTATCAACACAATTTGTATCCAGTTAATTCCATCCATATAGACTATTATTGTAGCTCAGTGGATAGATTGCCTGGAATCAGGAATCCAGCCATAGACAAATCAAATTTCCTTCCTAACTGTATAACCCTGGGAAAGTCATTTAACCCTGTTTGCTTCAGTTTCCTTATCTGTAAAATATACTGGAGAAGGAAATGGCAAACCACTCTAGTATCTTTGCTAAGAAAATTCCAAATGGAGTCAGGAAAAGTTGAATATGACTGAACAACAACAGACCATTAAACCAAACCGTTTGGCCCAGGGGTCTGGGGACACTGCTTGAGCTTCCTTCTGGCCTGGGTGATACCAGCTGAGTTGTGAGCCTAGCCCCCTCTCATCCTGATCACGGGCCCCTTCCTTTTCAGAGAGAACTACCTGGAAACTGGAGGTGGGAGACATTCAACATTTCCAAATAAGGCCCTCAACCATCTCCTAGGGCAATTGAAGTTCATTTGTTCAGTGTCTTTATTGTTTTTAGCTTCAATGTCTAGAATAGCACATGTTTCTATCCAGTGAGATCATTTGTGGAAAAAGCATCAGTGAATAGAAAGTGTAGTGGCCCAGCACAGAGAATGGGAGAGGAGGTTGGTTGACACAACCCCTCTATGGAAAAGCCTTCCTTATGAGGGTCTCCTTGGGATGGGAGGACAAAGAGGAACATGGTTCAAGGCTGAATGTCTGGTGGCCTCCACTCTCTGTTAGCACAGTGTGTTTATTTGTTTATTTGGCAAATACTGATTACATTTTGATGATGATAAACATTGCTTCCCAGAAAACTCCCATTTCCTACTGAGAACTGTTTTTTAGTATATTTCATACCCCGCTCCTCTCCTACCCCCAGTGCTTCCCTGCCAGGGGGTTGAAGTTCAACATGGTATAGTGGGACCAGGAGTCTGAATGTCCAGCTTGGCCACCAAATAAAGCTTAACCTTGCTGAGCATCAGTTTCCTCATCTGTGAAATGGTCATTATTATTTCCGCTCCTCTGGTGATCTGGATGTGAAAGTGTGTTGGCAAATATAGATCAGTATGAAAATATCAGGAATTATTGTTATTATATCATTGCTATTATTTGGCTGTTTGGAGAGAGCTAATCCCTCAGAATTATCTCTTATGGATAGTTGGATTGGAAGAAAGAGTCAAAGGTGTCATAGTAAAGCAAAAATGATAAAACTGTATCCTAACTTTTATACTTAATATCTTTGTGCTTGTAACTAAGTATTCTAACCTCTCTTAGCCTCAATTTCTATAAAATGGGGATGATAATATTTTGGAGTACTGATCACACAGATTTGATGTGATGATCAAATGAATGTTAACTGTTGCTGTTGTTGTTTGATCTTTATCCTCAAAAAGAACCCAAATGACATCATGACTTGTATTTGGTAAAACTTTAAAACACTATATAAATGTCAACTAGTGTTTTTTAATCTAATGCAGTACCTATCCAAACTGAAATCCCCAAGGGGCCTTATAATAGATCTCCAATGACTAGAAAATAGTGGGTTGCCTATGTAGGCAACCTGTTTCATTTGTGGACAGCTCCAACCAATTGTGAGGTGGCTCTAAATCCACTTCTGCAATTCTAATTTCCTAATTCTACGGTGTGTGAAATAAGAACAAATCTAATCCTTCTTTGCCATGATGTCCCTTTAAATACTTGAAGGAAGCTCTGGGATCAACAATTCCCCACCAAGAGTTGGTACTCTTCTGCCCTGGGTTCCTTCCACTTCTGCTTGGATGTCATGCATCCGGGTTGCCCTCCTCTGTACACAGGCCAGGTTGTCAGTGTGTACCCAAACTGGATTAAAAAATTCCAGATATTGTCTAATCAGGACAAAGGGCAGTAGGCCTTTCACCTCCATCCCGGAAGATCATGTCAATTTTTTTTTTTTTTTTTTTTTGGCTGTTGTATCAGACTCTGAAACTCAAAACTTTCCCTTTAAAGTGGAAGAAACTGAGGTCCAGAGTGATTTGCCCAAAGTCACACCCAGAGCAGTAGGCTAAGAACTTGAACCCAGGCCTCCTGACTCCCATTTCAGGGCTTTTGCTCCTTTCATGGTGTTTCCTCCAAAACCTCTTTTTTCCTGTCATTGCTCCGCCTTAACTTTAGCCCCAAAGTTATTTCACCAGGACTCCACACACCATATGAAACACATTATAAATGCCTTTATAAAATCCACATCATGTAACCACATGAAAGGTTGTAGCCTAAAAATAGTTGTTCACAGAGCACACAGGGCAGGAGTAATTTTGCTGGCCATGAAATGATTCTGTGGAGACATATGTACCCTCCCCCCTACTCACTCTCTCTCTGTCTCTCTGTCTCTCTCTCTGTCTCTCTCTCCCCCCCCCCCCCCCACTCCCAACAAAGACCTCAATGATTCTGCTGACTGAGAGACATTTTCACAAAAATTTTCCCTGACATTTTCCCAGCAGCTTTCTCAGTCCTACTCTTATCTCTCTGTCTGTGTCTCTCCCTCCTGTCCTTCTCTCTTTCTCCCTTTCCCTTTCTCCTCTCTTCTCCCACTTTTCTTCTCGTCTCTCATTTCCTGGGCCCTCCTCTCTGTTCCTCCTTCCTTCCCTCCTTTCTCTCCCTCTCTCTTCTCCATCTCTCCCCCTTTCTCCCTTCCCTTTGTTCTTCTCACTCCCTCTTCCTTTCTCCTTCTCTTCTTTCATCTTCTCTTTCCTCTCCTCTGTCTTTCTCTCTCCCTCTCCACCCTCTTCTCTCTCTCCTCTTTCCTCTCCTCTATTCTTTTTCTTCTTCTCCCCTTCCCTTCCTTTACTACTCCCCTTCCCTCTTTCCATTCTTTCCTCTCTTTCTCCCTCCCTCCCTCTCTCTTCATCTCCCTTCTTTCTAACCCTCCTCTCTTTTCTTCTCTTCCCTCCACTTTCTTCTTCTCTCTCCTTTTCCCCAATTCTCTCTCTCTTTCATCTTACACACCCTAGCCAGAAAAACTAAAGAATAGAGAAGCTGTCTTTTTCCTCCTTTCCAAAGAGGCATCCGTTGACTGTTCCTCTCATGGCCCAATTATGAAAAGCAGCAGAGGTTCTATCTCCCAGCATTAAAAAGCTGAATGGAATTTTGAGGACACCTCCTTCATTCCTCTACCTTTGGTCTCTATCCTCTATAAATTCCTATAGCTAGAAGATGCTTTGGAGATTAATATCTTCACTATAGAGGAGGAAACTAGGGCCTAGGGAGAAGTTACTTGTCTGAGCTTATGCAGTGGATTCTGTTGATTAAAGAGACTAATGCTGAGCTCGTCAGGTTGATGCCTATATATATATAAGAGCCTGCCCTTCCATTTCCTCAATTACTCCTTTCTATGCTTTACAATAATAATTTTTGACAGAATCTGTGATTTCATCTGTATAGGAAACTTCCAGTAAGTAAATATCCTCTACTAATACAGACCAGCACCTTACAACTCAACTTGCCTACCGCCCTCAAATTGAGCGATTACCCTGGATTGTTACACTGGCAGTATATTGTTGCAGTATAGGTGTTGAAGTTGGGTCTTCCAAACTCTGAGGTCAGCTCTCTGTCTTCTCTACATGACAGCCTCTACTACTACTGTCTGACATGTATATGTTTGTGGTTTATAAAACTTGAATAGTGATTTCTATCATTATCTCCATTTTACAAGTGAAAAAACTGAAATTTAGAGAGGTTAGATAACTAAAGCCACTCAACTAGTAAAGATCTGAAGCTAGATTTGAACCTGTGTTAAATCCATTGATCTCTCAATCAACAAGCATTTATTAAGTACTTACTATGTGCTTAGCACTGTGCTAAATCCTTGGGATCCAACATACAAAAAGATACGCATTCAGTGTAAATGGGAAAGCACTTGGGAGAACTTGGGCCTTAAGGCTTCCTGCAGAAAGTGGGATTTGGGATGAGTCTTGAAGGAAGCCAAGAGATGAGGAGAGTGAGCATTTTAAGCCTAGAGGACAGCTAATAAAAAGGCACCAAGTTGCCAGGTAGAGTCTTGTATGCTAGAAATAGAAGGAAGGCTGGTTTCACTGGATTGGGGTGGGAAGTCAATGTAGGAAGACTAAAAAGGATAAGAAGGATTTTAAAAATCTGAGTTTTATATATTTGATCCTGGAGAGGGAGCCACTGGCATTGAGGGAGGTAAGAGCAGGTGACATGTTCAGAACTGTACTTTAAGAAGAATTTTTTGGCAGATGGATGGATTGGAGTGGGACCAAAAAGCTATTTCAACCATCCAGGCAAGAGGTGGTGAAGATATGTACCAGAGTGACAGATGTTTGAGTGCAGAGAAAGTCATGTATGAGAGCAGCACTATGAAGGTAGAAACACATATTCACTAACCCAAGAATTGTAGCCAATTCATTCTTAAGGGTAAATCCTTCCTATTTAAACCAATCTCTTGACTAGTACTGGAATTAGTTGGTTTCTACCTTTTGTTACCTTGCTCTTTTCTAGGACATATTTTATGAGGTTGTTTACCTATCCCTAGCAAACTAAATTGATTACAACCATTTTTACAGGGTATGAATACATATGTTCATTTTTTCCTCCCCCAAATAGGGTTCTTTTATTGACTGTTTTGATTTCGTTCATTCATTCAGAAAGATTTTCTCTAAACTACACTCAGAAGGCTCCAAACGTCTGAGAAGGAAAATAGGAGAAAAGACCCTGTCTTTGAGGAATTTGACATGTAGTTGAAAATATAAAGTTAACACAGAAATAGAATGATTCAAAGGTATCATACAGGCTTGTCTAAGTTTATGTGGCAGATTCTTTAAAGTCTGTGGGAATTTAAAGAGAGGAAGAAGCTCTAATAAGGTTTTTTGTGAGCATAGCCGGGGTATGATTCAGGTTAGACGCATGATTTGGGCTTCAGATGCAGAAGAGGAAGACAGACAGATACATAACATATAGAAATGCTTGTAAACAAAAACAGTTTGGCCTAGGCCACCCAGAGAGTTCCTCCAGCACCTCTGCTGTTAGGGTCTGGGTCATCTAAGATGACCTTGCCTCAATTTCCAGGACAGGCTCCTAACTATCATTTCTATGTCCCTTCACAGTTTCTCAAGCCAACTGGAAACCACTCTTTTCCCTAAAAATAAGTTTGCTTATGGGATTGAGGGAAGCTTTGTAGCTATCAAAGAAAATAACAGGGTGTTTAAGAAAATTACATTTCATTTTAAATAACTGGCATGAAGGTCATTAAATTTGAAGTTTCATTTGAATCAGATGGGACTGTGGTTTCCGTGGCACAAATACCCCATCTTGGGGAAGCAGCATGTTGAGGGCTTTGCTGAATGATTTTGATTCTTTTCAGATGGATTTTGAAGGTTTGGGAGAATCTTGCTACACACACAGCTGTAGCATTCCAGCCTTTTAATCAGGTCATTGAGTAAATTTCAGGATGGGCTCTCAGAGACTTTGAAGTCTGGAGTGAGGTCACAAACAGTGACCCCATTGCTCTTGGTCAAGGGCATGAAGTCTCCCAGGGCTAAAGCTTCTTCAGTTTGTGTGTCCTTGGCAGAGTTGTAACTAGCGTTTCTATGCTCCCACAGGCAAGCAGCATGAAAAGCACCCTCAAATCAACTTTTAGGGTAAAATTATTTTAGACAAAAAGGGTTTGGAAGAGAAAGAGAGAGAGAGACAAAGACAAAGAGAGACAGATGGAAACAGAAACACAGACCCAAGAACATAGTGAAATTGTTGCAAAGGATAGGAAAGGCCCTCAAGTGCCTTTCTATTACAACTAATTAATCTTGTTTACTGGCATAACTGGAAATAAAGCAGTCTTAGAATCAGGAAGAACTGGGTTCAAATCCTGACTCATACATATCGTACTGGCTTTTTTTCAATAATGATGAATGTGTAAATTATTTAAGTCAACATAACAAAATTTTAAGCCACTTTGAAGTTCATTCAAGCAATTTTTTTCCTGGATTGTTATACCAAATGGATTCTAATCCTTCACCCATTGTGATAATTCTTTTTTTAATTCAATAGTATTTTATTTTTCCAGTTACATGCAAAGATAATGTTCAATATTCATTTTTGAAAGACTGGAATTTTGGGAATTAGTCTGAAGGTGAGTCATCTTTTCTTCACCACCTTGAACAGGAACTGTGCTCCAGTTCCTCTCTCCAGAGATAGGCTAGCTTGTGTCTAGGAAGCTAGGATCCTTCCATAGAAAGGATTTTGTCCAACCATTGAAATAGACCAGATACCTTGTTGTAGCTTTTTCATGTTGTGGCTTTTATTTTCTTCTCATGACCAATCCCGAATTGAAAAATAAGCTAAACATTTGGTGTCACTGAAAGGGTGATTTTCCTGCTGTCTAGCCATGCTGTTCACTGGTCACTAGAAAGTATCTTTCTTAGAACATTTCCCTGAGAAAGAAACAACTCTACTTATTTTCCACTAACAAGATTGCTGGATCACAGATGTCAAGCACTGAAAGGGAACTTAGAAATCCAGTCACCTACTATATCCAGCCTTCTCATTTTATAGATGTAGAAACTGAGTCTCAGAGACGGGGAGGAATTTGCCCATAATCACACAAGTAGTTCAATAGCAGAAGCTAGGATTCAAACTTGGGTTCTGTCTTCATATCCAGTACTCTATTCGTTAAATCATACTAGTATTGTCTTTTTCCTGAAGGGACAGGAAGGTCTGGGAACACTGGAATATATCTGGGAGGGTCATTTGGAGCATAAAAGACAAAAATAACTGTACAGAAGCCTAGCAACATGGCATCTCAGAATTACTTTAGACTTTAGAGAACTCTCAATCCATTATCATTTAAATTTTATTCCCTTTTTATTTGAAAAGATTTTTATTAATATCTTATTTTAAGATTACTTAGATTTTTTCCATGGGTGTGATAGAATCAAAACCAGAAAGCTGATTGTTAAATTTTCAGGGTGAGCTCTTACACCTTAAAAATTTGCAAATATTATAAATCAGAGCTTGATTTGTTGTTGTTTTTATTTATTATTTAAGAAAATAATGGAGATTTTAATCTTATTTTTCTTGCGTGGCATGACAAATATGGAAATACGTTTAGAATTGCACGTGTTTAACCTATATTGGATTGCTTGCTGTCTTGGGGAGGGAGAAAAATTTGGAACAGAATGTTTTGCAAAGGTAAATGTTAAAAACTATCTTTGCATATATTTGGAAAAAATTTAATACTACTTTTAAAAAAGAAAGCAATGAAGAATATGTTAATAATAAAAATTAAATTTAAAGTTCTGTTCTGCATATGTTTTCATACATTTTTTTTTTCCTGGAGAGCTAGTTGTTAAATATTTACTAGCATACTTCTTTCCTCTTCCTCCCAGAGAGCCACCCCTTATAACAAAGAATTTTGTTTGTGTGTGTGTGTGTGTGTGTGTGTGAAAAATATTTATTTCAAAGGTATAGAAAGAATGAAATGTTAACATTCATCCCAGTCTCTAGAGGGAAGAAGGATTAGGTTCACAGCTTATTTTTTTCTTACATAGCACCAAATTCTATCTCAGTTCATCTTTTGACACCCTGGCTTCTCCAGGTGGTTGATTTCCATCAACATTGCTTGCTTTCCTGGTTTTTCTCTTTGTGTAAGTTCATGTAAGTCTGTGCCTCTGTGTTCATACAATTCACAGTTTCTCAACGCAACATATTCATTCTCGTTCCAGGACTTGTTTACCTATTTCCCAATCAATCTAAAGTTCTTTAATTTTACAGATGGCAAAACTGAGGCTTAGAATGGAAGAGATTTGTCCAGGTTTGGGTAACTTTAGCTTGCAACTTTAAATATTGTGATGTTGAGGTTTTGTTTGTTTATTTGTTTTGTAATATTTAAGAATCCCTTCTCCTTCCATGAGTCTGAGAGCTCTCAGAGAGCAGGAAACAGATTTCTTCCTCTTCTTACTCCTTTCTGTCTCTCCCAAAGTTCAGCTGTGAGAGCCTTCTTGTTTATGCTCCAGAAGCTCAGGATAGTGCTAGGCTTAGTAAAACAAAACAAAACAAAACAAACAAACAAACAAACAACAACAACAACAACAAAAAACCAACACCTTGTTAATCCTATTCAATTCATCTTCAGGGGTCCTCAACCAGATGCGGCAGCTGAGGACGATTATCCCCCTCACCCAGGGCTATAAAGTTTCTTTATTAAAGGCCCACAAAACAAAGTTTTTGTTTTTACTATGGTCCGGCCCTCCCACAATCTGAGGGACAGTGAACTAGCCCCTTATTTTAAAAGTTTGAGGACCCCTGCCTAGGGGATATATTAAGTGGCCTTCAGTCAGTCAATCACCCAAGCACTTTTAAGTTTCAGGAACTGTGTTGGTGCTGGGAGAAATAAATAAAAATGTGAAAATCTCTTACTCACAAGGAGCTTATTGGGGAGACTGAATATGCATGTAGAAGCATATACAGAATATATTAAAAGTGAATACAGGCTCATTTAGGGAGGAGGGTGTACTAGTTGCTGAAAATGGAGATCAGGAAAGGCTTCCTGTTAAGGTGGGGCATGGATTGAGCTTTGAAGGATGTCAAGAATTCCAAGAAGTGGAGGTAAGGAGGGAGGGGATTCCCAGCCCAGAAGATAGCCAGTGCAAAAGCACAGACGTGTAAATTGGACTTTGTGATGATCAACAGTTGGGCCATTATAGCTGGACAAGATAAAAGAGTGCATGGGGGAGGGGGGGGGAAGTAATATGTAAAATGAATGGAAAGGTTGGAAGAGGCCAGTTTGTTTGCCCTCCTTGTGGAGAGCATGGTCTATCTTGCTTTTCTTTTTGTATCCCTGGCACTTAACACAGTGTTTTGTACATAGTAGAAGGTTGATAAGTTCTTTTTCATTCAAGCATCCCAATAGAAGTTAGGAGTCAGTTTTATAGGACACACACATGTTTAACATGTGTCCATGAGTCACTTACCAGGTCCTTTCCCCACGGATAGTGGCAAGGGGATACCAGCACTGTGGGCACTCATCCCAAACTTCTGGATATGTCACTTAAATTCCCTGCTACCCAGGGGAGACCTGCTGGTCTTGGAAACCTTTTCTCAAACAGCTGTCTCTGGGAAATTGGATTTGTTTAATGCTGTGAAAAACTAGTCTATTACTCACACTAACTTAGGGCTGCAGCAGGGAAGGTGCCAGTAGCAAGGATTTGCACATTGGGAGGAAGTGCTAATGCTGAATTGATCTATCTAAACCTTCATTCAAGCTCTTGGGAGGGGTCTGGGGAATTCTCCAGATGGCTTTTGCTGTTGTGTTTAAGTGTGTTTTACTGACACCTTTTATGTATATATATGTCAGAATCATTCCCAAATATGAAAGCTCACCTTCCTATACCTCTTCTTATAACAAAGAAAAACAATTACGGAAAAACAATGAATACAATGGCCAAGTCTGAAATGCAGTTCCTTGCCCCTTTCCAAGACTAGGAAGGCATGTTTCCTTACCTGATCTCCAAGGCATTATTGTTTCTTTTTTTTCTTTTTTTTTTAGTATTTTATTTTTCCAAATACATGCAAAGATCATTTTCAACATTCACTTTTGCAAAAATTTGTGTTTTAAATTTTTCTTCTCTCTTTCCTCCTTTTCCTTCCCTAAAACAGCAAGCAATTTGGTATAAATTAAACATGTGTAATTCTTCTAAATATAAATATTGGCTCTTTTAGTTAATCAGTTCTATTTAATTTTTTTATTTCCAGTCATATTGCAATTGTTGTCATTGTGTATATTATTCTGCTTCTGATCATTTTACTCTGCATTGATTCACACAAATCATACCAATTCTCTCTAAATTCTTCAAATTCATCTTTTTTTACTGAATAGTAGTAATATTTCATTCCATGCACATTACCATTCTGTAGTCAACATGCACTTATTTTGTTTCTAGTTCTTTGCTATTGTGAGAAGTTTTGCTATGAATATTTTGGTATATAATGGACCTTATTTATGTCTTGAACCTACTTGAGTACATATACAATGGTGGGATCAATGGACCAAAGAATATGAATAGTTTACAGTCACTTTCCTTGTACCCAAAGGGAACTAGGGGAGTAAAATTTATTTCTGGGTAGAAAATGTATTAGTTTATTCATTTATTCATTTCATACATAGTGAGGAGGCAGCATTCATGGAATAGTAAAAAGGAGTCCAAATATCAGGGTTCTTCCATCTGTAAATGAGGTAGTTGGACTCAGATTCAAGGGTTCTAGGGTCCTTTCCAGTTTTTAGATTCTGTAATTATCCTTGATTTATATTTTGTGTTTTGTTTAGAAATTTTCCTATGTTACTGAAGAAAATGTTATCCCAAAGTGCCAGGCAAGATCATAAACATTTAGAATGTTTAAGAAGGATGCTTGGGGATCAGCCCCTTTATTTTACAGATGGAGAAGTTGAGTCTCAGAGAAGATAAGAAATTTGCCCAAAGTTATATGATAAGTCAGTGGCAGAACCAGAACAAAAAACCAAAACTTCTGACTCTGAAGCCATTGCTCATAGCAGTACATGGCTCATCATCTTTTCCCCAAACCCAGATAAAGGGCCCAAGAGGAAAAGATGATAGCTGGAATGGGTCAGGACTTATTTTCTTTCATCAGTGATCTCCTGATATTCTAACAGATCTTTATTGAGTGGTGGACTCACATTTTTAATAATGCTTTTAGATTTACAAAATGCTTTCTTTAAACAACTCATGAACTATATAGTATGAATATTATCCCATCTTCCAAAGAAGAAATTGAGCCTGAGATATTTTAATTGATTTGCCCAGGGTGACATAGCTAGCAAATAGTAGAGCCACGTGAACAAATTGCTTTTCTCCTCTCTAGGCCTCAGTATCTTGGTACCAGGTCTCCTAACTCCTAACTTCCACCTTGCTGTTCTATTAAACTTTCTCAACACTGGCACCATTGTCTTACCCCAGTTTCTCCTCTCAAATTTAACTAGCCAACAAGAATTTATCAGTGAATGTTGATTTCCCCAGTTAGACATGAACCTCCCTGCCTTTGGGCCGCAATCTGAGAGTGAAAGAGAAGTCTTTAAGGAGTTCACCTTATAGGTAAGATTAGCTTTATTAAGCATCTTCTTTACACTTGCCACCCTACCCAGAGGCATCATCATCTCTTGGCCTGGACTACTGCAATAGTCTCCTAATTGATCCCTCAGCTTCTGGCTACTCCCCCCTCCAATTTATCTTCCATATACCGGCCACATTAATATTCTAAAGACACAAGTCTGACATTGTCACTCCCTCATTCATCTTCCGCAGTTATTAGGATAAACCAGAAATGCCTCCATCTGATATTTCAAGTTTTATAGATTTACTGCTATGCATTCCTCCCATTCATGAACACTACAGTTCATTCAGAATGACCACTCTCTCTCTCTCATCCCCATGCTTTGCACAGGCTTTCACCATATTTGAAAGTCATTTCCTGTTAACTTTTACCTCTTTTCTGATTAAAAGCTCAGGTCAAATGTACTTTCCTATAGGAAGCTATTTCTAATCTGTAAACTTCCCACACTTTAATACTGTCTCCTATAAGTTATTTTGTACTTACTTCATTCTTTACTTTTTGAATCTCTTTTCACCCCAACCTCCATCCCTGGAAGCTTCCTTTGCCAATAATGTTCCCTTCGTCATCCCATCCCAAATTGCCATTACCTAGCACAAAGTCTTCCTTGAATATTGTAAGTGCATAGTAATTATTTGTTGAATAGAATTGAACGGGAGAGGATAAAGTCAAGCAGTGTCAGAAGTGACAGACAATGTATGTAATTGTATGCTCTGTGAGGTCTATAGAATATTGAAAAGATTGGTGTGAACACTCAGAAAACTTCTTTGTCTCTCCGGCATCCCTTCTTGCTGTAGGAGGAGGATAGCTCTCAGGGAGCAACTTATTGTATGGGGAACGTACAGACATGGGAGTCAGGAGTCAGACATTCTAATCTTGTTTTTTTTTCATTCATTGTCTGGCTGACTATGGGAAAGACCTTTCCTTTATCTGAGACAATTTCTCAGGTCTCTTATTGCTCTAATGATCTATGATTCTTCAAAAGAAATTAGTAGGATTCTTGGGTTTCTCTGACCTAGAAATTGCTCTGGGTTTGTGGAAATGACTGTTCCAGAGAAAACACTCACCCTCAATTTTGTGAGGTTCATGCTTCCAGTATTTACTAGGCCTCTGGCTCAAGGGGTACAGAGAAGGAAGGGCAGGAGAGCAGCCACAGCCTGAATTTTCTCTTATCTTGTGAAAAAGCCTTTTTGGAAATTTGGGAACTTCAGAGCCCATTTTTCATGTTTTGCTTCACTGGGATACTTCAGTTACATTTTGTTCAGCTGAATGGATTACCATCAATTTCAGCCTTTCTAGCTCCCCGCTCTCAGTTCCCTCTTCTCTCCCCTCCCCTCCCTTGTCTCTGGAGTTCAGGCTACTTAACATTCCAAGTAGCCATCAAAACTTTGGAACTGGTCAACACATAACTGACCCATTAGGATCCTCATGTACACTTCAGCCACACAGACCAACACTGGCCAGGTGTTCACAGTCTTGAAAATCAGACACTTTCGATTCCAATAAACTTGTGATGGACAGAGCCATCTGCATCTAGAGAGAGGACTATGGGGACTGAATATGAGTGACAACATAGTATTTTCACCTTTTTTAATGTTGTTTGCTTGTTTTTTTTTCTTTCTCATTTTTTCCCTTTTTGATCTGGTTTTTCTTGTACAGCAAGATAAATGTGGAAATATGTTTGGAAGAATTGCATATGTTTAATATATACTGGATTGCTTGCTGTCTAGAGAAGGGAGAAGAGTTTGGAACACAAAGTTTTACAGAAGTGAATGTAGACAATATCTTTGCATAAATTTTGAAAATAAAAATCTATTACAAAAAAATTTTAAAAGAGAAAATTAAAAAAAAAAATCAGACATTTGGTGGTGCAGAAAAGAAGGTATTGGCTATGGAGTTAGGAGGGCCTGAGTTCAAATCCACTCTCAGATGCTTACTAGCATCTGCGCAAGTCATTTAACCCCAATTGCCTCCAAGAGGAAAAAAAAAAAGTTTTGGTTTAAGAAAAATTAACTACCTATGCACTTTCTAACTCTCTATTTACAGATGCAAGGGAATCAACTTTTTATGTTATATTTTGTCCTAGCTATGAAAAAGTAGTTCACTGTTTTAAGGCTACTTTTATGAAAATCGAGGAGAGATTAATTTTATTTATGAAAATATTTAGTTTTAAAACTTAAATTTATATATGAAACTATTCCAGAGGGAAAACCCACCTGCACTTACACTGCATAACTTGCATTTTGTGCATTTGTTTGTTGATTCAAAACTTAAAGAGCACCTTCTATGTGTAGGAGCCTGTGGGGCAAAGTTCTTCCCTTCAGGAAGTTCACCTCTACCCCAGGACAAGACACTGTAAACATAGAACCTGTACATGAGGTAAAATACAGTAAAATAACATAAAGAAATACAAATCAGACGCTTTGGGGATTCCGAGAAAAGAGAGATCACAGTTTTCTTCATGGATAATTTCTCCTGGAAGCCTATATGGGGTGGGAGTATTGACTACAACCAGTGTGGGAGTATTGACTACAACCAGTGTCCATACCTTTGGAGTGGAAGGAAATAATGAGGGGAAACTGAGGAATGTGGTTTCATCAGTAGTAGGATCTTGTTTTAAAAAACATTTTAAAATCACTACTGGTAGCTAGCTTCACTTAGATCCCAGTTTCTTGATCAATTGCCTATCCTTGATCAGTACTGAAGGTTTTATTCCTCTTCTTGAATCTGGAGTTAGTGATAGCTTATCTTTCTCCCTCATCCTTCCCAAAATTAGTTTTCTCTTCCTTTCTCTCTGCCTGATCTAACTTTGGTAGCCTCAGACCATTCTGCAGGAGAAGAGAAGGCCCTTTCAGCCACTCCAGTTTCCTGCTTCATAGGTTTCTTTTATCATATTGACTAGAGAGTGAAGACATGGGTAAGTTGATTTTCTCAGAACATTCTCACCTTTTCCTCACCTGTAAATTGGGGATATTAATAATGGCAATAGCTATCCTTAAGGCTCAAATGAGACATGAGTAAAGTGCTTTTTATATGAGTAAATATGAGTATATGTGAGTAAAGTCCTAAGTAGATCAGCTATTATTACTTCAAAACATTCCACCAGACCCTAAATCTGAAGTAAATTTTCTTTCTTAATTCTTTTTACCTCTTCTACTATCCAGTCCCCCAAGACCCAGGACTCTTGGGGGCCAGAAACAGTGTTTGATGCCTTGATGTGTTGGGAACTGAGTACACAGTCCCACTTATTCAAGAACTTTTCATCTTAAAAGTGTAGCCTATATGTATTTTTAAAGACTTTACAGTTCCAATAGATTTGTGATAGAAAGAGCCATCCATATCCAAAGACATAATTATAGAAACTGAATGTGGATCAAAACATAGTATTTTCATATTTTTTGTTGTTGTCTGTTTGCTTGGTTTTTTCTTTTTTCTTTTCTTTTTCCTTTTTGATCTGATTTTTCTTGTGTAGCATGAAAAATATGGAAAAATGCTCAGAAGAATTGCACATGATAATCCTAAGTCAGATTGTTTGCTATCTAAGGGAGGAGGAAAGGTGAATGGAAGGAAGAACAAATTGGAACACAAGGTTTTGCAACGGTGAATACTGAAAATTATCTTTGCATGTATTTGGAAAAATAAAAAGCTACTTTAAAAAAAAAAGGTAGCTAAGCAGTTGTGATGCTAGAACTTTGAGAAAATTAGGAGGGTGCTAAGTATCTCAAAATTCCCAGAAATTACACACAGTCAAAACAGTATCTGGTCAACAATAGCACTAGGTTGTAAGTCAAGAAGATAAAGATGAGGGATTGCTGATGAAGGGAGGGCAGGAGGGGGCTAGCAAATGTTTAATCTGCATAATTAACAATAAAACAATCAAACCCTGATTCTTCCCCTAAAAAAATAAATTTTAAAAATATCTTAGGGAACATCTTTTGCAACTGTGGCATCAGGTAAAGAGTGACTCTGGAGTCAATCAGTCAGTAATTATTTAGTAAGCCTCTGCTCTATGCCAGACACTAGCCCTTAGACTCACATCTCATCTTCATGAGATTTTGGCCAAACCACTTTGCTTCTTCAGTTTCCTGATCTGTAAAATCAGGTTGGAGTGCATTCAATGGCCACTGAAGTCCCTTCCAGCTCTACGTTTCTAAACGCTCTCATTTTATAAATGAAGAACCTAAGGCTCAGAGTGGAAAAAGTTGTTTTGTTTAGTTGTTTTTCAATCATATCTGACTATTTGTGAATCCACTGTGGATTTTCTTAGCAAAGATACCAATGGGGTTTTTTCTATTTCCTTCTCCATTTCATTTTACTGATGAGGAAACTGAGGCATGTGGGGTTAAGTGACTTGCCTAGGGTCAAACAGCTAATAGATGTCTGAGGGCAGATTTAAATTTAAGAAGATAAATCTTCCTTACTCCAGACCTATTGCTCTACCCACTGTGCCATCTGACTACCCAGAGTAGAAAAAGGGACTTTTTAAATAATGGGAATAGTAGAGACAGGACTAGATGGTAGTGGTTAACTGATAAAGATTATAGTTCAGAATCTGACCCTGGGCTTTGATTTGGGTTTGCTCAGCTCCACACAACAAACACATCTTTAGAACTAACAGAATCATTTTCCCTTCTAAACTGGTCAACATGAAAGGGTACTCATTGATCAGAGCAGCATTTAACGACTTTGTAATCAGGATGAACTAAAGCAACTCCTCACACCTTTACCCCACACCAGAGTAAAGGAAAACTAAAGTACCCATTGAAGTGGTAACTATGAACATCTTCTGGTTTTTATGTTGATAATTTAACACTGATAACAACATTTGCTTTGCTTGAGGGATACTCTTTAGAGGTAAGTTTGGCCTGAAAACTCCAGTGCTAATCAGTGACTGTTTACTCTGATCTCTTTTATTTGAGGGAAGGGTCATAACTAACACCACCAGACTTCACACCTGAGTTCTTGGTATTAGGGAAATTGTTCATTGTAATTGATTTTGATGGGAGAGTTAAAAAACCAAAAACCAAAGACTTGACTCCTGCTTACTTTTGAATAGCTGCAAAGCTAAGGACCAGATAGAAGTCTTCTTTATGAACCTGTTCTTGATTCTTGAATAGCTTTAAGAAGCTCAGGGGTAGCTAGATGGTGCTGTGAATAGAGCATTGGCCCTAGAGATAGGAGGACCAGTTCAAATGTGGCCTCAGTCATTTAACATATTTACTTAGCTGTGTGACCTTGGGCAAGTCACTTAATCCCAATTTACACACAAACACACACAAACAGCTCAGCTTTTTTGCTTCAAACAAAAAAAGTTACAGGTAACTATCTCTGAAAGACACTAGAATATTGGTCCTTGCCCAATTCTTAGGAGGCTTAAGGGTAAATTAGGATCCTCTTTTATTCAGTCCATTATCATCTTAGTCTGAGGTGCTATAATGTGGCCTACAACCACCTGCTTCTCTACTGTTCCAGTTACCCTCTATCTTCTTAAATTTGTGTAACATAGTAGAAAGAGCTGTGGACTTGGAATCAGGAGGTCTGAGTTGCTAGAGATGTTCCATGTTTCTTTAACTGCATGGAGCTTTAGTTTTAGTTTTTGTTTTTGCATATGAGGAGTGAAAACAGTTGCCCTGAGGGTAGTGTGGTATAGTGAAGAGACTTTCTAGAAAATCTGTTCAGGCCCTGCCTTTGTAACCCTGGGCAAATGTCAATTCAATCATTTAATCAATCAACATTGGTGAGGCTCCTATTATGTGTGCCACGTTAGGTACTAATGAAATAGTGCCATGATTGACATTTTTAAGTTGCAGAATAAATTCCAACTTGCAGTGGTGGAAGAAATACCTCCCTCCTAATACCAATGAAATTGTGGGAAGGGAAGGGGGGAATTGTCATTATTATAGTCTCTTTGAAAAGCAGTATCTTTTGGGCTCCCAGATGGCTTGCTGATCTCCCTAAATAAAAACTGCTAGCTTGGTATAGTGGTGGTTGTTTTTCCTACGTTCTCAAAGAGGGCAATAATATCAGGGAGGTAATGCCATGACATGCAAGTGAACTGCACTTAAGTGAGGGAGAGCTGTGCAAAATGACCTACCTAACTTTTCCCTCCAGAGCCATCTGGGTCCAGTGACAAGATACAGATCAAGAGGAAGCAGGTGGTTTTAGGCCATAGTATAGAATCTCACACCAAGATGATAATGGACTGAATAGAAGAGGGTCTGATTTTGGATCCTTACTCCCATCTCTAAAATGGGAGTGGTAATAATTGTATTTCCTATCTCTATAGGCTGTAGCAAGGCTCAAATGAGATAATGTATGTAAAGTACTTTGCAGAAAGAGCTATATAAGTAAATATAATTACTCTAATTTCCAAGAAAATTCTCCCTAGTGTTTCTTGCCTTGCTCTCCATTATTTCAATACAGTTCAATTCAGTAAATATTTTTAAGGGCCTAATACAGATGGGAGGGAGCCTTGAGGCTATGAATTGTTTATTCCCTGGTTCCTCTGAGCTTCTTGGGACTGGAGGAAAGGCAAGGAAATTTGAGGCAGGGTATTTGCCCTCAAGGAGGTCACAATCTAGTTGGAAAAAGAGGTGACTTGTGAAACTTTTAGAGAATGCAGAATAAGTACCATTGACTCTCATTGGAAGGAGATATCTCAGGAATTAAGAAAGGTTTTTTTGAAGACAAGGGCATTTAAGATGAATCTTAAAGGATAGGTAGAATTTTGACTGTTAAGGCAAAGAAGGGTCCAGGTGCAAAAAAAATTTATGTAGAAAGACAAAGGCAGGAAAGAGCCTGTAGCATGAGGTGTCAGGGAAGAGATCAGCTGGGTTGCAAGCTGTAGGGGGAAGGAAGAGGAGTGGAGAAGGTCCTTTGGGCAATACATAAGCAAATACATACATAAGCAAAGGGAGTGGAAAACAATAGCATAGAAAGTGGGCTTTGCACACCCAGAGTTAGAAACCTTAGCTTTTTATTACAATGGGTTGTCAAAGTTGGAAACCTTCCTCCAGGGTCTAAGAGGGGAGGATAACAATGAAGAAAGGTGCTTTTATCGGCACATGTTTGATATGGACCATGCACTGGAGAAACTTATTACCGATCATGAGAAAGCCATATTGAAGAAGAAAGAATTCCTCTCCAAGAAAAACCTTGAAGCATACAAAACACTAAAGATCACAGCAGAGAAGTTCTTGTCCTGGAGTGGCTATTCGGAAGTGTGTCTCAGCAAACTCTTCTCAGATTGCACTGTGAAGCCCTTTAGGGAATCCCAGAATCGATGAGAGAGTAGTTAACAAATCATTTTGTCAGAACCTCCTGGGCACTCATGTCAGGAACCCTTCAAGGCCTCTACTCACCCCATGGGAAGATTTCTCTCCTTTTCTCCCTAGAGATTTCTGAGCAAGAAATTTCTGACGGGGAGGAATTTCTCTTAGGGAAACACCACTTGATATTTAGGAGGCCCCAGACTACAGCCCCTGGGATGTAGTACACACTGAGGACTCTCATGCCCTACTCTCTCCCAGTGCTGGAAACCTAATCATTAAAGCTTCAGTGCTTTGGTCTCAGCACGACAGTCTCACTCTTTTGTTGTAATGCAATTTCTCTACCCGGAAACATTTGAGTCAGGTCTTCAGGAAGGTTGTAAGAGAGCAGAGGTATAGAGCTTAGAGGGTTCTGAGGTACTGTATAGTTTAACTCCCTTATTTTCTAGATGAGAAAATTGAGATCCAAGGAGAATGTGATTAATTTATGCAAGATCACAATGAAAGTAAGTGTCAGAAGAAGTATTTGAACCTATTTGAAGACTCCTGAGACATTTAGAATGATGAGTTTTCTTAGGTTTGGAAAAGACTTTAGGGAATAAATGAGCTTTTACTTAGCATATAATTAAAGATGACCTTAAAGTAATAAAAGTCAGGCAGTCTTAATTCCTACCCCCAACTAGTAGTAATTTCCCTCCTCATATTTTATATATACTTACATGTAAATATCTCCCCCTGATTGAATGTAAATTCCTTGAATCCAGGGCTTTTAAAACTTTTTTTTTTTTTTTAAAGTCCAGACGCCTAGCACAGAGTCTGGCATATAGTAATAGATACTCAATACTTAATATATAATTGTTGATAGTGTAAATGATAAAATATAATCTGTTATAACAACTTTCAAATTATTTTAACAGCTAGGTAATGATGTGAATAATTAATCCTGCTGAAATGGTTGTGTTACTTTATTCATACTTTATATTTCCACTGGACTAGAACACAATTATAGGATCTAATAGTTTGAAGACTACTTTTGTGGGATTCATTATGCTCCCTTATTGGGATCGAGTTGTAGCTGTGTTTACTGTTGATCTCCTGATTCCTCCTCATGATGTAAGAGTAACCTTGGGCTCTTCAAGGTTCAGCCAAAGGAATCTTGAAAGTCTTGAAAGCTAAATGTGCTGAGATAGACTGTTTGATCTTTTTTCTTTGCATTTCCAATACCCATCAAAGTTCCTGGAGCCCTTAATAAATGCTGTTTGATTGACTCAGTTATCTACTGTGGGCCTACCATCATAGAAGACCTGCCTAAGTTTGGAAAGACTTGCTACTCTCAGGTTGGCCACCGGATGATAAAATTTGGGGGCACAGCCACTCACGTATGCTGCCCAAGAAGGTGTGGAAAAGCTATCATCTGTGTCAATGGAGGCTGCCCCCACACTGATGTAATCTCACAGCTTTAAAGTCTTGCAGTAAAATTAGAGACATGCCTCTAGCATAAGGAAAGATGGCACACACTCCTGTTCAACTAGGAAAAGATTGCACTACTAGGAGTGTGACCACCCACAGAGTCTCCACCCACCCTCGTTAGAAAGAGGGTAGCCACAAGTCAAGTATTTGGGTGGTTTGGGTTTTTATTATGAAGATAATTCTACTCACTTCAATGCTGGGTATGAAGGGAAGGGAGCAATTTGAATTGATACCTTAGTTGTGTCTCCTTCGGGCCCTGGGTGAAATGACATGGGATGGCTGAAAAAAGGCAAGTACCCATTCTGGGGCAGGAAGGAATAAAGATTCAAGAGAACAGTATAAAGGTTTAGATGGATAAAACATCCCAGCTGCAAGGAAACAGAGCCCCTTTCAAGGCAGGAATCCTGCCAAGTACACCGTGGAATTCCCCATGCACAGTCTTCAGCTGCAATTTGCTACCTACTTACTCAGTCTTTACTATAAGTCTGTCAGTCAGTCAATCAATAACTGTGCTAGGAAAATAAAGACACAAGAAAGGGAGAAGGTGTCAAAGGGAAGGTTCAGCTGAAAAACCCCAAGGAGTGCCAGAGAGGTTGAGAACCACTTGGTCCAATCCCCTCGTTCTATTTATATTTAAATGCTTTTGATGCTTTTTACTTTAATATCACAATCATTTCCCATCGCTATCCTTAGACTGACAATCCTCCCTTGTGACAGAGAAACAACTAACACAAAACATCTAGCAATGTCAATCCTAGTGTCCTCTGCTATTCAAGGAAGTGTTTTGTTGCCCCCTCCAGTCAATTCCTTCATTTGATTCAAGCCCAGAAAGGGGAAGATACTTCCTCAAAGTCACACTGTACATGAAGATCAAAAACAAGGCTGGATTATTCTATTATTCTGGTTCTCACTTAGTGATCTTTTCATATCCCTAAGTAATGTTGGTTAACTGCCTGAAGGATAGTATATGTCTGTGTTGTATTTCTTCTCCATGACTAAGCTTCTTGAAGCCAGAGTCCAATTCTACTCATCTGAGTTTCTGCCATAGTCCAGTAAGTGTTTTTCAAAATAATGAATGAATGAGTGGATAAAAGAAGAGAAAACAGAGTTTCTTAAAGACAAAGGAACTTCAACTTCTTAAGTTTGCCCCAAGTCTAGTTCTTCAGAGGTTGGCTCTTCTGGATGTGATTCCTACTCCCTAAATAAGATCTTGACCTTAGTTGGCAGAAGAAATAAAATGTTATATCTATCTTAGGCTCTTCTGCGAGGTCTATGCTGGTCCCCACCCTGCAACAGTAATATAATCTCTACAGAATCTCTACAGAAGTTCATATTTTCCTCTGAAAACATCCTATACTGAGGAAAAAGCAGGCAAAAAAAAAAAAAAAATAGACCAAAACCAAAACACATCCTCACTTCCGCCTCCCCACTATCACCAGAGAGGGTGATTCCCGCAGCAGCCCAGGATAGATATTGTGACTTCGCCTACTGGAGCATGTGGTTTGCCAAACTCCTCATACAGTAACCTCATCATCCATCAACAGGCGTGTGAAAGGGAGAACGAATGTGAAGCTGGTGGGCTGTGGGTGAAGTACCCTTCTTATCTGATCTCATGTACAGTTGGTGACAACATAATGTGGATGGGGAACAGTCAAAGGGTTTATAACCACATGCACACCTGGCACATCTCACAACAACATGGGCAAACAGTCCTTCCCTGGGGTCCCTTTCTTCTTGAAATATATGGTTCCATCAATTGCCTCTCATGTGTAAGATGATTTAAGACTCAGTGCTCATTTGGAACTATGCTCAAAAAGTTATCAAACTGTGCATATCCTTTGATCCAGCAGTGTTACTACTGGGCTTATATCCCAAAGAGATCTTAAAGAAGGGAAAGGGACCTGTATGTGCATGAATGTTTGTGGCAGCCCTCTTTGTAGTGGCCAGAAACTGGAAACTGAGTGGATGCCCATCAGTTGGAGAATGGCTGAATAAATTATGATATATGAATGTTATGGAATATTATTATTCTGTAAGAAATGACCAGCAGGATGAATACAGAGAGCCTTGGAGAGACTTACATGAACTGATGCTAAGTGAAATGACCAGAACCAAGAGATCATTATACACTTCAACAACAATATTAAATGATGATCAATTCTGATGGTCATGTCTCTCTTCAACAATGAGATGATCCAATTCAGTTCCAATTGTTCAGTAATGAAGGGAACCAGCTACACCACTGGGAAAGAACTATAGGAAATGACTGTGGACCACAACATAGCATTTATACTCTTTCTGTTATTTGTCTGCTTCATTTTTGTTTTCCTTCTAAGGTTATTTTTACCTTCTTTCTAAATCCAATTTTTCTTGTGCAGCAAGATAACTGTATAAATATGTACACATATATTGTATTTAACATATACTTTAACATACTTAACATGTATTAGACTACCTGCCATCTAGGGAAGGGGGTAGAGGGAAGGAGAGGAAAAGTTGGAACAGAAGGTTTTGCAATGTTGAAAAATTACCTATGCATATGTTTTGTAAATAAAAAGCTATTTAAAAAAAAGACTCAGTGCTCAATCTCAAGGAATTTATAGCTCACAGGGATGCACAGGGAATGATCCAATATATACACAAACAAATATAATAAAAGATAGAATGAAAAAGAGAACCAGGCAAAGTACTATGAGACATTTAAAAAGGAAGAGATCTCATTTATCCAGAGAAAGAAAGACTGTAGGGAAGGATTGTAGAAACTTCTGAGTTGAGCTTTGAAGGAAGAGAAAGACTTCAATCAGAGATAGAGAGGATATGCTCCTCTCTTGCTTTTTTTTTTTTTTTTTTTTGGTTTGTTTTGGTTTTGTTTTGTTTTGTTTTGCTAAGGCAATTGGACTTAAATGACTTGCCCAGGTTACACAGCTAGGAAATGTTAAGTGTCTGAGTCCTCATTTGAACTCAGGTCCTCCTGACTTTATGGCTGGTGCTCTATCCATTGCACCATCTAGCTGCCCCTCCTCTCTTTTTTAAAACAGCTTTTTCCAAATACATGAAAAGATAGTTTTCAACATTCATATTTATTGTGTTCCAAGTTTTTCTCCTTCCCTCTCCCCCTCCCTCAGGCAGCAAGCAATCCAATATAGGTTAAACATGTGTAATTCTTCTAAACATATTTTCATAATTATTATGCTGTGCAAGAAAAATCAGATCAAAAGGGGAAAAAACATGAGAAAGGGGAAAAAATGCAACAACAACAAAAGGTGAAAATACTATGCTTTGATTCACATTTGGTCTCCATAATTCTCTCTATGGATGTGGATTGAAATTTCCTTAAATGAAGATACTCTTCTAAGTTTAGAAAATATTGTTAAAAAAAAAAAAAAAAAAAAAAAGCTCAGAGAGGGAGAACAACATAAGAACTGGGAATGGCAAATTTGACTGGGACTTAAAATCTCTAAAGGCTGAATAGAGAAGGAAGGCAATGAGGAAACAATGAATTCACAAGTATTATTATCTACTTGCAATGAGCTAGGCCTTGTGCTAAGTCTGAAGATATAAATGTCACCTGCCTTTAAGGAGGCTATATGCTGTTGGAGGAAATTACATACATATGTAATTATATACAAAATATATACAAGTTAAATATAAGGTAATTTGGTGGGAGGAAGACATAAGCAGCTGGGAGGAGGGGCAAATTAGGCCTGATATAGGAGATGGAAGTTGAGTTGAAGAAGTTAAGACTCCTAAAAGGCAGTGAGAAGGGAGTACATTCCAGGAATTGGAGGGTGGGGGGGTAGGGAATTGAGGTAAGGCAGAACCTATCTCTGCACAGATGAGAGATGGAATATAAGGTGGAAGTTCAAAAGGTCAGATGGAGCATACCATACAAGGAGTCAATCAGAAAACTTGCATTCTGGTGCTGGTTCTGCCATTGGTTTGGTGGAAGTGTCTGTGTGGGTGCGTGTGTGTGGGGAGGAGTATATGGGGGGAGAGAGAGAGTGAGACTTTGAACAAACCACTTCACTTTTGTGCCTCACTTTCCTCCTCTGAAAAATAAAATGCTTAAACCAGCCCTGCAATTCTTTGATTCTGTGGTTCTGTAAGGTCAGGACAGTCCTGTACTAGGTAGTGTCTAGAGGCACAAGGTATTCTTTGAGTCATGGTGAATTAGCAAGAGCACTCCATGTGACTGGTGGGTAGGGATCAGTGTGGTCAACTTAAGAAGTTCCATGGGGCTTGATGACCATTTCCTCCAGACAATTTGAGCAGCACTGGAGGCTGTATGCCAGCAAACTTTTTAAAAGGGCTCCCACATGTTTGTTCGGCCAGTTGAGCTCTGTGTTCTCTAAGGAATAAGGAAGCAAATGCAGTGGGGAAGTAAAAGACAGATACCCTATGTAGCAAATCAACTCCAGGAAAAGACTCCTCTTTTTCTTCCTGATGCACCTCCACGTTCCACTTCTTTAAAAAAAAAAAAAAAATCCACTATATATTTCTTCTTATGCATGCCTTCAAGTGGGTTCCTAAAACATTGGGAATAAAAATCTTGCAAATTCAGTTACATTTTAATTGCCCTGGGAGCTCATTACATAATTAACAACAACAGTTAATAGTAACACTTATCTCACATGTTTTTTTTGGGGGGGGAATCAAGTGAGATGATATTTGTTTAGGGAAAAAAAGCCCTAAGCACAGTTCCTGGCATTTTTAGCAGGCAGTATATAATTGCAGTCTCCCTTCTCTTTGCCCTCCTTTTATTAGTTGAGGAATATAAAGTGAATAATCCTAGAATCACTGAGTTAGAAGAAATTTCTGAGCCTATCATCTATCTGGTCTAATAAGACCCTATATAAGAATTTCTTCAGAATCAATACTCTTCCTGCCATCTCTGGGAAACACAGCTTTAGTGAAAAGGAACTCCTTTTACCTGAGAGAGCCCATTTTACTCTTGGACAGCAAGAATTATTAAAGAACTTTTTCCCTTACGCTGAGTCAGAACCTGCTTCTTCCAGTTCTTAGACTGAGCAAATAGAATTTCTTACCATTAAAAAAAATAGTTTTTGAATGAAGGAATGAATCTAGATTTCTATATAATGAACTTGCTTAAAATGAGGTCCACTTATTCTACAGCAACCTGAGACTTACAGGTACAGAGCTTGAGACAAGGCCCTGGAATGAAATATACAGTTTCTACATTTGAAAAAGAGGAGCAAAGAAAAGATGATTAACAAACAGTAGCTCTCACAGGTTGAGAGATATGTCCATGATATACCACCTTAGGATTTGTAAGTAACTAGGAGTATTTAGACTTCACAATTACTCTTTATAGGTAAACACTAAAGAAAAAGGTATTATTATTCCCATTTTTCAGATATGAAAGTTGAGATTTAGGAAAGATGAATTTACCCATGGTCAGCTCTCTTTTGCTTCCCAAGCCTCTCTTTCTCTTCACTATGCCATATTGCTTATGCCCAAAGCAATGAAGCTCTTAAAGTAAAATAATAGGTATTGTAGCACCTGAATGAAGATATATTTGGGATGATTGAGTCTCTTAGGACCTCCCACATACATCACCCTACATAGGTAGCCATACAGCTGGCCCGGCCCAGAGGTTGGCTCAAAGCATACCGAGATGGAATTGGACATTCAGATTTATTATTGCTTAATGGGTTCTATAATTGGGCCTAGCCATCAGGCAAGATTCAAGAACCAGGCTTTGGTGGAGATAGTGTCCATAAGTTCTGGCTCTGACATTATTCCAGGCTCATTTGGAAACCAAGTGAAGTTCTGTACTCAGGGATGCCATGTGCTATGTCTTTTTTCCTCCCCAGGTGAATTTTGAAATTGAGTCAGGCCTAGGAGAAGTGGGGAAAGAAAAAGGGGGAAAAAGAGGTCACCTTGGCAGAAGGCTGAGATCCAAGGAAGTGAGATTTAGGTCCTAATTCAGATTGTCTGAATTAGACAATGTTTCTGCTGTTTTATCCCTCGATGTCCCTATCATGATGCAGGAATAACAACTCTTGTTTCTCCTTGCCTCTTAGGGAGGTTGTAAAGAATAATAAGATACAGGAGGGGCAGAATTCTTAGTTATATACACGGTGTGGTTGGATAAGAATATATGAAAATATAAGAATGAATTAGGACATAGTGAGGCCATGTATTCCAGGTATTGGAAAGAATGCCATACTAGAAATTAGACATTATTTCAACCCTTTGTCGTCTTTCAACTGGGCTATTGCCATAGCCTTCCATTGGTTACCCTGCCTCAAGTCTCTTCAGATGTCAATGAATACTTCAAACAGCCAGATGGATTTTCCTAAAGTACAAATCAGCTCCCTAATACCTCCAGGATTAAATATAAATTCCTGTTTTCCATTTAAAGCCCTTCCTATGCTGGCTTTAATTTACCTTTCCAGACTTTAGTCCAGTCAAGCTGGTCTTATTCTTCATGCATGGCTGTTTGTCTCTACTCTTTGCTCCCCTCCTCCAAACCCTTCCCACCAAGTGTGTGTGTGTGTGTGTGTCTCTCTCTCTCAGACTCCTTAATTCCCTTCAAAGCTCAGTTTTCATCTACATGAGGCTTTTCCTGATTCTCACCCTGCTTTCATCTTCAATATCACCAGATGCCAGTGCCTCCCCACCAAAATTACTTCAAATCCATTTTATTCCCACCTATATATGTACATGTTGTCTTCCCTTGCTATATGAACTTAAGGGCACAGACTATTTTAATTATGAACTAGAGTGAGAACAATCTCACTTTCCTCCCTGTCCCTAAAATACCCAATCATTCAAGCCTTATTGAGGGATAATCTTGAATAACTTGAGGTAAAAGGAAAGTTGATAGATCCCAGGATAAGTTGGACTATTCTTTCCCATTATCTGAAAAGACCACAGAACAGAACACTTTGAAGACAGCAGGGTAGACTGAAAGACGTCTAACTATTTCATCTGATTTCTTCTGAGATGACAGTGCATGGAATGTTGAACTTAAAGTGAAGAGAGCCTAGGTTCACCTCTCACCTATGACACTAGCTATGTAAGTCAAGGGGCAAGATACTTAGCCTTTCTAAGCCTCAATTTCTTTTTTTTTTTTTTTTTTTTTTTTTAATTTTTTATTTAATAGCCTTTAATTTACAGGATATATACATGGGTAACTTTACAGCATTAACAATTGCCAAACCTCTTGTTCCAATTTTTTCACCTCTTACCCCCCCCCACCCCCTCTCCTAAATGGCAGGATGACCAGTAGATGTTAAATATATTAAAATATAACTTAGATACACAATAAGTATACATGACCAAAACATTATTTTGCTGTACAAAAAGAATCAGACTCTGAATTATTGTACAATTAGCTTGTGAAGGAAATCAAAGATGCAGGTGTGCATAAATATAGGGACTGGGAATTCAATGTAATGGTTTTTTAGTCATCTCCCAGAGTTCTTTTTCTGGGTATAGCTAGTTCAGTTCATTACTGCTCCATTAGAAATGATTTGGTTGATCTCGTTGCTGAGGATGGCCTGATCCATCAGAACTGGTCATCATCTAGTATTGTTGTTGAAGTATATAATGATCTCGGTCCTGCTCATTTCACTCAGCATCAGTTCGTGTAAGTCTCTCCAGGCCTTTCTGAAATCATCCTGTTGGTCATTTCTTACAGAACAGTAATATTCCATAATTTTCATATACCACAATTTATTCAGCCATTCTCCAACTGATGGACATCCATTCAGTTTCCAGTTTCTAGCCACTACAAAAAGGGCTGCCACAAACATTCGTGCACATACAGGTCCCTTTCCCTTCTTTATAATCTCTTTGGGATATAATCCCAGTAGTAACACTGCTGGATCAAAGGGTATGCACAGTTTGATAACTTTTTGAGCATAGTTCCAAACTACTCTCCAAAATGGTTGGATTCGTTCACAACTCCACCAACAATGCATCAATGTCCCAGTTTTCCCACATCCCCTCCAACAATCATCATTATTTTTTCCTGTCATCTTAGCCAATCTGACAGGTGTGTAGTGGTATCTTAGAGTTGTCTTAATTTGCATTTCTCTGATTAATAATGACTTGGAGCATCTTTTCATATGACTAGAAATAGTTTCAATTTCTTCATCTGAGAATTGTCTGTTCATATCCTTTGACCATTTTTCAATTGGAGAATGGCTTGATTTTTTATAAATTAGAGTTAATTCTCTATATATTTTGGAAATGAGCCTCAATTTCTTTATCTATGAAATGGGAATAATAATGCCACCCACCTCACAGGAGATAATTATGCAAAGCCTTTGGAAAATCTTCAAGTTTTCTATGAATGTCAGTTTGTTTTTTTGTTTGTTTTTGACCTCTCACATTTAACTTTGGCCATGCCTTCTTACTAACTCTTTCCCCACTGAATTCTGCCTTCTCAGTGGCTTTCACATGGACCTCTGGGGAGTGCAGTGCTAAGCCTCACCTAGTGGCTGAAGTGTCTCATACATCAGACTGGCTTCAAGGCTGGACAGTGCAGGCAAAAAGGTTTTTAGCCCTCAGCAAGAATTAAAAATACCAGATGGAACCTAAAAGAAGGGCAGCTAGGTGGCACAAAGGATAGAGTGCTGGTCCTAGAATCACACAAAGATTCCTCTTTCTGAGTTCTAATCTGGCTTCAAATATTCACTAGCTGTGTGATTCTGGGCAAGACACTTAACCCTGTTCGCCTCAGTTTCCTTACCTGTAAAATGAGCTCAAGAAGGAAATGACAGAACATACCAAGAAAAGAAAACCCCAGATGGGGTCATGAAGAGTCAGATGCAACTGAAAAAATGACTGAACTAAATCTATTTAGAAACCAACATCCCAAGAGTGCCTCCTTTCTCCATGAACATCTCCATAGACCTAATACAGAGTTTTACTTTGGAAGCCTGGGGAAAGCCTAGGGAGTCCTCATAATAATATTCTTAAATTAATAAAAAGATTATTTTCAAAGAAACAAAAAATTAGTGAAAATAAAGATGTATAACAATAAAAAATTGGATTCCTCCCCCGACTCCAAGTTCTCTGTCTCTGAAACCTATCCATAGGCTCCACATTAAGAACCTTTGATTTTGAGGAAATGCCAGATATTGGATTGAGGGTTTTTTTTGGCGGGGAGAGGGCCTGATCTCATTTGAATCCAAGTGACTATGGGGACTTGCTTTTCTGCTGATGTTCCCAGCTGTAAAATGAGAAGCAGGCCTCTCCTTAGACTCTGTTAATTACTGGTTATAAAGCAGTTTGGGATGGGCAGTTGAGAAATTCTCTAGCACTTGGTATCTCTCTTCAGGAGATCTTCAGAATTTATTAGTATTTGATTAGCAATTCAAAGTCTGCAATTTGTTAAAAATCTAAGTCAGGGGAGGGTGGGTAGTGGAGAAGGGAACAGAGAGATAAACCAAATAACTAACTAGATTATCAGCTCTTTCATTGGGAAAAATTGGTTATCTCTCTTTGATCCTGTCTGGAAAAGTTATCTTTGGGGAAGAATGCTGGGTTTTAGACATTCAGTTGAGACATTCAATGTGGAAAATTGATGATCGTGGGGTGTACATGTTAGGAAAAATATAGGGAAATCTAGGCCTTGAATCTTAACCTATGTGATATATACCCAATCTTCCTAGGGGAACTATTGTCTAGGAGGCTTTAAGATAAAGTGAAGAGAAGCTGGTACTGGAAGAGAAGGAAAGTTAATTGCTTTCTATTTTCTACAAGATTTATCTTCTTTCTATTTCACTGTAGAAAGAGCTCTGAGCCAAAAAAAAAAATTGGGGTCTAATTCTCTCTGACTCTTAACACTAAGATAAATCGCTTTCCTTGTCTGACATTCATTTTCTTTACCTGGAAAATGAGAACATAATACTTGTGCCACCTGCTTCACAGGGTTGTTCTGAGAAAAGTGTTTCTTGAATAACTCTCAAGTACTTTGGAAATAAAAGTGATTCTCACTGTTAATAATAGTAATGGAATCTCTGCTTATTTCTATCTCTTGGAAACTGAAACCAATTTGGTGATCCGAGTTGAAAGGTTGCAAGACTTGAATTTTGCGAGGGATTGAGTAGCCTATCTCTAACCGTCTCTCCATCAGTCCTACCCAACATGGGCTATTCTGATACTCATTAGCATTTAGCCTCCAGAGCTGTTTGGCATCTCAGCCCCTGGTTGAAGGGGAGGTAATGATAACTTGGTGCAGTCGTGGCAGGCAGGCAAGCCCCATAAATAGTAGTTACCAGGTTTGCCTGGAATGTAGGAGGGCTGGGTAGAAGCGCCTGACTTTTTCTTCCCTCCCTTTATGTTACTCACAGTTGCTGCTGAGGGGGGTTATAGTTGCTTGGGAAAAGTTGACTTAGGAGCAATGGAGAGATGGGGGTGGAGAAGTTGGAAAACATCCCAGCCATAGCCTAGTCCATGGGATGGTGATGGTATTACAGGCTTCTTATGCTGACAACTGCAAGTGTTGGAATGGGAAGACAAGAAGAATTGGGAACACACTTTCTATATATTGTAGCAGGCTCTTCTAAAAGACTCCTACAGTGATACAGTCTGATACATCTTTCCCTAACTCCCAGCCCTTCTCTGTGACTTATTACTATTTATTTGGGGAGAGGGAAGAGAGATTCCCCAAAGAGCAATGAAAGTTTTAAAGGAGCAAATACGAGATTGATATAAGAAAGACTTCCTAACAATTGCAACTATCTAACAAATAGAATGAACTTTCTTATATGGTAGGGAATGCCCCATTAATGTAGATGGCTAAGCAGTGGCTAGATGGCTATTGTCAGGGATTCTGGAAAAGTACATTTCTGTACTCCCTAGGTATGAAATAGAGGAATCTCTTGTTATATAGCAGATACTTTTTCATTCTAGGATCCTATGATTATCTGTCTCCATGGGGAATTTGGCCTTTTCTGAGGGAAAAAAAAAAAAGCAGCAGCGTCCTCAGTTCCTAAATCCTCTGCTCTTTGACCTCTCTTCCTGGTGAAAGATCCAAATGAAAAAGAGGATTTCTTATTGGTTAATTAGAGGGCATGCTGAGAATAGGACATGGACTTCAAAACAGCCTGCCATCTTCCTCCTTATCATTGGCTTGGAGTTTGACGAGAGATCTTTATCTTTCCCCTAACTCCCAGCCCTTCTCTGTGGCTTATTACTATTTAGCAACTTAATCATGCATCACCCTGTTAAGATCTCAAAGCAGTGACATGCAAGGGTCGGTTGAAGGAAATGGGGGTGGCTGCCTTCCAATAAATGAAGTTGTCACGTGAGAAATGGATTACATTGTGCCTTCCAATAAATGAAGTTGTCACGTGAGAAATGGATTACATTGTGCCTTCCAATAAATGAAGTTGTCATGTGAGAAATGGATTACATTTGTTCTGCTTGGATCCAGAGGATAGAACTTGGAATAGTGGGTATAAGATACAGAGAGGCAGATTTCAGCTTGAGACAAATACTACCATATAGTGAGTTCCCCATCCCTGGAAGTAAACAGGCAGAAGCTGAATAATCCCTTGTTAAGGATATCATTGAAAAGATTCCTATTGAAATATAGGTTGTGCCCTTGGAAGTCCTTTCTGACTCTTGATAATTCTGTTATTTATGGGGGGGGGGGGGGGGGCTCTTTCTGGCCTCTGGGCTAAGGAGAGATCAGTTGCCTACAGGCCTTCAAACAAGGCTGTGGTGAGAAACTTGAACTTTCTTCTCTGAAAGTGTTTGAGGTATGTTTTTTTATTGTTGTTGTTGCCACCCCCGTCAAGCAGTTTGGGAGTGTTAAGGTTTTAACGGTAAAAGCCAAGCAAAGTAGAGTCAGGGGGGCGTTTCTGAGGGCTGTAGGTGGAAGATACAGTGATGCAGACTAGCCCGCTGTGGTTTGCTGGGGAAAATGCAGGCTGTGTTTATTTTTCACCTGGGCCACATACACACTGAAGGGAGGGGTGCTAGAGACCAAGTATCACCCAGAAAGAACAATGTGTGACACCAAAACAAGAGGAAATCCATTGAGGTTTTCTTCGCTCATCTCACTGCTACTTGCTTCATTCTAGAACCTCTACCATTGCCTTCAGGAAAAAGCATTATTAAGAGGGCGTCTGGGGCTAGTCAAGCCCAATTCTTTGCAATGACTGCTCATAACCTTGATCCATTCTCCTACAAAGTGATAAACTAAGACGGAAAGGCCAAGTGACACTGGTAGGCTAGATTAGTCCAGTAGGAATAGACACAGGCAGAAGCAAACATCCAAAGGCTAGAGATTAAGAAAAATATTGTCCTTAAGCCATAAACCTTAGACCTTAGAATTTAGCTAGTCTAACACACTTGGTTTATAGGAAAGAAAACTCAGAACCCATTTAATCTTCTCACCTAACTTTGACAGTGGTAGAACCCCAGCATCTGAGCCTCTAGTGTGATTGTCTGCTTTCATTTCACTTGACCACTCTTTCTACCACTTCTTCATGTTTCTCCTATGAAGAGCCACCTTTTTACTCACAGAAAGATTATGGATCTAGTTTCTCACTCTTTTAGTCTCATTAGATTTGAACCTGATGTTCCTTCATAGTCTTAACTTAGCTTTGGGAAAAGGTCAAAGATGAAAGCCCTTTCTCTGCAGAAAACCTTGAGCTGGGATATCCAGTGTCTGTCCCACTGGTGGAGGTGAGAAAGAGAGACAGGATTGTCAGGGATAGATAATTTCTGAAAAGAGAGAGTAGACTTTAACATGGCTAAGCTTTGTTCTTTGTCTTGCCTCCAGCTACCACCAGGCTCCTATAGACAGAAAAGTTCAAAATTCTATCAAGTATAAGGAGTAATATCATCAGATAGAACATCCAAATTCAATCTTGCCATTTGTCAGCTGTGAGCAAGTTACTTCCCTCTCTGGTTCTCTGAACTTCCTCATCTGTATGAGGCCGACATTGGACTGGATAGATTCAAAGCTACTTGCCTTGCAGCAGGAATAGCCTGTGAATCTGATTCCAGTTCAGTACCATAAATCCTTGCTGAGCATAAGTGCCCAGGTAAGGACTGGGCTGTGGGGGGAAAAAGGAAGAGAGGTTGCTGATCCTGCTCTTGAAGGACTCACATAAGCCAGAAATCAAAATAAGACAAGTTGATAAGCAAGTGATACAATATAAGCTACAGTTAAGAGGTATTCTGGGCAGATAGGAAGGGAGAAGTCTTGTGAACTAGGGAGGGAGAATTGTGCAGGGCTGGTGGAATCTAAGTTGAGCCTTGAAGAATAAGCAGGTTTTGGAAGGGAGAAAAATATCTCTGTAGATCTGGTTTCCCTTGGGGCTTATTAATTCTGCTGGGATTGTAGTATATTCCAGGTTCTGATATAAAGGATTCTTCTGGAAAACTAGTACACATCCAGGCCCCTGTGTTCCCCTACATATATATACATTTATGTTCTGGACTGTATCTTGTAGCAGCAGGCAAGCTTGTTGCTTCCGCTGGCTGACCACAGTCCCTAAATGATAGACCCAGAGACTGGTGCCAGTCTCACTCAACCCTCTTGCCAACCTCTAAGAAAATTGTCAGCTCATATTAGCAGCTTAAAGGGCAAAAACATGAAGGGAAACTGCCAGAGCTTAGCAAGTCAAACCCAAAAGTTCCCTCTTGTCTTCCTAGGGTGATGCTGGTGTTAGGACCTTCATACTGGCTTCTGAGGGAACTGTGATACTCCCTTTTTATCTGGACCCCAAAAATACCCTTCCCCACAGTAGTAGTCTGTTGTGGCCTTTGCAGTGGCAGGGATAGGAGAGGAGGAGGCAGAAGCAGTTCAAAGATGGTGGGGATCTACATGTGTGCATGATGGGGAAGTTGAGAAGATATATTTATAGGATTATAATTATTAAAGCAGATGTATCTGTAGCTATTAAATAAGATGTGCCGATTCAATATCCACGCACCAAACCCTTGTTCCCTAATATGAATGATGCCAATCTGGTGTTTTAAAAGTTGCCATTGTCCAAAGAAATCCCTTTGGCTGGTAAGCTCAGAAATTGGAATGTTGGTCAATCCTAGGACATTTTTAGGAACTGGAGGTGATACCTGGCCCTGGCCATTCTCCTCTGTAACAATGATAAAATTCTTCTGTCTGTATTAGGGCAGAAGATAACTCTGCTTGGGGATGGGGAAGAAATGGGCTATGTCCTTAAAGGGGGACTTTCTTATTTTACTATCCCCTGAAAAGGAGCAGAGACATTCTGGTTATTACCAATTCCATAGTGAGAGACCAGTCACTACTTTGAATTCACTTTGCAGGGCAGTGTGGTCTAAAGGAAAGAGCCCTGTAAGTGACATCAGGAGGGTTTGCCATGGTGCAAACTGACTGGGCAAGTCATTAACCCTAATTCTCAAGTTCACTATCAATAAAATGATGAAACTGAATTAGGTTGAAGTAGATGGTCTCTAAGCATCCTTGCAGTCCTTAATTTGCAATCCCAGTATCTTATAAATTCAAGACAACTTGAGGTAGTACAGAGAATTGGCTTTGGAATTGTAGGTTCAAATTCAAGCTCTGCCATTTATCTTGCCAAACTCTTGTCAAATCCTGCCTATAAATTATTGCAAAGGGCCCATAGGGTTCAGGGATTAATCTCGCGATTTTTAATGACTTCTCCATCTCTTCTGCTAGAATATTCCACTTAGGGAAATGACAGAATACTGAGGAAATGATTTAGCCATAAGGCTGTGATAAATATGAAACATTTGGAAAGGGAGGGGATTGGAGACACTTAAGACCAAGCACAGGGCCAAGTCTTGGAAGAACAAACAATTATGTACCATGATTATGTTGACATTAGCTCCATAAAAGACCTGTAATTATCAATTATTTGTACTACAGGTTGTGTGAGTGAAACCTCTCTGTACCCAAAACTGAGTACATACTCCTGGAATGCTTCAACAATAGTGGGCCCCCACTGATAGGTGATGTCTTCATGGGGCCCCAGTGCACTTATCCTCATCTGGCTTCCAAGAGAACAAAGCTTGTGTCTCCCTCTAGTTTTTCCTTTTCTCTCTTTCTTCCTATATCCAGAAGAACATTTTAGAGAGAGAACTCTTTGGAAGTAAGCTAAAGACACAGAACAGAGAAATGCCTTTTGCTAAACCTCTTTGCAGAGAGCCACTCCCAATGCTCATTCTTTTAGATCCAGAGGGCAAGGTAGTAGATGTGTGCCTCAAGAAAAGGAAGGTGCCCAAGTTCCTGAAAGAAATGACCGAGGCAGGCCCCCTCTTTCTTCTTCTCCTGCTGCCCTCCTTTGTTCTATCCAGTATAGGCAAAGGTGACTGTTTCTTGTTTAACCACCCAAGCGGAAGACATGGTTACTTCTGGTCGTTGTTTGTCTGGGTAACCACAAGTTTACATTACAGATAAGAGAAATATAAACAAGACTGTTGGCCTCTAACTGTGGATCCTACAGCTCAGAGAGTTGGAACCCAGTCCTTGCTATAGTCCTAGCAATCTCACTGAGGGGGATTGATTGGCCAGGCCATCTCCTTCATACAAAGCAAGGGGGTGGAACATGGGTGGATAATGTGTAAAGATGGAGCACAGCCTTCCTTGTGGCTTTGGGACAGTGCCTACCAGGTAGAAGAATGCAAGATTTGAGAGTCCAGTGTCTGTCCTAGGGCCCTTATAACTGCAAAACAATGCCTTCCTATCCTTTCCAGTCCAAATCAAATGCTACCCTCCCCAGGAAACTTCCATTGATTCCTTCTCTCCAGCCAAAAGGAATCACTTCCTTCTGAACCTCCATAGCACTCCCCTCAGGGAGTTTACAGGGTAGTAGAAGTGATAGAAGATATGCACAAATAACACTATAATATAAAATAAAGTCTAATAAGAACAGAGGAGAGATACTGTGTTTTATATATTTATGTCTCAGCATGGGACTCTGAACATAGCAGGTATTCAATAAATATTTGATGAATGAATAAATGAATGATTGCCAACTAATTCTCTGCCCCCCTACTTCCCACTGACCCTCTCAAGCTCCAGCTTGTGGGTTGCATCTTCAGACAAATAAGCAGATATTTATAGCACAGAGGCAGCAAATATTACTTACATTTTCATGACCAAAAGATTGGGTCTCCTGTGTACCAAGCTCACCAGATATCTTCAGCTCTGATATCACTATTAAAAACCATTTTAACTTATTATTTATTTATTTTAACACCTTTTTATTTTTCAATTTTGTGTTCCAAATTCTTCTATTCTTCTCCCACATCCACTGAGAAGGCAAACAATATAATACCAGTAACACATGTGAAATCATGTAAAACACTTCTATATTAGCCATATTTTGTATTTCAATTTGCAATCAGAATTCATTAATTCTGTTTCTGTAGGTGGATAGTACTTTTTCTTCATGAGTTCTTTGGAATTGTCTAGTTATATTGATCAGAGTAACCAAATCTTTCAGAATTGATCATCATTACAACATTGCTGATACTATACACAATGATCTTTCAGTTCTGCTCTCTTCACTTTGTATCAGTTAAGTTAGGCCTTTTATGTTTTTCTGAAACTATCCCCCTTGTCATTTCAAGTAGCATAATAGTATTCCATCATAATCATGTGCTGCAACTTACTCATCCATTCCTTGATTAACAAGCATCTACTTGATTTTTAATTCTTTGCCACCACAAAAAGAATTGCTGTAAATATTTTTGTACACATAGGTCTTTTTTCTTTTCTCTTTCATGTTTAGACCTAGAAGTGGTATTGATGGGTCAAAGGAAACGTACAGTTTTATAGCTCTTTGGGCATAGTTCCAATTTGTTCAGAATGGTGGGAGGCACAGTACCTTAAAATTGTTTTAATTTGCATTTCTCTAATCAATAGTGAGTTAAAGCATTTTTTTTTCATGGGAATATAGATAGCTTTAATTTCTTCTTCTGAAAACTGCCTGTTTATATCCTTTGATCATTTATCAGTGGCTAAATGGCTTTTATTTTTATAAATGTGACTCAGTTCAATACTCAGTATATTTGAGAAATGAAATCTTTATCAGAAAAACTTGCTGTAAATTTTTTTGATAATTATCTCTTTTAATTAGATTTATTTTTGCATTTGCTTTGTCTGAGATCATGATTGCTCCATGAATACATTTTCAAATGTCTGATAAACTTATTCTGCCTTAAAGTGTGAAGTGTTAAGACAAACTATTTGTTGATATTCTCTGAGTGGTTTTAAGGGACTTTGGCAGATCAAAAAGGTTTTGCAATATCTTTGTATTATTTCTTTAATTTTATCTTTATTACTTTATTATAAAGAATTATATCTTTAATACTAGACTTTTGGAGGTATATGAAAGGAAAGTGGAAGGGGAGTGGTAGTTTTTTTAAACAAGGTCCTACCCAACAAACTTCAAATCAGAACATATAGGGAAGGTGGTACAAGGGCAGAAAGAAATGGACTTTTAATCAGAAGACTTGAGTTTGAAACTTGATTCTATTGATCATTAACAACCACGGCAGCATGGAGCATACAACTCTAAGATTCTATAAAACAAGGGTAATACCATTGATCTCATAAGGTTGTTATGAGAATCTCATGAAATAATACCACATGAAGCACTTTAGTGATAAAGTACTATGTCAAACTATACTTTTTATTGTTGTTATAAATGGAAGGAGCACTGAATTGGAAGCCAGGAGATTCACTAATTGATGGTATAATATTGAACAAACTACTTCCCTTCTCAGAGTCTTAGTTTCTCTATTTGTAATTTGAAGGGATAGGCAAGATGATCCTAAAATGAGGAGCCTTCCCTCGAAGTTGAAAGAGATAGTAGTTTGAGCTAAATTGTGATATTTAAAATAGGGAGGAAACTTAAGGCTCTCATTAACTCAAACCAGCAGAAATCACAAATAGGGTCCAGATCAGGTTTAGTTAAATTCTCCCATTAGAGCCAAGACACAAGGGCACAAGAGGGCCTTACAGGGAAAAAACAACAGAACCTTAATTTTCTAGTGTTCCTTTTGGTGCAGGGGGCTGCATAGTGGACAGATGACACTAAGGGCCAGGGATAATATAGAAAATGAGAAAGAAGTTTCTCTAAGAAATCCCCCCCAAGTCCCCATTAAAGGCTAGAAGCCTTCTCCTCCATTTTCTCCTTCTTTTCCCCTCAAAACTAAAAGCTGCCCTTGTCACTTGGTCCTTCTGTGAAGACCAGGAGCCTGCCCCATGGCCTTTTATGTGGCTTGGCTGGAATTAGAGCCTCCCACTTTACAAGGCTTGCTCTAGGTTCCCAGGGAAGCCATGGCTCCTGAGCTAGGCTCAGATGGTGGGAGAGAGCAGTGAAAGGAAGACCAAGCCCCTCCCTCCAGAGAGTCTTGAAACACCCTCTTCCTCTCCACCATCACGTATACCAACAGGCCTACGGCCTTCTGCTAGGCAAATAAGCAGGCTGGGAAGCCTGCTGGAGCTGAGGCCTCTTTGGGAGTACCAGGCTGCAGGAACTAATAGGGAGCTGAGAGTAAGAGGGAAAATGAAGCTTTAATGCAGTTACAAACTTCCACGTTCAACTTATATCGTCCTCTAAACGCTGGAAGCCATGTACCTCTATCATATACATTATAGTTATCTTGGTATTATCCTTCTACTGAAACCTTTGAGAGTAGGTTCTGGGTCTTATTTATCTTTGTATAACTAGTCCATGGGAAAACCATAAACTTTTACAGGGAGAAGAGACTTTAGAGGCCATTTATTCAAGTCTCATCTGATCCAGTCCTTTTAGAGAAAAGAACATCAGTCCAGTGGAGGAACTACTTGCTCAAGGTCATACAGCAGAGCCAAGACTCCTGATTCCTGGGCCAGGACTTTTTTCTATTTCACCACTTGTCCTATTTCCTTGAAAATCTGCTGTTGGCTGTTTAATTATGCTGGGGAGCTCTTCATTCTTCTTCTCTCCTTCAACCCATTCCCCTTAACTTTCCCAGTTTCAAACATATTTCAAGGAATTTCATTCCCATTACTCTAAGTCTCATTTTGTTCAACTCACTTGCCAAATCCAGTCCTCAACACCCCCTCCCCCCCCAAAGATGGGATTTTGAGCTCAGATCACTTACCTCTCCCCATTCCCTGTCCATTATCTTATTCTTCTATAGAGGATTGGGGCTCCGCAGTATTGGGATTGAAAAAAGAATGGAATGTGGAAAGTATCTCAGAGGCATCTAATCTGATCTATTCATAAGCAGGAACCACTTCATGAAAGAGTGAAAACAGTGCTGGACTTGAAGTCAGAAAAATGTAGACCTAAATCCTACTTCAGATATTTATTAACTGTATAACCTTGGGTAAATAATTAAGCCTTTCTCAGGCTCAGTTTTCTCATCTGTAAATAATCGGGAAATAATAGCATTTTTTCCACAGAGTTATGAGGATCCAATGTGTTTTTATATATATGTAGCATTCTTCAAAGCTGAAAACTGCTATATTGTATTTATTATATATAATACATATAGTTAACTGTCATATGTATTATGTTATATATGTAATAGTTAGCTATTATTATACTGACAAGGAGCTCATTCCATTGTTTGAGGGCCCTAGAGCTGTGAGTGAGGTTATCAGACTGAAATCTTCCTCTCAGTGCCTCAAATCCATTGTTTCCAGTTCTGTTGTCTGAGGATTGGAAAAACTCCTTCTACGTGATATCCTTTCATACCTGAGTATAAGAAAATTTGAGTATTAGAAGACTTTTCTCAATCAAGTTTGCTCTCTCCAGTCCTCTCATGATTTTGGCCGCCTTCCTCTAGAAGTCTTTCATGGAGTTTCTGGAGTCAAAGACAATAATCCATCTTTGATCTGACTAGAACAGAGCACATACATCAGGAAAGATAGAATCTCATTGTTGAGAGAGATGTCAGAAGTCATCTAGTCTAACTCCTGTCTGATCAAAAATCCTCTCAACCACATCCGCAACAAATGGTCATCCATACTTGATTTGGACACCTTCAGTGGTGGGAAAGTCAATCCTTGTTGAAGCTGCCCATTCTACTCTTGGATAGCTTAAGTAATTGAAAATCTTATCCTTTATGTCAGGTCTATCAACTTCTTTTTTTCCTCCCAGTCTTGCCACCTAGGCCAAACAGACTGTCTAATTCATATTACTCTTTCACTTAATAGACTTTCAAACACTTAAAGGTAACAATTAAAGAACATCTATTATGTTCTGGACTCTAAAACTCAATTACTGCAAATAAAGATTGAATTTGACTATCACATGTCTTTTTATGACTTCAGATGCTCAGTAATAGAGAATCAGGGTAAATTCTTGAGCAAAGGATAGAGACAGTAGTGTTTTCTATTCAGTTTAATTCCCAAGGCTGCCTGCCTACAAACATTTTTCTCTCCCCATCCAGTCCAATGAAATATGTTTTGAAAGGAGACTACTGACTCCTCTCCAGGGCAAAGTTACAGTTATATCCAGGAGAAGCAAAGCAACATGTTGCCCAGATGTCCTGAATAAGCCTAGAGGAGAGAACCAGGATACCATCTGTACCTCAGCACTCTAGCCCAATGTTTACTTTTTCTTTTTTAATGTAATACAATTTGCAGGGTTCTTGACTCTCCACACACATACTCATATATGTATGCATTGCCCCAGGCAAGTCACTTCCAAGAAATGAGTCTCCAACATAGAAATAGATATATAATGTGTGTCTACTACGTTCTCGTGCTTTGTTGCACAGCTGGGCCAACCCAACATGTTCAAGTCTGAATTTTCAGATAATGGTTATTCACCTTACTAAAAGGATTGACCTGAAGGGGTCCATTAAATAGAAACCTCCTCTGCTGTATTTAAAATAGATTTCATTTGATTCAAATTAAGGAAAAGCTCAAACACTCCTAGGAAACTAGCCTAAAATGATGGCAGAATCAGAAATAGTGAGAAGCATCGAGGCAGATGGAAGGGAAGAGATATATAAGTCTGATGATATGATTTAGAGCAAGTCAGTCACTCTCTGTTAGCCTTAGTTTCCTTAGGTCTTAGCTAAGAGCCTAGGATCATGTCATGTCATGTTACCATTGCCTATCAAATAAAACCCCGATTTTTGATCCTGACATTTCCAACTTTCTATAATTTGATCAAAACATCTCTACAATTTTATCTCATAGCATTCACTGCCACACATGCCATGTTACACCCAGGCTTATTTTTCTCCCCAACCATGCTCATTTCTGTACTTTTTCATTTATCATTCCTCTACCCTATTCCTATCTATCCCCCACTACCAAAATCTTTCTACACGTATTGATATTCTATTCATTCCTTAGGACCCAACTCAGTTGACACCTTTTTCTCCAAGAGGTTTCCCTTGCCCACAATATCCCATAAGGATCTCTCCCTCTTCTGAATTTCCATAGAATGTACTGCTCATATTACCCCTTGTTAGCAGTTTAATAAAGTATGTCATCTTATTCTTTAATGCATATAAGATTTGTGTCCTTGACCAAATTATGAACTCCTAAAGGATCAAGACTATACTTCACACACTATATCTCTTTCCCCTAACTTAGAAAGGCCAGAGAGTAGAAACCCTATATGAAAAGGAGAAGGTTTTCCTCTCACTTTATTAAAAGCCACCTGATCTCTGATTCTTGACTCCTTCTATTGTCATTCCCAACAGAAAGAAAGAGCCAGGTCGCCTCTTGTCTAACTGGAAGGTTCAGTAGCTCCCTGTATTTGGTGTGAATCAGGCTATTACGACATCATTCCAGATAACTCCAGACCCCAAAGCAGGGAAATCTGAGGGAGAGCTTTGACTTTACTTCAAATTATTTCCTGATAAGTTATCCCAGGATCCAAAGTATATGTTTAAAGGGTGAGGAGGGTCTCTAAGTAAAACACTGTGAAAAAGAGCTCTGGGCTAGCGTAAATTTGATGCTCTCCCACCTATAAGATATCATTTCTGGTTATTCTAGTTGGCTTTTCTGAATGCCTATAACCCACAATCTATTGAGACTGGAAATGTTTTACATTAGCCCTTGGACTTTTACTGACTAGATCACATAAGGAACAGTCCCTGAGACTTTTCCTTTCTCCTTGCCTACACTTCTACTCCTGAAATTACACCTGAAAAGAAGCCTACTTATCTCTTTTACTTGCACATTTTTGTGTGCTTCAGTTGGTTGGGCATCAGTCATGTACTTTACCATGTCAGTGTTTAGAGAGTAGTTCCTTAGAACAATTTAGTATTAGTTTTGGGTTACCAATCTTGGGTTATTAAGACTTTGTGGGGAAGATAATAATAATAATACTATAGAGCTAGAGCTAAAATGGACTTCAATAATCCAGACCCTTCTTTTTACACGCGAGGACACTGAAGTTAAATGACCTACCCAAAATCATATAATGAATAGCAAAAGGAGCCAAGTCTGAGCAATTGTCTTCAGAAAGTTAGAACAGCTAATTTAGTCAAAAAGCCATATTAGTTTTCCTCAGATTTTTCTCTGGACAGGATTTCCCACCAAGTTTCCTAAAAATGTTGGGAGGCAGTGAGAGCAGTAGTGAATCTTACCATTAGGATTAATCTAAAGCTTCCCAGAGGGAGGACTAAATGGATACTTTTTTTTTTTAAGGAAGATCATTGAATCCTAGCATCTCAGAGTGAGGAACACCTGGGTTGAGAGGGTGGGGGGGAGTAGCCATGTAGATTCATCCATATCTGAGTAGGAATCCTATCTACAATATGCCTGACAACTAGCCCTTTATATCCTGTTAGGATACCTCCAGAGGCAGGCAAACCATTTTATTTTTGGCTAGATCTGTTTGATTCCAGCTCATCATGTCTTTTTGAAATCTCTACTCATGGGTCCTACTTCTGCCCATTAGAGACCTAAGAGAACAAGATCTTTGAGCCTGTTCAGTAACAGAAACATTTGCTCTTTGATAGCAGAGAATTTGTTGACTAAAATTTTTCTGCTGATTCTCTCCTATCTTTCCCCACCTTAGCCTCAGTCTCTAATCTTTCCAATGGCAAAAGGACAAATGACTACTCAGGCAATGGGAGCCACACAGTTTTCACATCTTTCTTTCAAGTGGTTGGAAAAGCGAGAAAAATGGAAACCTTCAGTATGTAAGCTGCTCAAAATAGTAGTTTTGGCAGCAGAGCTTGGTTTATGGATATCTTCCTGCTTCTGTACCAGGTTTCTACAGGAGATTGGAATGGAATCCTATGGGAGGATATGAGGTTTGATGCACTGGGAGAGTGGGGCTGACAAACCTATTCATACTTATTAATTCAGGAGTTGATTTTGTTTTCCCAGAGGAGCTAGCTCCCTCTGAGGATTTTTCCCTGGCAGGATTAGTAACTATGGCTTATTCCTAATCCTTTAGGCTCCTGCTCCATTAAAAGAAAAAATGGAGAGTCTCTCATCTGAAGTGTTGTGTTGTCAGGCTTGCTATACCCCAGAGAAGGAGGTTTTTGGAGTTCATAGGCATTTATTTCAACCAAGACCCCATAGTAATCTCTGCTTTCTCTGATTTTTCTGTATCTGTAATCATAGCTGCCCAACTTGAACCCTGTATAACCAATTCTAGATGAATGAGTCCTATCTTTACAGAACTCAGTAATATCCATTGAAGTACTGATTTATTCCTAAAATAAAAGTCAAAAGTTTTAGACTATATTAAGCCAATCCTGGCATTTGATAAATGATTATTTTCTATCAACTCTTCTTAGCTCTTTCTTTAACTTTCATAGGATCACAGGCCTCAAATCTGAAAGCAATCTTAGAAATTATCTAGCCCAAACTCTTCATTTTCCAAATGAGGAAACAGGTCCAGAAAATAGAACAATAGAGGTATTTTGTAAGTAGTAGAGCTAGGATTCAAACTCAGATCCTCTTACTCTTAACTGCTGCCCCTTTCTTTACTCAAAGAAACCCAGCCAGGCAATAACCCAAATTCAAGTTATGTTTTTTGGAATATCCCTAACTTTGGACCACTTATCCTTGGGATGCTACACCTTTGAGGATGGGAGAATCCCTATGGCCAGGACCTAAAACCATAAATGTAGAGCTGAAAGGGGACTCAAGGCATCTAGTTCAGGATTCTTATTTTAGATATGAAGAAACTGGGGGGGGGGGGGGGGGATTTGCTGAAAGTCACAAAGGTAATTAAGTGTCTGAGGTAAGTTTTGAATTCAAATTCTCTGACTCCAGAGCCTCTTTCCCCTATGCTTTCCAGTCTTCCTAAAATATTATACCTGTGAGAGACCTCAGAATTCAGAGGAGACATCAAGTTTCACTAGAAAGAACACTGAATTTGGGGTTGAAGGACTTGGTTTGAATCACAGCTCTCCTCCTTAGAAGTGGGAAAGTCACTTAACTTCTCTGGGCCTTAGTTTCTTCCAGTATACAATGTTGGGTTGAACTAATTGGTGTCTATGCTTCCTTTCCATTTCAAAACTATGATCCTACGGTTTATAATACGTTACCCTCTACTTTTCAAATGTCCCATTGCCCTTATTGTTGATGGTTAGAGCCAAATTTTCTCACCTAATGAACTTCTCTAGAGAACTTTTGGATCAGCCAAGGAAACACATTGCTACAACCTCACCACCATTATGTGGTTGGTGTTTCAAAAGCCACTAAAGATGTGGATTGTAGGTTGATTCTGCCATTTGAATCTCTTGTTTACATTAGGCTTACAACATAAGGCATCTGTATTTATGTTCCTGATTTCCATTAAGGGATAAATATTTTCAGAAGATTTTAAAGAAGTCAAGTGAATCCCCACTCCTGATAGTCATAGATGGAGCTATTTGCCTATTCTCAAAACCATAACCATGTTCCCATTTAGTTCACCAGGAGCAATCTTCATTTTACTCATTCACGTAAGGTTCACTTGAAGCAGCTCTAAAGTTATTAGTCAAGATAAAGAGCTGGACAAAGAGGCCATTATTCTACAGAATAGGAAACTAAGGCTTGGAGGAGTTAAGGGTCATGTGACCTCAGGCTCATAAAGCTAATGAAAGGATTATAACTTGAACCAAGACCTTCTGAACCCCATGATCAAATATACCTCACGTTTTTTTAAAAAATAGTAAACTCCTGGGAGTGATGATAGCTTTTCAAAAATATCCTTCCAAAGATTTTTTTAAATAGCTAATTCTTTTTTTTTCTTTTTCTTTTTTTTTTTTATTTTACCCATGCCAGGGTAATTTTTTTTACAACATTATCCCTTGCACTCACTTCTGTTCCGATTTTTCCCTCCCACCCTCCACCTTCTCCCCTAGATGGCAAGCAATCCTATATATGTTGAATATGTCGTAGTATATCCTAGATACAATGTATGTGTGCAGATCCAAACAGTTTTCTTGTTGCACAGGGAGAATTGGATTCCGAAGTTAAAAATAACCTGGGAAGAAAAACAAAAATGCAAACAGTTTACATTCATTTCCCAGTGTTTTTTCTTTGGGTGTAGCTGCTTCTGTCCATCATTGATCAATTGAAACTGAGCTAGATCTTCTCTTTGTTAAAGAAATCCATTTCCATCAGAATACATCCTCATACAGTATTGTTGTTGACTTATATAATGATCTTTTGGTTCTGCTCATTTCACTTAGCATCAGTTCATGTAATTCTCTCCAAGCCTCTCTGTATTCATCCTGCTGGTCATTTCTTACAGAACAATAATATTCCATAACATTCATATACCACAATTTACCCAACCATTCTCCAATTGATGGGCATCCATTCATTTTCCAGTTTCTAGTCACTACAAACAGGGCTGCCACAAACATTTTAGCACATACAGGTCCCTTTCCCTTCTTTAGTATCTCCTTGGGGTATAAGCCCAGTAGAAACACTGCTGGATCAAAGGGTATGCACAGTTTGATAACTTTTGGGGCATAATTCCAGATTGCAAATAGCTAATTCTTTACATAATACAAATAATGTTTCTCTTTGAATGCTTACATAACTCACTATCATCCACAGTGAGCACATTCAAACTAACACCCAGCAGTAGGCAGTGGGTAGTAGGGATGAGTCAGAGGAAAAAAAAGAGGGACAGAAAGGAGAATAAGGACTCAGGAAAGAATGGATCCTCACCAAACCAATTAATCACACAACAGGCATTTTTAAAGCATCTAGTATGTGAAGGGACTTAGGATTCGGAGAAAGATATGAAAGTCACAACCCTTAAGAAATTTACATTCTTTCAGAATTCTATATGAAAGGTGAACTTTATCACCTCCTTCATTAGATAAAGAGACAATTCTGGTGGTTTGCTGCTGTTCCTGCTCATGGCCGCAGTATAGTGAAAATGGGAAAGGATGTGGTGTATCTATATTGGTCAGAGCATGAGCTTGTGCTCATAGTGGAGAAATTCTTTCCAAAACTTCCAACTATCTTTTATTGGATTGTTTGAGATATTATGAGTTCCAAAGCAGCCTGCACAAATTTTTTAAATTCTTTTAAGTAGTGACACTTTTATGCTTTTCTTTCTCTTTTTTTGTTTTTCCCCTAAGAAGGCACATGAAATACTGACCCAATGGAAGCTCCATCCTCAGAGAACAAAGACCATTTCAACAAACAATGGAAACTGCCTGGTGAAAAAAAAAAACAAACGCAAAGAAATTTCATGGCTACCCCACGACTTCCTGTTTTCTATTGTTGTGCCAATAATTGTACTGAGAAATGTTCACAGACATTTGCATCATTTCCATCCGCTGGCCAGAGCCAAGCTCAACCAACTGCATCTATCTTTGTGGTTGCTGGCATGGGGTCCACTAGAGAGAGCTGGTCAGGGCCCTCCTTACCACAAGGAAGTTTTCTACTTAATTAGATTTACTTTACTTGAGCTGGTGTACTTGGCCCTGTGTTTGGCTACATTGTGGAGGAGACAGAGAAGGAACACATTCAGGCTCTGAGCCTGGGGAATTCATAATCTTGAGAAGAGACAGAGAAGTAAAAGTCCCAAGGCCTGTCTTCAAGGAGATCACAATGTGGAGGAGACAGAAAAAAAGCTGACCCAGGCCTTTCCCTTTAGGGATCTCCATTGAAGGAAAATAGAAGAGATGGGGTAGGGAGGTATCCTTAGGAGCCCAGAATCTGGGAGAGATGCGAGATAAATGAGCTCTCTGCCTTCGGGAATTCAAAGACTGGGGGGAAGATAAGACATTCTCAAGAAATGATTAAATCACAAAACAGTATAAGGAGACTCAGGTGAGCAGAATAGACAGGAAATGCTGCAGGAGTTCAGAGCTAATGGTAGCAAAAAGAAAGGGTGGTTCTTAATTCTGAAGTTGACCTAGGAGCAAGGAGCATATTTTAGGGTTCTCAAAGACAGGATATGCTAGAGAGATGTGTGGGAGCAGGGGTAATCCTTTCTCTCCTAAGTCCAGCTGCCACACAGCAGTACCAGCCTCATGTGGCTGGAGAATGATTTGAGGGTTGGATGGTGGGTAGGGTTTCTTTTGTGTGGTCAGTTTAATAACTGGTGTTAGTGAATTACCTTTCTACTGTGCCACAATGGGCTGGGTTCCTCAGGGTTACCTAAATAGGATCCATCCTCTGTAGGCCACAGTGACTGGTTCAGCTTAATTCCAGTCCTTTTACATCTTTCCTTGACTGGCAGTCACCTGTCTTGTACCTTGTCATCTCAACCAAGCAAGTGAAGTGAGGGATCAGATGAGGCAGCAGCATTTCACAGATCACCCTGCTGCCTAATATGTTTATTAGGCCCAGATAATTTAAGACCCCCCTTTTGCTTCCAGCCTTATCATCAGTCCAGTTACTGAGTTGGCATAAGCAGTTATGGTAACTGGTTCCTCTCCCCAATTCTCCCCAATCCTCTAAAGAGGATACAATAATCAGGGAATCAAATTCATTTTGTTTCTCATAACCTTAGTTCATATGAAGTATAGACACATATAATATGATAATAATGGACATCTAGGGCGTTAAGGTTTGCAGTGGGCTTTTATATACATTAGTATTCGCAACAACTCTGTGATTCAGGGACTCAAGTATTATAATTTACATCCACTTTAAAGATCAATAATTCTCCATTTATTAAGTACCTACTATGTGCCAGGCACTGTGCTAGGTACTAGACACACACAGAACATTAGGGAAAAGTTCTGCAGAAGTCTACTGAGAAGAAAAGATATACTCATAAATGTAAATATAAAATATATAACAAGAGAAGGTTATTTTTCCTTGCTAGCCACAGAGATTAGGAAAGGCCTAAGCAGGATGCCTGGCACATTTACTATTGTTAAGTTGTTTCAGTCACATGCCACTCTTCACCTTTTCTTCACCCCATTTAGGGTTTTCTTGGCAAAGCTACTGGAGTGATTTGCCATTTCTTCTTCAGCTCATTTTTTACAGGTGAGGAAACTGAGGCAAACAGTGTTAAGTAACTTACACAAGGTAAACAGATAGTAAGTGTCTGAGGCCACATTTGAGCTCAGGAAGATAAGTCTTCCTGACTGTAGACCAAGTGCTCTCTCCACTCTACCATTTAGCCGCATTGTCACATAGTAAATGCTTAATAAATATCAATTGACATGATGCTTGAGCTGAACCTTAGAGAAAGCTAGAGATGTTAAAATGAAAAAACTAAGAAGTAACTTGCCAGTACTCATTCAAATAGTACATGACCATGAAGAGGAACACAGATGAATGAGGATTGCCCAATAAAGGATGAGGATTGCCCAATAAAGGAATAATCCCTTTCCCAAAGATGATAATAATATTAGGGTTTAAGTGTTGCAAAGCACTTTACAAATATCATCTCATTTTCATCTCATTTTGTCCTTGCAACAACATTGGTGCTATTATAAAACTTTCTGTTTTCTCTCTCCTTACCTGGGCCCCAGTTTCCCATAATACTTCTGAATGGGCACTGATCAATCATGCTGGATCTTATAGGAGAAACATCAAAGAAGCTTACAATTCAATATATTTAGTCACTACCTCCTTAGGAGCTGACAGCCTGGATGGACAGGAAGACACACATGAAAATGTATTGTCACTTACAATCCCAGGCAGTACATGTGAAGTCCAAAATGGGTAGTAGAAACAGGAACTCCAGACAGATTATTCTCCCGCTCTTCCATGCCACCAAGAAAATTCTTGTCAAAAACCATGTGTTCAGGACAGTCTCAGATGTTTGATTTCAAACTCACAATGTATCAGGGTTAAAAGGGACCTGAAACATCTGCCTACTCCAAGTTCTTTGTTTAACAGACACAAAAATAGAGGCCTAATGTTGGGAAAGGGGCTTAGTATACTAAGCCCAAGATTCCCAAGCCCAAGTGTTGGTAAAACCAACCTGGGAGCCTCTTAACTCCCATTTCAAATTTCTCTCCTCATGCTAAATAAATCACATGCTTTCAAGGAGATGCATTAAGGATGCCCCACTGATGCTCTCACATGGACCATGAAGAAGATATGTGCCCCATAATGGTTATAGTAGGCTCTACATCTGAGGCTATTCACTATATTCCCTCTTCCTTATCCTATATTCCTCAGATTTCTTCTGCCTTTCTCTCTTCCTTGATCCATCTCCTGTGAAAAAGTGACTCTTCTCTCTGCCAAGGCAAACCTCTCTACATGTACAAGTGATTTCATCCCATTCTTTAAAAATCCTCTCGCCCAGTTTGTAGTTAAACTTCTTGAGAAGGCCTTCTATAATCGTCAGACACCTCTACTTCCTTTCCTCTCACATCTCTTAGCTGTGTGCAGTCTGGCTTTCAGCCTCATCTTTCAACAGAAATTGTTCTCTTTAATGTTACTAATGATGTGGTTAGTGGCAGTGCAGAGAGTTGTGGGAACCCCTCTGGTCGACACAGGTCCAACTTGAAAAGAATTCATGAGCCCGAAAAGTCTGGAAGGCAAAAGGGAAGTTTTATTCTGTTGGCACTGCAGAAGCCAGCTTTGTTAGGAAAGACAGACTTCTGAGTGACAAGGTCTTGGCAGAGAAATAACAAAAGATTTTCACTGAGAAAAGGGTTTCCTCATAGCGGACAGACGTCCTGGCAGACAGCTACACCAAGGAGAGAGGTTCCTTGACAAGGTATAATCCTGCTTCGGACATTCTGCAAATTGTGTTTTTTATAGGAAATCTGAGACTGAGGTTTCAATTAAATGAGATTCCTTCAATGTTGTCACTGCCCCTGGGGCCTAGATTTCCAGTTGAATGAAACCACTTAAGTTCTAGTTACTAGAAGTGGTCCTGGACTAATTTTTAGCTCAATAGAGGGTGCAGCTAGTCACCAACTAGATAACAGAATGAAGCCACTTATCTTGATTCCCTAATGTGGGCCTCTCCCAGAGGAAATTTCTCAGAGTTCACCTCCATTGCTCCCCCCCCCATAGTCAGGGACTACAGTTTCAGGGTTTCCCCCCTTTCCCCTGTCACTAACACTCTTAATTGCTAAATCTAATAACCCTTTCTCCTCTATTTTTATCTTTCTTGACCATTCTGCAACCTCTAACAATGCTGATCACCTTTTCCCTGATAGTTTTTCTAGATTTTTATGAACCTGCTTGGTTCTCCTATCTCCCTGATTTTTCTGGCTTCTTTATAGACAATATCATGGCCACTTTACCATGGGGGGGCTCCTAAAGGCTCCATCCTATGCTCTCTTTTCCCTATAATCCATTCCAGGATAATTTCAATTGTTTTCTCCACACAGATGACTCTCAGACCTGCTTTCTCCTGACTTCACAGCCTCACATCTCTGACTAGCTATTACCCTATTACCTCTGTCTCAAACAACATACTCTCTAGATATCAGCATGTCCAAACTAAACACTACCTTTCTTCCCCAATTCTCCCTCTCTTCTTAACTTCTCTGAATTATTGCGAAGGATACCATTATTCTCCCAGTTATGCAGGTTCACAACTTAGGTGTCATTCTCAATTCCTCATTCTTCCTCCATATCCAATCAGTTGTCAGTGCCTCTTGTTTCTCTACCTTCTTACCCTTTCTTAGGTCCTTTAATATTGCAGTCACTCTGGTAAAGACCCTCATCACCTCGTGCCTGGACTATTGAAATACTATTTTATTTTGTCCCCTGCCTTGCATTTTCTCCCCCATTCCAGTCCATCCTCCATTGTCAAATTGATCTTCCTAAAACATAGGTCTGACAATGTCATCCCCACCCTCACTCCCACTTCAGTAAACTCCAGTAGTTCCTTATTATCTCCAACTTCCTTTTGCTTTTTAAAGATCATCTAGTTTTCCAGTCTTTTTTATGCCTTACTCCTCTCTACATACTCAGTGCTTGTTTGCTATTTCTTGAAGATGACACCCACATTTTACAAGTCAGAGAATATTCACTCACTGTCCTTCCCACCTAGAACACTCTCCCTCATCTCTGCCTCCCAGCTTCTCTAGGTGCTTTCAAATCTTAGCTAGTTACCATCTTCTGTCTGACTGACTTTTACAGTTCCCCTTAATCTCAATGTCTTACTTCTAAGAAAACCTCCAATCATCTTGTTTGTACCTAGCTGTTTGTTTGCTGTTTCCTCCATTAGACTGTAAGCTCCTTGAGGGGGAGGGAACTGTTTTTCTTTGTATTCCCAGTGCTAAGAACAATGTATGGCATAAAGCAGGCTCTGAAGAAATGCTAACTGACTGATTGGCAAATTAGACAAATGATGACTATGTCTGGGAAAAGGAAGGGAAAAGGCATATAGTAAGCACTTATTACGTGCTAGAAACTGTTGAGGTAGTATTTAAGGCAAACATTTCCCAGAGTATTTTTCTCTGTGTTCCCATATTGTGCAAAATAGCATAGTGGACACTTCTAACACTTGGGATGTAATCATTTAACTTGTCTGAGCCTGAATTCATTCATAAAATGGGGATAAATGTCAACGTCCCAGTGGTGGTTGTGAGCTTCAGATGAAATCATCATGTATGGATTGCAAACCTTAAAAGCATTGTTTACATGTCAATTAACCTTTTATATTGTTGTCACAGAACATATTCACTAAGGCACAATTGTATCCATTTCATTCTTTCTGCTCAAGGAGAATGAATCACAGGATTTTCAAGTTGGGAGGAGCCCAAAGAAGCTATTACTACTGGCCAGATGCTTTATGAGGAGATTTAGCTATCTATTGGGTGATTTGCAAAATTTAGCATCAGAATACACACACACACACACACACACACACACACACCCCATCTCTAGATACATATCCCCTCCTTGTCTGTACATCCAAATATAGAGTGAGAGGAGCTCCCAGACACCTTTTCCCACCCACCCACCCACTTTCTCATTTGAGGATTTGGGGCCAGCAATGAGGGAAAGTTTGAAAGTGACGTGACTAATACATAGTCCTCATACATTATCTCAATGAGCTGAGATGTGCAAACCACAGGCAGTCAGAGCTTGAGAGCTCAGCCACTTTGTACAGTATCTGGTTGGTGACCGTGTCAGGTCAGTCATAACAGGACTTGGGAGTAGGGGGACATAAAGAGGAGTAAGGTTCCAGATTTGGCTCCATGGGGTTGCTGCAGATAGCTGAGAACTCCGTGGGGCTATCGCTCCCATCTGAACAGCCAGAGCTCAAAGAGAGACAGGGCCCTTAAATTCTTTAGAGAACCTGGGAAAGAGATGATAATGCTGATTTGGTATACAAATATCCCCGAACTTAAGAGTTAAGAATTTAAGTTCTAATCAGGGTTGTGCTGGGAAGCCAGCGCTGCTTTGAAAAACAATTATTAAATTTTCAACATGAGCATTTAAGCTTAATATGTGCATAAATCTAGGCTTGATGTGTTGTTTTGTTTATTGTCTAGAAGTTTAAAAAATGTTAATGTAGATTATATTTTAAAGTGTGTATAAAAGGTCTTTTTCCTTCTTTTCCTCCATCTGCCTCCGCCCTCAAGCTTGGTTATTAATATTTACTGACACACCCTTGGTTCTAACCATCTCTGCAACTATCTTTGCAACTATCCGTGCAATTATCTCTGTGTGACTTTGGGCAAGTCCCTTCTCCTGTCTAAGCTTCAGTTTCAGTTTTCAGTAAATTAGAAATAATAATGTTTATCCTGCTTCCTTCACTGAACCATAATAATCAAATGAGAGAAGGGATGGGAAAAGACTTTGTAAACTGTTACTTGCTATTAATGCAAAGTGATACCACTTAGAAGTCAGGGACAGTGACCTCTAAATCTCTTTGGATACTCAATTAATGATGCTCTTGGATGTCTGGATTCAACCAGGATGGCTCATCCCAGGGGAAAATTTTGACCCAACTATGTGGCAATTTAATAGATCACACATGTAACACTGGTCCAAATGGCCCATCTCTAGTGACATTTGTTCTTCACATGTGAGCTCTTCTCTTCTCCAGACAATCCACTTCTGGATTAAAAAGTCAGGAATATCTGAGCTTTATGACCACCTCAAATACTGACTAGTGTGTGACCTATGTATCGTTTAACCTCAGTTTCTTCATCTATAAAATGGGAATCATAATAGCATCTACTTCAAAAGGTCATGAGGATCAATTTTTTAAAATATTTTGTAAATCTTAAATTGCTATAAAAATTTGAGCTGTTATTATTTGTCTCCTTTCCCGGACAAATGAAGGGAGTTTTGTTTTTGTATAGATGAACCTGAACTAAGGATCCGGAAGTACATCTGTCTATTTGTCCCCAGGGTGATAAACACACAGTAACATAGGATTTAGAGCTTAAGATCATCTGATTCACACCTCTCACTTTTAAAAATGAAAATTCTTGGGTTCAGAGAGTGGAAGAGACTTATCCAACTTCACACAAGAAGTATGTAGCAGAACCAGGAATCACTACAGCTTTTTTGACTCTGGGTCCCATGTTCTCTCCACTTTGGTTCCTATGGTTACCCCTAAATAGAAAATTTGTGGGGGGGGTTTCCCTCTAAATCTTGTTTCCCAAACTGACTGAATCTGACCATTCCTGAGTCACAACAGTAATATGATGCCATGAAAAGAACACTGGATTTGGAATCCAAGGACCTTAAGATTGAACTGCAATCTTAGTCAAGTTTTCTGGCTTCAGTTTCTTCATTTGTAAAAGACTAGATGACTCCTAAGGTCCCATCTAGGATTTAAATCTCAGGCTCCTCCCTGATAGGGGTCTATGATTATTAAAGACCAAACACATAAGTTTCTCCAAATCTACTTAATAATTGCTTGATTAGCAGATTTATCTTTAAAATGGAGATAATAATACTGTGCCTTCCTCAAAGAACTTTTGTGAAATTCACATGAAGAAATTATGGAAACGTTTGTGGCAGACCTTCAGCTCTTATATACCAGTTGTTGCTATACTATATCAATTCAATTCCATTCAATTATAATTCACTGTAGACATTTATCTTGTGCCAACTGTGAACATATATAAAGTTTAAGATATAGTTCTTGCCTAAATGAACCTTATAGTCCAGCTAGTTGGTGCAATGAATAAAGTGCTAGGCCTGGAGCCACCAAGAACTTGAGTTCACATCTAGTCTCAAATGTTTACTAGTTATGAGACCCCTTGGGTAGCACTTAACTGTCATCTGCCTTATCCACAAAATGAGGATGGTAATAACACTTGGATTATTGTATTTAAATAAGATACTATTTGTAAAATGCTTTGATGCTTAAAGCGTCATATAAAAGCCAACTAGTATGTTATATAATGTATGTGATAAATTTGCAAGTGATTGTAATAAAAAATAATCCATAATAAGTGTATTGGAAGTACAACCAGTATGAGGCCTATTGCTTGTGTCCATGCAATGCCAAGGGATCTAGGAAAAGATGCTGAGTTCTTTGGACAAAGGATTCATGGGAGAATGTGTAGAAGAGTCATAGGATGCAAAAGTGTAGATGTATCATGACCTATACTAGAGGAAGGGAATTACAGATCTATCCAAGCTTAATGCATCAGAGGCACATAAAACAGATTGCTATTCAATGTCTGAAAGAGGAAGGGCCATAATTAAGGGAGAAATAGGGGAAAAACTAGAGAAGGTTTCATGGAAGAGGTGGCCTTTGACTTGGGATTTAAAAGCAAAATAGAAATACAATTTTTTTTTAAAGACTTTGAAGAGTAGAGCATTAAAGGCTGTCCTCAAAGAAAAAAAATGGCGTCTCTCACATGTATGTTTAAATCACACATGACTCAATAGCATATATCCTTATGGAGTTTTGTTCAGTGATCTGATGAGGGGTCATTATAGAGGGAGATGCATTTATCTCAGGTGTTTGCTAATATCATGTAGCACGTGTCCTTTGTGATCGCCCAATGAAAGAATTCTTTTTAGATGACAAGAATCTCAGGAGTCCTTCTCTCTGTGTCTCAGGATTGGCTAATTTGTTGATATATCACTCATAGTTCTCCTTTTCAGAGGAAAGCAATTTTTTAAAATTAAGCAAACATTTATTAAGTACCTACTGCACAAAACTGAAATAAGTCCCTGCTTTCCTGTAGGAAAAATCAATTCAAAGAGCATTTACTGAGTACGTATTTTCCATAGGGTCAGGCATTACAATAACCACTAGGGATACAAAGACAAAAAAACAATGGAGTTTTTATTTTAGTGGACAAACTTCCACCCAACCACAACTCTTGGTGATTTCTCTAAGCTTCTCTCGTGGGCATCTAGGTCTGGCTCAGTAGATAGAGCACTGAGTCTGGAATCAGGAAGACTTAAATTCAAATAAAGTTCAGACACCTGTAATACTGGGCAAATCACAACTTCTGTTTGACTCAGTTTCCTTGCAGTGAAATAGGAATAATAATAGCACCTACCCCCCTGAGTTGCCCAAGGGTTATTGTGAGAATCTATTAAGAATATTTATAAAGCATGTTGTAGCGTAGTGCCTGGTACATAGAAGCATTTGACAACTGCTTCTTTTCTTTTTTAATGGACTGTACAAAAATCCAGCATGGAAAGAGGAGACCTAAAATCTACCTGAACTTGGATGTCTGTAGGGGCAGGATGACTTCAGGCTTTTTTCTCTGGAAGCTTGAACAAACCTAACTAATTTATAAATTCAGTTTCTGATAGGGCATCTTCCGTGGAAATCTTATCATCTTCTCTAGGATTTGAAGCCCTTGGAGGCTTCAATATCTCACAATCCTCTCTACCAGGAATTACATAATCAGCAGAGAGCTGTGGAAACTCACCCCTTCTCTAGACAGGGGCCACACCCACAGCCCTAGCAGGCTAAGTTCCTAGTTCCTTCCCTAGTAAGGAAGCCATAGTTAATCAAGGCTTTATGGAAAAAGCCTCTTCTTCGTTCCACCATTAAACTTCTGTTGTAACCCTTTCTCTGGTTCTTAGTCTCTCTCCTAGTAAAATGAGAATGACCAGTCCTCATTTTTATTGAAGTTTCCTCTGTGAGCTAGAATGAAATTATCACCTGTCTGCCTTTACAGATGAGGAAACTGGAGCTACCTTGTGATATTCTCTGGATTTAAGCCTAGTACTTTTCTGTTAGACCACAACTGCCTCTCTAAGGATTGACTACTAAGGCTACTTCCAAATCTAATATTTTAAAGACACTGACTGAGCATGGTGACTTCTATAAAGATCTTCCTCAAAGTCTTGAGGACTAGTCTCACCCTCATTAGATGGAACCCTGAGGCTGAGTATCTAAGGGACTCAAGCCACCTCTCTCTAGGAAAGAGTTACCCTTCCCAGACTAGTGTTTGATAGAACAATGGAACTTGATTAAGAGAGGATAAGCAGGGGAAGGAGGAAGAAAGAGCTCTCTATCCCACGAGATCCACATTCTTTCTCTGGCTCCACCATCTGTCCAACCTCAGTCCAATTCTCTAAGCATCAGTTTTCCCAAGATATGGATGATAATCTTTGTTCTACCATCCTCTCAGGGCAGATGTGGACTTACACATGGCAAGTGCTCACAAAGTGATCAGAAAAAGTGATAAAAGGACACTCTCAACGTGTCTCTTAAGAACTTTACAATTGGTTGCATGACATAGGAGACACTGGCCCAAGACCACCCAGCATGGTGTGCCCTCATCAGAGGTTTCTGTGCTCTGTAAGCAAAGCATACTTGAATTAGTCCAGAAAAATTGTGAGATGACACAGTTAGAGAAACCTTCCCAAATGTTTATAGGGACAACTTGTGTCCAATGTGTAACACAACATTCTGAGCTCATGTTGGTCTGATCAGGCACAGCTGGACACACTATATATAACTCAATGCTAACATAGTGATGTCATTTTGGTCCTCTTTGAGAGTGAAAGACACCAACCAACCAACCATTTTGAATTATGAAATAAATTAATGAAAGTATAAAATACTTGGGAAATACTTTATAATAGAGGGCTCTCTTTCCTGACCCATACCTTAATTTCTTGAATCATAGGTCACTGGGGTTTGAGCATTAACCTCCTATGAAGGCAAATGTGGCTAGAGTGAAACCTCTTTCCTCTTGGGGAAGCTAAATAGCACAATGGATAGAGTGCTAGCTCTGGAGCAGTACATTCAATCTCAGACACTTACTGGCAAGTCACTTGATCCTGTGTGCCTCAGTTTCCTTATCTGTAGAATGAGCTGGAGAAGGAAATGGCAAACCACTATAGTAGCTTTGGCAAGAAAACCCCAAATAAGGTTACAGAAAGTTGGACAGGACTGAAACAACTCAACAACAATGAAAATCCCCTTGGGAGCCTCTAGAGCTCCTTCCCCATCTGTCTTTCACCATGGACTAGCGTTAGCAAGTGTTACTTGGCTGAGACTAGTTTCAACTCAATAGATCAATCAGAAATCTCCCTCCAGGGTTTATAAGGCTGGTACCTCTGAACTTTTCCTAGATGAACTAGGAAAGCAAGAAGAAGATCATAGTATCATGGAATTTAGAAAAGGATTTTAGAGATTATCTGGTCCAAAACCATCATTTTATATATGAAGAAATGGAACCTTGAAAGGTTAACCTTAGTTCAAGGTCACAGAGATGACAAGGAAGGAGACAAATGGTAGGGACTAGAGTCTAGTGGTTTTTCTATTTATTGAACTGGCCACATTCTGGGGCTACTCATTATGAAATAACCCCATTTTGCAGATATAGTAAATGAAGCTCAGAAAAGTTGTGATGGTGTGGTACTGTGGAAAGAGTGTTAAATTCAGATAAATGTGATTGGTATTCAAAGTTTGGCTTTATCGCTTAGAACCTATGATGTCTTAAGCAAGTCATTAACTTGTCTGCACTTTAGTTTTCTCATCTGTAAATGGAGTGTTTGGGTCAGATTACCTTAAAGATCACTCTCAACTCTACATCTGTAATCCTGTGACTTCCTTATAAAGCAAGTCAAGTCAACTATTTGGTGGTTTGGGGCAGGCCAACATAGGGTTACAGCAAAGGGCCTTGGAAAGGAGCTGATAGGAGAAGTGAAGTCTCTTCCTAGTGAACCCTCCTACAGGAAAACCACCACCTTGGCCCTGGGACTTGAGAGAACAGCCCCCTCCTTTCTGCCTCTCCCCATCTTCATATCTCAGTGAGTCATGAGTCATCTCTGAATGCCACTATAGGCCATTTCTACGAAAAGTAAGAGTGCTGTGGCCTCCTGCATGAGTGAGACAGGAAACTTGGGTAGTTTGGAAAGCAGAGGCAAGAACCCAGAAAACATCCAATAGCTCTATTCAGAAGACTCTCAGATCTAGAGGTGGTTTGGGGGAAGTTATCCCCCAGTCCTGCCTGTGGCACCCAGCTCTGCAAGATTCTCCAGTCTCTATTCAATAAGTAAATTTTTTTTTTTATTGATCACTTCTTCCCTCTCCTCCCCGAACCATGTTTCTAGCCCTGTGCTTTGTCCTGTGTGAATAAAACAGTGTCCCTTCCTTCAGGAATCTCATAGTCCAATGATGAACCAGGGTCAGATTCACAGGATCATGGATTTTATAAGCTGAAAAATCTTTTTGAGGCCATTTTATCTTGAAGTTGAGAAAATTTAAAGATTTGCCTAAGGTCACACAATGGTAAAGCTCATGGATCATTTGGTCCAACTTCTTCACTGATGAGAGAGCAAAGGCTTCTCCAAGACCTGCCTAAGGTCATAGCTGGGATTCCAACTTCAAAGCTAGTCATTTCTCCACCACACCAGAATCCTCTACAACCATTACCACCAATTTATGAGAATCCCACCACTCTACTAGACACCATACAGCGCTTCCCTCAGTTACAATCTCCACCCCCCCAGAGCTTATAGTCTAGCAGGGAATGGGACAGCAATCCATGCTAAATGCATTGGAGATGTACAAAACCAAGTGATGTGCTGTCTGAGGAAAAAAATTTTCTATTAAATTAAGGAGAATGAAAGGAAACAGATTAGGGAAGGTCCCCCTGGAGAGGACAGCATATCAGTAGGATTTTAAAGGAGGGTGGTGGTTGTGGTGTTCAAATTGATTCTTTGACAGTAGATCATAACAATGCTGTTCTTGGGATTTTCTTAGAGTGGTTTGTCATTTCTTTCCCCAGTGCATTAAGGTGAACAGAAGGTGAAACAGCTAGTAAGTATCTGAGACTGTATTTGAACTTTAGTTCTTTTTGATTCCCGGCAACTAGGTAGTACAGTGTATAGAACACTGGACCTGGAATCTAGAAGATTCATTTTCCTGAGTTCAAATGTGGCCTCAGAGAATCACTAGCTGTGTGACCCTGGCAAGTCATTTAACCTATATGCCTCAGTTTCCCCATCTGTAAAATGACCTGGAGAAGGAAATGGCAAACCATTCCAGTACTTTGGCAAGAAAATCCTAAATGAAGTCACAGAGAATGAGACATGACCGAACAATAACAATTTCCTGATGCCACCAGGTGCAGCACTAGTCCACTGAGCCATCTAGCTGACTCTTAAAGGTTAGTAGAAATTCAAAATAGCAAGAAAGAACTCTGGGTGATGACTAAAAACCATTACATTGAATTCCCAATCCCTATATTTATGCCCACCTGCATTTTTGATTACCTTCACAAGCTAATTGTACAATATTTCAGAGTCTGATTCTTTTTGTACAGCAAAATAACAGTTTGGTCATGTATACTTATTGTGTATCTAATTTATATTTTAATATATTTAACATCTACTGGTCATCCTGCCATCTGGGGGAGGGGGTGGGGAGTAAGAGGTGAAAAATTGGAACAAGAGGTTTGGCAATTGTTAATGCTGTAAAGTTACTCATACATTTAACCTGTAAATAAAAGGCTATTAAATAAATAAAAAAAGAAGAAAAAAAAAGAGAAAAAAAAATTCAAAATAGCAAAGTATGTGTGAAGAAGGAAACTAGCAGGGAGAACAGGATCCTGCATCTATATCTGGAAATGGTTTTAGAGGCCATCATGTCCAACTCCTTCATTTTAAAGATGAAGATCATGACACCCAAAGAGAAAGGGAAGGGATTTGTCCAAGAATACATGTAACTAGTAACTGGCAGAAACAGAAGTCACATGCAGATCCTTGTGACTTCATGTTCTACACTTGTGAAGTGAAGTGAAGTGAGTAGAACCAAGAAAACATTGTAAACAGCAACAAGAAGATTATGTGATAATCAACAATGACAGACTTGGCTCTTTTCAAGAATGAGGTGATTCAGGCCAATTCCAATAGATTTGTGATGGAGAGAGACATCTGCATCTATGGGGACTAAATGCAGATCATAACAATATTTTCACCTTTTGTTATTGTTGCTTGTTTTTTTCTTTTTCATTTTTTCCCTTTTGATCTGATTTTTCATGTAGCATGATAAATGTAGAAATGTTTAGAATAACTGAGCATATTTAACCTACATTAGAGGCAGATTACTTGCTGTCTAGGGAAGGAGGGGGGGAAGTAAGGAGGAAGAGAGAAAAAATTGGAACACAAGGTTTTGAAATGGTGAATGTTGAAAACTATCTTTGCATGTATTCTGAAAATTAATTTTTTTTTTTTTTAAGAAAAGTAGGTTGTCTATTTGTACAGCAAAATAGCGGTTTGGTCATGAATACTTATTGTGTATCTAATTTATATTTTAATATATTTAACATCATGACCAGTAGGTCATCCTGCCATCTGGGGGAGGGGGTAAAATTGGAACAAGAGGTTTGGCAATTGTCAATGCTGTAAAGTTACCCATACATATAACCTGTAAATAAAAGGCTATTAAATTTAAAAAAAAAAAAAAGAAAGAAAGAAAAGAAAAGTAGGTTGTGACCATATTATAGAGGGCCTTGAATGTTAGGCACAGAAGCCCAAATTTTGTGAAAAAGCCTATGCTAAACACTAGTGGAGAAGTGTGGATAATAAATGCCAGGAAGGAGAGATAGGTAAAGATTAGGGCAGTTGGTGAAGTCTTCCTTAAGATGGAAGGTCTGGAGGCATGGATGATGGAGAGACTTTAGATATGCAGAAAAGGAAGAACTGTGAGCAAAAATACCAGAAAGAAGTGATTTTGGTGGCAGCATGTGTATGCACGTTGGAGCTGTGGGAGTGAAAGTTGTTATCAGATAATGAAGGGCCTTGACTGCTCGAAGCAATCATTTGGAACTTGAATTCAGTAGGACTCAGGGGCTCTGTCATCTTTTGCTGCAAACTGGGTTGTCCCCAGATCCTCCCCACTTCTGGATATTCTGGCTGGACTAGCTCTTCCCTGGAGAGCTTGGGGTGAGCCAGTGGCTTTGCTAACTAACAGCTTTTCCCTTTAAGACCCAGCTGCCCCACCCATTTGGCTATTTATGGGTCTCATGCATCCCCTCTACCTTCTCCATACCCTTTTATTTGTGGCTTCTCATCTTTGCTGGGGCCCTTTAGTCAACTTCCCACACCAGGCTACCACCAAAGGGCTTATTGGTTGTGGCCCTAGTTTCAGTCCAAAACAAACCCGACAGTCCTGTTCCATGCCAAACCCTGCCCTTTTCCCTTCCTCCTTCCTTCACTTCCAAAACTAACCTCATTTAGGAAACCCTCCCAGAAGAACCCGTCAGAGCTCCAACAACTCTCTCACTCCCTTCTATTCTACATCCTTCCTCTTTCTCCCTTCTCCTTTCCTCTTTCCCTAAGGAGGCTGGAGGGACAGAGGGGGAGGTAGTTCTTTTTGAGTGTTTTGATGATGTTCACTTCAATACAATTTAATTTTCAAATCAGCAAACATTTCTTACACACCTCCTCAGGATCCTTATACTGGATTCTTAGGACTACGAGTCTTTATGTTCTCTGACACAATTATGTGAGGTTCAAAAGGTTTATAGAGGAGGTGATATCTTAATTGGGTATTGACAGAAAGGAAGGACTTTAGAAGTCAGATTTGGAGAAAGAGTTTGTTTCAGACTTGGTATATTTATGCCTACTTCCCTCTATCTAGGAGGGGCTTTAGAGGCCACCAAGTCCAACCTCTTCATTTTATAGATGAAGACCATGAGATCCAAAGAGGAGGGGAAGGGATTTGTCCAAGAATACAGATAATGTGGTGGTGGTGGGGAACAACAGAGACAGATTACATGACTCTTAAATTCTCTCTTCTACTCTCACCCTACCATGTGTTAGTCAATAAAATCATGATCAAAAGAATAGGTACAGCTGGTAGCTTTCCAGAAATATGAACTCCTCTTCTTTACTAGAGAAGGAACTAATGTCAGCTTGGAGGAAGTACTATGAGTCAACCTTGGGATTCACAATTTAAAACTCTACCAATGCAGGTTGGCGCTTATTTCTTCAGTGTATGTAGTTTCTTTCTGTTTGAGTCTGAAACCACTGGCCTAGAGTACTGAACGGCTAAATTAAGATTTGTACATGTTCATACCATCAGTTTGTGTCAGGGATGCAATTATAATGCCTCTCACAAAATAGAATTCTGAATACCCAACCTCTTAGAGATCCAGCTGTGGGAGGCAGTGGGTTAGGGTAGAAAGAACCCTGAATCATAGATCAGGAAATCTGGATCCAAGTATGTTGTAAGGTTCAAATGAGATAATGTAAAAAGTACTTCGAAAACTGGTCTACAGTAGCCAGATCTCCACCGTGGTAATAACTTCATTCCTTGAGCCTTCTCTGGTAAATCTTCTAGATTCAATGTTTATAAAATGGTGTAGAGGTATAGGCACATACTTTTAAAGTTTAATGTGCTTATTAGCACTCCGTCAACAAAATGATAAATCAAGGTTGATACCTAGTGATTGCTTATTTCTGAGGTGCAAATGTTCATGAGGTGCAAATGTTCACATTGAAAATTTAACAGTGGACTTTCCCAAAAGGGTTGGAGCTGGCTCCAGCACCCTCTTGCTTGGATCTCAGCCCTGATGTGTTGCTTGGTGAATTAAGATCATTCCTTTTCTCCCTTCTTAGTCTCAGTTTTCCTATGTATTAAAAAGGACTAAAAATACTTGCTCTTTTCACCTTGTTTCCCAGACTGTGAGAAGGCTCCTTTGAGACCATGAAGTTTATTGTCAAGCTCAGAAATTCTGGGTTGCTGAGGGTGGATTGGATCATTTTCATGTTTATAAGTGGGTGGCTGGGGGCTGTCTCTCTCATGTCTTTCAGCACGCCAAGCCTGGCCAGCCCTCCCATGGAGTTACACAGCTCACACCCCTCTATGAACATTTCAGCTCCCACCAGACACATATCTCTGCTGACATCAACCAGAAGCAAGGTAGGATTATATGATTTTTTTCTTCATTGTTTTCAATTAATATGCATTTCGTTTTCTTACCCACCTTTCCCTCACTGAACAACAACAAAAATACAATCATTATAACATATGCATAGGCAAGAAAAGCAAACTGGGGATGTGGAGACCAGGTACACAAGAGAAGGTGACAAGCAGTAGATAGCACTGAATGAGAGGCTGCTTTCCTAGAAAAAGACTAAGAAGTGTTTAGCAGCGGCAGCTAGATGGTGCAATGGATAGAGCTCCCTGGCCCTAGGAAAATCAGACTGCAAATCTGGAGTCAGATGCTTAACACTGCTACCTGGGCAAATACTTAACTCCAATTGCCTCATCAATAAATAAATAAATTTTTAAAGATTTGACATTCTTCTTCTCCCTCCTCCCCCCAGGATATTTAGATGTTCCAATATCCAATATGCTCCACCTTAGAGAGAAAGTGAGAGTGCTACATACATTTTACAACTAAAGAAACAAAGGCAGGAAAGATTTCTATCAGCATTGGGAATTAGCACAAAACCTGAAAGGAACCTAAAGAGGGGGAATAGTCAGGGTTCAGGCTTGATTGGCAGTGGCCAGCAGGGCAAAGGGTGAATTTAGGCCAGATTCAGCTTGCAAACCATAATCATGTACTTTGAGAAAAATAATTAATGGGACTGTTTGAAATGCATGGCTAAAGATAGAAGAGAGAGAGTCAAGCCTGAAGGAGCTGGGATAGGGGTTCATAATGCTTAACACTAACAGTAACATCAATGAGAATGATGTTTTGTGTAAAGCACTTTCACATACATCAATAAACCCTCACCTCACCTATTAAAGCAGGAATATTGCTTCAGTAATAATAACAAACAATAGGTAATATTTATATAGTACTATGATAATCACTTTACAGTTATCTCATTTGATTCTCACAACCACCTTGAGAAGGTACATGCTAATATTATCCTCATTTTACAGTTGAGGAAACTGGGGTAAAGATTAAGTGACTAACCTATGGTCACACAGCTATTATCTGAGGGCAGATTTGAACTCAGGTGTTCCTCACTCCAAGCCCAGCATTCTATCCACTGTAGCAACTAGCTAATTAATATATCATCTTTCAACTGATTCAGATAGAACCCTACCCTCCGTCAAAAGATGATTCAGTAATCACCCTTCCAGTGACAGGTTTCTCCTAATTTAACTAGCTTGGGTTTCAGATGACATTTAATTTCTTGCCTGGTCTTCATTGAAAACATTTCATCATGGTAGGACCTACCAAAGTCAGTGCTCTAGGAACAGACTTCAAGAGCCCAGAGTGTCATCATGATAAGGTATCAGAGCAGGAAAAAACTGAGGTTGAGAGAGTGAAAGTGACTTGACTCACAGCCCTACTGCTAGGTTTCCTGATTGAATGTAGGGGCTTCTCATTATGGCACCTGGGTCAGCCTCTAACACCTTCCCTGTGGAAAACTGCTCTAGAGACACATTCATTTCAGCTTTCCAAACCTCTGTCTCTTATCATTGCAAAATAAGTATAAAAGTCCTTGCTGCTCTCAAGCTATTGGACAGTGCTTCTTTCATTTGGCCTATAGTTTAAAAAGTCAGAATTTTTTTTTTTTAATACCTCAACAGGAACTTTTCCCCAAGAGGGCAAACCCAACTTTGCCCCAATTTTAAGCCAAACCATAAAAACCACTGGTGGTTTTCCATTGCTTTGTCCATAGTTACCTCCCTAGGAAGTGCAGGGATTATTCTCTGAGAGAGAAGGGCCAAGTTATTCTTAGTGGGTTTGAAGTTTATCTGAAGCAGGCCAGAACTCTGGTCCCTCTAGGCTCTTTCCCCTCCTCAAGACTTCCAGCCCAGATCTCTAGGAACCCAGGGCTGCTTGTCCTATACCCCCCCCCCCCATCACCAGCCATTCCACACACCCTCCCCTTACCCTAACAAAAGGAGGGTGGGGGAAGAAATCAAAAGTCATACACCCTCTGAATCACTCCCCAGACATACTGGAGGAAAGAAGCCATTCCTAGAAAACAAGTATTGTCTCTAGACAGAAATGCCCAGATTCAGGCCTTACCCTTGGATAGCCCCTAGATCCCACTGACTTTCGATTTCAGGGAGTGGTGACTACTCACCAGGCCCGGCAAACTCACTACCTTTCTCATCTCTCTGATACCCTCCTGCATCAATTGCTGTCAGGACTATGCTTATCTTTGCAACTGGTCATTCTTTTAAGGTTCCTGGTCACTGCCCATGATGATTGATACAGTAACTAATCCTGATTTATCTGTTTTTAGGAAGTTCATTTGTTCAAAGGAGAGAGATAAGGGAGGAGAGGGAGGATTCCTGGTGCCTCCAGAGAGGAAGTTTGAGACAGCACAGGCCTTATTGTTGGGGTTTGTTGGGGCAGGGGTAGGAGGAAGCTCAGGAGCAGGCTCAAGAAAATTCTAAATCCCTGAGTTTAGGTCTTATTCACATTTTGTCCCTAATGAGATTTTGGAGGCTGAATCCACCTCACTTCTAGGACCTCTTACAAAGTCTGTGGTGTCAAAAATCTCACCTATTCCTCCCCCAGCTATGCTTCCCCTCTGATAATAAACTGGATCCTCTTCTCCCCAACTCAGCCTGAAGTGTTAGAATCTAGGTACCAAATGGCTGCTTCTCTAGGAGTGAAGCAAATAAGGATTACCCCCTGAAGCTAACATGGTGACACCCAATTTAAGATGGCACAATGATGCATTTGGAGGTATGGGAGAGCTTCAGTTCTGAATACATTGTTTCCAATAAATTGATCATGTCGACTCCAGATCATTTAGATAATTCCAAACATGTACAATCCTTTAAATCTTTTTTTTTTATGCTTTAGAATCATAAAATGTGAAGAGCTGAAAGAGATCATAGCCACCATCTAATACAACCCCTTCATTGTACAGATAGGCAAACTGGGAATCAAAGAAGGGAAAAGGACTTAGCCAAGATTCTGCCAAAAAACAGCAAATTCCTGATAACCAGCCTTCACAAGGGTACATGCTTGGCTCAGAAATGCTTTTATATCCATTATTTCATTTGATCCTGTAACAGCCCTTAAAGGGGAGACAGGGCAGAGATTATCATCCCCATTTTACACATAATACTGAGAACCAAAGGGGTGAAGGGATTTTTCTCAAGAGAAGCCCAGCATAAGAATATAGTCTCCATCTCCTTCCCTATGGCATAATATTTCTCTCTAGACTGGTGGTTTTCAAACTTTTGTTCTCAGTACCTTTATTCCATTAAATTCCTTTGATTTGTGTTCAAAGAATTTTTGTGTGGTTTATGTTTATATATATTTACCCTATTAGAAATAAAAACTAATTTTGAATTTGTAGACCCTCTGAAAGAGTTTCAAAGATCCCCAGGATTCTCTGGACTACACTTTTGAGTACCACTGCTCTAAACCAAATATAGATCTTGTGGATGGAAATTCTTCACTCAGGGAAGCTGAGGTCTCTTCCCTATCTCTTTCCCTAATCCATCTTGCTTTTCCGTCCAGGTGTTCATCGCCCACTACAGACCACTGACATCTCCAGTTTCTACTCTTTATCTCCAGGTGGTGTTGGACAGATCTCCCATACCATGGGCTGGTGAGTATCACCAGAAGTGTTGTTTCTGAACAATTTAAGGCATAATAATTCTCTGACCTAACACCCACTGTCTGAGTATTGGGTCAAAGAGCCAAGATCCTGGATGGCTTAATCAGCCAGCACCACAATACTACTAAGATGAGCTACCAAGCCGCTCCTGTTCCAAGAAAACACCATTTTTCCCAGGGGTCCTTTCTCCTTTCATCGTGAAAAGTAGCATTTTATTTCACTCAGTCTCATAATCTAGCACAGAAAGTTGCCCACTACCAATTCTGAGGTAAATGGTATTTAAAATTATAAGGATGTCTTCATCTCTGTAAGGGAACTCCAAGAGAGTCACATATTACTCATGGGATTTACAAAGCATTTAGTTCTCCTTATGGTGCTGATGAAAAATGAAAGGTGCTGACCGTAGTAGCTCTCTTCCCATTCTTGAATTTGTTTCATTTGGTGCAGTTGCCTTTTGTTTAACCCCCGAAGTAGTTGGGGCTGGCCAGTCACCATCATGTTTTCTCAGTCTGTAGAATCCATTATCTAGGAAAATGTTATTTTCTCTTTACACCAAACCACACAGTCTTTCAGAAATCAAAGCAAGGCAGGCTAATTTCAGTAGCCTATTGGAAAGGAGGAGAGCTGGGTGGAGAGGAGCTTGGTTTTTCTCTGGGACAGGGAAGAAGTCTTGGGGTTGAGTGTCAGAAAATAAACTTTGAGTTATTACAGCCAATACCTATAGATGGATTAATTAATCACATTTTTGGTGCATGGAGAAAAGCTTATCATTGGCCCTTCAAAGGAAAAAAAAAAATGGAATTAGGAAACAATTTCAGGTTTTGATGGTCCTGGGGTAATTGAGAACTTCTTGTGGGAGGTAGAATATAATCAAATGAAAAAAGAAATACTTAAGGAGGTATTGTATGCACTATGGAATTACTGGGATAGGGACGTCCAAACTAAATGGACTTGAAGCAGATTACTTTCCCCTTTGTTCCTGAGAAGCTCTGGTATCTAGGGGAAAAGGGAGAAGCTGAAGTGAGTATATAAATTAAAGGAAAAGACCTCTGTTAGGGAGTACTCGGAACGGGGGAGAACTCCCAAGTTTCTCTGACATATCCAGTCTCTAGAGAAGATGATAAGGGAGGAAGTACAGAAATGGGAGTATTTCAGAAAACTATGCCAGTAGAGGGAATTTGCTAAAGAAATCTGAGGCAGCCAGAAAGTCCACTAGAGGCCTGGAGTCAGGAAAATCTGAGTCCAAATATAGTCTCAGCTGGTTAGACAATTTGAACATTTTCTGCTTCAGTTTCCTCAATCGTAAATGGGGATCATACCTCAAACTGAGATATTTGTAAAGTGCTTATTAGCACAATTGCCTAGCACATAGCAGGGGCTTGATAAGTGCTTGTTTCTTTCATTCTTTACTTCATCATAAGGAGATTGAACCTAAAAGTAAAGAGGCAGCTTGGCAAAATGTATTGGGTGTCATGATTTAGAATAAAAAATACCTGAGTTCAGATACTATTTGAACATATTTTCTTGAGTTGTGTGACCTTGAAACTCATTTAACCTCTCTGGACCTGTTCCTTCGAACTCCAAGGTCTCTTAACTCCTAATCTCTGATCCTATAATGTATTTTAAGCAGAAGATTCTGGAGAAAGGGAAGAACATCCTGACGATGATTGGTGTTAATCAGACAATCAAACATTTTCTGAGTAAGGGCTTACTGAAAGTGTTTGTGCTTTTCTCTTGCTGCTGTTTATGTCCTATTCCTTGCCCTCCAATAGCATTTCTCTGGGCATAAAGAATTTACACATGTACAGTTAACCAGATTTGGCAATTAAAGAGAAATTCCTGTGGGGTCTGGAGTGGTCAAAAAAGGTGCAACTATTCAATTTACCCTAGGAAATAAAGAGCCCAGGGCATAAAGGGGGCAGAACTTGTAACTGAGGACAAAGAAGAGAAGGGACCCTCATGGAAGCCATGAATTTTTAATTATACCATTAGCCTGAGTTCTGAATTTAGAGAGGAGGCCTTGAGACACTGGGAGAGTCAGGGCAGATAGTGGGTAGTCCCCCAGCCCCTGAGCCCCTATGGTTTCCTTAAGAGGAATTCTAGTCTTTGGAAGATGATCTCATTCATGATCACTAAACCAACCTGGGGCCAACATACCTCTTCTTAAACTACCTTATCCATCTTTCACTACCCCTCTTCTTGTGTTATCTTGGGCAAGTTTCTTTTAATTCTTTGGACCTTAAATTAGCAAATTGGGCTAAAACTAAAAATCTCCTTCTGGTTCTAAATCAATTTAAGTCAGGTGCTCAGACCAGTATATTTCAGCAAGCTTAATCCCGTAACTTGTGTCAGAGTCTGATGTCCTCCCCTGCACACATGCCTGCAGAATGCCCATCCCTTCTTTGCCAAAGCGCTCCAAACCCCTATCCTTTATTCCTCCAAAACTCTCCTTTGGGTTCCTCTGACAGTACTGGTGTAGAAGATACATCCAGGGTCTAAAGTGCATTCCCCTATTTCCAGGCCTCAGGCTGCCTTCCTAGAAGCTCTGCTTACAGTGTGGCCCATTGCCAAGCCCTCCCATTTGGCACAGCTTATCCCCTGAGAAATGGTATTGCCTCATAGTCCTGACCCTCACTATCCTTGACCCAGACAGGCTGTGGTGCTAGGCAGGGTCACCATTACCACATCCTGGTCAGCCCCAGCTCAACTACCATTCAACCAACAGACCTGGAGGGGCAGCTGGCTCCAGGCTCCCTTTGTTCCTGAGGGATTGGGAGGGTTGGACAAAGCCTGAAGCTGTGATCTGTGGAGTATGACTGTAGAGGTGGCCCAGAGCTTCAAGGTCCAGGCTTCTATTCTCTCCTCCTCCAATATAGCAGGAGGAGATAGATCATGCCAGGAAGGAGCTTTATTAGATTCCCCCTTTCTTTTGATCCTGTGAGGGTGAGAAAATCTTTTAGGCTGAGGAGACTGTGAATGGATCTGAGAGCCCAGGCCTCAGGAGTAAAAATGTCACTCTTGAGATTAACTCCAGCAAAGGATTTTCTCATCCAATGTTAACAGGAATGCAGAACTTCAAAAGGCTGTTGAGGTTTTTTTTGTTTTTGTTTTTGTTTTGGGAGGGGGGGGAAAGGAAGGGAATGAAGAGAGTGAGTGTAGCCTGTCTGTAAATACTGCAATGGGTCAGATTGTTTTGACAGATTATAAACATATCTTTGCACCACAACCTACAGGAAGGCTAGGTACTAACTATCCAGGGGACTCTTACTTAATTAAATGCCAATTTTCCCCCCACATACATGGTGAGCCTATGGTTTCCTTCTCCTCCCTGCTCAGTGCAAGCCTGGAAAAGAAAGGTTTTTGGGATTTCTAAGGATTGAAGAGAAGAAAATGGCTTTCACTCTCTTAGATATTGTGTGGAAATTTTGAAATTTTTATTAATATATTTTTCTTTTTTTACATCTCAAGTCATTTCTGGATATAACCCTTTTGTGGGAATTGAATATGGCCTTTATCCTACAGTTTGTTTCTACCAGTTCTCAGTGGGCATAAAAAGATTTGAAGTTGGGATGAGAAGGGGTAAGAACAGGCCACAACCAGATGCTGTGGACAGCACAGTTGCCTTTGTCCCAGCTCATCTTCTTCTTCCACTAGAAACTAACTTAGCTAGGTCAAGAAATTTCTTCCCCGATTCTGGGAGTTCCCTGGATGTAGGGTCTGTGAATTCTATAAAAAATTTTTTCTTCAATAAATAAACATGTCTAAGCTCTAGGGAGACAAATATAAAAAAAGATGAAATAACCCCATTCTTTTAAACTCATTCTTTTTTTAAAAAAAAAGTTATTTTTTCTTTTTAATTAACAAGCATTTTATCTCCCTTTATTTTTTCATACCTACCCACCCCAAACAAAAAATAAAATAAAATGAAGGGGAGGAGAGAAGCAGCTTCATCATAATGCAAAACAAATTGTCTCATTGGCTATGTCCAAAAATGTGATATGACCACTTAAAAAGTCTAACTCTATACACAAATTCCTTAGGCAAACTGCAGATAACATCCAGTTCTCCAGAGGACTAGAAATGTGTCCTCTAGAACCAGAAAAAGGGACAAAATAGAAGGTAGAAAAGAAACAAGCCCTGCTTCTGGCTCCTAGGCTTTTGTGGCCTGTTAACATTATTACCGCAAAGGGCCATCATGGTATGGTGAAAATAATGCTGGTTTTCAAGTCCCTTCTCCAACACTTACTGGATTTAAGCCCAATTCCTCTAACCTCAGTTTCTGAATCTCTAAAATGGGTAATCAATGGAAGTGTAGGTACCATCAATTTATAGAGTTCAAAGGGAATCTCTTTTGCTCCAGTTGCTAGCCTAAGGTTCAGATAAAGACTAGTTTAAGTGGCTAAGAAAAGGTTTAGTGAAGGATGGGTTAAATTAATCCAGGAAAGGATGTGTAGGCCCTATCTGGTCAGCCTACAAACCATATGATCACTTTCTAATGTTCTATAGTTTTTTCAGTTATCATTTGCATTTCAACAATGCTTTAAAGTTGATTACAAATACTCACAAACTGGGTCCCATTTGCTAATTCTCTCAAAACTCTTCATCTGTATACTTTAGAATGAATAGGTTGGAGAAAAATGCTTCTTTCCACAATGAGAATATGCAAGGTGGTCCCTCAGTCTGGCTTGGTCCTTGTCCTCATTCTCTGTTATCTCTTGGTTTGTAATGGAGATCCCACAACTACTGAATCATAGTCCCAACACAACCCTTTCCTTGTCCCTTTAATTCTAACAGAAGTCAAGGCCTTTTTAACACTTTAGCTAGGACCCAGACAGGAAAACTAAATTCTGCAGAAGCCCCTGCTTGTCCCGGTAGACTAATTCCTTAGGGATCATGGACAAAGAGAAAAGGGAAACTTTTTTTCCCCCCCAAGAGTGTCCTTTTGAATCCTACAGTCTTGAAATCTTGTCCTAGGCCAACTAATTCTTTCATTCATTTATTCACTCACTCCACCTAGCAACTGTTACTATGTTTAAGACAAAGACAGAATCACAGAATGTCAGAGGTGGGAAGAACCTTAGAAACAGGAGTGAACGTGTAAGCCCCAGTTCTCTTCCCAACACTGTGTAGGAATTCCCAAAAGACAAGATTTGGTTCTGTTTCATCTGTCTCACTCAGGTTGAGCTCCCCGAGGGCAGAGTTTGGGGTCTGACCCATCTCTCTCTTCTCCTAAAAGGAGGTACCCTCAGGGGCAGGGTTTGGCCTGAAATACACTTCTTTGCCTCTCATAGTCCCAATCTTGGTCTTTTGAGTTTGCCTCCAGTTTGGAGGGGGAAATCCTTCTGTGCTGTTCTTTGCACCTGAAGAAGGGCCCTTAGGATGAAGGATGCTGCCTTTTTTTTTTTAAAGAAATGCAACCCATTCCTGTATCTCCAGATTCTTGTCTCACTAAGAATTACCTTATTCAGTTTGGTGGGCATTTGCTTGGTGACCTTAATCAGGTCCCTTAACTTTTCTGGGAACTGGTTGTGACTATTCTGTTCTTTTGCAAGGGTTGCAGTTGTACAAGTTGAGGTCAAGAATTTGAGAGCTTCGGGGGGAGTGTCCTTGGAGGAGTGTCCTTAATAATCTTCAGTAGAACTCCAGAAGACTGCAGCTGCTGCCTGAGCTAGTCAGCACTGGCCTCCCTAGCTTAGCTCTAATATTTCCCATAGTTTCCTCTCAGACTGGACTAGGTCCCATTTCAAAATAAGGATGGGAGGGAGGATTATCCTCTCCCTACAGACTTTTTGGTTTCCAATTGAGAATGAATGGGTTGGCAATGCACCACCTAATTAGTAGTCTATTTGAGCTCTAGAATCCCCAAATTTACTTCCTAGATCTGGCACCACTGAGGAAGAGCTCAAAACAGGAATCTGGTATAAAGGATTTAGAATTGGAAACTTGGATTTGAGGCTCTGCTCTAACACTTTGTCTTTGTGACGTTAAGCAAATTCCTTTGCTTGAGTTGTTTCCTCTTGGGCTTAGGTTTCTTTATCTGTCAAATGTGAGGGTTAGATTAAGACTAAATCTGTGATCCTCCAAACCCAAGTGCACCCAGTCTCAAGATTTTATTCCATTAACTTTTTCTTTTCATAAATGGGAATATCCCTTTCCCATATTTCTCAGGGTTCCCACCTTGATTTTAGGCTTCCAATCCTCTACTTCACAGAGAGACCAACTATAATACACATCAAAATCTGTATCCGAAGAGCAAATTTATTTGGTTCTATCCTGAAATACACAGGATGTGGCTTATTTACCACCTCCCCCAAACTCTGGACCGCTTATAACGATAGGCAGCTTCTCCAGAGCCCCACCGTGAAATCACATAGCCTGAGTTCAGGGCTGCCTCCCATCCCATACAAGTATAAAAAAATCTCACCCTGAATACTAGATCTAGAGTTGAGACTCCAAAGCCATCTAGTCTAACTCCTTCATTCTAAAAATGAGGAAACTGAGGCCCAAAGAGGTTAAGTCCCACAGTAAAGTGTTCTGTGACTGTTGTAAAATACTCTCTTTAGGGTTTTCTACTTACTCCTTTTATAATCCTGTATTGGTATAGTGTAAGCAGTAACAGTCCAAGTCTGGAAAGTTTAGCTCCTGTCTATGACCCAATTCTTTCTTTCTCTTATCCTCCTCCTTCTCTCTTCCTCTAAATATAAGGTTTTAAAAAAAAGTGCTGGATTTGAAATCAGTACCTGTATTCAAATCCTACCTGTTACAGGTTTAGCATAAGTGACCTTGAGAAAGTCAATTGTTTCAAGGTATGTTTATGTCTTCGTGAAAAGCAGGTAGATCAAATGATCTTATATCTAATCTTCTTTCTTCTTCCTGGAAGAAACTCTTCCAGGAAGGAACAATTTTGGGAATATATAAGAGACTGAGGAGATTTGGAGATGCATATTTGAACGGAATGGCCTGGGGAAGAGGCATGTTGATGCCCAATGTGAGTTTCCTTGGGCTTTCAGGCACTGTGGCAAAGGCATTTTAGGTAGGGGCTCTACCTATGGACTGTGTCCAGAGTCTGAGGAAGAACTTCATCCTTACTCACAATGCCTCCCTGCACAGTCTTTATGACAGATGGGAGGGGACTGAGAAACTCTGGAGTTAGAGAAGGGGAACTGATCCTTCTCAGGCACAAGCAATGAAAAAAGCTAACTGTGTTTAGAATCCTGGTCCTCTTAGTGGGAATCTGAGCTCTGCTCCTTACCTTTGAGCCTCCAGAGCACTGGACTTAAATTTGATGACCTTTCTTCCAAACTCTTTGTCAGCAGTAGATAGGTGTGATGCCCCTTGTTCTCTAATAACATTTGCAACTCAGGGAAGACAAAGGAAAGTCTCCAACTTGTATAGAATGAGTTTGACTATCAACTTGACTTCTGCTGTCCCCTTGTGGTGAAGGGAAACAAGGAAAATACCTGATCTCTACATAGGATCATAGGCTTGAGTTTATAATCCTTAATCTTAATGCTTTTCCTCTGAGATTAACACCACTATCATCAGCACTACCACCACAGATTTTTCCTGTTTATATTATTTGTACTTGTTATCTTGTCTTCTCTATTTAGACTATCAGCTCTTTGAGAACAGAGACAGGTTATTTTTGCCTTTCTTTTTTATTGCTAGTAAGTAGTAGTATTTGCAACACAGTAAGTACTTAATAACTATTTGAAGACTGGCTATATTACCCCCTCTCTGTCTACTAAAGTTACAAAAAAAATTTTTTTAATTTTCTTTGAATTTTTTTTTGTTTTTCATATAACTTACATTTCCTCCTCTTAGATAGCTATCATCCCTTATAATACAGGAAAATATTTTAAAACAAAAAACAAAAAACCTGCAGCAAAACCATTAAAAAAAAAAAAAAAAAAGTCATCTTCATTCACATTAACAGTCAATTAACAAACATGTACCACAATGGTACAATAGGATATTGGATTTAGGGGGACAGGGAAGCAGGGTGTCTTTTGAAGTAGAGAGTTCATTATTAATTGTCAAGTATATGTTCCGGCAGTGGCACTACCATTACCTTATACTCAAAGCATTGAGGATTTCTTTCCAGCTTAGCTCTCATTTTTAGTTTCAGCCCTTTCTTTTCAATTCCACCTTAGCATCCTTTTCTATGTCCTCTCTTCTCCATGTGTCTGTGTGACCAACTATCTTTGCTTCTTTCTTTGTCTCTTACACTCCCCCCCTACCCCCCGGCCTCCCACTCATCCTTCAAATTGCTGCTTAGGTGACTCTTCCATTGCAGGGATCTTATGTTACTCATCAGTTGAAAAAAAATTTTTTTTTAAATAGCATCCAAATTTTGCTTAGCATTCAAGATCACAAATGATCTGATGTGATGGTGCCATCTTACTTTTTTAAACTATAATTCCCATCTACCCAAATTTATGTTCTAAATCACACTGTGTATTCTCTGCACATATCCACTTTGCTCATCTTGTTTCCCTATACCTACAATTTCTTCTTTCCCCTTTGTTAAATCCTTTATAGCCCAAATCAAATGAAGTTCTTTGATTTCTTATTTTCCAGTTCCAAATCCTGTGATTCTTCATATCTTACTTTAAGTATATTTTTTGCATGTTACAGTATACTCTCAATTAGCCATGTCTTCTTATCCAGTTCTACACACTGCAGTGGGAGCAGGGACGATCTTATCTAAATTTATTATCTTCTCCAATACCTAGCATGGTGATCAGCACACAGGAAGTATTTACATGAATAAATGAATATAATGAATACAACCCCAGACTGTAAACTGTTAAGATCAGTCCAGAATAGGTCTGATCCTATTCAATTTTCCTCCAGACTGGGATTTCCCTGAGAGATTCTATAGAAGGGAAATTAGACTATATATAATTTTTGACTTTGAATCTAGCTCTTAGAATCTATGTTGCAAAATGTTTCTAGAAAGGAATATTTAGCTAGTATCCCTTGGAAGCCCTTCCCAAATGTCTAGCTCTCTCCATTGTCCTTGCTCCACTTTGAGCAAGCTTCCTCATGCCCTTTTCTGCCCACCCTCAGCAGAGCCAGAGCAGCTGCTGAACTCTCTCTCTTCCCTGATCACAGGGCAAGCCCGCCTCTCTATCCCCTCTCCCCTTCCTGTGGATATAGACAGCACTTTTCGACTGCAGTCTCCCCGGGGGCACCTTACCCTAGGTGAGTATGGGCCATTGGTTCCATGTGTTCAGGGTGGCTCAGCCAGATACCTTTGGCTTTTTCCATGTGGTGTCCCGCCTATGCTGGCATATGAGCAATAGAAAGGGCCTTGTCCTGTCCGTCCATTTGTCTGTCTGCCTCAGAAGCAGACTTTAGCTTGCAGTGTTGTCTGTCCAGCCTTTCCATCCATCTACCCAACTGATGAGTATTATACTTCCCCCTCCCAACTCCCCCCCCCCCCCTCCCCCCCCCCCCCCCCCCCCCCCCCCCCCCCCAGGGCAGGGAAAAGTGGTTTAGCTAATCCATTCCTAGGTCTCCTCTTCGGTCATATACTGGAAATGGACAGATTTTGGCATCTCTGTGCCCATCTCAGGGTAGACAAGCAGAAGGAAATGGACCTCAGGGAGATTTTGCCTCCATATACCATCCTATTATGGTGCTTAAACAAAGGAACACCAGCCCTATTCCATCTCACTCCTGTGAAAGGGCCTGGAAATGGTCCAAACTTCTGTTTCCAATGCATGTGTTGGGCTCTTTATATGCATACATCTATGTGCACATATCAGCTCTTATGTATACTTGCTTTAGCTCCTGCTTCTGCTCCATTTTGCAATAGGTGGAAAGAAGAACCCAAATCTTCTGGGAGAAACCTGGAAATTGTTTGAGGTAGTGGCAGGAAGATTGCCAGCTTTCTTCTCAAGCCTCCTGCCTTAATACTCTTAACAGTCTTCTAGATTGAGTTCAGTAGAAACTGAGCCTTCTCTGCCACGATGGCTCTAAGCACCCAAATACTGATCAACACTGATCAGTGTATAGCCTCCAAACACCATGGTGCAATGTAACTTTTGGGGAGGAATCAAGGAAATGAAATTTAAGCTTTAATCATTAAAAATGCTGTGTAACAGCAATTGAGTCATTTGAGTCTGCAAATGGAAGCAAATTTTCACCTGCACTATCTATCTACCTCCCAGGTCAGTGGTGAGGAAAGTAGTCTATCTTAAAGCACTACGTAAATGTGAGACAGGCAGTGTGCTCCAATATGAGTTGTTGGATCTATAGTCTGGGAACAGGGGTTCAAATACTGACTCTGCCAATTACCATCAATATTGACTTTGATTTGAGCAAGTCACTTAAACTTTATGAAATTTCCTCATGTGTATATATGTGTGTGTGTGTGTGTGTGTGTGTGTTTTCGGGGGGAAGGGGGAGAGAGGAGTGATGAGTCTTTGCTCAGTGTTGTTTGGGAATATACGTATGTCTCACTCATAGCCTCTTCTCTCTGGCATTTTTTCCTTGTGCCTCCTGATTCAATAAACCCTGTGAGTGCTCTGGGCTAGAAGTCCCAACAGTCAATGATCTTTCTTTCTTTCTGTTCTTTCTCTAGGTTCACCCATCCATCTCTGATGCTAAGCTCAGGTATGCACACCACTGGCATCCCTCACCCTGCCATTGTACCCCACTCAGGAAAGCAGGAGCTACAGCATTATGATCGGGGCCTGTAAGTGAGCTGGGAGCAGAGATTGGGGGTGATGTAATCCTCAGTGCAGAACTAGAAGATTTGGGTTCAAATCCCAGCTCTCACCATTTCCTTGCTATGGCAAATTCTGTCTTTCCAATTAGTTTTCTCATCCATAAATGGGAATAGAACTATTTACACTAAAGAAAGTAGTTTTGAAGAAAGTACTTTAGTCCTGACTTTTTTGTTAATGGTATCTTTTTCCTTTCTGAGTCCCAGTTTAACCTTTTACAGTGAGAATGACTAGAATTATGCTGTGACTGAAATATACATTTAAGAGTCCAAGATCCAACAGGATGAATCCTTAGATGATGGTCTTAGGAGTACTTTCTGACTTTGCAACACCTTAGAGATCCAGGGCTATATATAAATCTGCCTGGAACCTTTTTAGTATATCTGGTCTATTACGTCTCGGTGTTCTATAGGTCTAAAAGAAGAAGCTGAGAGAAGGGTCAGTCTTCAAGTGAGAGTTTGCATTGGAAAGGAGATCAGGGATGTAACATGGTAGCTGTTATATCTCATTTCACCTTCAGTTCAATTTTCAGTTTAGCCTAAAGTGACTTCCATATTCACCTCTAAGGATCAGTTGTAGCTCTGATATACTCATTTTTGGCCATATGCTGCCCCTCTGTGGGCTAGAGTGGCAAGTTCATCCTTATTACTATATGCATTAATCCCCTCTTAATTTATAGAAACCTGATCCAAGCAGAAATTTGTTTTATGCAAACAATAAGTTGGGGGGGGAGATGATTCACCTTAAATAAGAACTCATCTCTCAAAAATATTCCTGTAAATAATAGCCACTGTCCTCTGTGAATTTTTAATAGCATCTGATTATAATAAGCCTAATTACATGTAAATTTTCAATATTTACCATATAGCATGAGCTACAGCAGCAATAACATCTTCTGTTTGTGTTGTTGTATTCCCTGCAAGGAGTAGGAATGATTCTCATTTCATAATGAAGAAATTAAAACAGATATAGGTCTGGAAAACCAGGTCTCTCAGTTCCTAATAGGTTAGTTCTTTAGGGCAATTTGGCAAAGTTGGGGGAGGGAAAAGGGATAATTTAAATGCCATGATGTTGCTTATCCCCCACCTCATGCTGTCTTTATTTAATTCCACCCACTCATCCTTACCCAAACTACAAAAAATCCTCCCTCGGTCTCTGCCAGGAAACCTCCATCAGAAACCAAGCAGGAGAAAGAAGCTAAAAAGCCAACCATTAAAAAGCCCTTGAATGCATTCATGTTGTACATGAAGGAGATGCGGGCCAAGGTCATCGCAGAATGCACACTCAAAGAGAGCGCAGCCATTAACCAGATCCTAGGGAGGAGGGTAAGAGCCAGGAGGCCCTTGAGTCAGAATGGTTTGGGCACCCAATGGGAAAGGAGATGTAAGGGAGGGAAGGGGGGGAAAGGAATCATCTTTAGAAAGTGTACATTTTCTAGCCACCCCTAATTACTCCCAGACTTATCCCATCTTTCTTACTGTCTCTTCCCCCCCCCGCCCCCCCCATCTCCATCTATCTGGTTTTTTTTTTTTTAATTCTGTATCTGTTGTAGTCTTTGTTCCTCCCTCCCACCTTGTAGTGCATTCTGCACTAAGCAAACTGGGTGAAGCCCCTTGAGAACAGGATGCTTTTACCCATCCAAAGGTTCACAAGTAGTAGAGGTGATGATCACAATTATAGGATTAATGTGGAGACTATAGGAGCAAGAAATATAATAGGAATCCTCCTAAGGAGATGGATTAGGGAGGGCTCAGGCCTTCAGGGGCCTGGACCAGGTAATCACAGCACCCATGTTCCATTTCAGTGGCATGCGCTATCTCGAGAGGAACAGGCCAAGTATTACGAACTGGCCCGAAAGGAACGGCAACTCCACATGCAGCTCTATCCTGGCTGGTCAGCTCGAGACAATTATGTGAGTGTTGAACTGCAGGAGACCTCATGGTAGATGTCGATGTGGAGTACACTCTGAGTTTTTCCTATTTGAACAATTCATGATTGGTCAATTGCTCTCTTTCCACACTTGCCCATACCTTCTCTCTCAGTGAAAGCCTAGTAGGCCTAAGGATTTGAGTATCTCTTCTCATCCAACATCCAAAAGTAGATAAGGGAGGGAAGAAAAGAGAGATGTTAGAAGCACACAGAAAAGAAATACAAGCTAATCCAGAGATATTTATAACATGTAACAGACACATATAATATAGATGCCTGGTAGTTGGAAAAACAGAGGAGATATGACAATCAGATGGGAGGTGAGATGGTAGAAAAAGCCCTCCCCTGCTGTAGCCTTCTTTAAGAGGCAGTGGTGAGTAACAGGGAACAAAGAGGAAAAATATTCAAAAGTGTCCACCATATGTATAGCATAATAACAATAGCTTTAACAACTTTAATCTAAAGCCTGCCTGAGAAAATAGCATAAAAATACTAGAATATTAGAGACATGTAAGTTAAGAATTTAAAGATCATTAATCTAATGATCAAACAAGACTTCCAGAAATGGAGAACTAAGTGCATCCAGGCAGTGAAATTATTACATGCCTTCACAATTAAGATACACATTAGCTATTTTGCCTGCAATTGTATGGAAATTGTGAATTCAGTGAGATTAAGTGTGCTGAAGGCAAGAATGCAAGAATAACACTGGTGTAACAAAAGACCTGGGTTTGAACTCCAGTTCTCAATTGATTTCCTCATCCATAAAATGAGGAGGTTGTACTAAGTACTAAGTAATCTTAAAAGTTCCTACTACCCCTAAATTTTTTTTTTAATTTTATTTAAACAAAATAAACTTATTTACCTTAGAGAACAGTCTAAACATGAAAAGAAAAAGAACAGACAAAATGTTTGGGAATATGTTTGGGAAAGATGATGTCTTTTAAACTATTGATATTTGCTACATATACTGTCCCAAGAGATTCCCCACTCAAATTAAATTTAAAGTACAGTGATAGAAGAAGGATTAACCAGTGTTTTTCTTCCTAGATCATCAGGTAAGGCCTTAGGAAGAGGGAATGTGGCTAGAGAGCAATTGTCCCTTCCTAGCATTCACATTTTAAGATTATGTCTTCTCTCCCATACAGGGGAAGAAGAAGAGAAGGTCAAGAGAAAAGCATCAAGAATCAAACACAGGTGAGCATGCCCTTAGGCAGCCAATATGCAGGATGAGTAAAGAAAGAAGGGACTAGAGTCCCAGAAGAGAAACAGCATTCCTAGTCCCAGAGGAATTAACAATTTGTTTATCCATTCTTATTTCTTAGGGATCACACCATAGCTAGGCTGCCTGGAGACAATTTACCTGGTAAAAATAACATTTAAAAAAAAGTTTTATGGATCCATCTATACCACTGCTGCTGATTTTGGCCAGGAAAGTCTTGTCTCAACTCAAATTGTGAAGTGTATCATAAGATAGGGTGACCAGGATCCATTTTCTTCCTTCTTCCCAGCATCACCATTCTCCGCCCCCCCCCCGCCCCCCCCAAAAAAAAACCCTGGTCAAACCTGTTTTCCGGAAGTTCTCTCATTGGGAAGACTCTAAATCAGCTTATTCAAAGAAATGAGCTAATGACTAAATAACTAAGGTCTTTAGAGTGTTTATCTGTATTCTGATAGGAAACAAATCCCTCAAAGGATAAAGAATTCCCCACTGATTAATCCCAAAGTCTCTAAGTTCTAAGACTCTAGAGCTAAAAGGGAAGTCCAATGCTTTCAGTTTCACAGATAAGAAAGCCTCCTCCCCACCCCCCTAGGAGAAAAAACTTAGTTCTCGCGGTTCAGTTAATGGGAGAGCTGTCCCCCTGCCAAAATGGTTGTATAGAGTTGAAATTATATTGATTATCATGTAAGCCTCACAAATCCCTTACAAATTTTCATTTTAACTGGATATGGTCATGTTGAGAAAAAGATCTTCCTTCGAATGATATCACCTCCCCCTGCATTGGTTGTCTTTTGACCAGCTAAAATAAGAAAGGATATGATCATAAAAATGATAATGTTGATTAAATCTAGAGTTTGAATGTTGAGGGGCAAGTTAATGAGAACCTTCAGGTCTACGAACAGTTACTATCTCAATCCTCTATCTACAAGGCAGCGAAACTGGACTAACCTACATGGGGGATATCTACAAGAACTTGGGGGTTGTCACACACTGAAATGGGTACCAGACAATTTCTTAACTGGAAGAAATATTAAGAGATACTCTAGAAGCAGGTGATATTAACCTTTTTTTTGGGGGGGGAGGGGGTGTCTCATGAAGTCTTTGTCAGTCTTGTAAAGTTGAAAGACCCCATTCTCAAAAGAATTTAAATACATAGAATTAACAAGGAAAAAATTAGTTATTTTAACATTATACTTTTAATGTAATTTAATGTTATTTTTCATTAAGATTTAATAATAATTTAGTATATTATTTAATTTCAACAGTCAATGTGTCCTAAATATTGCTGATAAAGAATTCAACAATAATGAGCATTTATTAATCATCCAAAAGCACTAAATGCTGAGGATACAAAGGCAAAAAAGGAAACTCCCCCCTTTTCCTTCAAGCAGCTTACATTCTAATAGAGTTTAGTGGATTAAAAACATGTATAAAAATAATTGAAGAGTATAAAGGCTGCAAGGTAGGATCTGAAGGTAGCATCTAAAACAAAGTAAAACCTTGCTGAAAATTATTTTTCTGCTTGAGATGATGTCAACTCCTGTTGCATTATGGAATTAGAAGAAACAAGATAACTGCTAAAGATAGCTGGTTTTACTCAGGAACCTCAAGAAAGAGACAGTTTGCTACAAGAGTTAGCTATAATGCCAAACAAGAAAGAAAAGAGAATATCTGGCTTCCAAAAAGTATGGGAAACAAGGAATTCTTTGGTGACCCTCAAAACATGTACTAGATTTGTATTATTTCTGCTGGTAAAGAGTAATAGCTATTTATACACTAAGTTCAGGTCGGTCTTCCTCCTAGGGGAGAAGGTGAAAGGGCTGGAGGAATGCCTCTCTACACTCCAGGTTACCAGGGAGAATGAAGTGTTCCTTGAAAGCCTAGAAGAAGGGCTGCAAGGTAAAAACAAAGAAGAAAAATGATACAAAGAGGCAAAGGGGGTATGCTGTCCTCATAAGTTTGGAGAGTAGAAGAATGCAATACAAAAAAAGGAAGGGAAGAATAATTAGGCTTTGAACCTAATTAATAGACATGTAGATTTTCCCAAAAAAGGGGTGGGGGGAATTGAAGGGGTCTTGTTTTCCAAGGAGTAGTGATGTAGTACCAGGAAAGAAGTTACCAAGGCACAATCAGAGAAGTTAGTGGTGATTGGTGGCTTCTTGCTAAGGAGGTAAAGAGGTTGCTATATGTGAATAAGCACATGACACAGGGAGATTTCCAATGTTTGTCAAAACTTGACCTATAGTGAGATTCATGTAAAAACCAATGATACCACCAAAGGAATTTAGAAAGCTTGCTAGGAATTAGGAAATCCTAGGCAAGAAACTAAAGGAGCTTAGAGCTTTAGCATAGTGCTTTGATCATTACTTCAAGTGGAAAGTGAAGGTTTCCAAAGAGAAAGGCTGACTTAGGAAATGAATGTCTGAGAACAGGATCAGGATTTTTGGACTATAGTTAACAACAGAGGTATTATGACTCTTGGCCTAACAAGGGTGGGTAATATTATACTTGTCTGGAATCAAGAGAAATTTAAGTTAAAACATGAAGCAGTAAAGGGAAAATTACTCTCTTCTTTCAAGGCTTTGTTGAGTAGCAGGTGCAACACAGGAAGACAATATTCAAAGAAGCCAGCTAAATAAATTCATCACCTTAGATGTCTATACACATATGCACAAAATATTAATAATAGACACTGAAATAGAGATCCTAATTAAAGGAGGCAACTTTGGCTTTGTTGATATCAGTAAGATTTGAAGGGATAGTTCTAGAAAAAATAGAACTAATTAAAAACAGATCAAAAACCTTGCAAAGAGGCAAAATTGTAATTAATAGTGACAGATTTTTTACTGAAGTTCTCTCTGCCAATTATGATTTGCTTTAATAATAAATTGCATCAAAAGAAAGAAATGAAAAGGGGAACATTCTATTTTAGATCTAATTTTTAATTTGTAAGGAAGAACAACTGGTTGCTGAATGTCAAAGCTGCAAAATGTAAAACTGGTGATGAATACAGAAAAGAACAAAAAAGGATTTTTAGAACTGGGGGGCAAGATGAAGATCAAAAAAGGAATAATACTTTTAGTGAATGGATGAGAAAAGGACAATAGATGACTAAAAGAAGGCAAATTATTTATCTCATATTTAAGAATAACCTTCAAGATAGAACAAAGGTGGTTAACAAGAACTGAAACGCAAGATAAGGGAGGAGATGGTAGGAAAGCACCCAATTCACATCACAAGACTTGGAAAAATTAAATCCCAGATTACAGAAAAATTTGGCAATGTATGCCACAGAACTGGAAAAGGGTTAATGAATGTCCTGATTTGCAAAAAGGTAAGAGTACATTTTAACATATTTAATTTTCTAGAAATATTATTTTAAAGGACAATCAAGAGACTGACTATCCAAGTCTTTCTCTTAGTTATGAAATCTTTATGAAAATAAAGGTATGAAAAGGGAGTAGAGGCAGGATTACAAATTTTAAGTCACACATCTGGAGCAGCTAGATGGTGCAGGGAAGAGAGCACAGAGTCAGGAGGACCTGAGGTCAAATCCAGTCTCTATCTTATCACCTAACACTTACTAGCTGAGTGACCCTAGGCAAGTTATTTAACCCCAAATGCAAAGTTAATGCAAAGTCCAGAATAAAGAAGAATTTCTGGTTTTATCAAGTCCTGGAACACTGCAGATTACTGATTTCAATAATCAACCCCCCATGATCCACTAATAACCATAAAATAACACAGTGCCTTAAAGATTATTAAATGTTTTATACACATGAACTGATTTTAGTATCACAACCCCATGATACATATATCGAAACTGAGACTCAGACAAGTTTGTACCATAATCATACAACTAACCCACTGCTAGTGTTAAATGGTGAGATTTGAAATCAGATATTCCTATGTTACACTAAGCCATGCTGTCTTTCTATACAATGTCAAGGGATTTAGTGGCTAGTCTACAGTGTGTTGAGGGCGAGTTCCTGTGAAGATATTATGAGACATGGACAAGAATCATTCATAAGGCCCATGGACAGTTTTAATCTGAGCAACTGAAAGGATTACTCCCATGGCAAGAACACAGGTCCATCAAAATATTATAAGCCTTACACAAAATAGTTGTGAATATTTAGAAAAAGTAGGGATCATTAAAAACCAACTTAGCTTCATTAAGATTTAAAACCACCTTATTTGCTTTTTTGACACATTACTAGATCAGTATAGTAGTATCAGTATACTTAGTAGCCCAAGTATACCTGGATCACAGCAAAGTGATGTTTCATTTTATGTTACATTCTTGCAATGGATATAATAAACTGACTAGATAGATTCAAAACTTTCTAATGGGCACAACCCCACCAAAAAATAATCATTGATATATTGAGTGGATAAAACTTTAACAGTTTGACCGTGGCCCCAGGAAATTATTAAAGATTTGAACATGTGTTGATGGAATATTTACTCAAAAGTGAGAAAGTTAATTTCCCAAGAGAATCAAGACCCTAAAATACCTTAATAAACTAAAACCATGGATTGAATTTATTGAGTTTTAAAAATCCTACATATGATTTTAAAAATCTATTTCATAAAAGAGCTTAGGAAAGATATGGCTAGACAGAAATTTCCATGAAAAAGGTCTTGTAGTTTGGTAGATTTCAAGTTCAACATGAATGAACAGTGTGACTTGAAAGCCAAATCTGGTAATTTTATCTTGGAGGCTTCATTAAGGGGAGCTGGTCACTACTAGTACAATATTAGCCACCTGATTTTAGAAATGGCATAAATAACCTAGGATGTGTTCAGAAAAGCATGGTGAAAAACTAGAAATAGTGTCATCTCTCATAAAAGATCAATTTTTCCATGTAACACTGGGAATGTCCAACCTGGAGATAAGAATTAATGGTCATATAAGTACCTGAAGGGCCAGCCCTGTGGCACAAGAACTGATTTGTTCTCTTGGACCTCAGGTGCAGAATCAAATTTCAATTTCCTAATAAGATCTGTCCAAAAGTGGAAACGACCACCACTACCTTTGAAAGTCACCCTCCCACCCATGGGAAGGCTTCATATAAAAAAAAGCTGAATGGCCATTTGTTAAGGATGTTGTAGAAGGGATTCTTGTTCATCTAGATAACTTCTGAGGTCCATTCGGATATGTTTTGACTCTCTCTAATCCCTTTATTTTACAAAGCAGAAAACTGAGGAAAGAGGAAGAAAGAGTTTTTCTCAAAGAGTTACATAGGAAGTAGTGGAGTCAAGATTTGAATACAGGTCAACTGACTCCAAGTTCAATAAATGTGCTTAGTATATCACGTTATATTAAAAGCACAGAAAAATCTGCTCTTCTTAGTCCACCTGAAAGCAAGAATCATCTGACCCCTGTCCAGAGGGGCGAAAACCACTGACCTTTTATATTCCTCTTGGCACCAGGGAAATGGGCTCAGAGATTATGCCCAATGAGGAGGAAAGGACTAGAAATTATAGACTACAGGTTAAGGCCCCCCCATCCCTTTTCTCTGCTGTCCTGCTTGAGGCTCTGCTTTGCCTTACAGACTAACCTCATTTTTTTCAACTCAGGTTTCCTGCTGGAGTGAGACTGCTTTTGCAAAATGGATGTGTATAGTCTAGGTGTTTATATTTTTATGAGTGGCTAAAATAGATGTTTGCCTCTTCTCTCCTACTCCTTCCCACCTTTTTCTCCTGCCCCATTCCCATTGCCTTTCTGCCTGCTCTCCAAATTTGCCTCACCTCGCATGCTTGTGTGGGCAGACCCTGGCTCTCCTAAGAAATGTCGAGCTCGCTTTGGCCTCAACCAGCAGACGGACTGGTGCGGTCCATGCAGGTGGGTATCTCCTCCTCCCCTCCCCTGTCTGTATTCCCTGAAGCTGCTTTCCAGAAAGGGGTTGGGGGATGCATGATACCCTTTCCTAGGGCATCCCTAGAAAACTCAGTAATACACCATCCTTTTTAAGATTTCTTCTTGCTGTTCTCTTCTTGCTCCATGTTCCACCACCTGTACTACCTACCAATGCCTATCCAAATTTAAGGAAAGCTTACAGGCATCCTCATTTTCCAATATAGAATCTTTTATGAACAGAATCAAGTCTTTGATCACTGTAGGTTGAATAAGGCTTCATGGAAGAAAAGGGGCCTGAGCTAAATCTTTTAGAGTAGATGAGAAAATAAAGTGGGTAGGAACAAAAGCTGAGATGAGAGATATTGCATGCAGGGAGGGAGAACTGTGTGCAACAAGAATTAGGGCAAAATGTGTCCTGGCCAGACTGATGCAAAGAATGCATGGGATAAAGTGATAAGAAGTGTTGAGTCAGACTGAAAAGGATCCATCAGAGAATTTAAACTTGGCTGAACAGGCACTTAAGAGACATTTTAACAAGACAGGTGATACATTGTAAAAACTTTTACTGTAACCATTGGGTAAAAATGAATTGGAAAAGAGTTAAGTAATCAAGAAAAGGAAGTCACAAATCAAAACAGTAGTTCCAGGTGAGATGCAGAGGATAGCCCTTAGATGAGAAAGACAGAGGAGCTAAAATGCACAAGACTAGGCAGCTGGATGATTGAGGATAGAGGTAGAGATGAAAGCAAGGAAACCTGGATGGCTGGGAGGGTAATACCAAGAACAGATAAGAAAGTCAGATATGTGACTTTTGGAAAAAGTGTTCTTGGAAAGAACACTTTTAGAGAGAGATACAGACTCCATTTCAAGACTGGGCGTTATACTAGGTTATGTCTCTTGGGTTGAAACATAAACCATGTTCCCTACAATAACCACTCTATTCCAGACCAGCCATTAGAAGTTGCTCAACTGAGACTCTAGCCCCTCAGAAAAACCGAGGCTATCTCCCCAGAATTATTAAAAAATTGGTAGGGTACCTGGGTGATGGGGTGAGACTCTAGCCCCTCAGAAAAACCGAGGCTATCTCCCCAGAATTATTAAAAAAATTGGTAGGGTACCTGGGTGATGGGGAAAGGATCTAGTCCTTTGATTGAATCATAGTATTGATTCATTGACTCCCAAAACACTAACTCCCTCACTCTCATCTATTAATATCAGCTTGAACCCTAACCTCTGTCAAGGTTTTTCTTTCTGCCTTCAAACTTGCTTTTCTGGTCTTTTTTTCCTAATAATCGTCTCAGTTCACACAAAAAAGAAAATTGCACCACTATGACTTATCAACTTAATATCCCCAGCTATACAGTCAGGAATAGAAAATGATCAAGAAATAGATGAAAAGTTGATTAAGAACAGATGATACATTGCCAAGTAAAAGGGAGAGGAGGAGAAAGTCAAGGAGGTCAGGGCAAGGCTGTCCAAAAAGAGGACCATCAAGTCATACCTCCACAGATGCTTTACTGCCCCAACATAGAAATGGGATTTTTACCCTTGAAACAACTGCTAAGCAATTTGCTAAGCAAAAGTGGATATCATGGGATCATAAATGTAGAGCTGGAATGAGCGTTAGAGAGCCTCTATTCTAACTCCCTAGTTTTAAGATGAAAATAGGCCAGGGTATCTACCAAGAAACTTGCTTCTAGAATTATCTGAGTAGTAACTAGATTGAAATACAGATTCTCTGAGTATAAATTCATCTCAACTTACCACTACACCACATTAAGTGAGCCAAAATCTGGTTGTCAGTAACATTCTCTGAATCTTTCCAGAAATAAAGTGGGAAATTAGAAAAATACAACCAATAACTCAGGTTTGAATGGCAGGATCTTCAGGACCCAGGATTAATAGAAAAGCAAAAAGAAAACAGAATCTCAACAAGATTAGAACCAGCAGGCAGAAGTACTATATATATCTGTATTTTATATATATATATATATATATATATATATATATATATACACACACACACACACATACACACACAGCAGGCTCTTCCTTGAAGCTATAGATTAGGGACTAGATATAAGATGATACCTCATTGTCTTGGCTTTTTACTACAGAATCAATCTTTGACCCATGAGAGGGCAATTTCACGTTTAGTTTATATACACAGTGTCTAAGAGTTTGTGAACAAATGAAAGATTGAGATTTGTAGTCAGAGGACCTAGGTTCAAATCTTAAATCCATTATTTAATGCCTGTATGATTTGGGGCAAATTACTATCCCTCCCCCACTACCCCAGTATTTAGTTTCTTCTTCTGTAAATTGAGGTTAAACTAAGATGATCTCTGAGGTTACTTTCCAAGTATAAAATCCTACGACTAAGGCTCCAGAAATTCAATTCCATTTTTATTGCGCCCAACTCACATTTGTAAGTCATCCAGTTTAATTCTGAAAAGACTATGAATTACAACAGATCAAAAAGGAGTCTCTGACAAAATTGGAATTCCTATCTCGATTCAATTCCATGGACATTTCCATACAATTGAAAGAAAAAATGCTAGGGAAAGTATTCCTATCCTACAGGGTGCATCAGTCACTTAACTACCTCCATGTATGATCAATAGGAAAAGACTCTTAATGTGCTTAGCCCCAGAGGCTAATCCAATAAGCATGACACTTTCCAATGTGTCATGTGAATTAAGCTATGGGAAAGATCCAGTGACCATTAAAATGCTAATAGCCTAGCTGTAAAGACAACACTCAAAATAACTGGAGAATATAAGAAAAAACTGTTAAGACAGATTAGCATAATTAACACCTCAATAGGAGAAAAGAAAAATGTTAATAAACTTACAGGTCTGTCCCTGTAGGTAGAGTCAATTGTTAAACATTTGCTTTGGCCTTTGGTACTACAGAAATTCAGAGAAAGAATCCACTATGGATTTCTATTCAGAATGAACTTTTTAGAAGCAGACACAAGCATATATATTCCCATATATATGATATATTTTAATGCTAAACTCCCTTGAGTGAGGATTATTTCTAGGTCACTTTGGGTAATTTCTAATAGAACATTCCTGTTTCAACAACAAAGAGTGTGTCTGGTAAGTAATGGCAAAATGATAACAAAGAACAGACAAGACTCCTCTCTTCTCAGCATGTCCCTCTCTCCCTCTCACCTTCCAAAATCTCCAAGATCAAGTTCTGCAGCCAAGGGGAGATGTTTTCTGCCCAACTAGAAAGTCCAAAAGCCTTTCAGAGTTTTTGGTTGTTTTTTTGTTTTAAGCATTATTTGGAATGCACCAAATCAAAGCTATAGTATTAGTGGGTAGGCATATGAGGGGGAAAAACTAGGACAAACTACTTACTCTAGAAGAACTGCCTTTGGTCAAAAAAAAAGTCTTCCTTTTGCTCTTTATCTCTGTCAGGGTACAGAGAGCTCAATTACAGTGTGCTCCCATGCTGTAGGACTTTGCGTTTTGTACACAAGGCTTATCACCCACAGGCAACCAAGCACATTATATATTATCAAAGACCTTTTCCATTCCATACCACCATCCAGATTTATAGATCCAAGTTTACCAGCTCTCAGATGCCCTGGGACTCCAACAGGTTGTTCCCAAGCTGTTCTCCTTCCTAATAATGCTTATTATTGTTTCTTATATCAGATGAAATAACAAGTCTTATTTTTTCATACGAGGCAATAAAAAACAAGATTTCTGAGCAGGAAAAGGACTGGATCAATTGTTGTTTTAGGAAGATTTTTGGCAACTGGTGAAGGGAAGAGACTAGAGAATAGGAAGCTATATTACAATAGGCCAGGCAAGAAGAGGGAACTGGAGATGAGTGGAAGTATAATTTAAGAGTACACAAATAATTACAAATTATATTGAAGCATAAAGTGATACAGGAATTCTTAAAAAGAGTTTGTTTCCACCTAGGAAATGCTTCATGGAGCAGGCAGCATTTTCCCTGAGCTTTGAAGGATGGGTAGGATTTCAATTTATAGGAGGAGGTGGGAAAAGACATTTCAGGTATAAAGAAAATAAAAAGGCAAAGAAAGGGACAAGTAACAAACATAGGTAGGAGTGGCAAACAGTTCAAACCAAGTAAAGTTTGAAACTTAAATGGCAGACAGTTTGGAGCCAAGGAATAGTTTTAAGAATAATATGGTCAGAAGGGAGCATTAGAAAAATATGATATGAAAGTTGGTTGGAGAAAACTAGGGAATAAAAAGTTAAGACGCTGTTTGTAAACTAAATGACAATGGTAGCAGCAACTTAAGTGAGAAGGACTAGATGTAGATGCCAGTCATAGAAGAATAGTTGGGAAATTTCCTGGGGCTACTGAAAGGAATATAAAGCCAGGAGGAAGAATGGAATTGAGGGAGAAAGAGAATGAATTGGCTTTGGGGCAAAGAAAAAAAATCCGAAAGGGGAAAAAAATACCAAATTCTTCATCACTGCTACAAGTACACATCTGCTGTTAAGATGAGCATTTCCGTTATTACATTCTCCTTATGCATTCTTTCCTCAACAATCTGAATGAGGCAGACAAAATCCAACTTTTAGAATTATGCCCTTGGAAAGGCATACCCTTGAATTTTTTTAAAGCATACTTTTTGATGCAGAAAAACTGGGTCGGAAGGGGGAAGATTAAGAAATTTGTAGCACAGTCATTTAATGGGAAGGGCAAGCACGTTTACTTGCTAAACAAATAGAAGCTTCTAAGATGGCTTCTCAGCAGGTGGTCTCTAGGAGAAAAGAAAGGAACCAAGGATCTAGTTCCTGTAAGGTTTTGGCTTGGTGCAGTGTCAACAAACCTGTTTCAATCTGAGGTGTATGACTGTCAATTCAACCCTTTGCTTACAGATAACTCTCTTCACTATTCTTAGGAGGAAAAAGAAATGCATTCGGTACTTACAAGGAGAAGGAGAAGGACGCTGCACCAGCCCAGTTTCTTCAGATGGCAGTGCTATAGACTCCCCTCCATCCCCTCTGGATTCCCTCCAATACATTCGCCCTGCTTTTACCCCAGACCAGCTCACCAGTCCCACTGACTTCACACACAGACAACCAAACTGCCCTTTCTCCCTCTCTCTCCATCTCAAATCTACTCCTCATGGGGCTGGACTCCCAGCAAGGTGATCCTTAGCCCTCGGCTTCCCAACAGCCTTTCCAGCAGCCTTTCCATGAACATTCAAGCATCATGGTAACAGGAACACAAAAGGTCCTCTTCCATTAGGCAGCCATGTCAAAAGCATAGGACACTTTGCTTCCTCCACAGGTGGTCAAGAGCCAGCCAGCCAATCAAGCAAAACTGACCAGGAGCCTCATCCTATTTCTCACATAGTACCCAGCCCTTTTATACAACAAAATGACACAGAGCAAGCTATTCAGGAGAATGGTCAGTCCAATTTCAAAATGTCATCTCATCTGCAAGCCCTTTGTGTCTAAAGTGGATTTCAGCAAGGTGTAGTAGAAGATACATGCTGGACTTGGATTCAAAACATTTGAACTCTAGTCCCAGGCTCCTATTACTACCTAATGAGCTATACACTGTGATCTCAGGCAAAGTACTGCCTGAATCTCAGTTGCCTCATGCCAAATGGGAATAACATCTGTTCTATAAATAAGAAATAGGAAATACCATAAAGTGCTCTAAAATGTAAAGAAGTACTAATTAACCAAATACTCACAACTTCTTGGTTTCTCACTGTTAAGTATTAGCAAGTCACATGCCTGCTTCTAATCTTTTTCCTTTACAACTACTGCTCAGCACTGCCCTGTCAGCTTTCCCCTCACATTCTGTAAACAAAGAAACCAGGCACCTCTCAAAGATGTACATCCAAGATCTAATGCCACCAGTGACTAGCTGTGGAAGAGGGAGTCTTTTTCACAGCAATTCTTGTTCAAAGGACAGGAAAATACTGTTTAAAGATGTAACTGTTTTAGCCTGGCCAAGGGCCTTGTGTAAGCTCAGAGGAAACATTTATTGCTCTGCTTGCAATAAATTCCAAATACTGAGGGAAGTCCATAAGTTGTTCTTCAGGAGGGCAGGGAAGGCTGGCCACTGCGCCTAGTTTGAACCTTAACTATTCAAGATGTTGCCTAGAAACCCAAGTTCCTCAGAAGCATTCCCTAATGATCCACTGCAGAGCTCTCAGTTTTGCCTGATAAGCAAAAACTGTCCACATTCTTTTTAAAATAATTTTTTATACATTCCCATATCTAAGACTGCTTATTAAGAGTCTTGGCTGAAGTCTTGATGAAGAACTTTAGATTTGGTAGTTAAGTTAAAGAGTTTAGATATGGTATTTAAGACCCATAGATAACCCTTAAAACTTCACTTAAACCTTTAGTTTCAATTTCAACTTCCAATTCTGATCTAAATTTGTACTAGTATCCTCTCAGCTAACAGACAGTTTATGGGCTTTCCTCCTTTGGTGCTTCCTCAGTGTTTTCTAGGAGATAAGGTCCCACTGGAGTTATAAAGAAGAGGGATGATGTGCCTCCCTCCTCCCCCTCCCCTTCCAGGAAATCAAAAATTTCCTGCGTTATCTTTTCAGATTCACTGGTTTGAAGTAATAACAACAGGGCCCCAGAAAGGGCCTCAAATTTACTACAGTGGCTATTATAATCAATTTCTGAGCCTAACTTTGAGCCTTGGAATCTTACCATACTTTTTTTTTGGGGGGGTGAGGGGGGCCCTTCCTCTCCAAAGTATATGTTAACCTAGTTTCAAAAGGAACCATTCATTATAAAGGGTAGTCTATTTTTCCCTCCTATTCTACCCAACTTCTTATATACTGAAGATAATGTATTATTTTTGCTATAGCACTGCAAGAAATTAAGGAAAAAATGATTCTTTATAGTGTACAAAATATTTTTGTATTTTCTTAAGGCATCAACAAGGAATGCAACTTTTTTACATAAAAATAAAGATATAGGTTTCTATAACAGTTTGAACCTTAGGAGGCTGTTTACAATGCGAGCACTACATTTGATTTGCTTATTTTCCTTTATACAGCTATTACCCAGTAAAAGCTTGGAGTTTCTAATAATTTTATTTTTCCTTAAGGGATGCACACACACAAAATTAAAAAAAAAAGTTCCTGGGGCTTTGCACAAAAAAATTAGTCCGAGGACATAACCTTTTTTCTAAGTCAAAACACCAACTTACTAACCCCCCTCTCCTCTTTCCCAGCCAGGAACTTGTTGGAATCAAGGCCATAATGACAAAGGGGTTTCCCCACCCGCAATGGGGGTCAGGTTCTATAGATCATTTCAATATTTTTCTCTCTCCTAGGAGATATTTACCTACCATCCTTATTTTAAGACTTTACCTTAAGGGCCCCAAAGTTCTCTCCCTTCAAACTGCTCACTCCTCTCTCCAAGTAGCAAGTGACTTTTCCAAACAAATCTACATATTCTAAGGCACTAGAAAAAGACACCATAAGCAGACCACCATTCCCCAGGCCACATGCAAAAAAACAAAGAAGGGGAGAACAAGGTTCACAAACTGAATTTTTAAGTAAGACCAGTCAAAATCCCTGGACGTCAGTGACTGAATTTTGGGACCCAACAGGCAGTAGAGAACAATTTTTAAATTGTTTTGATATAAGCTCTTTAGCTTTATCTGAACAAATGTACATTATGCTTGCTGTTAACATAAACTTTTTTTTTTCCTTTTGGGAAAAATGATTTGATGGAAAATGAACTAAAAATCATTTAATAGTAATGTCCAAAGCAAAAAATCTAAACCCTGTTTTTTTTACCTCTCCCCTTTTCCCGAAGTTACCCAAAGTGTTATTTTATTACAAATCATTTTCATATATCATGTATGCATTAGTATGCAGAATTCTTGTACACTTTCAATTATTTTTAAATAGAAAATTTCCTAAAATGTGATGAAAGTAGAAGTTACCACAAAACCATATCATAACCAAGTAAAACCACTGTATGTAGAAGAGTATAAATTTAGCATTTGGAGCAACTGGTGCAGCCATTATCCATCATGTGTTGTAATTTTTAAAAAACTTCATTGACTTTGTAACTTTTTTTGGCTTTTATGTTTAGCTTTATAAATAAAGCAATTTACGAGAAAACCGTCCATTGGGAATGGGACATTGTAGGTTATAATACCAATTTTGGGGGATTGAGGAACTGGGAAATGGTACAGGCAGTGACATCCCTGGATTGTACACACAAAAAGTGCTGGCAAATATGGCCTCAAAAGTTCAGTAAGTAGAGGCCAAGACTTACTAAATTTGGCAATCAAGCAAAACTTTAAAAAAGGTACAAGTTAAGGCCATAGTAACTGATTAGATGACCAAAGCAAAGGAGGGCCAAGAAAGAAAAGTTGGGGAGACAGATACTTGGGAAATATACAGAGAAGAATCAGAAATTAGCAAAGGAAAGAAGGAACAAGCAAGGCAGATTGATTATTATAGAAGCCAAAGAACAAAGCCAATGGCAAAATGGTGTCAAATGCTAATTTGAAGAAAAGCCACTTGCTAAGAGTTCAATTGTACACAAAAGGGCAACTCGGCATAGCCATGAACAGTTGTAGGAAAAGTGCATGGTAGTTTGAGGGGCTGGTTTAAACTTGAGGATTTAATAGACCAAAGCAGCATATAGATAGAGGAGGAAGAGAAACAGAGAAGTTAGAAAACTGAGCGGGGATAATCATTGGAAGGTAGTAAAAGGAGATAAAAGTACAGGCTTAACATATCTTTGAAGATGCCATAGGACACATATCACAATTTCCACTCTAATTACACAACTAAAATATAAAATACACAACAAGCTTTGAAGATGCCATAGGACACATATCACAACTTCTACTCTAACTACACAATTTAGTAGAAATCAGGAATCCACAGTTCTAGTTCTAGTTGTGTCATTAGCTAGCTTTCCAACCTTGTTTTTGTTGTTCACTTATTTCAGTGATGTTCAATTCTCCATTACCCCATTTGGTTTTTTCTTGGCAGATACTAGTGTTTTTGCCATTCCCTTCTCCAGCTTATTTTATATGTGAGGAACTGAGACAAACAGGGTTAAGTAACTTACACAAGATTACAGAGCTAGTAAGTATCTAAGGCCAGATTTAATTTGGGAAAATGAGTTCCTGACTCCAAGCTATCCACTGTGCCACCCAGCTGCTCCTTTAACAATCTTAAGGCAAGCCACATTTTGGGGGTTTTTGTTTTACTCCTCTATAAAATGAGAGAAATTGGATTAATAATCTCTTCTCACTCTCATTCCATGTACCCAATCTGTGCCCAGTCTTGTTCCTATCTCCGTTCCTTATATCTTCCTATTCCTCACATAGGCACCTATGTGCCTATTCCAGGTTCTCACCTCATACATAATTGCCATTGTGCTTCTTTTGATTGTTCTTCCTGTCCTCAAATCTCTTCCCTCTCTCAATACCTTTTCTGCTTGGCTACCAAAGTAATCTTCCTAAAGCCTAGGTCTAACTATATCACTCCCTTATCTTTACTTCCCAGTGGTTTCTCCCTATTATTCCCAGAATCAAATATTAAATGTTTGATTTCTTAAAGCCTTTTCAAAACTTATTAAAACATTTATTTATACATTACTTTCTTCTATTTATTCTCATCCAGCAGCACTGCCATATTGTTCCACATACACAACACCACTTCTCAACTTGATTTTTAATGGCTGGCTGTCCCCACACCTGGAATGCACTTGCTGCTCACCACTTGTGACTTCTGAATACCTTGAAAACTCAACTCAAACTATACCTGCAAAAAGTCTTTCTCATCTCCCCCTCTTCTCTCCTCACACAGTTCTCCTTTTTGAAATTACTTTCTATTTAAACTATAAATCTTTTATATGCTGTCTCCTCCATGAGGGCAGGAATGATGATTTTTAAAATATATTTTATATCTGCAGTGCTTGGGCAAATATGTAATAAACAAATGTTGATTAACTTGGGGAAGTGACAGATGCATTACGCAAAATTAACGATGGAAAGATTTGGAAAGGGCATAATAAAGAAGCTGAGTCTTCACAACATAAAATTTTGAAAAAATTTTGCTTGGAAGCAAAATCATTTGATCAAAGAACTTTTAAGATTTAAGGAATTCAAATTAATTCTTCTGAGTCTTAACCCAGTTTGTTCTTGTGACATTTGCAATCTGATTTCCTATTTTTCTTCCTATCTAAGGTGGATCTTCTAAAAGCCAAATTATTCAATGCTCCCTGAGCATAGAATTCCTATTTCATTTTGTGGCAATAAGCCTCAGATTGTAATCTTCTACTACCTCCTTTTCATTTTAGCAGTAGAGCCTAGAATTGGATCTAAGTCCCCTGGAGAGGCTCTTCAGCCATGACTGGACTAAAAAGAAATCTAGTTGGGAAAATGATTCAATCTTATCAGGCCTTCCCAGAGAAGACTGAAAAAAGCAAATTCTAAAATGAGATAAAAGCAAAAGAATTATTTCTGATGATGACCTGAAAGGAAAATGTGTCAGAGCAAGGGGATTTAATATTCACTGCACAGTACAAGGCCAAAATCTAATTTTACCTTGTTTGCAACTGGAAAAAAGAAAGCTTTATGTGCTTAGATTTCAGAAAGTACAATTCCTTTTGTTTAACAGGTGACAACTATCAACTTACCCAAAGACTGGAACTGGAAACTTTCACAGGTAGATCTTATGAAATCATCACAATTCTCACTTACCCAGCACCTTTCCTCCCTGAGGACCACAGTACTTCTCAGTTAACTGGCATCTTTCTGGATGAAGGCAGTTACCGGAGATCTCAAAACCCAGTCTACTCACACAAACTATTTAGTGAGACCAGAATTTCAATCTTCTGAGACATGAATCAGGCAGGCAGCTTAAACATATAGCAGGACATCATCTTTGGCATATTTATTTCATGGACCTGAAGATATAACATGATTCTCTCACCTCCACCCCAAAATCTAACTATGTATAATAAAATGGTATAGAGCACCATGGATTAAAGTCACTTCTTATTCCAGCTCCATTGGTAGTATAGGAACCATACTATACAAAAGAACTACATGTGTTTTTCCAAGAAATGCAAGCTTTCCAGAAAATAATTCATCATCAAAATACTACAGAACAAAATCTAAATTTGAATTATTTTTAATTTAAACCAATGGTATAGTCACTAAACAAGTGAGAAAACAGGGATTCGAAGCCTAGGCTCTACTACTTAAATTACCTCCCCACCTTGACCTCAGTTTTCTGTCCTGTAAAATGATGGAAATTAGACTAATATGTAAAAACCTTCCCAAACAGCTATAAATTTAAGACATGTTCTCAGCATGATAGAAGCAAATCCCCACAATTCAAATTTACGATAAGGACCCTTGATTCAAGAAAGGTATGTGTGATCTTAAATCACCTCCCAATGAGCTGTAGTCAGTCAGGAAAACCACCAAAGTCTGTAGAAAGAGGAATGGAAACAAAATGGACATCATCACACTACCTCTATGAAAATCTGCATACTATTTGCAGAAAATCTCTGGGACTATCTATGTATCTTGGGTATATCTATCCATCTATATAATCTGATATGATTATTATTATTTTTTTTTTTTTGCTGAGGCAATTGGGGTTAAGTGACTTGCCCAGGATCACACAGCTAGGAAGGGTTAAAATGTCTGAGGCCAGATTTGAACTCTGGTCCTCTTGACTTCAGGGGCTGGCGTACCACCTAGCTGCCCTCTGATCTAAAATTTTCAGGAAAATGGAAATTAAGTGGAAAAAGTTCAACCAGCAAGTTAAAATAACCTAAGGGACAAAGGATTAATCTTTATGAAGACAGACTACAAAAATGCATTGATTTTTGGTCTTTCCAAGTATCAATCATAGTCTAAAAATGTTCAGAAAAGGAAAAAAAAAAGAATGGGAACACAGCTCCCTTAACAAATTTTAGTACTAGAAAAGGGAAGGTGCCCAAAGCTTGAAAAATATATAGTAGGCAGAGGAATTTATGGAATCCATGATTCTTAAATAAGTGAATATATATTAAAAATACATATGGTTTCAAACAATATATCTATAAATCCACAGATGATATAGAAGGAAGAACTTTTTTGTTGTTTTTGATGAACCATGATAGACAAGGACATCCTCCCATACAACGCTCTTTGTTGCCATGTGTACCCCCCTAGGCTTCATTTCCTACTGTTGTGCCTTTGGCTCTGATTTCTGATAAAGATGATCAAATAAATAGCCTTTCAAAAGGTTGCAACAGATACTCTTTCATTAACCTTTCCCTAAGGGTACTAAGAATCAAATATATGTGCTTTTCTCTATACCTGTTTGTAATTTATCATATTCTGCCCTGTATTTAACAATTCAGCTCAAAAGACCTATTATTAAGTATCTACTTATTATATGATACACGAGGGCACTGAACCAAGCCATGAGGAATAAAAGATAAAAAAAAAAAAAAAAAAAAAATCAACCCACTATGAGTCAAAAGGTATTTATTAAGTACTTACTTTGTGCAATAAATTGAATATGAGGCCATCTGAGGAGGGAGACAACATTAACCAGAGAAGCAGAAAAAACCACCCCAGTTAAAGCTTACAGAATGATATTATGAACATCATAAACAAGCATTCTAAACATGGAATTCTTATACACAGGGAGATGGAAGGTCAATATAGGAAATAAACTAGTATTTCAGCTTGACTAAAATGTACACTGTAGGAAGGAATGTAATTTAAAACCAGCTGTTTCATCTTTTTTTTCCCCCAGTTCTTGCCTAAAAATAGATGATGCTAGAAAGATGCTGCATTCTAGTATTAATTAAGGGAAATGTAAGACGGAAGTTGGTAACACAATGGTGCTAATCATGTCTTCAAAAGAAATTTGAAAGCAAATGCTTACAGTAATACAAACTACGTAAACTGACTAGACTTTAATTGTTGCTAAATAGTATCCATCTAGGGAAAGTATAAAGAAAACCCCTCTCCTTAGCTATCTGTTCCTTCAGTATTCACTTAATCACAACTACTCCTTTTCTTGTCTATAACCTAGACCAGAACAGTAGTGATCCAGGCTCCTTGCTTTCACTATCACCTTATCTGTCTTAATAGTTAATCCAAAATAATCTTTCCTTGGCTTCCTTTAGCAACTGACTTCCTATTCAGTTTAATCTTTCTGTCCAGACTGTCTACCAGAGCCCATACCCAAAGGCATCTCCTTCCATCACTTTAAGAAGGCACAGTTGTTTCCAGTTCAATGAAATTTTCTTCCTTTTTCAATGCCTTTCTGATAAGGTATCACTTTCAACAAGGAACTTCCTTAATTTCTACCTCTAAAGAATGAAATTGTGATAATCTAAGGCAGGAATTATAAATGCTTGAATTCTTAATTGGAAATTGAGTGAACGACTGTAAGAAATTAGAGAATTAGACAAGTTCTGAGATTTCACTAAATAATGCAAAAGGAAAAAGTCAACAGAAGAACTGTCTTTAGGAAGGATGGGAAACAAGGACGGAAAGAAGGAATTGATGAGTTGTGAATACGTTATACAGAGTTATCAGGCTACAAAAGCAACAAAGTGCAAATGATCAACAGCAATGGAAATGTTTTCAGAGCAGAAGAGATCACAGATCAAGTTTCAGATCTGAATCATCTGCATAAAGTCAGGAGTTATAAAGAAGAAAAAGTCAAAGATAGAATCTTAGGATAATGCAAAGGAGGAGAGAAAAGTGAATATATCATTCTAATATCTGGACCAAGAGCTCTGCAATCAATAATTTTAGTCATTTTTTTTTGGGGGGGGGAGGGAATAATACAAAGAATAAGGGAAGATGATATGATACTAAAACAAAGGTAGAATTAAACTTTATCACTCTTATTTTCTTTGGCACAAATGAGATTTGTGATAGAAAAAACAATTAGTAAGAATGACATTTGAAATAGACAAAACAATTAGTAGAGAGTTAAAAGCATGGCAATAGTAAGAAGCATGGTGAAATCACCTGATCCAGACCAACATACATATTAAACCATTCAGTGATGTTCATTCAGTGATGTTTTAGAAGATATGCCCACAGGACTGGAGAAGGGCAAAAAGCCCAGTTTACAAATTATATGTTAATAAATTTGCTGACTCAAATTCCGGAAAAACACTAAAGGAATTATTAGTGAACATATAGAAAAGAAAGCTACTATAACAAACTACTGGGCTTGGTTGCATCAAAAAGATACCATGAAAATTGAGGGGGTTTTCTCCCAAATCCCATCAACAAGCATTTATTTACGCTCTTAATACTATAATACTAAACAGACTCTATACCTAAACGCTGAGGGCTACATTACAATCAATCCAAAAAACTTACATTGTAATAGGAATGACACAAACATAAACAGAATATATACAAAACAATTCAAAGTAGTTTTTGTAAGGAAGGATAGCATATTGACCTCTGTATGTTCATTCTCTATTAAAAGTGTGAGAAGAGAAACAGAATTTTACAGTAACTAGGAAAAGAGGTGGTGGCCTTTGTAGCTCTCATCTCCCAGATAATTTCTTACACAGCCCAAGACAGGAAAGACTTCATTATAAGAACTGGCACTTAGTTAAATTTGGAAGCAAACTAAGTAGAGGTGAAGAGGGAGAACTTAGCCTGTGTACAGGCTTGGGAAATGGGGAATAGTATAAAGTTCAAAGAACAACAACTAAGACACTAAGGTTACACTACAATGGTTGTAATATGATTAAAGAGACTGGAAAGGTTATATTTTACTTATGAGACACACATCCAATCCAATCCACAGTCATTAATAACATTAAAAATCAATGTTAAGTTTGGAAAGAGGTTATCTCTGAGGAAACAGCTCAAACATCATTCTATGCTTGCAGCCCCTGATATTTTTACCACTGACTTGAAGAAAAGTGTAAATGGCATGCTCATCATGACAAAACCCAGGGGAAAAAAAAAAATTTTTTTAAGTCCAAATAGGATTGAAAGATTAATCAAAATCTAGTAATGATAAATATAAAGTTCTACACTTGTAAAGAAAATTTTTTAAGTTATAGGTTGATGAAAGTACATATTAAAAAAGACCTAGGTAAACTAGGTCCTACTATGAGGAGTAGGTATTGCAGGGCTGAGTAGAGATGGAAAGAATTCTAATAAGCCATTCTGCCAAACACAAATCAACATGAATATTGATGTTACCAAAGAAAAGTGCAAAAGTTGGAATGAAGACAACTAAGCCACCAGAGGCTGAATCCATCAAAGTGTTGGAAAACAAGTTATCAGCCCAGCAAACTAATAAGCAATAAAAATCTGAATGGACTGATATAATCTGATACTTATATCAAAGGAGAAGTTGCTCAGTTACTGACTGAAGCAAGGAGAGGATAGAAGCATATAAATGCTATGCTGCCGCCTCTTAGCATAATGTGCTATATGAGGTTGGGGAAAGGGAGGCAAAGGATGTGTTATCTTTGAGAAAACACCTAGTATCCATTAACATGGAAATGGGAGAAACATGAGAAAAGATCAAGGATGAAAAAACTATCAACAATAAAAGGGGACAGGGAGAATTTCAAAGACTACCAGGGAAGGGAGAGGCTGAAATAGATAGGGATAAATGTGAGGAGATAAAAGGAAAACTACCTTTAAGGAGGAAGGTTCTGGGTCCTGAAAAGGGAAAGTAGCAATTTGTATTATGTAGGAGAAAAGTGATCAGTGTCACCGAGCTGATACGAAAAAAGGCCTTTAGATACTTACCCTGGGCACCTTTCCATTAAAGTGAGAGAAGGGTAAAAAGAGGCTTATAACTAGGTAAGTCATGAAAGTGATGGGTGGCCTTCTGTAGTTCTCATTACCCAGAGGAAGTATACTTCTTGCAGGACCCATTAGCCCATAACCTTTTACACACAAGAAGATTAGAGAACCACCACTTTAAAATCCTCCATCAGAGATAGCTTAATTGAAATCACCTTTTATTAGTTTATTTTTTTTTTTTTTAACATTCGCAATGAGTATCAGTTTTTAAAACACTGAATTAAACTCATTTCACAAACAAGTAGTGAGAAGAATTCCCCTACCCCTACCCTCACCCCCCACAAGGGAATACTAATTATAAAAGGATGACCACACCATCTGGGTTAAGTGTCATGTTTAATTATGAAAAGCTTAACAACTTTATCTAGTTCACATTTCTGCCAAATAACCACAAGCTGCTTGCTGGTTAGTAACTAGGCCTCCCCAGTGAGCAAAAAATACTCAAGTTTGACAGCATTCAATACAGACACATCCAATTTAAGGAGGCCTGCTTGCTATATATATTGCAGGACTAGCCTTAATTTACACCAGTAGTTCTCTACTTTTTCACTCTGAGGAATTGGAAAAAAAACATCCATGAAGAAAAATCATTCAAAACATTTACCTCAGTTAAGCCTTCTGCCTGTTTTAAGCTCATGAATAAAGATAACACTTTGTTAATTCTAGTGTGGAAAACTTTTGCAAGTGGTTTTATTTACAATGCCAAAGTTCCTTAAAGGGCAAGTCAGATAGCAAGAAAACTAAATTTTAAAGCTGGACAATAACTGGACAAACTGCTTTACAAAATGAGAAAAGGAAAGCCAAAAGTGCCACTTTCCATACAGAACCCACAGTTTCAGTTTTATTCAGACCAAAGTAAAAAGACTTTTGATTATACTGGTTAAAACAGCCATAGGATTAGACTCTGGACTCAAAAAACACTACACATGCAATGGGAACGATCGATATCCTGCTAATACAACGGATTTGCTGCTGCATTTGTCTAATATTAACAATTATAAACAGAGCAGTGCAACTAGTTATTTGGAACGATCCTTACAGTGTTACAGTGTCAACAGGCACAAGACTTCACTTTTCTTCACACCACTGGTTCTCTTTGCGTACCTAAATTTAAAAAAAAAAAAAAAAAAAAAAATTTATTTATAAAAATAAGGATTTAAGAATACTATCAGCTACAAAAACCATGATACCAGTAACCTGATTATTTAACAACTTTTTCTAGAAGCTTGAAATGATTCCTTCTCATTTATTCTTGAGATGTTTATTATAGGAGCAGCTAGGTGGTGCAGTGGATAGAGCCCCAGCCCTGAAGTCAGGAGGACCCGAGTTCAAATGTGAGCTCAGACACCTAACACTTCCTACCTATGTGACCCCCCCCCCCCCGGGGGGGGGGGGCGGGGGGCAAGTCATTTAACTACAACTGCCTCAGCAAAAAAAAATTTTTTAAAAGGATGTTTTTATAAATTGGAAAACTGGGATGTGTGGCAGTGAGGTTTTAGGTCGACAGGGTCAGGATTTTAAAAACTTGATTCTGGCTCAAGAGTCTTTTCTCCCCTGCTGCAGAAGAGTAAAAAGGAAATAAGAATGGAAAGCTAAGTGGGAATCAAATAGTGATGAGTCCTAAGCCTGAAGATATAGTTTATCTAAGAAGCAAAATAGTCATTAGAGAGTTACAAAGATAGCATTTTGGACAAGTTATGCTATTTAGTTTTTTCATTAATGACTTAAAGAGCACAGATATTTAAAATAGCTTTTCAATTAACTTAAGTGGGATAGAATATTCAAATTGTTTAATGCTTTTTGTTACATGTTTATATATATATAAAAACATTAACTCTAAACAAAGTAATCTAGCAAATTCTGAAGTGCCAAATATTTGTAAATCCTATTTAAAAAAGCATAATGTGCAATATACTAAATATGGCCAGAAAAATTATATTCATAAATCCTACAAGTTTACAAAACTCAACTAGCTAAGTCATGCCATATTAACCCAATCCAGAAGGGTCTATTTTTTTCCCCAAGATAAATTATTATTACATAACTATTTAAAATTATCTCATCATCTAGATCAAAGGTACTGTAAAAAAATTTTTAATTATCTTTTCATTTAACATTTAGCATTCATTTAACAAGTTATTCTTCTCTCCCCTTCTCTACCATCATTGAAAAAACAAAACTCTTCTAAGAAACTCTGCATATTCAAGCAAAACAAATTTTCATATTCAACATGTCCAATGATGCCCATTTTCATTTGGCATATTTTAATCCATCTAACCTCAAGTACAATTATGTATCATCATTGTTCCTCTAGAATTATGGCTGCACTGTGTTGCACAAAATTAGTTATGTCTTTCAAAATTGTATAGTTATGTTTTTGATATAAATTTTACTCTTGGCAATGTACATTTCATTTTTTATTATATGAATTGTTAAAAAATATTTTTATAACTGTATGGCAATATAACTGGTTTCCTTTGTATTTTTACATATTTTTATTTTATACATTTTTAAATCAATCTTTTGTAAAGGGGGTCTCTGTAGGCTTCAGACTATCAAAAGAATCCATGGCACAAAAAATTTAAGAACTCCAAGATGCTTAGGGACAACAGGAGTTTTTAAATGAATTTATCATGAAGGAAGGATAAACAAAGATAACAAACACTAAAACGCCAATGACCAATTTTCTAAAATCTAACATAGAACAGATTTAAATTATATTGCTCAAGCTTCAAAGTTTACAAATGCTTTATATTTCTCTTGTATTCACAACAGCAATTTAAAATAGCTACTTAATAAATTATGAATCTGAATTATGTATAAAATATCACTTCTACATTAAGAGCAAGACAGTAGAAAAAGGAGATCCAATGGTTCAGATTAAAATTCTACCTCTCTTCCACTTAAAAGTATGACTTTGAGAATTATCTGTTAACTCACTTTCCTCAAGGCTAAGATGAAGTTGTACTATGTGACCCCTTCTCCTCCCCCCAAAGTCTTCCAGCTCTAAATCTATGATGCTAAGATTTGCCTTATATAAATGATAATTTGATACAATATACACAATTTATAACTTTCCAGAAAGTCTCTCGCATAATGTGAGATGGATAGATAACATGCCATACATACACATAAGATGAGATAGTATACATAATACGTGTGTATCAACTTGAGACTACTAGATTATTTTATTTTTAATAACTATAAAATACCTGGGCTTCTTCCTCTTCAGTAAAGTCATTCTTGATATTGAATGTTTTGCGAATCTCTTCTGGAGTTTTTCCCTTGATCATATTTGCAACAGTCTTGCATGTGACATCAAGCAAACCTTTAATGTCTAAGTAGTTTGCAGCCTGTAAATGACATTTTTTTTTTTCTTAAATATAAATCAAACTACAATTTTTAAACATTTGTCTTCCAGCTTGTAAATTTTTTTCCTAAATATAATCCTCATAATCAAACTACAATTTTTAAACACTGTCTTCTAGAATTTAAAGATACAATGAAATGTCAATAGCTAATTAGAGCTAACTTCAGAAAAAGAAAAATAAATTAGGGAGCTATATTGATTTTTTAAAAACCCATTAAGTCATATATATATTTTAAACAAACTACTGACTGACTTGAAATTAAAATGAGATCTAGTATTAAGTGTTATTGTGTTGACCAAAGAAAACTAAAAGTTAACCCCCCAAAAGTTTAATAGATGTGAATTTAACCATCTAAAAGATTCCTGGACTCACGATGGGTGATTTTCTATAACACAAACCCCAACAATACCCACATACCAGAATAAGTTCAAAAAGGGTTCCTTGGTCAACTTTCAGGAATTCTTGGTCCCAAACAGGAATATCATCTGTTCGCTTCTCTTTGTTCTCATCATCCTCAGGAGGAGGAGGATCATCCTTGTGGTGGGTGCACCACTGGATTACCTAAATACAAAAGAACAAAAAGTTTGAGGCAAGACCAATTGGCTTCATGTATTTTAATTTAACAATTATCAAATAAGAGCTCATTTAATAGTAATGACTGAAAAAGCAATTTTTCCAAAATTAAAATGAAACCAAACTTGTCTTAATTGAAGATTTAAAGCAGCAATGATGCCAGCAAAAATGGAATAGACTACAGTCTTTCCAGATTAATGACATATTTTCCATCTGTAATTTACTGTAATCTACTGTAATACTGTTAACAAAAATTTTCCAAGTCATCTCATAAAAATCTCAAATCCTATAACAAAGTATAATTGCCACAAAACTTATTCACCTGAAAAATGGCATGTGTTGCTGCAAACTAAAGTGTGAAAGTTTTCCGTTTTTAAAAAAATTTAAAAGAACTTGAGGAAAACCCCTCCTATGAGACTCATTAGGCTACTTACCTGAAGTCTAGTCTGCACGATTGGGTAGGTTCAACTAATTTAGAAAGGTTGAAAAATATGAGTCTGATAGAAGTGTATTGGCTTGAACAAGTATCACTTTTTAAGAAAACAACTCTCACCAAGTTTTTTGGCCATACTATAAATAAAAGTTTTCAATATTGTTCAGCCCCTTTTGTCTGCACATCAAAACTAGACTCCCCACTCCCACCCTTAGCCAAGAGCCTGTTAAACTATGAAGCTTTCCTCCCTTTTCTCAGCCTAGGGAAAAAAGCTGCCTATCTCACTTCTCAACTCTTTCCAATCTGATTTCCAACTTGGCATCATTCAATTGAAAATAATAATTTTTTTATAATTATTGTATCTCTGATAACCTTATTTTCAATCCAACTACTGCATCTGACCTGGGTCACCATCTGAATTGGTTAAAGGTTATCTAAGTATAGACATTTCAAGTTCAACATGTCAAACAATCTTCCTTGCTCCCAAATAACTACTCCTCCTTTTTTTTCTTGAAAACCACATCTTCCAGTCTCCCAAGATTTGTTTCTTCAGTATTTTTCCACTTTTTAGTCTCCCTTTTTACTCCACATATCCAAATAAGTTACCAAATTTTGCCTGCGATTTCTACTTCACAATCTCTAATCTCATCCATTTCCACAGAGAAAAGGCCTACAAAGTCCTATCATATTAGTTATAATCACCCAGATATACAGTAACAATTTCTTAAATTTGGATCTCCTTAGATATCTTCCTAACTCCATCTATCCCCTTCCCCTCCATACTAGGGCTGCCAAGAGATTTTCCTAACCAATAAATCTTCTGCACAAGGGCTTCCTATAAAATAACCTCTAAAATCAAATATAAAATTCTATATAAATTTTAAATTCCTTCAATTAGCCCCAACCATTTTTCTGTCCCCATTGAATATACATATTCCCATAGGGAGCAAAGTGGAGATAGAGCACTATGCCTTGCACTTAAACTGTGTGGCCCTGAGGGCAAGTCACTTAACCTTTAGGTCTTCCTTCAAAGTTTTCTCTACTATAAAATGGGAATAACAGCTCTATCTCTTCCCAGGATGGTTGTGAGGATCAATGGAAATAATATTTTTAACACACTAGTGTCTACCACTTCCCTTCCTACACTGTGATCCATCCAAACTGGCCTTTTTTCTTATTCCATTTCCCATTCAGTGCCTTTGTATTGGCCCATCTCCCATTGCCTATAATACATTCCCCTCTCCTTACCGGTCATAAAAAAATTGCCATCTTCAAGATATAGCTTAAGCACCATCATCTATATAAAAACCTTTTCTGATTTCAACTGTTTACTAGAGTTGGCTATTTACAATCACAGCCAAAAAATTTACTCTATCCCAAACCAAACTAGTCTGTATTTTTTTCTTTATATTATGTGTACACACATACTCCTCTCCTCCCTCATTCTCCCTCACCCCATCGTGTGAGCTCCTTGCTAGGAATTGTTTTTATTTACTGTATTCATAGTCAGTGCCTATTACATTTCTGACACAGACTAAGCCCTTATCTTTATTATTGTGGAGTAGCAAGCTAGTACAGAGGCTAAACCTCTTGACTACTATTCTACTTTCACAATGTAAGATTCTTTTCCCAATAACCGGAACTCCCCAAAATCTGTTAGCAAAACTCCAAGACCAGTCATTTTTATATCAGCAGTTAAGAATACATATATCCAAAGCAAGTCATTACTTCCGAGAAGACTTTGTTCTTGGCAAAAATCCTTTTTTTAAAATTTCCCCCTATCAAGAATCTAGCTAGTTTGAGATTTTACATACACATATACACACAAATGAATGCACAACACCGTCCTGTGTTATGACAAATTCATACTTTGAAACATTTATTATTATGGAAATGAAACCATGTCAAGGTATTAAAAGAACAGAAGGTCTTGAGCAAACTAAACTGGGCAGATCCTTTGCATTACTAAACTGGGCAGATCCTTTGCATTTCAAACTTTATCAAGAATTTATACAGGATGACAATTCATGGAAGAGGAAAGGGGTTGTGATCTGGCTTAACAGAACGAGCATTCTCAAGATAATAAAATCCTTTAGAAGTACAATTTTTTTTTTTGGTAATTAAGCATTAGGGATAAAACAAAACTATCTCTTGCCCTCAAAGAACTTAATAGTTATTTGTGTTTTGGGAACAGAGCCAGTTAATATATAAAGACAATTCAACAGAAAATAACTTCAAGAAAGGAACAGACCTCAAAGGATATTAGTTTACAATTCTTCATATCAAATGAAAAAAGTAAAGTTGTCAAAAGATAAAACAATGTCCCCAATCTTATGCAAATATTAGTTGGCAGAGTTGAATAAATTTCTGGCTCCAAATTCCTATCATGCTGTCTTTTTCAAGGACCAGAAACCTACTTATTATAGTTTACTTGGAATAATAGGCTTTACCTTTTTTAATATTGCTGCATTAACATTTGGTAGAGGAACTGGATCATCATCCCCTTCATCATCCATTCCCAGATCTAAAAAAATAAAAAATAAAAATTCCATTTTTTCAAAACTTAAGCTGCTCTTTGAGATTCATAGAAGCAACTGTAATGTCCAAAACACTAACTAATGTGCTCTTTTATATTTAAGAAAAACAAAGTTTCAGATTCAGAAGTATTTTTCCATTTTAAAAGTCCATCCCTTTCTCCTTTGTAAAATGAGGGGGTTGATCCAAGTCTTATTGAAATCTAAATCTATGATTCTATAATCTGGATTCAATTTTGACCTCTAACACAGATCGTGGACATGTCACCACTTTGTGTATCAGTTTTTTCATTTGTAAAATGGAGATGCTAATAATTCATGTCTGGTTGTGAGCAAAGTGCTTTGTAGTAAGCTTTATAAGCCTTAAAGGGAGTATTTATATAAAAGGATATGTAGAAAAATTAGAAGAAAATTATTTTGAATGATGAGGAAGGATAGAAATATTGTAACCTTATTCCAAAATGTAAGAAGTATATAAAATTGTAAGCAGTTTTCAGTAGTGTTCCATGCAATCTAGAATAATTCCAAAAAATTTTAGTTACTTTAGTTACATAAAAATAGTTACTGCATAACTAATTTGCTGACTTAATTTACTGCAAGTGACTTAATGCATTGTCAGTTTTAGTTTTTAGGCAGTATTATGGATCTTTGATAGTTTAATATTTGGTACAGAACCCATAAAAATTAAAGTTATCACCAGTACTAATAAAATTCAGTGTTCAAAAGAATTAAGAGTTGAATAGATTAGTGTAGTAGATTGATAATTCATAAAACACATTTAGAATTTAGTGATGCAGAATAAAGTCTTTGAATAAAATACTTTAAGTCCACTGACTTACTACATATATAAGCTGGTTGAATATATTACATAGTATCATTAATGATTCACATTGGTCTAATAGTTTGTCGCTGATGTGTACAAGATGATTTATATCTGTTAAATGACAACAGAACAACAGGGGGGAATCAATGGAAAATGTAAATGCATTTTGTGTATATACCTGTACCATCATGTATTCCCTTCTCAAGTATTTCTTCTAATGGAAATGGAAATGAGGCCAGTAAAAACACTCAAAACCAAAAAATTATTTGGATAAAATTTGATGAGAATGCTACCTCTGAGGGTAAAAACTCACAATTATATATATATATATATATAATTCTGGTAACTAAAATCAGTTAGTCAACCATTGTGGTATGTCTAATGCTTTGGTACTGTCTGCCATGGAGATGTTCCAGAATATAATCCTCCATCTGTGAATATCTTGAATATTAAAATAAAAATGAGAAATGTGCTGTTTAAAAAAAAGGACAATTTTTATATATAAGATGTTCTACAACAAATTCTTACAATAAGCCAACTAGTTATTTTTCTTACTTGAACACAAAAACTCTGGTATACTTAGCATATTTCCCAAAAGCAGTAGTATCCAAATTAGAAGCAAATAACTTTATTTATCATAGTTATGATGTCAGAATTCTCAATTAATTCTAAATTTTAAAAAGTTTCATTCCTTTTTATGTTCATAGCAAGGTCATAAAGAGTTTTTAAAGCTGTTTATTCAACAAAAATTAAAAGGATGAGACAAGCAATAAATTCCCTTTAGATCAGGAAAAAAGCTGAATATACAAACATCAACAAAGAGCCACCTGTTTTAAAACTTTTTTTTTAAACCACTTTTTTTGACAGTATATTTATAAACTGATATTTATTTACTTGGGTAATTACAGTGGTCCAGAATTACTGTTCTAATGTTGAAACACAAGAATTTGCATTGTCCAAAATTAGTGCTTTGAAACCATAGACAGTTTAAAAAAAAAAAAAAAAAAAAAGAACCCTCAAGTGACAGAATAGTTCTTTTAAGCTATTTAATTTCAAGAACTTTAAAGTTATCTGAATACTCTTAGCTATCACACCTTAAAAATGAATTTGATCACTCCAAATATATATGCCAAGATTTTCTCTGATTGTTCTAAGTGATTCTGATTAAGTACAAAGTTTGACTAAGGAAAGAAATGATAAATCTTTAATTTCACAGAATGGCAATCCTCAAACATCTAAATTCCACCCTAATTCATTAATATAAAACTAAGATAAAACAAGTCATCTCTAATTCTTAAAGAATTCTGTCAAGAGAACAGAACAATCTGATTGTTGCTAAGTCCTGACTAAATTGGTTTATTCACTTCAGTAACTGGATGTCAAAGAAAAAGAAGTTTAAAAAGATATTCTTTTACATTGGCAAAAGCTATTCCAGAGCAGCATAAAAAAGACTTTATTAAAAGTGTTCCACACAATAACTAAGATGAAACCAAGGAATGCTTTTATTCTCTACCAAAGCAACCATTCAGGCAACAAAACAAATTTTAAAGTATTTGTTTATTATTCTCCTAAAACTCAATGAAGCCCATATAACTAATTTGCTGACTTTTCACACTACAGCAAAAAATTAAACATTGACATAACACTACTAAATTAATTACAATACTCAAAATTTGGCTTAATAATTATTTTTGCACATGTTAAAAGTGTCCAAGGCACAGCAGAACAAAGAGATGTTATGATGGGGAATTCAAAGGTTCCCAAGAGCTTCTTAAGGGGGGGGAGGGGGGGGGGAGTCTGTATAACCATAATATAACAAGGGAGAATAATCATATATAACTGGCAAAACTCCCTGCAGTTGCTAGATTCAAATGAGGATTTGGGATGAAGAGAGGAAAAAAAGAATGTTAAGGGATTAATTTTAAAAAGTGAGTTCACTTCCTACTAGAAACTGGTTAGTAATCCTTTATTTCTTGAACTTTAAAGATTATTTTTCTTCCCAAACTGTTAATTAAAATATAATACTGAGTGACAATGACATTGTAAGACAATTTAATTTATATTAGCTTTTGTTGTATCAATCCTTCCAAGAATTCAGAACTTAATTACATTTAACACAAAAAACCTTATTTCTAAAAAATTAGACATTACTACCCTTTTAATTTTTATGTATCTTCTTGAAAAGCAAATCTTGAAATTAAACCTACATTCTTCTACTAGTCCAACCCTTGACTCCTAATACCCCGATTTTCTTTTAAAAGTCCAACTCAATGGATGCCTATCAATTGGAGAATGGCTGAATAAATTGTGGTATATTAATATTATGGAATATTATTGTTCTGTAAGAAATGACCAACAGGATGATTTCAGAAAGGCCTGGAGAGACTTACACAAACTGATGCTAAGTGAAACGAGCAGGGCCAAGAGACCATTATATACCCTCAACAACAATACTATATGATGACCAATTCTGATGGACTTGGCCATCCTCAGCAATGAGATCAACCAAATCATTTCCAATGGAGCAGTAATGAACTGAACCAGCTACGCCCAGCAAAATTAACTCTGGGAGATGACTAAAAACCATTACATTAAATTCCCAATCCCTATATTTTTGCCCACCTGCATTTTGGATTTCCTTCACAGGCTAATTGTACAATATTTCAGAGTCCGATTCTTTTTGTACAGCAAAATAACTGTTTGGTCATGTATACTTATTGTGTATCTAATTTATATTTTAATATATTTAACATCTACTGGTCATCCTGCCATCTGGGGGAGGGGGTAGGAGGAAAGAGGGGAAAAACTGGAACAAGAGGTTTGGCAATTGTCAATGCTGTAAAGTTACCCATACATATAACCTGTAAATAAAAGGCTATTAAATAAAAAAAAAAGGAAAAAAAAGGTTTTTGTTTACTTTTCCTGCCAGCCTACTTACTTACTGTCTTCCCCTTATATCCCCTCATAACCCTAATGTTTTCTGTATCATCAGTTATAAACTCCTAAATGACAGGAAATAGTTTCACTTTCACTCTTGTCTTTTTAATCCCCTGCTTTTCCATTCTAATACACGTAAAAGGTGCTTGAAAACACTTTTATATTATATAATTAATTCTTAAAAACTCTCTTCTTTGATATTTCATAGAAGTCTAAATAAAGCTGATACCAAGCACAAAATTTGCCTGATTTCCATTTTACAGATGGAAATCATAATTTAAATTATGTTTTCTGTTTTATAGACACAAGAGAAGCAACTTATCCGTGGTAACAAAGATAGTGTTCACAAGACAGCATATGAACACGGACTACTGGCACTCAATTCAATATTCTGATTACCACTTTTCTTTCTGCTAATATTGTCTTCTCCATCCAATTTCAAGATGGAAAAGTAAAAATACGTCTTACCTTCCAACATGGTCTTGATAGTTACAGACTGTTTTGCAATTTCAACATCAACTTCAAATATCTCTCCATCAGAGCTCTGCAACTTAATTGAAGGCATCTAAAACACATAAATTATTCATAATGGTGAGAAAAATTCCAGAGCATAGGATTACTACAACCATCATCACCCATTTAAAAAAATGACTTAAAATTCATTGTAAGACAATTGTTAGGCTCCTAAGCTATTAGACTCAAAAAAAAAAAAAAAAAAAAAAAAAACCCACATTTATAAACTATTTCTAATTAGGTAGCATGTCAACCTTTAGACAACTCTTCTTAGTGAACTGAACATCTGTGAATATGCTCTTTTCAAGATGCTTTTTGAATCTCTACTACCACCAAATTACCACACCTAACCTCATCAGTGGAAAAAATTCCAGAAAAACTTCTAGGTTCCCACGAGTCCTATTCAATGAAAATAGGTTATATAGTCATTTAACATATGCCCTAGTGTAGTACTACCACACACCTGAATGAAGAAGCTAAGGGTACAAAATGAGGATGATAGTTTTGTAGCAGTTTATATTTCACCTTTAACTTTAATTTGTTTTAACTTTATATTTTAACAATACAGACTTTAACAAAACAGCAATTTTAGCAAGCAGGTGCAGTTTTTTCACATGAGAAACTGAGGTATTTGAGATCACTTTGAATTTTAAAATAACCTTATTTCCAAGGAACTTTTAGTTAGCTCCACAAAACAAGTTTGTTATCAAAGACCCCCCCCCAAAAAAAAAAAAAACAGTAGTCAAGTATAGGACATGTAAGCAAAGAATTTATGCTTATGACATTATTACTTCTGAGAAAGACTTGGTCCTTGAGCAAAATCATCATCTTAAAATTTTATTCTATACACACATACAAACACATGCTCTTCAAATATACTTTGTGCATACCTTAGCCAATGTATGAACATTACTAGAACTCTTATTTTTTGTTTTATTTCCCCAAAATTCTTTCCTCCTCCAACAATTGCAACTCCTTCCCTTATAAGCAAAGGAAAACAGCTAATTTTAGGTCTGATTATACCAACTACCCCTACACCTCTCCTCAAACCAACCTCCAATTAAAATTTAGTAACTCCCTATTAATTTCCATGAAATAATCAAATCCTCAGATTTCTAAAGCTCTTCATAACCTGATCCTTTCCTACTTTCCAATTAAATCTCCTCCAATGAACCCTCATTCATTTACACTGGCTTAATTGCTGCATATTCCTTGTACACAAGATGCCACTCTGAGTTAATCTCAATTAAATGCATTTTAGTGTTAATTTACATTAGTGTGTGTTTTGGTTCTGCCTACTCTTTTACACAAGGTTCGTATCCAAAACTTATTCTGGGATTCATTCTCTGAAAAAGATTCTAGCTTTAAATTAGAAAAAAAAAAATTGTTTAAGTATATGTGAAGCTTTGAACTAAATGAAAATGATCTGTGCACAAAATTTAAAATGTATATTGTTGTGGATTCACAATAGCATTTTCACCTTTTTTTGTTGTTGTTTGCTTGTATTTTTCTCATTTTTTTCACTTTTGAACTGATCTTTCTTGTGCAGCATGATAAATGTGGAAATATGTTTGTTTAGAAAAATTGCACATGTTTAACCTCTATTGAACAACTTGTTGTCTTTGCAAGGGTGAATAATGAAAGCTATCTTTGTATGTATTTTGAAAAAAAGCCATTTATAAAAATGTATATTAAAAACTTTATTAAATGCACTGTACACATCTTACAATTGGAAAAAAAAATTATAGCTATTGAAACTGGGGTAAAGTAAGCTCTAAAAATGAATGCTGGAGTTGAAAATGAAAGATGGGAATTGATGACCCAGTTCCTCTACAATGTTAATGCAGTGATAAAAAAATTTTTTAAGCAACAGGCAGATAGTAACACAATATATTTTCATAGAAAAAAGACTTTTTATTTCTAGCCATATGAAAAGACGCTCCAAGTCATTATTAATAAGAGAAATAAAAATTAAGACAACTCTGAGATACCACTACACACCTGTCAGACTGGCTAGAATGACAGGGAAAAATAATGCGGAATGTTGGAGGGGATATGGGAAAACAGGGACTACTAATACATTGTTGGTGGAATTGTGAATACATTCAGCCATTCTGGAGAGCAATCTGGAACTATGCTCAAAAAAGTTATCAAACTGTGCATATCCTTTGATCCAGCAGTGTTACTACTGGGCTTATACCCCAAAGAGATACTAAAGAAGGGAAAGGGACCTGTATGTGCCAAAATGTTTGTGGCAGCCCTCTTTGTAGTGGTCAGAAACTGGAAACTGAGTGGATGCCCATCAATTGGAGAATGGCTGAATAAATTGTAATATATGAATATTATTGTACTGTAAGAAATGATCAGCAGGATGATTTCAGAAAGGCCTGGAGAGACTTACATGAACTGATGCTGAGTGAAATGAGCAGGACCAGGAGATTATTATATACTTCAACAACAATACTATATGATGATCAATTCTAATGGACCTGGACATCTCTTCAGCAATGAGATACACTACTTCAGAGTGCGATTCTTTTTGTACAGCAAAATAACTGTTTGGACATGTATACTTATTATTTTGTATTTAATTTATACTTTAACATATTTAACATGTATTGGTCAACCTGCCATCTGGGGGAGGGTGGGGAAAAATTGGAGCAAAAGGTTTGGCAATTGTCAATGCTATAAAATTACCCATGTATATAACTACTAAATAAAAAGCTATAATTTAAAAAAAAAAAAAACTTTTTGAAGAGATTTCATCCTTGGTCTTAAAAGTAAATATTTGAAGACATCAATTCAATTTAGAAAAGCTGTCTTTCTTATCTTCACATCAAGGAGTATTGTATACCAAATTGACTGCAACCAGCCCTGCCCAATGGAAGTGAGCCCAGTTTCACTGCAGATGATTTACAAATACCAACAACTTCAAGATTACATAGACTCCATACCCAAGACAACAGGCATTTGGCTTAATAAACAAGGCTATTTCAGAAAAGCTGCCTGCCCCAAAGGGGGTCAAAATCTAGATAAGCTAATAGTTTTGCATATATAAGTGACATTAAGAATTTAGCTCAAGGACTATGCACAATAAATCTGACATGTAAGTTCCCATGTTGATCCAAAAATAAAAAAAATTAGCAAAATTTGCTTTGTCATAAATTTCAAACATATCTGGTTTCTGGGATCTATAAGATCTTAAAGTAATACTGAAAGGATATGTTTAATTTAGAATTCAAAGCAATTTAGTAATTAGGTTAGGAAAGGAACATCTCCAAATTGCACATACACCTCTACCTGCCAAAAAAAATAAATTTAAAAAACCCCTCTTTTTCAAAACATATGAATGGCTCTGCTCTGAAAACTTGCCACCTAATGTTAACCACAAACTAATAAATTTTAAAAATATTATGTTTTATTTATTCCTTTCCTGATTAAACAGGTTAATGCAGGTCCATTACTAAGATTAAGAAGATGTTCTAACACTTGCAATTTCAATTGCAAAATGGGACTCAACTCTGCAAAATTTAGGCCAATCCTGTTCATAAGTTTTATTAAAACCAGTTTGCATTTAAGTCTTACCATTCCAATCAAATATAGAAGGAATATTTTCCACTAGCTTCTTTACCATTTTTCAATGGCAATTTATCAGACAGATCATGAAAGCAAAACTTTGTTTTATTCATTTCTTTCCTTTCCATTGTTAATGCACTCCATTACTAACATTAAGGAAATGTCTAAAAATCTTAATATTTCTAACACTTGCATTAAAATTGAAAAATGGGACTCAACTCTGCAAAATTTAAGGCAAAACTGTTCATAAGCTTCATTAAAAAGAAAAATTTTGACTATTGGAAAAGTTTTTTTTTTTTTTTAAGTTTTCACTTGTCTTGCAATTCTAATCAAATACAAAAAGAATATTTTCCACTAGCTTATTTACCATGTCTTTCAATGACAATTTATCATCAAACAGCTCCTGAAAACATAAGTTTTTAATGTTTAATCAGCTTAGATGCACTGCAGAGTTCCTTCCTATATTTTGAAGGAACTCTCCGGTCCATCAACTAAACTTGGCAAAAGCTATGCTGCCTTGGGACAACCAATGTCAACAATTCACCCCCCTACCCTCACTCCCACCACCTACGGGCTCTCTTGCAGTTGCTGCCTCATTGCCCTCCCCAAGTAACGAGGTGATCTAAAGCAAAGTTCCAAAAGCTAAAATACGCCCAAGAAAAACGACAAACTCTATGTCACCGACCACGTAAGAGCCAGCTCCAAGAAGCAGTTCTCGAGAACTCGAGAACTAGATAGCGCAGTCATATTGCATTATATAGTTTTTGCAGCAAAAGCAAACAAAATGCATCAATGTTTTCAAAATACAGGACGCTCTTACGCTACCAACGTGAATATTTTTCGAAAGGAAAAGGTTAAAATAAACCTTTCTCCATAACAGATTAATGAGAACGTCGAAAGCTTTAACAGATAGAAATGAGTGTATCCCCTACTATTCCCCCCCCCAAAAAAAAAAAAAAACAACTCCCCTCCTCTTACACGGTCTGGATTACTCAGCTCCCACTTCACACAATAGAGTACAAGGTGATGATCGGCTAAATATTCCTCTCCCTGAGAGAAAAGGAGGGTTATATTTATTGGAAGGGGCACAGTCGGTGCCGCACCACAGAGAAGGAAGAGAACTAGCTCGGACTCAGCATAAAGGGAGGTGTAGACGCACCCCGGAGGAGGGGGGAGGGTCGCACGCAGAGTAAAGCGGAGTACCAGCTTAGACTCCCACTTAGCGGGCAGGGAGGAAGGCGGACCCTCGCAAAACCGTGATAGGGCCGTGGACTGCGAGCGGGCCTCACGGGACCCCGGCAGCAGGTACACAGGCAAACCGAGTCAGGGCGCCTTACGCAGGCAGGCCTGTGGCGTGCGTAGCCAACGTCGGAGCTCGAGCGGCCTAGGGTAAGGGAGGGAAACAAGTCGCGCCCCCGTCTCCTCTCAGGAACGGAAACGTAAAGAGGATGCGCAAGGGATGGGGGGCTTGCCGAGCTCCGAAGGGGGCAGGCGAGGCCTAGGCCACCGCCACACAGCAGTAAGCGGGACGCCGCCCAGCCGCTCCTCCTCCACCCTGCCTTCCTGAACGCCAAGGCCACTTACGGTTCCGGATCCCCGGGGACCCCGGCGGGCTAGCTGGCGGAGCCGAGAAGGCCGGTGGGCTAAGGGGCAGGCGACGAGGGAGGAAAGGCCCCAAGGCAGCACGGAGCACCAAGACCACTACAGAAGCAGCGCCAGTGGCAGCGGCCTTTATAAGGGGAGAGAAACGAGTAGTGCCAAGGACCCCGGGCCTGGTGACGTCACAGAGCACAGTGAGACGTCCGTGGACATTGCCTGAATGGCGAACAAACAAACACCAACAAGAGAGGAAGGCGCCTTATCTAGCCTCCTTCTCCCTAACGTCCTGGAGACGTTATTTATTCATTTCCACCTTTCCTTAGAGTGGGGCGGCTTGGAGTCTCAGGCCGGAGAGTCTGTTGAAGCTCCTGAACCTGGGGAAGGGGTCCTTCAGGCAGAAGCTGTCTTAAGCAGAATGCTCCAGATCTTGCGAAATTTGTTGCGCGTATTGAGTGTGTGTTTGTTGATGACGAGAAAATAATTTAGAGCGATTATTTTATACTCAGTGATTGACCCAGTGAAGAACGGAGCTGCAGGTCGTTTTATTTTAAGGAATTTAATTACTTGGAAGATTAGAAGGAAACTGGGATGCAAATGCTTGGATTTTAGTGCTCGAATACAAATTTTTGTTCCGTCCTATGTGAATCTGAACAAGTCCAGGGTCTCAGTTTCCTCATCTGTAAAATGAGAGGGTTGGAACTCCTTACTTGTAAGGATTTCTCTTCCCCTCCCCCACCCCCGAAGTTATTCTAGACCACCCTTTTTCCTTCAGAGGTCATCCCTGCCTTTCCAGGCAGCCTGGTTTGCAGGGCCACCCCCCTTCTTCTGTTCCCACAAGTTTGCACCACCTTAGTTATCAGCTTATCCTCTTTATTACACATCCAATCAGCTGCCAAATTTTGTCAAGTCTATTTTCTCCCATTCTACCTTCCTCCACACTCTAACCAACTATCCCCAGTTCTGGCCCTTCACTTCTTGCCTCAACTATCCAGTAGACAGTCATACCTCAAATCCTCTCCTATCAACCTTCCATGTAGTTGTCAAAGTGATTTTCTTAAAGAACAGATAATCCCGTCATTCCTCTTCTTTAATAAACTGCAGCAACTATTACTTTAACTAGTATCATAGACAAATCTGTTTCACAATTAAGCTTTTTACAACCTGGCTCCAAACCACCTTTCCCGTTTTATTCTAACCTTCAACGATTCAATTTGATTAGCCAAATTCGAGCTGGTGCTATATTCCTTACACAACTGACCCTCTTCATCTCCCATCTCTGTGGATTTCTAGACCAAGAATACAGAGACATTTAGAATATTTACTTCTCAAAAGTGAATCCAGTCTTCAATATCTCCCTCTCTAGTGGTTCATTTCCTACTGCCTATGTCTCTCCTGTCCTGAAAAAAATCATCACTTGATCTTCAGCGTTGTTCTGGCCATACTAGTAGTTAAAACTCCTTGAAAAAGCTGTCCACAAATTAATGAAAATAAAATGCAAATGAAGATGACCTAGCTGTACCAGACCTAAAAACTATATTATAAAGGAATGGTCATCAAAACCATTCAATGGAGTAGGTTAGGTTCACAAGACACAATAATCAATGACCATAGTGATAACAGTGTTTGATAAACCCAAAGACCCCAGCTTTTGGGATAAGAACTCACTATTTGGCAAAAATTTCTGGGAAAATTGGAAAATAGTATAGCAGAAACTAGACATTGACCAACACCCTTTATATCAAGATAAGGTTGAAATGAGTTCATGATTTAGATATAAAGCATGATACTATCAGCAGACTGCAAGAACAAAGGATAGTCTCTCTCTCCAATCTGTGGAGGAGCAAGGAATTTATGGCTAAAAAAGAACTAGAGAATATTATGTAATTCAAATTATTTGATATTAATAATTTTGATTATATTTTAAAGGTTTTGTACAAACAAAACAGATTAGACAAGATTAGAAGGGAAACAGAAAACTAGGGAAAAGTTTTTACATCTTGGGTTCTGATAAAGGCCTCATTTCTAAAATATATAGAGGATTGACTCAAATACATGAGTACAAGCCATTCTCCAATTGATAAATGGTCAAAGGATATGAACAATTTTCATACAAAATTAAAACCATTTCTAGTCATAAGAAAAATTGCTCTAAATCATTATTGATCAGAGAATGCAAATTAAAACAACTCTAAGGTACCACTACACACTTCTCAGATTGGCCAAGATGAAAGGGAAAGATAATGATGAATGTTGGAGATGTGGAAAAACTTTTATATTGTTGAAGTTGTGAACTGATCCAACCATTCTAGAGAGCAATTTGGAACTATGCCCAAAGGGCTATCAAAGTGTGCATACCCTTTGATCCAGCAGTGTCTCTACTGGGCCTGTATCCCAAAGAGATTATTAAAAAAAGGGAAAAGGACTACATGTGCAAAAATGTTTGTAGCAGTCCTTTTTATAGTAGCAAAGAACTGGAAAGTGAATGGATTCCCATCAGTTGGGGAATGGTTGAATAAGTTACAGTACAGGAATGCTATTGAATATTATTGTTCTATAAGAAACGGTCAGCAGGATGATTTCAGAAAGACCTGGAGAAACTTAACATGAACTGATACTAAATGAAGTGAGTAGAACCAAGAGAACATTGTACATAGCAACAAGAAGATTATGCAATGATCAATTCTGATGTACACAGTTCTTTTCAACAACGAGGTGATTCAGGCCATTTCCAATAGACTTGTGATGGAGAGAGTCATCTGCAACCAGAGAGAAAACAATGACAACTCAATGTGGATCACAACATAGTATTTTCATCTTTTTTGTAGTTGTTTGCTTTTTAAAATTTTTCTTTCTCATTTTTTCTCCTTTTTGATTATGATTTTTCTTGTGCAGCATGGTAAATGTGGAAATATGTATAGAAGAATTACACATTTTAACATATATTGGATTACTTGCTATCTAGAGGAAGGGTTGAGGAGAAGGGAGGGAGAAAAATTTGGAACACAAGGTTTTGCATGGTGAATGTTGAAAACTATCTTTTCATATATTTTGAAAATAAAAAGCTATTAAAAAAAGAAATAAAAATTTGTCTACAACAGGTACTTCCACATGGTCTTATCTCACCTTCTTCTGAATTCTAGTATATTGGCTTAAAGAGTAACCCTAAAACTGTGCTGATTGAGTTCTGCTTTGATTGGACAATGTGGCGTGCAGTAAAGTGCTGTACAACTTGAAGATGTCATCTATTGTGTGCATTAGTAAAAGGGTATGTAATACCATAGAGCTTTTACAAAGAGAAATATTTACTTAAAAAGATAATCACAGATAAATAAACATATTCTCTCCCAATATGTGGGAGGCATAAAGATAATCACAGATAAATAAACATATCCTCTCCCAATATGTGGGAGGCATAATTCACTTTCCTCCTAATACCACCTCAGTTTCTAGGGAGGGGAAGAGAATTAGGTTCATTGTTTATCTCATTTCCCATAAAGCACAGACCTAGTTCCAAGTACAACTCCACCCTTCCCACCTCAGGGCTAGAGCTCCAGGTTTTTCAGGGTTTCCATGCTGAGATGAATGCTGCTGCACCACCCTACCTGCAATCCTGGCTCCAAAGTCATAAATGGTTTGAATTTCCAGTCAATAGGTATCACTTCTAACACTTGAAACAAAAGACAAAGAACATAAAGCAGAAACACAACAGGCCCAATTCTTAGAACCTAGATTAAAAAAAAAAAAAAAAAAAAAAAAAAAAGAGAGAGAACCAAGAAAGGGCAAGTCCCTTCCCCCTCTTACAGATTTAGTTCACAGTACTCAATCATGGCATCCACACTGGGTGCAGCACTCAGGGACGCTGAAAAGATGGTAGGAAGAAAGCTAACAACTTGAGAATGTCACTTATAAACACAATCAACATAGCTATACCCACCTTATGGTCAGAGACATAGTGAACACCATGTTAGGCAAACTGGGCATACTGGGCAAATTGGGTTACAAGTGTGATATAAATTTATATTTATGTGCAGTGATCTATTTTATCATATGTGTTTTGCTTTAATATATCAATATTTATAGTACTTTCTTTCCCCTAAACAGGGTTATCCCTAAGATCATGATTTTGCACATAAATGTATAGTGGTAATCTTAACTCTGTAAACTTAGACCTGCTAGTGTGCACACTGGTTGGAGTATTTATTCCTCACTTTATGAGCAAACCCAATCCATGGCACTACATATAGGGTGTTATGTTTTAGGATTAGAATAGATCAACATGCATTCCATTTGCCTTTATATGGTGCCAATAAGCTCCTTCTCTCCTCTTCCTCATCTCACGTGGTTCAGATACTTTCTGCCAGTATTATCTCCTTCACCTGACATAGAAGTGATAAAAAAAAAAGGTACAGAGACCTATTTTTGGACATGGCTACTATGTGGATTCATTTTGCTTGACTATACTTATTTGTTACAAGAATTTCTTTTCCTCTTTTTTTTCTTCCCCTCTTGGTTTTTCATTGGGAAAGGTAAGTTAGAAAAAGAGGAAGGGAGAGGAAGTAATCATTTATAAGCCCCTACTATGTGCCAGGCACTATACTTTTACAAATAATATTTCATTTGACCTTCACAACATCCTTTTGAGGTAGGTTATGTAACTATGCTTATTTTGCAGGTGAGGAAACTGAGGCAAAGAGATTAAATCACTTCAGCTGAATATAAAACAATATATCATAGCCTGATATTATACACATCACATAAATAATATGACATATTATAGCTTGTAAGGTATATATGCTATAAATTTTATATTGATATAGATATCTTATAAAATAGATATATAGGTGATATCTTACAGGCTATAACATATGTTATTTATATCATATATTTCAAAGGCTATAAATATATCTTATATACATGTATCTAGATACATCTATATCCATACATATATTTCACAGGATATACTTTTGTTATTCAATTCTATCTAATTCTTCACCACTCCAAGTGGGTTTTTTGGCAAAGATGCTGAAGTGGTTTGCTATTTCCTTCTCCAGCTTATTTCACAGATGAGGAAACTGAAATAGGTTTAAGTGACTTGCCCAGGGTCATACAGCAACTAAGTGTTTGAGGCCAAATTTGAATTGAGGGAAATGAGTCTTCCTAACTCCACTGTACCATCTAGTTGCCCCAGCTATACTATTACTTACTTAACTGTGATTGGTTGGGTTTGTAAGGGATCGCTTAGACCTAGTCCAACCCAATCTGAGTTTATAATTCCTTAATTTTTAACTTCTAAATATATCTTGGCTTTTATGCCTTTGAGGTACAGGTGAGGGTTGATTTTAGTGCGAATTGGAAGAGTTTGGTGTTCTTGTAAGCATTTTTAGGGGCTATTTCTAGGTTTTGCAGGTGGTGGATGGAGACTCCTTTCCCTGTCTGCTATTCCAAATTTTAGCCACCAGATGATGCCAGAATCAACTCACTTTCAATAGAGTAGGAGATAATGTTTGAGGAAGCCTTTGAATTTCTTTTTTTTTAAGCTTTTTATTTATAAAACATATGCATGGGTAATTTTTCAACACTGACCTTGCAAAGCCTTCTGTTCCAAATTATCCCCTTCTTCCCCCCACCTCCTGCCCTAGATGGCAGGTAATCCAATACATGTTAAATATGTTTTTAAAAATATATATGTTAAATCCAATATATGTATACATATTTATACAGTTATCTTGCTGCACAAAAAAAATCAAATCAAGAAGGAAAAAAAACTGGAAAAGAAAACAAAATATACGCAAACAACAACAGAGTGAGAATGCTACATTGCAATCTACACTCGGCTCTCACGGCCTTCTCTTTGGGTGTAGATGGCTCTCTTCATCACTGAATAATTGGAACTGCTCTGACTCATCTCATTGTTGAAGAGAACTACCTTCATCAGAATTGATCATTGTGTAGTCTTATTGTTGCTATGTATAATGATCTCCTGTTTCTGCTCATTTCACTTAGCATCAGTTCATGTAAGTCTCTCCAGGTCTCTCTGCAATCACCCTGCAGATCGTTTCTTACAGAACAATGATATTCCATAATATTAATATACCATAACTTACTCAGCCATTTTCCAATTGATGGGCATCCATTCAATTTCCAGTTTCTTGCCCTTACAAAAAGACTGACATATTTTTGCACATGTGGGTCCTTTTCCCTCCTTTAAGATCTCTTCGGGATATAAGCCCAGTAGAAACACTGCTGGATCAAAGAGTATGCACAGTTTGATAACTTTTTGAGCATAGTTCCAAATCGCTCTCCAGAATGGTTGGAACCGTTCACAGTTCCACCAACAATGTGTCAGTGTCTCAGTTTTCCCACATCCCCTCCAACATTTGTCATTATCTTTTCCTATCATTTTAGCCAATCTGAGAGGTGTGTAGTGATATCTGAGTTGTCTGAATTTGCATTTCTCTAATCAACAATGATTTGGAACACCTTTTCATATGACTACAAATAGTTTCAATTTCTTCATCTGAAAATTGTGTGTTTATATCCTTTGACCATTTGTCAATTGGAGAATGGCTTGAAGCCTTTGCATTTCTTTTCTGAAAGTCCTTAAATAATCTTTTAGCACTATGTGTAGGGATATCATCCTATAATACTGATTAATCAACCTACAAGCCACCATATTTTGACCAATGACTTCAAACAAATCTGCAAAGGAATAGTCAATAAACATTTATCAAGCATCTACTGTGTGCCAGCTATGTTATCATGCTAAGCTCAGGGGATACGACAGGAGACAAAAGACCAAGGGTCCTCAAACTACTGCCTGTGGGCCAGATGCGGCAACTGAGGACGATTATCACCCTCACCCGGGCTATGAAGTTTCTTTATTGAAAGGCCCACAAAACAAAGTTTTTGTTTTTACTATAGTCCCGCCCTCCAACAGTCTAAGGGACAGTGAACTGGCCCCCTATTTAAAAAGTTTTGAGGACCCCTGCAAAAGACAGTCCCTGTCTTCATGGAGCTTACAGTTTAACTGAGGAGACAATAAACAAATTAATATATACATATAAGCTATATATAAGATTAATGGGAAATAGCTAAAAGAGGGAAGAAACTACAAGGTTTGGAATAACTAATGTGCTGGAGCACAGTTAAGATCTAAAAAAATCTTAAATTAGAAAACTGGGTCAAATCTAATGGGATGAAATTTAGATTATATATTCTTAAATTAATTTTATATATACTCATATATACTTATGTGTCATCCTATTAGAATGTTAACTCAAGAACAGGGACTGTTAAGTAGAAGGCCTGGTACAAAGTAAGTATTTAAAAAATGCTGAACGGTTGATGTCTTAAACTTGGCTGTTAAAAATCATCACTATGATTTCAGAAAGGCTTGAAGAGACTTATAGGAACTGATGCTAAGTGAAATGTGTAGAACCAACAGAACATTATACACATCAACAAGAAAATTATGTGATGAACAACTCTGATGGATGTAGCTCTTCAACACTAAGGTGATTCAGGCCAATTCCAGTAGAACTATGATGAAGAGAGCCATCTGCATCCAGAGAGAGGACTATGAAAACTAAATGTGGATCACAACATAGTATTTTCACCTTTTTGTTGTTATTGTTTACTTGCTTTTTTCCTCATTTTGTTTTCCTTTTTGATATGATCTTTCTTGTTCAGCATGGTCATTGTGGAAATATGTTTAGAAGAATTGCACATGTTTAACCAATATTGGATTACTTGCTCTCTAAGAGAGGAGAGTGGGAGGGAGGGAGAAAAATTTGGAACCCAAGGTTTGCAAGGTGGATGCTGAAAACTATCTTTGCATTTACTTTGAAAATAAAAAGGTATTAAGAGAAAAAAAAAAAAAAACAAGACAGTGACGAGTTATAACAGAAAACAACATGACTAACATTGGAGAGGGCTATATTTAGAAAGCTGAACACCAAACGTAAAGTTTTTGGACACAGTAGACCAGATAACTACAACATTAAATAAATATTTGGGTTTTGTTGAAAAAACAAAATGGGGTTTAAAAAGTCATCACAAATATGATTACAATGAAAAGAAAATCTGGGCATTTTTGGTGGATTATAAACTCAGTATTCATCAACAATATTACAAGAGAGCAAAAAGAAAAAAAATTCATTTGCTCCTAAGTCTCATTGAACATCCAGAATAAGAGAGGTGAGGTAAGAGTCCAAACATACAAGGCCTTGTTCAGAGCTGGAATTATATATTTTAGGAAGAACATTGATGAACTGGAGAACATCTAGGCAGACAAGGAGTTTTGGGCCCTGATGGGTTAAAGAAACTGGAAGTGTTAGAATGGAAAAGATGTAAGAGGGACATGAAAGTGACAGCTATTGTGTTTATCAAGTATTTAAAAGACTGTCATGTGAAAAAAGGGATGTCTTATTTTATTTAATGTCAGAAGGCAGACTGAAAACAGTAGGTACAATTTAGAGGCAGATGTAGGCTTGATATAAGAAAAAAAAGCTTAAAAAAAAAAAAGGTGTCTAAAAAGTGGGGAAGTCTGCCCTATAACATAGACCTTTCCCTAGAACATGAGGTCTCCAAGCAAATGGATTACATGTTGCAGAGAGACTTCTTAGATGATATGAGGTCCCTTCAATCTGAGTTTTTGTTCTGTGGTTTAGGGAAAGTTTCATATTGAAAGACATGAGCTAGACTAAGATGAATGATATATAAAACCATCATACTGCCAAAGTATGTTCCACATTCAAAATAATTTATTTTTTCTAGTAGTTTTTTAGCTGATTCACTAAATATATTATCTGCAAAGACCTATTCTAATTCCTTCAATTTCTTTTTCTTCTCTTACTACATGAAGCTAAAGCTAACATTTCTAGTATAATCTAGTATAATATTGAATAATGGTGGTGATAATGAGCAACCTTGTTTCATCCTGATCATATTGGAAATGCTTCTGGTTACATATTATGTAACATATTATGTACATATTATATTACATATAATGTTTGCTGATTCTTTTAGATAGATGTTATTTATCACTTTAAAGAAAACTCCATTTATTCCTATGCTCTCTAGTATTTTTAAGAGGAATGGGTATTGTATTTTGTCAAATGCCTTTCATTCATTGAAATAACCATATAATTTCTGTTAGTTTGGTTATGGATATGGTCATTTATGCTGATAGTTTTCCTGATATTGAACCAACCTGCATTCCTGGCATCCCACTTGGTCATAGTGTATTATCCTGGTCATAAGTTGTAATCGCTTTGCTAATATTTTATTTAAGATTTTTGCATTAATATGCACTAGGGATATTGGTCTATAATTTTTGTTATGTAGCATCCTATCTGTGTCATGAAAGGAATTTGATAGGATTCCTTCCCTATTTTTCCAAATACTTTATAAAGAATTAGAATTGTTGTTCTTTAAATGTTTGGTAGAATTCACTTGTAAATCCATCTGGCCTGTGAGATTTTTTTCCTTAAGAAGTCCATTAATGGCTTGTAGAATTTCTTTTTTAAAAATGGGACTATGTAAATAATTTATTTCCTCATCTATTAATTTGGGCAATCTATATTTTTGTATATATTCATCCATTTCATTTATATTATCAACATATTTAGCATGCAATTAGGCAAAATAGCTAATTATTGCTTTAATTTTCCTTTCATTGGTGATAAATTCACCCTTTTCATTATTGATATTTGTAACTTACTTTTCTTTCTTATTTCTAATCAAATTAACCAAAAGTCTACCTATTTTTTTTTAATAAAACCAACTCTTAGTTTTATTAGTTCAATGATTACCTTACTTTCAGTTTTATTAATCTCTCCTTTAATTTTCAGGGTTTCTAATTTGGTATTTAATTAGGGGGAGAACAGTTAAGTTGTTCTTTTTCTAGTTTTTTTAGTTCCACACTCAGTTCATTTACCTTCTCTTTCTCTATTTTATTCATGTAAGCATCTGGAGATATAAAATTTTCCCTAAAAACTGTCTTGGCCATATCCCATAAATTTTGATATGTTGTCTCATTATTGTCATTCTCTTGGATGAAATTATCAATTGTTTCTATGATTTGTTTGACCTGTTCATTTTTTATGATTAGATTACTTAATTTCCAATTAATTTTTGGTCTCTTTTTCCATGGTCCTTTACTACATATAATTTTTATTGCATCATGATCCAGAAAAAATGCCATTTACTATTTCTGCCTTTTCTGCAGATGCCATTTACTATTTCTGCATTTGACTGTGAGGTTTTTATGCCCTAATTCATGATCAGTTTTTCTGTAGGTGCCATGTACTGCCAAGAAAAAAGCTATTTCTCCAAAGATCTATCCTACCTTTTCTAAAATTTTATTCCTCTATCTTTTCTTGATTATTTTGTGGTTAGGTTTATCTAATTCTGAAAGAGGAAGATTGAGATCCTCCAATAGTATACTTTTGCTATCTATTTCTTCTTGCAACTCACTTAATCCCTCCTTTAGGAATTTGGATGCTATACCACTTGATGCATATGTTTAGTATTGATATTACTTCATTATCTATGGTGCCCTTCAGCAATATGTAGTTTTCTTCCTAATATCTTTTAATTAGATCTATTTTTGCTTTTGCTTGATATGAGATTAGCATTGCTACCCGTTTTTTTTTTTTGTTTTTTTTTTTACTTCTGTTGAAGCATAATATATTCTGCTCTAGCCTTTTACTTTTACTCTGTATGTATCTCTCTGCTTTAAATCTGTTTCTTGTAAACAATATATTGTAGGATTCTGGCTTTTAATCCAATTTGCTATCCACTTTTCATTTATGGGAGAGTTCATTCCATTCACAGTTAAGATTACTAACTCTGTATTTCCCTCCATCCTACTTTTTCCAGGTCATACTTTTCCCTCTCCTTTTCCCCTTTCCCTCCTCACCAGTAAAGATACTGGTCAGGGTTTCAATCGGCCCTCCCTTTTATTAGCCTTCCCCTTTCCTTTTCCCTATTTCCCTATAGGGTAAGATAAATTTCTATACCAAATTAAGTACGTATATTATTCCCTCTTTGAGCCAAATTAAGATTCAAACAATGCTAATCCTCTGTAATTTGCCCCATTTTACCTCTCCTTTTCTTTTCTCCCAGTACAACCCCATTTTCACCCTTAATTTCTATTTTATATCTTCAAATTAAAGTCAACTTATACCTACATCCTCTAAGTATATCCCTTTTAACTGTCCTAACAAAGATACAGTTCTTATGAGTTACATGGGAAGCCATGTAGGGATATAAACATTTTAACCTTTAAAAACATAGGTGTTTTTCTTCTATTTACCTTTTTATGCTTCTCTTGAGTCTTATATTTGGAGATCAAATTTTCTATTCAACTCTGTTCATTTTCCCCCTGAAAGATAATGCTTAATTTTGATAGGTAGATGATTCTTTGTTGTAGTCTAAGATCCTTTGCCTTCCAAAATATATTCCAAGCCTTCGAATCCTTTAATGTGTAAACTCTTAGATCTTGGGTATTTGTAATGTTCTCAAATTTGGTTTTCTTGGGGTCTCTGTTAGCAGCTTTCATTTCAGTTCAGTAATCACCACAAGAGTAGCCAGGTGTTGAAGTCCAAATCATTTATTATCTCTTTCAGTCTCATCTCCTTTCCTGAGACCCAGTTAGCTTTCTTAAAGGCTTTCTGGAGTTTTGGTTTCAGTAGAGAAACTGGAGGAGGAAAGCCTGCCACCAGGAGCCTGACTGAAGGTCAAAATGAATCTGTCTCCTTGGCTCCGAGAGCTTCAGTGAGCTTGTCTTCTCTAGTTCTCTCTCAATCTGAATGACCTAGGACTGATGGTTCTAATTTATATGCTCTACATTGAGTATAAACCAATCATTGTGTCACTGGGAAACCATTATTTGTTGTAAGATTAAATCAGTCATACTGAATTTAGACAACTATTAAGCACCATGCTAAACTAGATAACCATTGTATCATCAATTCCATTTAGTTAGTACCTTGTAATAATCCTTGTTTCAAGTTCAGAGTTCTGGCCCATAACACTAATTGTGGCTCTTTGATATTTGAATTGTTTCCTTCTGACTACCTAAAGTATTTTCTCCTTGATCTGTTAATTCTGGAATTTAGCTACAATATTCTTTGGAGTTTTTCATTTTGGGGTCTCTTTAAGGAGGTGATCAATGAATTCTTTCAATGACTATTTTATCCTCTGGTTCTAAGATATCAAGGCAGTTTTCCTTGAGGATTTCTTGAAAGATGTTGTCCAGGTTCTTTTTATCATCATGGCTTTCAGGTAATCCAATAATTCTTAGATGGTCTCTCTTGGATCTATTTTTCAGATTAGTTATTTTCCAATGAGGTGTTTTACATTTTCTTCTATTTTTTCTTTTTCTTTTTTTAAATTTTATTGACCAATTCTTGATGTCTCATTGAATCATTCACTTCCATTTGTCCAATTCTAGCTTTTTGTGATTTTCTTCAGTTAGCTTTTTTAACCTCCTTTTGCATTTGGCCAATTGTACTTTTAAAGGAGTTGTTTTGTTCAATGGATTTTTTTTCCCCCATTTTGCTAATTATGTTTTATAAGGAGTTGTTTTCTTTTTACATTTCACCACATTTATATTTTTAAGAAGTTTTTTTTCAGTATTTTTTTTTTCATTTTATGAAATTTATATTTTAAGTAATTTTCTTGAGTTAAGCTGTTGGCTTTTTTCTCCAAACTATCACAACTTTCCTGCATAGCTCTCATTTCTTTCCCCCATTTTTCCTTCTACCTCTCTTTTAAGGTCCTTTTTGAACTCTTCTAAGAGAGCCTTTTGAATTGGAGACCAGTTCATATTCCTCTTTGAGGTTTCACCTGAAGGCATTTTGCTTTTGTTGTCCTCTTCTAGGTTTGTCTTCTGATCTGCCCTGTTTCTATAGTAGCTATGATCAGAGCTCTTTTTACTTTTTTGCTCATTTTTAAAGGTTGAGATCTGATCTTACAGCACAGGGGAAGATTGTTCCGAGCTTCCTCTGGAGAGTGACAAAGGCTTCTCACTGACTGTACTGGAACTAGTGGTGTTGCAGGTTCCCCACTGCACTGGGTGAGTCTGACCAAGTTCTACCTGTTATGCTGGGGTTTAGAGGCTCACAATTTTCCTTCTGTAATTCCACTGGTCTTCTGAACTAAGACAAAGTAGCCAATGCTGGTGTATTTTGGCTAAGGGATTCCAGCAAGATTCCTGGTCTCCAGTCTCCTTGCACTATACCTGCATTGGGCCACCTTCCCCCCTGCCCAAGGACCTTTCCCAAAGTCCTTCCAAGATATTTTAAGCTAGAAAATTATTACATTCCAAATATTTGTGGGTTTGATTCTATCACTCCAAAATCCATTCAAAGGCTTAATTCTAAGGGAAGCTGGGGAGAGCTCTGGCAATGTCCTGTCTAGTCTGCCATCTTGGCTCTGCCCCTGGACTCATATTTTAAAATGTTTATTTCTATTGCTTTGGGTAAAGCTTTTAAAAACAATCAGCCACTTTGCTATCTTAGACATTATGAAACTACAGTGGGGCCATCGGTTTTTGGCCATTCTTCTTATTCCCCATTCCCTAATTCCACTTGTTCATATTAAACACTCGGAGGACTGACTCACAGAAATTGTACCTCAAAGAATATATCAGAAAGAAAAGGATGAGTTCAGGCTAATTGCTTTTCAACTCCAGGAATAATCTAGTGATGGAGCTGATGAGGATAATGTTACTTCTTGTGGCATCTAATGTTAATATGGGTCAACATAAGAAAATGGTATAATTTTCAACTCTGAAAGCAACATTAAGAGACATTACTATCTGCTTTGACACTGCACTCCAAGGACCAGAAGACTTTTCATCTGACTTGCAGCTGAAGCCTTCCATATTTTTGTCTTTCCCATTAGAGTATAAGCTTCTTGAAAAAAGAGACTGTTACTTTGTATATCTATCCCTAGCATTGGCACAGAACAAGCCTTTAATAAATGCTTTTTTCATTAATTTCATATATGCATCTTCCATAGATCAAGCTAGACACTTGAAACACCCTTTCAGTTAACCTAGACTGGATGCAAGAAGGACAGTTAGGTAGTTGCATTAATTTGTTTTTTTTCAGAGGCAATTGGGGTTAAGTACTTACCCAGGGTCACACAGCTAGTAAATGGTAAATATCTAACGTCACATTTGAACTCAGATTCTTCTGACTCCAGTGCTTTATCCACTGTAATCTATTGACCCAGTTGTGTTAAATTTGGTCAACATCTTCTACATACTCCTTCAGGCTTGGGAAAATCTGGTACCTTTCAAAGGCAAGTTATTCTTTCACCAGAATGACCATTATTTATATCATATTTTAAAGCCATAGATTCTCTATCTTACTTCAGTCTCAAGACCCTAGAAGTAATAGAGGTAACCTTTCTATTGGAGACCCGATTTCCCCATCTTACCCATGCTGAAAGCACAGTGGCCACTCACAGGTAACATCCAACTGCTGACACAAAACCTTTTTCCAATTTGCACTTGTTACCACCACTTCTCCCCTCACACCTGTCCCCCTGGCTGCCCCAGGCAGCCTGATACCACTCCCGGCTTATAGGGCTCATCATATTAGAGTGACACTCAGTGTAGGACATTAGCTTTTTAGCCCTATTGCAATTCAGAATACCTGAATTCAAGCAATTCATTGGCCTCCAACCTCCCATTTCCCACCTCCAATAAGAACTAATAAACATGTGCCACCATCCCTAGCTTATTACTCCCATTGTTCAAAGGAGGAAACTCAGAAATCTGCTACCTCCCCAAACAACTAATTTCACATTAGGGGATTCTGTTTGTTTATATTAAGACTAAATTTACTTCTGCAACACCAAACTATGTTCCTAATTCTTTCCACTATGGCCAGGCAGGACAAGTTTAGCCCTACTTTGAAGTTCAGTGGAATTTGAAGGGCAATTCAGACCCTGAGTGTGTCAGTGCTCTGAGGCTTCCATTCTCTCCTGGGTGCAGTGTGTGTCCTGAGGAAAGGCTCTTAGGGGCCAGGCCAAGCATCATTCACATGTCCCAAAACAAATCTCCCTTCCATCTGTACAGCACAAGACATCTGCCACCTCCCACTGCAAATCCAATCTCCCACCAGGATTGTGGAGAACTTTATTGCAAAGAATAACCTTCTTCAACTTCCCATCTCCTGCTGCTCTCCTTTGAGTGTACAGGATTGGTGCCCTGCACTTAACAATGTAGATTCTCATAGTTGGTTATACCTTTCACATTCCAGGGACTCTAACCTGCTTTAGATCATTCATGCAAATCCCATTCCTCATCTCCATGACTGGATTCTTCATTCCCCTCCTTCTCAATGCTTCTAATCAAAAGTTTCCTTCTAACTCCACCCAGATCTTTAACTGTGCCTTTTGAAAGCTATTAGCAACAAATTTTCCTTCATCTTAAATCCATTACTTTTCTACTCCTTTTACCTAGTAGCTTTTACTAAAACTTGGCTCTCTACTAATAGCATAGCTGCCCATTCCATTTTCTAGTACTGCTGCTTCTTTACTCATTCTCCTCTGCTTACTAGTCAAGGCAGAGTTGTAATACTCCTTGCTATCCATTGCCACTTTCAGGTTTTCCCCACTTCCTCTATTAATCAATAATTTCTTTTTCTTTGAGGTCTGTGCTAGTTCTAGCTATATTTATATCTACTAGCCAATCAAAATCTTGATAGCTGTTTTCTCTAGGCCCACACATCATTCCCCTTCCTTTCTCAAAGAATGTGATACCTCAGTTTCATTTTTCCTCTCCTCCCCAACTCCTACCCTCATACAAGGGAACTTCTCCCTCAAATGTCCTAACTATTCAGTACCTCAATCTGCTCACTTCCTAAGAGCTACTCCTTTATTACATTTCAGTCATACACAAAGATGGCCATAGCCTTGCTCTTGCCATCACTCATAAATATACCTTCATGTACAAGAATTCTGAAATCCCTCTTCCAACCATCATCTATACCTTAGCTTTTCACCTTTCCTTCTGCCTTTTTATATCACCTTACTCTTCACCTGCACTATCCCTTGACTTCTCAATTCTTCTTAGGTTAGGTTCTGTCCCCTGAACTAGTCACACTTTCTCTCCTCAACTTTATTGAATCCCTTTCTTGAATCCCTTGGTTGTTGCTTGTTGGAATCCTTACAAAGTGATAAGTCAGTTGCCTAATTTAGCATGGTACTTAGCATAATTCTCTAACTCACTAATGTATTTAAGAACTCATTGGAGTTCACAAGTATGGGAGATTCACAAAGTTAACTTTGTAACTTTGTGAATTCACACCTCCCTTAATCCCTCCCTCAGAGGAGGAGTCAACCTTTGAGAGATCATATATATAGAAGCTCTAGGAGCTTCGAGTGAGTTACTTTGGAACATTGCCAAGAGTTGGAGAGGAGCACTCTGGGACAGACACAGAGCACTCTGGGAGAGCCAGAAACCCTGTTTTGGAGGCAAGACAGATTCATTCCAACTTTCACCTTGGTGCTGGCTGGAGACATTTGGAAGAAGAGAAGCCAAAGCTGGCAGAGGCAAAAGATCAGCAGCAAGAGCTCTTGGAACCAAGGAGAAAGAGGCTTCTAAGAAAAACTAACCAGGCTATTTTGGAGGAAGCAATAAAAGTTCTGAACTTTTAACATCTGGCTTCATTTGGGGTGATCATTACTTTTAACTGAAACTAAGGCTGCCTCCAGAAAATCTCCCCCAGAGAACCATTATATTTTAAAGAAGAGACCACCACAATTGCTGAATCATTTTTTAGTTATGTTCAATTCTTTGTGATCCCATTTGGGGTCCTCTTGTCAAAAATACTGGCGGTTCTTTGTCATTTCCTTCTCCAACTCATTTTACTGATGAGAAAACCAAGGCAAACAGGGTTACATGATTTACCCAGTGTCACACATCTAGCAAATATCTAAGGCTGGATTTGAACTCAAGAAAATGAGTCTTTTTGACTGCAAGCCCAACATTCTATGCAATGCACTACTTAACTGCCCTCTATGAATATGTTCAGGCTTAGAGATTTTAAAATCCTGAATCCAACAGGGAGAATTTACAAACAAGAAGAGCTGCTGTTTCAGTAACAACTACTAAAAAAAAAAAAAAAAAAAAGAGAGAGAAACCTTGACCTAACTTGTTAAAAAGACATGAACTTTGAGGAAAACACTGCAGAACAAAGGTGAAATTTAAAATGCCTAACTGCTTCATGTTTAGATGATTTAAAGGATTCACCTTCTAAATTGGTAGAAAAGTGTAGCCTCCTATTCAGAGTTTACAGTTACCAGTTATGCCTAATTCCCAGGCCTTCAGACGATCCTGTCTCACACAGTGGTTCTTTACCAATCTTACTCCAATCATAGGTCTTCAAAGACCTCTGGCCACCGCCTTTCACGTTCAGCAGAGCACCTGAGGACACTGGCATGTGAGCTCAAGATCTTTATTCCATGTGTTCACATCCTGTCCTCTCCTGCACTCTTACTGCACTCCTGCTGACTCCTAGCGAATTCCCTTGAACTCCTAATGAACTCTCCCTACTTTCTGGTCCCACTGCTTATATAGGGTCTATGAGGTCACATGCACAGCCAAGTAGAGAAGGAGATGCCTCCCGTTGAGGATGCAACTGAATGTGACCAGAGCTTCCACTCACAAGGGGGTCCATACTACTCATAGAAAATGACATGGGGTTTTCAGGCTTCAAGGCCTTTGTACTTCCTGATTGCACTATGGGAGTTTCCTCTTCAGACCCTTACAGAACAGTAGTGTTATGGTTTGTTTAGGTTAAATCTCACTGACAATGTGCATTTGAGTCTTTTTTGTGCTTAACCTTTAAGAGCAGTAAATTGTTCCCTAAAAACATTCCTAGACCCCTTATAATATCACTGATTACTCTCATCAAGCCTTAACTTTGGATCACTCCCATTATTCATTGCCTTTGCAGCTAAATGAAGATAGAGAAAATCACACAATTGTTCTGAGTCCACTACAAATTTATATTACATAACCTCAGCTGAACTTTCACTGCTCCTAAATCCTCCTTTATCAGCTCACTATCTCACTCTCCACAGTTGCTCTTTACACATTCTAAACCTTCTCTAACTTTCTACAACTCCCCTTCCCTATACTCTCTCTCTCAGATGAGAACTTTGTCTTATACATTACAGAAAAAATTCAACCTGTTTGCCATTAATTTCCTCTTCTCCCTTATTCCTTATCTTCCATCACTTAAGCAAATTGCCTTCCACTTTCTCCTTCACCTGATAAAAGGGCCTTACTCTTTATGAAGATTAACACCTCTTTTGTCCAAGTGATCCTGATCCGTCCCATTTCCTCTAAGAGATTATTCACTCTGTCATCCCCACTCTTTTTTACTTATTTTCAATCTGTCCTTCTACTAGCTTATCCCCTACTGCCTACAAAGCCCATGTCTCCCCTATCACGAAAAAACATTCACTCAATCCTTCCATCTTTGCTATCTTTCTTTCTCTTTGTAGCTAAATTTCTTGAGTAGGCCATCTATAAGCAAGTGCCTCCATGTTCTCACTTCTCACTCTTAACCCCTTACAATGTTGCTTCCAATATCATTCCACCACAACTGATGTCTCCAAGGTTACTAATGATCTCTTGGTTGCCAAATCCAATAGCTTTTTCTCATTCCTTATTATTCTTGATTGTCCTTTAACACAATTCTTTACTTTCTCCTTGATATACTCTTCTTATTAAATTTTTAGGACACAATGCTTATTTTCTCTCTTACTGATCTGATCCCTCTTTCTCTGTCTCCTTTACTGGATCTTCCTCCAGCTCACAACTTCCAACTGAAAGAATCCCTTAGGATTCTGTCCTGGGCCTTTTTCTCTATACTACTTCACTTGATGATCTCATCAGCTCCCATGGCATTTCTATGATGATGATCATCAAATCTATCTTTTCTGTCCCAATCTATCACCTGATCAGTAGGCATCCTAAATTCAATATAGGCAAATAAAACTTAGTATCTTTTCCCCAAACCCCTCTCTCATTTCCTCTTATTACTGTAGAGGTAAACACCACCCTCTTAGTTCCTCAGACTCACCTTAGAAGTCACTTCGGATTCCTCATTATGTCTTATCCCCACATCAGAGCTGTTGTCAAGACTTGACAACCTCATCTTTGCAACATTTCTTAAATATGCTGCCTCATCTCTTCGAATACTGTTATTGCTCTAATGCAAGCCCTAAACACCTCACATCTAAAATAGTATAATAGTCTTGATGGTGGGTCTCTTTACTTCAAATTTCTCTCCACTCTGATTCATTCTCCATTCAGTCATTAAAGCTATTTTCCTAAAATGCCAATCTAATCATACCCTACTCAATAAATTCCAATGGCTTTCTATTGCCTGTACGATCAAATGAAAAATATTCAGTTTGGCATTTGAAGGTTAGCTCCTTCCTTCCTTCCCAGTCTTGTGCCATCCTTCAGTTTAGCTCTTATTTATTCTGTTTATAGCTTATTTTGTATTTGCTCATAGTCTCCTCCATGCAATTAAAAAATTCCTTGAGGGCAAGTACTGTCTTTTGCCTTTTATTATATCCTTAGTACTTAGCTTAGTGTCCCAGAATACAGTAGAAGCTTAATAAATGTATATTGAGTACATATAGTGCTTATTTATAATCTCAATAAAATGCACAAATATTCAACCCAACAGCCAGGAGGCAGTGGGAAAGAAACAATGTTAAGTGGTTTGGGTTAATTCTGTCAGTTAATTACTATTCTGTCAGATTTTGATGAAATCACTTTACATTTGTGGGCATTAATTGCTTTACCTATAAAATGAGGTTCACTCATTGTGGCATTCAAAGACACTCAGTGACACTCAATGATCCTTTCCAACTCCAAATTGTCCTATGCAAGATTTTAAAATTACTGAGATCCCTTGACTATCTGGCCTTTTGCTGGACTCTGCAATGGAAATAGTTAATATGGATAAGACATAAAATGCTTGGCCAAGAGTTAGAGATTGTTACACACTTATCTAGGGCCTCTCATTGTAGCAGTTGGAATGAGGACTTCCTGAGAATTTAAAAATGAAATTTGGCCAGCTTCTCTCACTCATTGGAATTCCTTCATTTGGCAGCAAATACTGTTCCAAAATGAGTAGCTATAGTAACAGCCTTTATACCAGGGGAAAATAAAGAAATCAACGCATATGACTGACCTTCACAAGTGATTTCTTACAGGCTGTTCAGTCAGCTGGAGATGGGGAATACAATGCTTATAGGCCTCCAAATTTCATCCACATTTGGTGTGATATTCTGGTCATTCCTTAGATTAAGGTAGTGATGTGGCAATTACTGAAGATGGCTTCCCAACTTTCCTTTTTAGCATTGTAAAAGTTTAACCTCTTTATATGTGGTAAGAGATGCTACCTTCTTTTTAGGTCAATCAAGATGGTGATTGGTAGAGAACAAGGTTTTATCTGTTACCTGTTTCTATTATTTATATCTAGAGAAATTTGGGTGAAATAATTGAGAGATGAGAGTAACTCCCAAATGTACCTAAAGAGAACAAGGAGGAACTTATCTAAGATACTAGGTATTATGCAGCCAAGAGATATGATAAAACCAGTTGAGTCCTTACCATCCCCTCTAGTCCCATACCAGCCAAGGGAGTAGGTAAAGCAAGTATGGGAACGTAACATTCCAGACCTAATCCCCATTTTTCAATTCCAAACAGTGCAGATCTTCCACTCTCACCTATGCCTGAAGGCATGCAGAGCCCTACTCTACTCAGATCTTTGGGCCTACTAAAAAAAGGTGGGGACTCTTGAAGGTGAAATGTGATAGATGATATCAAGATTGTGTTTGTGCTTACTGATTTCACTTTTTTTTTTCTTTCATGGGATCCTTCAAAGGAGAAATGCTATTCCAAGGCCCTGGATACAGAAATACTGGCCTGAAGAGAGATCAGTCAGGTTGGTAACCTAGCTCAGGATTAAACTTGAGGAAAGGTCACATTGTGATAGAAAAGAAATCATCAATCAAGAAATGCATTTGAATTCCAACTCTGCAAATTTTGAAAGCCATTTAACCCCTTCTAGTTTCTGTTGATATCTATAAAATGAAGTTGTACTAAATTATTTTTAAGATCACTATTCCAGCTCTAAATCCTATTAAGTACTAATAGCAGGGTTATTAGGTAACTATGGGCAAGGTCCTTAGGTAACCATGATAAAGAACTGGAGATTCTTTCGGAACCAACTATTATCAGCTGTTATAACAGGAATCCAAATGTATAGCAGAAACCATGGTTCATAAAAATATCTTAGACATCACTTTTTCAGAGACTGAAAATTACTCACCTATACCAGTTACACATGGTTAGAGACCAAAAAGTATACTATTCTGATGCAGTATAGAGTCAGTATTATCTTTATTTTAAGGATGAGAAAGTTGATGTTGGGAGAAATGATTTGCCCAAGATCAGTTAATGACAGCTGAAGCCCAGGGCATCTGACCTAACTTTGACTCTAACATCTCTCTCTCTGTTTTACTGTAAGCTCTGCTACCCTGGACTTTTGGCAGTTGCTCCTCCTTTCAGGGAGCTTTGGGATAGCTCAAGTGCTCAGCTAGGAAGAGTAAATAAATAAGCTTTGTCCCAACCTTTATAAAGGACAATGAATTGGGTGACCTCACGAGCTAATTTCCCAAAACCTACTTCTGCCATCAATGAACGAAGTAAGGAAATAATTTCAAGGGTAGGAAGACCTATTAAATATTTTGGCTTCAATAAACATATCTTAATATATTCATTGAAAAAAGAAAAAAAAAATACTTATCTCTTTCCTATCAGAGATCTAAAATCTTCATAGTTGTGTTTAAAGGTCAGACCTGAGCATCTTTTTTTTTTTTAAACATGAATATAATGGTAATATAACATACTATATGAAACAATGATATAGATTCTCATGGAAAAGATCTACATGAATGGATGCAAAGTGAAGTGAACAGAATCAAGAAAACAATACATGACTCCAACAATATAAAAGAAGAAAACCACACATTTAAAAAAAAAAATGAATTACAGAGAACAAGCTTGGGCCCAAATAAGAAATATGAGAAAACACTCATACCCCACTCCTTTCAAGTGGGTATGCATCACCAAAATTAAGAGTTTTGTTCCTTGGGATAATCTTTTGTCCATCCAAATTATCATCAGTACCCCAGCTCCTCCTTGTATTTCTTAAAAATTTGATCAGAAAGGATTCTTCCCTAAATCCTCAATGTGAGTAGTGTTACTAGTTTCTCTCACCAAAAAAGATCAACATTCCCTAAGACTAATATTTCACTGTGAAAGAATGAACTTGGGCCTAAGTCAGAAAATCAGAAAAAGGAGCCATAAGAATGGAGAGCACTTTCTATGGTAAGGAGGCTTCTGTGCCATGATAAAGTCTCAAGAATTAGTGGATCCTGGTTAGAAATGAAGTCACAATTGGGTTGAATGACTTCCCTAAAAAGGACATTTTGGGAAAAGCCAGCCAATCAGAGGAAGGAGCCACAGGAACTGAGTATCCATATATTGTGAATACTCCTGGTACTTTTCATGGATGTCATTCAACCTGGTAACAACAAAACGTTTCAGAAAAATTCAATATTCAATAAATTTTGCCTAGACATCCAGACAGTAATAGCCAACTAAATGAAGAATACTTATTCTCTATCTGGAGCCCCCATGGTAAGAAGTTATCAAGCCAGTCATGTCATTCTTCATCGAACTCCACTCCAAACTTCATATTTTCTCTATCTTCTAAACCTAATCATCCTTTCAGCTTCATTTTGTATAGCTTCTCCCAATAAAATGTACATGATCTATGGACAGGGACTGTCATTCTCCTTGTATGTGGATTCTCAGTGCCTAGTAGTACAAGGCCTAGCACACAATGAACACATTTTGTTTGTTGACTTAGACCAAGTCAAAGAAAAAAACTGAGGTTGTGTGTTGGTGTTTTTTTTTCCCAAAACACAGCCAGGTGATAAAAGTTCAGATCTTTTATTGTGTTCTTCAATATAGCCCGGTTAGCTCAGACCTATCTCTCTGCTTGGTTCTAAGAGCTCTTGCAGCTTTGTACTTAGCTTCTGCCTCTGCTTTCTTCAACCTGGTTAGCTCAGAGGCCTATCTTGGTTTTAAGAGCTCCGTCCGAATGTCTCCAAATCCAAAGGTTTGTTCTTCCGACTCCAGCCAGCACCAAGGTAGAAGATACAATGAATCTCTCTTGCCTCGAAGATAGGGCTTGTGGGCTTCCTCGCAGAGTGCTCCTCTCCGACCCCTGGGAATGTTACCAAATAACTTTTTCCAGCTCTAAGAGCTTCCTGTATATATATATATATATATATATATATATAATCTCCCAAAGGTTAACGCCTCCTTCTGGAGAGAGGGATTCTGGGTTATCTCCCAGAGTGCTCTCTGGCCCTAAGAACTTCAAGGGAAGTGTGAATTCAGAGATTTTATACTAAGCCCTGAAATCTCCCAAAAGTGTGAACTCCATTGAGTACTTAGATACTTAAGAGTTCTCTAAAGGTGTGAACACAAGCATCATTTCGATCAGTTGTACTTAGTACCTTGTTTCAAGTTCTGGCCCAAAATATCTCCTTTTAAGATCAAATCAATCATATTGAACCATGCCAAATTAAATAATTATTGTCTCTATCAACTCCAATGGCTTAACAGTTTGTAAAGATTCCAACAGTTGTGGAGTCAAATCTCAGTTTTGACTATTTATCACTATGAGTTTAAGCAAATTTTCTCCAGCTTTTTCCACCTCTTTAACATTAAAGAACTCGACTAGATGACTTTGAAGCTCCCTTTCAGTATTTCAGATCATAGGTATCTATGATCCATGCTATTAAGTGACCTGAAAAAAAAATCAACTTGCATTAATTTGAGAATGACTAATCTCTGTACTGTTTTAAGCCTCACAGTACTTCCTTTTTGTTTTTATAAGCTTTGCTTTTTATTATCAATTTGACAAATTAAGAAATATGAGCATTGTTTTATAATAAACTTGATATCTTAGTTTTAAAGTTGTCCTCCTCCTCTGAACTTATTCTCTTGAATATTTTTTAAATGCTTCAATGATGTCCATTTTTTTCTGGCACTATTTCTATAATCCCATTAAATCACCCTACTGCACCCCCCCCCCCCCAAACTTCCTTGTACATAATAGAAGCAAAACAAATTCACCCATTGGCTCTGCCTGAAAATGTCTCATTCATCACCTCTAGCCTATTCACCCATCAGTAGATTAGTTGCATGCTTCATCTGGAATCCTCTAAGGTCACTGCACTGATTAAGCATTCTTAAGTCTTTCAGTTGTTTCTCTTTGTCATGGTGTTATTGCTTTCCTGGTTCTGCTGACTTTATTCAACCTCATCTTTTCAGTATTTTCTAAAATCTCTTATTTTTTATGTCAGAATAATATTCAGACCCTCTTAAGATAAGGCTCCCTAGTTTCCCTTCTATTTTATCTACATTACATAAAATGGCATACTCTTTTGCCAAAAGTAATCAAAATTGCCCATTTTGATATCTGTGATTCTATTTGATCAAGAATTTTTGATCTAATGTGCACTCTACTTTTCCCAAGTACATTATGACATTGACATTTTATACCTAAAGATCATGCATTCATTCTGGGAACTTTTTGAATGGAATATTTGCATTTTTACAAGAAGATTCCATTCCGTAGAAAGCATCTTTCAATTCCCGGTCTTTTAAAATGCACAATTGTTCATTTTCTTTTCTAAAACAAAAGCAAAAATGCTCTAATGGTTAAATTTCAATGGACTCCCCAAAGCAAAAAGGGCAGGGTCCTGAATTATAATTTCCCAGAAAAATTAATGACTTATTAGGGATCAGTTCATATAGCAACTGATAATAATATAACTCTGACCTGACTACCAGAGTTTTTAAGTTCTCATTAGACTTATAAATTAGAATTTAGGGAATGGAAAAATGAGAGACAATGTACTCAATAAAATTCTTGTTGTCATCCCCCTTGCTTTGGCATTAACAGAGAACTCTAGATAGAAGTAGTCCAGGGCTCTGAGTCCTATTGTGCTCCATGAAGACCACCCAGCTTTCATGGTAATTCATCAAGAGGTTGGGAGATCCCTTTGTTGAGAAGGACCTACCCTTCAAGTCGCCCAAAAGAAACTGTTGCCACTGGAGAGTTAAGCCCAAGAGTCTCAGGAAAGAGTAGTGCCCCTCCAGACTAGTACTAATAATTCACATTGTGGTACCTGGCAAGAATTTCTATAGCTATTTTCACAGCTCTACTGTCCCTTTCCAAGCCAAGTTCAAACACACAACTAGCAATCTCCTTCCACCATCACTAAGATATGAGAAGTCACTAGCCAAGAAGATTTTTAACTACTTAAAATTTCTTGAAGTTGATTAAGAAAAAATCTTAAAAATAGCTATTGCTACAATCTGTTGGAATATTTACAAACTGTTAAGTCATTAGAGTTGATAGAGATAATAATTATCTAATTTAGCATGGTTCAATATGATTGATCTGATCCTAGGAGATGTTATGGGCCAGAACTTGAAACAAGGTACTAAGTACAACTGATAGAAACAATGCCAAATTGTGTTCACACCTTTGGTAAGCTCATATAAGCAAGAAGTATTTAAGTAGTCATTGGAGTTGACGAGTATGGGAGATTCACAAAAGTTAACTTTGTGAATTCACACCTCCCTTGAAGCTCTTAGGGCCAGAGAGCACACTGGGAGATATCCCACAATCCCACTCTTGGAGGAGCATAAATAGAGCTTCAGGGAGCCAAAGGAGTTACTTGGGAACGTTCCCAGGGGTTGGAGAAGAGCACTCTGGGAGGAAGCCCACAAGCCCTCTCTCGGAGGCGAGAGATTCATTCCATCTTTGTGCTGGCTAGCCGCTGAAGGGAGCAGAGGCAAAGGACTGTCTGCAAGAGCTCTTGGAACCAAGCAGAGAAATAGGCCTTTGAGCTAACCGGGCCCAAGAAGACTTCAGCCAAATTAGATTGAAGAAGGGAGTATCGGTCAGTTCAGCAGAAGCCCACTCTCGGAGGTGCACAGATTCACTTTCTCTCACACAGCTGTGGTGGCTGGGCTCCTGCACTTCCCCCACTGAGACCAACACTGGTCTGAAAGGCTCTCCAAAAAGCTGCCCAGCCCCAGGTTAGGAGGTGCTGGCTGGAAGCTGAAGAAAGCAGAGGCAGAAGGGACAAAGCTGCAACAGCTCTTAGAACCAAGGAGAGAGAAGCCTCTAAGAAAGCTAATTGGGCTATCTTGAAGGACACAATAAAAGATCTGATACTTTTAGCACCTGGCTGCATTTGGGTGATTATTTACTTTTAACTGAAATTAAGCCTTCCTCCAGAAAACCTCCCTGAGAAACCTGCTCCCAGAGAGAACCATCATGTTATATTATATTTTAAAGAAAAAGAACACCACAACAATCTATCCCATTTAATGTCTAATTTCATAAATGTCTTATTAGCCATCATTTATTTGGGGGAAAGAATTGTATGTTTGTACAAACTATTCCTATATTCAAGGGAGGAAGATGATTAGAAAAGGGGACTTCAAAGTTATTCTCTTGTTATATGAACTGGGGAGATCATTGGGAAGTGAATTCAAAAATAAGAAGCATACATCAAACATTTTTTGAAATTCTGAACATTTTGAATGCTGCTCACATATTTCAGATTTTATAGTTGACAAAAACCAATCTAACCTGTAAACTAGACACTGCATTTTAAATAGGGACAATTTCAGAGCAATTATTTGGGTAGAGTATTCATCAACAGACAACCTAAGTCATGCAAAAAAATTTTGGGGAGAAGGCAAATTTGCTACATGCAGACATTAATTAAAAACATATATTTTTTGTGTGTGAATACAGACTAAAATAAGTTGAAAGGAGATGTGTTTTCTCAACTTAATTAAAAACCTGCTTTTAAAAAGAGGAGGAAGTGAGAACTGATTATCAAATCAGAACACTGAAATGAATTAAAAAAAAAATCAGTAAGACTTTAATAAAATCCACTTCCTTTAAAAATTACTATATTTAAATTTATTTAGTTAAGGTTTTTTCTGTCTTATACAAAGAATCATATTACTATAGGCTTGAACAATTCTCAAAAATAAATTAAGCTCCCTTAATAGAACTGTAACAACCAAATCAGGGCTCATTCTACTTCCTGATGAAAGGAATTATTAGACAGCTAAGTACATATGAGAAAAACACCCTTCACCTTCTACACTGAGGTTATCCCATGGGGAAAATATTTAAGAAATTAAAACATGAATGCTATAACAGTTTAAAAATAAATGCAAACTTCAAAGGACCACATTTTTGGCACACAGACCATGCCAAGAAACAATACAACTGCTAAGTTTAGGTTGATTGATTTTAAAAATGATTATACCTCTTCTTACTTTGCAAAGGCAGAAAGGTTAAATTTGTAATGTCTTTCAAGAATAAGTGCTTCCAAGTGCTATATAAAAGCATATCAAATTATTAAAAAGGGGCTATTTTCCAACATCTGTATTTTAAAGGAATCACTAACACAACCCGTACTCTTAATTCTAAGATTAAGATATATTTAAGATGATATGTTTAAAAAAAAAAAAAAAAATCCAAATCTAGGCAGATTTAGCAAATAAGTTCCCTATGGTATTTACCCTTGGAAAACACAAATACCTACCTAAATCAACAGCACTTCATGTCAATCACCAGAAGAATGCATCCCTTAGGAAATGATTCTGACATCATATGATCTACAGGGAAGCTGCATGAGTAAGTCTACAGGCACTTGAGGCATCTGACTTGGTTGGGCAATAGAATGAAACTGATGTGTATATAGACTCCTTATGAATGCAGATAACATGAAGGGGAAAAAAATGCCAAAAGGTAACTAGGGAAATAAATCTGAGAGTGTGAAGAAACAGTGAGTTCTTGTAAAACACTGTCAATACCTTAAGAAAATAATGTTCCAATGTTTGTAGAGATCAATAGTTGAGAAAAATGGGATATCTAGCAATTCTTGAACCCTTTGCCAAAGATTATCAAAACACATTTACTCAGTTAAGACAATATTCACAGATGAACAAAAAGGGAAAAGTAGAAGATATCCAACTCATGCAAACAAAAACATGTAAACTTTAATGAAATCATTTTTATACATAACAAGGAATTGATCTGTTAAATTTTATGAGTCATATAGTGGTTCTGAGCTAGTAACTAAGTTAAATTAAGATTCCAGAGGCACTGTGTTAACCTCCTAATCTTACTACTATAAAGATTAGAAATGACTTTTAATCAAGCCATTAACATTAATGCCATTTCATTTAAACTTAATTTGCCTGGGTGGAGGAGGGAAAGGAGATACACATAAAAGCCATGGTCCAAAGATTTATTCATGTTAAGCCTTATCTAAGAGTCAAATTCTGATCCAGAGACCCAAAATCTAATGCTTTAACTTGCTCTTATCTGGAATTGTGCTAAATTGTAGATAGCAGTCATACTTATTTGTTACTACAAAATAATTGACAATTTGACTTTTTATAAAGGTCTCATATGAATATGGTATTTTCAGTTTAAAATAACAGTATTTGAAAACATGGTATTTCTTGGAAGAAAAAAAAGTCTTTAAGTATCATGATTTTATTTTTACACACTATCATCAACTCCACCCCCCCATTAAGATAAATAAAAAAGCCTATTCTTATAGAAATGTAAATGTGGTGAAAAAGATGGGGTGGTACCTATAAAGTTTTAGTCTCTCTGCTGGAAATAATCCTTTAGTGAAAAGTCAAGAACTAGCAATAAGTTTCCACAGAGATTCTGTAGTGGCCTTGATTTTTATTTTTCTTTACCTGGAATTCAACAATTTATAAATTGATTCTTTGTTTGAATAAAACAGCACCAGTCTGCCCTTTGCTACAATCAAATTTTGACATTTTTCAGTACTTAGTTCACAAGTTTATTATGAAAACACTGCAGCGCTCTTGTGCAGTAACATCTTACAGGAGAAAAAAAAAAAAAAACACATTTCAGTTCAAAACAACTCACCAGTATCTGACAATAACAAAGAACAATGTAGGGCTGAGGCTGGGAAGGGAAATAAACTGAGTGCAGACAAATCATACAATTAAATTAAACAGTATTCCCTGAAAATAAACAAAACAATTTCAAAACTCACAAATAGAGGGGAGGCCTTGGTACTTATTTTTCAAAACGTTCATTAAGCTCCAATGATTGTTTGCTGCTATCCTTATCTACAGTCATGCTGAGTAAAGCTATAGCTAAATGGAAAGTTAAATTGTATTCACGAGGTGTTAATGTTTACATCTTAATATTTGCAGTCTCTCAGAGAAAGCAAAAGTAACTACAAATAGCCTATGCCAGAAACTGGTTTCTTGACCAACAATGTTGCTTCAGCATGCAATGAACTGGTTCATTCTAAAGTGGTCACGGCTGTTGATGACAAGAGGCTTTGTATTTTTATATGGCACATCTTTTGGTCCGTATGAAAACAAGTTTTTTGAATGTTAACTATTTTCTGACACTTTGGAGTTACTGTTGCTCTTCCCATTTCCTTTAGGTCAACGTATGGTTCATGGCAATACTGTACAAGTTTAAAATCTCATTACAGGAAGTAGTCTGGGGTACGACGAGTAACATGTGGTTCACCTCTACGTGGTGCTGGGTCAAACTGCAAGCTGAAAAACAAATTAAATTGTATTTCAAGGTCAAAATAATGATGGTGGAAACAAATTATCTTTCTCTTATCCCAAAGTTCACTTTTCTAAATTTTAGCCTTCCTTAAAACTAATAGTTCACTATAATATAAATTAAGATTTAAATTTAAAGCCCTAAAGTCGTGATCTGCTATTACCTACAAAACATAAAAATTATTCTTAGCCTGGTCTACAATTAGTCCAACATGCCCAATTTCTCTACAACCTACATGCTACTGAACCTCAACACTCTGCCCTAAATGTATAATCTCCTGTGAGTTAACTGAAGAATGTAACTTCCAGATAACTATAAACAAAATATGTATACAGAAGGGAAACTGCTTTCAATCATATATTTCAGTGATACTCATTCAATTTATTTAGTGCACTAATGACATTTCATGGAATTTTGTGTCCTTGAAAAGCAAGTTTATTATTATGGTCCCTAAGTGATCACAGGGTTCATATTTCATATATAGATTTAAAAAAACAGAAGTGTATTTTTCTTTAATGGTAACTCAAAACCCACATCCATTCAATATAACTATGTGTTAACGAGGAAACTGATACATTGTTGGTGGAGTTGTGAACGAATCCAACCATTCTGGAGAACAATCTGGAATTATGTCCCAAAAGTTATCAAACTGTGCATACCCTTTGATCCAGCAGTGCTTCTACTGGGCTTCTACCCCAAGGAGATACGAAAGAAGGGAAAGGGACCTGTATGTGCCAAAATGTTTGTGGCAGCCCTGTTTGTAGTGGCTAGAAACTGGAAACTGAATGGATGCCCATCAATTGGAGAATGGTTGGGTAAATTGTGGTATATGAATGTTAATGGAAAATTATTGTTCTGTAAGAAATTACCAACAGGATGAATACAGAGAGGCTTGGAGAGAATTACTTGAACTGATGCTAAGTGAAATGAGCAGAACCAAGAGATCATTATATACAATTATTATATACAATGATACTGTATGAAGATGCAATCTGACGGAAGTGGATTTCTTTGACAACGAGACCTAATTCAGTTTCAATTGATCAATGATGTACAGAAGCAGTTACACCCAAAGAAAAAACACTGGGAAATGAATGTAAACTGTTTGCATTTTTGTTTTTCTTCCTGGGTTATTTTTACCTTCTGAATCTAATTTTCCCTATGCAACAAGAAAACTGTTTGGATCTGCACACATACATTGTATCTAGGATATACTATGACATAGTCAACATATATGAGGACTGCTTGCCATCTAGGGGAGGGGGTGGAGGGTGGGAGGGAAAAACTGGAACAGAAGTGAGTGCAAGGGATAATGTTGTAAAAAAATTACCCTGGCATGGGTTGTCAATAAAAAGTTATTATATATATATATATATATATATATATATATACACACACACACATATATATATATGTGTTTAAAATTAATTTTGGGACAGAGAGTGCACACTGGATTTAGTTCCAAGGGTCTTGGCTTTGACTCCTAGTTCAAATCTTTACTATGTGACCAGAAGAAAATGTGCCCTTATTTAGCTCATAAGTAAAATGAGGATAATTCTTATATTATCTATCTCACAAGAAGGAAGCACATTATAAATGCTAGAATATTATATGAACACGAGGAGTTCAAATAATTCTTATAAGCAAACTGATTCAACTGTTTCATTTCTAAACTTGCATTCAACTATTAATAGTTCTAACTGCTACCAATTCTACATTAAAAATTCTATGTTGTCACTTAACAGACAACTTATCATGTAAATACTTACAAAGAGTACTTTAGAGTATCATCAAGTTCCATGATTGCAGCTTGGTTACCACAACGGTAACAATAATTTGGAGCACTGAATATTGTTACTACATTCCTGTCATGGCACCAATTATATCCCTAAAAGAAGCAAAAAGAAATACCAAGTTAGAAATGACTTTATTATTATTTGACTTATGCTATTAAATAAAAGAACACAGAACATTTTTGTCCTGTTTTGAGGATTACTTCTTATTTATGGGAATATAACATGTACACAGAAAAACAAACAAAATACAAAGTGATTAGAAGAGGAGGAAACATTATTAGAGGAATCAGGAAAGCTCTTAGAAGCAAGGAGTTTTATGATGCAGGGATAAGGAAGAACATCCCAAATAAGGATAGCTGTTAAAAAGGTATGGAAATGAGAGATAAAATGTCACACATGTGGAACAGCATGTAAGCCAACAAAACTAGAGTATAGAGTATATGAAGAAAAATGTCTAAATGGACTAAGAGAGATGGGCAGAAGCAAGACTATGAAAGTCTTTAAATGCCAAGCACAGGAGCCTTTGTTTTATTCTAGAAGCAATCAGGAATTAGTAAAGTAGAAAATCAACATGGTTAGGTCTATACTGTGAGAAAAATTCTGAGAGCTAAATGGAGCAGTAAACTCTAGATGAAAAGCAATGAGGCTATTGCAGTGATTCAAAATAGGGGTGAAGACAATTTGAAATCAAGGTGGTTGTGGTGTGAGCGGAGAAAAGGGGATGAACAAAAGAAATATAATGAAGACAGAATTAACAAAACTTGACAACTGACTAAAAATGTAAGGTAAAGGAGAACAGAATGAGTCAGGAATGATTCCTATGATATGATCCTGAAAAAACTGAAGAATAGTAGTGTCTGGGAACATGTGACCAAAAAAAAAAAGACTAGACATTTTCCCCACCTTTCAAGATATCAAAAATCATTCCAAAATAGTAATTGTGCACTAGAGATGAAGCAATTTAAGTGTTATCACCAACTAGAACATCAAAGAAGCCTAATGAAGTAAAAATCCAATTGACTAACTAATAACAAAGAAGAGTAATATCTCTCTTACCTCTAACTTACTCAACATTCCATCTTCTTCCCTACATTCTGCCAAGTTGCACAAACTGACCCACAAGCTTGCAACAGAATTCAACTCTATACTTTCCATCCACTCCCACAGAAAATAAAGAGAACTGAGAAATAGAACTAAGACAGCATTACAATGTGTGTGCATCTAACAGGCCTGTGAGAAACAGTCACTTTGTGGTAAAGATTGAAACTGCTAAAAGCATATAAGTCTGACATCTGTTTGAGATTCCATTCCCAGAGAAAGCATGATTAAAAAAGGGAAGGAGTCAGAAAGTGAGTCATAAAATTAAGAAATAAAAATGAAATGACCAAAGATGTCAGAAGTCAATTAAAGACCTTGAGCATAAGCAGATAAATTAACAGTGAAGAAATTAATAAGAAAAGGAAATATGGCCTCCAAATTAGCTGTCTGATGAGGCAAAGGACCCTATAGATTCCCAAGAAAGCAAAACAAACAAAAAAAAAAACCCACCACCCCACCACCCAGGAAAATATTTCTGAATGCTTTTAAAAAGAAAAGAATTATGTAAGTACAATTTGTAGTCTGAACAGCAAAATTAACTGGCAGAATAGAAAGAATTTGAATCCAAGAAAAGCAATGCTCTCCAGAAAAATGGGAGGGGATTCAGTTTGGAGGAAAAGACTATGAATTCTGTTGTGAACATGCTAAGTTTGAGATGCTTATGGGACAACATATAGAAGGAATTTTGAGATATGAAACTGGAGTAGAAGGGGGAAAAGATTGCATATGTAGAGTCTAAGAATCAGTAACATAGAGATGTTAGTTGAACCAGAAATAAGTGAGATGGGGGAGGAGTAGGCGAAGGGAGGAAGAGAAAGAGAGACATACAGAAGCAGAGAGAACCAGAGAGAAAGAAATGAGAAAGTTGACAAGGATAAAGCACTATGTCACAAGATACCTAAATAGATCAAAAACCTCATGGGTCTTAGAGAAATATAAATAAATGGTAGCTATACAGCAGGACATACTTTTTAGTATATTGTATAAAGATTTAGTGTGCAACTAAATTTAGCTTATAGCAAAACATACACATAGAATAGGACTTATTTATTTATCTATATGTATAATTTGTATATTTAACTACTAAATGCCTAAATATTTAACATGTTGTTTATATAAAAATAAAAAATGCCAATTATGGAATTACAGGGCAAAATGGGGAGTATAGTGTGGTCTCTGGGCATCATTCCAATTATGCTTTTACCCTACATCTTTCCAGATGCTCCAGAACATATCGAGTAGCCCAAGGCTCAATTTCTCTATAAGGGGAAGAATGACTACCAGTCTCCTTTTTTTTTTCCCTTTCCAATTTTGACTTTCTGTATTAGGACATAAAACTTAAGAAGAATAGGACCCTTCTCATTGCAAATTTTCAATGAAAGTCTGGATGATCATTTGTCAGGCATATTATAAAAGAATAATGAAGTGAAGTTCACTTTAGAATTCTGGCTATAATCTTATGATTTTATGACTTACCTCCATCACCAGCTGGTGAGCTCTGGATACCAATGTGAGGCCATTGGCATGATTAAATGTCTCTGAAATATCTTGTCCAAATGTATATCCAGCACCTCGAGGAGAAATACCCCAACCACCACGGTCATCTGGATCTGACCAAAGCAAGTCACACATTGGACCCTACAACACACATTAAAATTAAAATCAATCTTGGTAGCCAAATAACAAGACCTAAATAATACGTATCTTAAATAATAAATATAAACAAATACCTGTAGATTTTAGTTATTAACCTCCCCAAAAGAGAAAGGAAATGATAGAATAGTTTATAAAGAACAAATAAAAACAAATACCTCATGGGGAACTTCTTGTAGGCGATCAAGTGCTCTGATATGATCCAGTGTATCTATGGATGGTGAGAGACCACCATGTAGACAGAATATCTGAAAGAAGTATTTACATGTTAAGATTGCTCAAGAGAAAAAATAAAAATAAAAAGATTATTCAACAGAAGCTTTAGGTATTTTGCTTTATGTTTATTATTAGAGCATTCCACAGAAGTCCTAAGCTTATTTAAGCTCAGATACTTGTACTATCCCTATCATAATCTTATATCACATAGGCAGGCTAGTCATCATGGTAGTCAGTGTTCATTATCCTTTATTCTCTCTCATGGTACCTTTGTGCATATTATTCTTCAGGACTGGAAAGCTCCCTTCTCCCAAAATCTACATTTACTACTTTCAGATTCAATTTGTTTTAACTTCTCCAAGCAGTCAAAAAAGACTTCTGATTAACTTCATCCCACACCAATCACATATTTGCTTTTCATTTCCTTGGTATTTTTATTTAGTTTGTTCTACATAAAACTATACAACTGAACTCCATAAAGGGATGAATGAAGTTTCTATCATCCTCTGTCCCATTATGTCTGCTACTCATTTAAACAAGTACTGACACTAAATTAATACACAGAGAATGACATCAAAACATACCTGACCATCCACCAAGGCAGTTAGAGGAAGATAATCAAAAAGGTCTGTAAAATATTTCCAAACATTTGCATTTCCATATTTCCTTAAACACTCATCATAGAAACCATATACTTGTGTGATTTGTCTACTCTCATGATTTCCTCGAAGAATAGTGATACGTTCACGGTAACGAACCTGAAAACCAAAACACAAAGGAATATATTTCTTAAAAGGAAGCCAATTACAACATAGAATGAACCTCAAAGTAGTTATTCCAGTTTACTTAGGAAAATACCCAATTTTCCTTCCTAACAGCCAAATATATAGGGTTTAAAATATTCTTGAAAGCTTATTCTCCTATTGCTAGCAAACACTAAAAGAACATCCTTCAACCCTGAAGTCACGCAAATTTTTAGGGAAATGAAATACTCAGATTTCTGCTGATCATGTAAGTAATTCTGGATTCTAGGTATAGGTGGATTTACAAACTTTCCTTCATGCTTTTAATTTGGTTAGTCAGTACCATAGGATTTTAGAACAGGAAATTGTCATTCAAGAGTGACTCAGGGGGCAGCTAGGTGGCACAGCGGATAGAATACTAGCCTTGAAGTCAGGAGACTTGAATTCAATTCTGGTCTCATACACTTAACACATCCTAACTGTGCGAACCTGGGCAAGTTATTTAGTCCCAATTGCCTCAGCAAAAAAAGAGTAACCCAGAAATAAAACTAAAAGAAAGCCCAGGAAAGTCTTTAAAAGTCATACACAGTACAACTTCTTATGGAACAGATGAAGATTTTTCTCCTTAAATTATACAGAACATTTCACTTGTAATTGCGAACAGGCTTCAAAATCTCAAAGAAAAAAATGAATGACTATTACTTCCTTCCAAAAACCCACCTTTTGGCACTACATTAATTCATTCCTTTCAAAACATTAAGGAAAAGCAGCTCATCACTGCTACATTATATATATCCTTTCACAAAACTGAGTTTGGCCTGCTGGTTCTTAGGAGATCAATAAATTTTAATAATACCCTGCAATTAGAGTTTTCCTTCAAAAGGAGATAATATTTAAAAAAAAAAAAAACACATTCCGAGTCACTGACACACAAATTCCTGGGATACTTACATTAATTATCAGCACAGCTTTTTAAACACTAAATCCTAGACACAATTCTCTTGAAAAAGTTTTTTTTCTTCCCATCTCTTCATTCATTTTAAAAAGTCAAGAAATTTCAATGTCTATTTTCAGTAAAACAAAATAGCAGGCACATACTAGGATAGTAAAAAGCATCATTCATGGTACACATGGCCAAAGAAAAATTATAAAAGTTACCTTAAGAGCTACAAGCAGCGTTACTGTTTCAACTGAATAATATCCTCTGTCAACATAATCACCCATAAACAAGTAATTTGTGTCTGGTGATTTGCCACCAATTCTAAAAAGTTCCATGAGATCATGAAATTGCCCATGAACATCTCCACAGACAGTGACTGGACATCGCACCTCTTGTACATTGGACTCCTTTGTAAGGATTTCTTTAGCCTATGGATGAATAAGAAAAAAAATAAGTATATTAGCATACTTAGCAACAAAAGATAATAGCCAATTTTACTTGCTATCTGTAATTTCTATTAAATAAAATGGATTATGTAAACTAATAGTCTCAAATTAAAAGGATCAATTAAACAAATTTCTTTAAATGCTAATGGTATAGGGGAAAAAAATGAAAACAATAGATTCTCTCTGCTTGTCACTTCAATGACTGCCAAAAATTATCAGGGTACACTATATTCCCGTCAGATGTTTGGACTTCTCAATGACATTCAACTAAACACTTATTAGCACTAGTGTGACAATGTTAGTGACATAAGTTTCTTCAACTAGCATTTGATGTTGAAGATCATTTAAAAAAAAGATTAAACTAAAATTAAGCTTGCATAATTTTTTAAAAAAGAATTAGGTAATGATTTTTTTCTTCTTGTTGGAACAAATGCATTTCTGACCCATTCAGTTAAGTTGCTAGGGCCAAGAGTGGAGCCTCTGAGGAATAGAAACAGGCACTGTCCACTTTTTCCCAATTTTTATTACTTTTAATTGTAATAATTTTTTATTTCTCTCAAAGAAGAAACCAATAGTTTAAACTTTCAGCTGAAGACTGCAAAGAAAAATACTATAAAATGTTCTAAGTTCCTCAGGTATTCTTGGGCATTCTTCTTAACAGTCATTTCATTCATCCCCTTGTTTCACAGCCAGAGATGAAGGTCACTGGGCAATCACTATGACTAAGGTTTGTTTGGCACGAGTATTTACCTAGTGAATTTTCAGTACGCATTTATGTTAACAATAATAGCAACAATAAATCATAGGCTCCATCCACCCCAATGAAGTTAGTAAGAAATTGGATAATGACAGGGTAGAAGTTACTTTTCAAGGGACAATGATTCAGGAAATGATGAACTTATACATAGAAATCTTGCTGTAAATATGCTGCTGTCTATTGCCATAATTTAGATAAAGCGAAGTTTCAATATGCACCTCTGGACTCAAATAATTTTTTTCTATCTCAAATATAATTCCATGCTTGAAAAGAAAGCTATTATTTGTAACAGAAGCTATCCAACACCAACAACAAAAATCCCTGAATATATTATTTTGACTCTGGAGAAAAGATGTTAAATGCTTTTATATCCCTTCTTTGTAGACATGGATGACTAGTTTTGTCGATGTGATGTCTAAGAGAATAGAGGTGATTTTTAAAATTATGGAAAGACACGACATGTGGAAATTAAGGTGATATAAAAAACAAAAAATAATAAAAAGTAAAAAAATAAATAAAAGCTGCCCATTCTTAGCTACAAGTTTAAGTCCTGAATGAACCAAAATAGTTGGTTAATCCCAAAACATAACACTAGTAGAGGAAAGAACTACATTTGGACTCAGAAGTTTTTGGGGTTAGAAGTCTTGTGTTCAAATTCTATATGTCTAGTGACTATGGCAAATTATTTTAATTCTACTGTTCTATTTCCTTATCTCCAAAATAAGTGAACTTTGATTAAATTATTGATTTCTAACAGCTAGAGTTAAAAGTCAATGTTTTAAGTTTATTTCCTCAAACTAAATGAACCAAATTAATCAACAAGTATTCATTTATCACCGACTATGTGCCAGGCACTGTGCAAAGGATACATAAGAAATATGTACTGAAATGATTATACATAAATTCAAGCGTAAAGGGGAGAATGGGTGGGAAAGATTAGAAAAAGCTTCATTCAAATCTGTTTTGAAGGAAAACAGGGACATCTCATAGGTGGAGAATTGAGGTAGGATTATATTCCTGATAAGGAAGGTAACTGGTACAAAAATGAAGATGAAGTAACATATATAAGGAACAGGCAAGACAGCCAGGAAACTCATAAAATTCCACCTACACAGTAAACTTGAAAAATTTCTACATCAATAAGATTAATGTTGTTGTTGGGTCATTTTTAATAGTGTCCAACTCTTGATTCCACTTAGTTTTCTTGGCAAATTCCAGATCATGTTAAAGATGAGAAAACGGAGGCAAATAGCAAACAAGTTTACACAACTAGGTCAGGTAGAACGCAAAAAGAAGAGTCTTCCTGACTCTAGGTCTATCCACTGTGCCACTTAACTGCCCTTTAAGACCAAAAAAGTATTTGGTTTATATGCTTGATGTCATTATTTATCTAAGATAAATTCAGATTCAGAATTGTTACCATAGCTTTATATCCAAGTTCCTATGTCATTTATAAAGTAAATTGGGGGACGATTTTTGTCAAGTTTTAATCTTGCTTAGATACTCTTTTTGGAGGTGAATTCTTGCTACAAGCTCAGATTCTGATTACCATTCCTGTTCCTTCAGCTGGGCAAAGCTATTTATTTATAGCACTCTTTCTGACTTTCCCTTAGAAGTCTTGCCTGCTTCACTGCTACAGATTGGTAATTAACAGCTTCCTGTCCAAAGGGCCAAGGCTATATATATAATGTATATAGTTGGTAAAAGAGAGGTTTCTCGCTGCATCCAATTAGAAGCCATTTCTCACCTCTTTGAAACTGTTTATAGTAATGTCTTCTTTTTAAAAGTTCAATATCTATGATTACAACATTCTGGTTACTATTTACCATTACTTCTTTCATAAGAATTGATTTATGCTTAATAATTATACAGAAAAATTTCCATTTTTAATAACATAAGAGTTGTAAATACTACCAAATTGGGACAAATGAGGCAACTAAGTGACACAGGAGCAGGAGCTGGCTTGAAGTTAGAAATTAAAATTATTTCAAAACTAAGCCTTGGAGACTTACTAGATGTGTGATCCTGGGTAAGTAATTTCATCTTCCCTCAGACAGTTTCCACATGCAAAATGGGATAACAACACCTATATCCTACAGTTGTCCAAGATAAAATGAGATAATTTTTGTAAAGCACTTTGGAATGCTAGCTATTTTTATTAAGCAAAATTTTAAATTGCTACTTAACAGAATTCACAATTTCAGGTTTCAAAACAGATATGCAGGAATTTCAAAGTGGCCTGAATGGTATACATGTTTGTCTTTTTACTATGGTCAAATAATAGCAACACATGGACAAAATATATGTGGAGGGGAAGAGATGTCTCCTTAGAAAAAAGGGCAAAAAGGCTAGTTATTAGAAAAAATATAATATTTAAAAATGGATGGGCTTTAGGCTAAAAACAAAGATGTAAAGAAGCAGCAAGTAACATCAGAAAGCTAAGAAGTAAAAAAAGTGACATACTAGAATAAGAGAACACAAAGCTAAATAACATTCTTTGGAGAAGAATCCAGTGCAAGGAATGATGTGAATTCACAGGTGGCATGAGGAGGCAAACTGGATAAAAGGAAAAAGAATCAAGTGATAGTAGTAATCATTGACTCCCTGATATGGGCTATTTGTCAGATTTCAATGACGGGTCAGATGTTTTTCCTAGAATATAATTGATATAGGACTGAAAGCTTCCCAAGATTTTAGACACATCTAGTAGTATTATCTGCTCTCATGCATATTATTATCACCACAAGGAACTTAAGAAGCAGTATTAGGGTTTAAAAGTCCTAAACAGGTCTCTGAAAACATATAGGCCCAGATATTTTCTTCACTATTGTTTAAATTAAAGGCAACTTAGTTTCAAGAGAGAAAGGCATACATTTAGGAAATGAGTAGTTAAGCTAGTCTCCAAGAATATGATACAGATTTCTGGATTGTGGCTTAATGATGGAATCTTAACTATGACTGGTAAAAATACTAACTGGGTACAATGCAAAGATTTGCCTTAGCTTCTATCTATAGATAAATACAAAACTTAGTAGTAGTAAACAAAGCAAAGAGATCCAACAGACATTAGGACTAACTAGTCGTAATCATTTATTTTAAAATTAAAGAAAACATATGGTGGGAATAGGAGATAGTCATTGGACCATCAGACAAATCATCTGGACGGACAAAAGGAGCAAACAGACTGGGGGTTTAAACTAGGAAACACCATAATATCATGAAAGTATAATGTTATAGTGATGGGGAATTCAATGATCTCAGAATTTGCTGGAGCACTCTATTTTGGAACTACAATTTTGGCCTGTCTTAAAGAGAATTTAAGTACTATTAAAAAAGGTATTCTGATTGGGTTAGCCAAAGAGTAGGAACTGGTGTCTATTAAAGTCTTTATTGTATTGGTAGGTTTTTCAACTGAGTATAGGGCTTTATCTTTAAGGAGTTATTTACTACTTCATTGTAAGATATAAGACTGGTCAAAGTGTTTGTCTTTGATGTAAATGGGAACTTTGAAAGGAAGACAACCACCTTCTTACAACATGTGATAAGAGCTAGGGGATCCTTAGAACATAGAGTTTAGGGAAACAATAGGAAGGATCTCATGGTCTAAAATTCCTAGAAGTAAGAACTTGAGGAACCTTTCAAGAAAGAAATTCTAAATTTCAATGAGAAAGAAAAGGATAACTATCTAATGAAGGGGCTCTTAAATTTGGTTCCAGGGTCAGATTTAGAACTCTGAATCTGATTGGGAGAGAAAATGTTATCTTTATATTTTTAAACTAAAATTTGGCATTCCCTTTAATTATTAAAAACATCATTCTGAGGAAAGGGTTCATAGATTTTACCAGACTTCTAAAGAGGTCCCTGGACACATAAAAAGGCTAAGAACACCTGATCTACAAAATGAAGATCAGTCCTGTAAGAATATCTTCAATGCTAAAGTTCAGAAGGAACCAAAAAAGAATACTAAAGAGAAGGAAGAAGTATTTAACTTTAACTTTGCTTGTTTTCCTCTTCATGTGAGGATGATCTTTATGTAAAGAATGAACAAAATAAGTTAACACACAAGTGAAACCCAAGATAAGTAAGGTTCTATTCAGGCTTAAAGAACTATATACGTCAAGATATTGAAGAACCTGATGAATGTAACAGCTAAGAAGAAACAGTTTTTGAAATATCTTAGAAAAAATTTTTTCTCCTTAATAGTATTTTATTTTCCAAATGCATGTATATAGTTTTCAACATTTATTTTTCTAAGATGTGTTCCAAATTTTGCTACTCCCTCCTTTAGCTCCCCAAAGGCCTGGGGAACTGTGTGACCCCCTTCCCAAAACAACAAGCAATCTGACAAGGGTTAAATATGTGCAATCCTTTTAAACATATTTCCATGTGTCATGTTGGAACACTTAAATTTTTAAAAAAGTGAGGACAGAATTTCCAAACTAAAGCAAAGACTAACTCCAATCTATACTTTCAAATTCTCGAAAAAATATATTGTAAAAAGGATTATAGGTAAACATTTTTAAAAGGAAGGAAAGACTGCAAAAAACTGAGTTTCCTTAAAAAATGATGAAAGTTGTAATTTCCCTTTTTTTTTTTAAACTGGGTCACTAGAAGGTCAGGAAATATTACATATAAAGTTCACTTAAATTTCAGCATTTTGACAAGGTCTCTCATGACAAATTTTGTGGGCAAGATGGGGAAAAGTGAGCTAAATGATAGTATTGTTAGATTTAATAAGAAATAGTTGAAAGACTAGACTCAAAGATCAAGTCTTAATGGATAAATGTCAATTTATATGAAGCTCTTTGATAGTATCACATGTTCAATATTTTTAATCAAGAGATTAGATGAAGGGATAAATGGCACATTATCAGATTTCCAAATGACAAAGCAGGGATAAACAAAAATGGTCGATGAAAGAGTTACTATTGAACAAGTCCACTGAAAAGGGTGGAATGGTGATTTAAGTGGACTCCAAGCTCTGGTCAGAACACATTTGGAGCACTATATTCTGTTTAGAAACATTTTAGGAAGGAACAAGCTGGAAGACTAGAACAGGGGGTATCTCAGACCATAACAAACGACTGTCCAGTGTTTTTTTTAAGGAACTGAAGAAGTTCAATCCACAGAACATGATGGGGTGGGCAGGGGCTTGTTTTTCTTTATTTTAAAGGTTATCATGTATATAGGATCCTAACATTTAGAACTGAAAGGAGATATCAGAGACCACCTGGTTAAAATTCCATTATCTTACTAAAGAAACGGAGGTCCAGAAAAGTGGAAAAGGTTTGCCCATGGCTACATAGGAAAAGGAGACTTCATCTACTTGACCCTAGAGGATAGGAGTACGAGTAATTGAGGTTGATGTAGTGTAAAAACTTCTACTTCATAACCATTAGAGCTGTCTAAAAGGAAAATAAATTGCCTTGGGAAGCAATGATTTCCCTTCACAAGAGATGGACATGACAACTGGATGATCACTTTTTAGGGATACTATATATAAAGGCCAGTCATGGACTGAACTTGATGGGGATTTGTGAAGTTCCTTTTAATTCTGAGATTACTGAATTTAATTTTTTATTGTTCAGTCATGTCCAACTCTTTATGACCCCATTTGGGGATTTCTGGACAGATACTGTAGCAGTCTGACATTTACTCCTCCAGTTCATTTTACAAATGAGGAGACTGAAGCAAACAGGGTTAAGTGTATCACAGGGTGATACAACTAATAGGTGTCCTGAGGCCAGATTTGAAGTTGGGAAGATGACTCTTATTTCAGGTCCAAAACTTTATCCACTATATCACTAGTATTTAATTAATCATGAAAAATGTTTTCCTCTGAATGGATCAAATGAAAAGCTATTTTCTTTTGTTAAAAATTAACATCACAAACCAAATCAAGTCATTCAATTCCATAGCAAAGTAGAGAAATGATCAGTCTATTCAATTGATCCTATAGGATCATACTTTTCGAACATTAGCACAAAGTGTGAAAACAGTTCCTGGTTTTCTGTGCACAACACCCATGCAGAAGGATTTTTTTCAGTCTCAAAATATTTTAGCATTTAGCTTTGGTACACAGGCATTAACAAACTAATTCTTGCTTCAGGCAATTTTTATTTTAAAATTTATCTTTTCTTGAAGACATTCATCACTAATTTTTTTAATCCACCTACCAAAAAAATTATCTAAATCATAATCTGTAAATTTGCTATTCAAAATGTAAGGGGAAGAGGGGAATTCTTGAGGGAGGGAAAAAGAATACAAATGCAATGTGTACCCTTTTGGTTTATTTAGATGTACAAGTCCAATAGGTTTAACATCTGTTAAAAAAACCAAACTGCCTCCACTTGAACCAGTTCATTATAAACCGAGTTATTTTAAATGGTTTACACATATACTGTTGAGTTTCTAAAACATGTTAATCTCAGTGCCAAAATAGGCCACAATAGGAGGAGAAAAAAAGACTTTAAACTTTAAATGGATGATAGCTGCCAAGAATTAAAAAGCAAAACAGAAACAGAGCTCTTGAATAATTTGCTCTGCCAATGTAGACAACTTTGGAACTTTTAAACAAACACTACACAGAACTAGACTTGAAACCAGTAATTAATTCCCATCTATTCAATATAGTTTAAAGGTACTTTTTTTTTCCTACAAGAGAAAATCTGCACATCCTTTCCATAAAGACTTAGGCAAGGTAAGTCAACGGTTGAAGCAAGCACTAGAGGTGTCTATGCTGAGGAAATTATGTTAAAGTTCATGAGTTAATCCGTGCTTAACTATAGAGACGTAACCAAACTATTTTTATACCACAATACTAAAATAAAATTTATTACTCTTCAAAATCATTAATAGGTAATAAAGTAGTAAGTCTGGTATGCTTCCAAGAAAGGGAAGACTAGCCAAACCCTGTGTATAAAATACTGAAAAAAACTCAACTCTGTTCCTTACCTCAACACAATCACAGAAATAAAATCAATTCTCCTAGTAGCAGGATCACTTAACATTAATGTACTCTTCCATTTTTTCCCAGATGCTTTAAGGCCTACTTTTTATAAATATGCTCATTCTCTTTTTAAATTATAGTCAATAAATGACTTATTAAAACTTTTACTAATACGCCAGTTATGCCAATGTGTTAAGTACCTAGGGATGCCACCCCCCCCAATCTCTGCCTTCAAGAAGCTCACAATTCTAATGAGACAAGCAAATAGGTGTACACAAACTATACACAGATACAGAGGGAAAAGGAACTAGAATGGAGAATTGGGAAAAGCTTCCTATAGAAGATGGGATTTTAGTTGGTATTTAAAGAAACCAGAGATGTCAGTAAATAGAGATGAGAAGAACCTTCCAATATTGGAGGATAGCCAGAGAAACTATCTGGAGTCCAGAGATGGAGAAATGGGATTATCTTGTTTGTAGAACAGCAAGATGACCAGCATCAAGGTGGAGTAAAGTATAAAAAAATTGGGAAGGTAAGGGGGAGGAGACTGTTACAAAAGGTTTGACTGCAAAATGTATTTAACCCCAGAAATGATAGGGACTTTAATAAGCAGAAAGGTTAACACAGTAAAAACTGCACTCTGGTAGCTGAATGCAAGTTGATTGTAGTGAGGAGACCTGAGGTAAGCAGACCCACCAGCAGGTCAATAATCCAGGCATGAGGTTTTGAGGGCCTGCAGCAGAGTAATATCTATATCAGAGAAGAGAAGGGAGCAGATTTGAGAGATGCAAACATCAAATTGACAGACTTTGGCAGCTTGGATATAAGGAAAGAGAGATAAGTTAAGGACTCTTAAGTTGTGAAACTTAGTAAACGGGAGAAAGATGGTTCCCTTGATAACAATGAATTGTTCTGGGCAATGAATTGTTCTAGGTTTAAGATATTACTGGACATCTAGTTCAAATATCTGAAATGAAATTGCTAGATGCAAAAATGGAGGTCAGCAGAGTTTGTGGAAGGATAGGGAGATTTGAAAATTATAAGCACAGAGCTAAGCAAAACAAGAAGAACCAGGAATACATTGTACATAATAACAAGAATGTGCAATGAGTGGTCCAGTGATTCAAAGCAATCCCAATAGACTTTGGACAGAAAAGGCCATTCGCATCCAGGAAAAAAAAAAAAAAAAAAAAAACTATGGAGAATGAATGTAAATTAACACAAGCTCCGCTGACTTTTTGGGGGGGAAAAAAAAAGAAAAAGAGAGAGAGAATTATAAGCATAGAGAAGATAAGTCCATGGGAATTAATAAAATCTTCAAGGGCCAAGATAGAACCCTATGAGACAAAGATGATTCTACTGATTCAACACTTCACTTTCCTACTGCAAAAATATTTTAATAGCGTTAATCTTTGGAACAAGTCAAATGAGAGAACCCAAAGATTAGTCATTAATGGCTGTCCTGTCAATCAGAGGAATATTCAGGATCAATTTGGCATATTTAGCAATATAACTTACAGTTCAGTATAGACTGCATGCTTGTCAAATGTGCGGGCTAGATACAAACCTGGAATAGGCAAAATAATGGATAACAAAACTAGGAGCAACAAGCTATTCATCAAAACAGAAAAAAGGGTCAAAGCTAAAAACCGCAACATCAAAATATACCAAAAAATATGACAAAAATATTAAGAATTCTCTGAAAACATTTCAGAAAGTCTAATGATAAAGACAGAAAAAAGGACCATAGGAATGATGAAGACCAAGACATGGAAGAGTAAGAATTTAGGGATGTTGAGACTGGAAAAAAGGAAAAGGAAAACAGTTGTTTTTTGAAAGGCTAATTTTTTTTTTGGGGGGGGGGGGGGGGGGGAAGTGAAGGGGGTGATTAGAACCAGGTAGAAGTTGAAGAGAGGCAAATAATTAACTTCACCTTGTTGTAAGAAAAGCAATTTGTTCAATTCTTTCAGTCTTGTCTTTCTCTTTGTGATCCCATTTGGGGTTTTCTTGGCAAAGACACCAAAATATTTTCCCATTTCCTTTTCCAGGTTATTTTACAGACAAGGAACTGAGGCAAATGGGGTTAAATGACTTGCCCAAGGTCACCACACAGCTAATAGGTGTCTGAAGCCAAATTCAAAGTCTTCCTGCCTCTAGGTCTAGAATTCTATCCACTGTGACAACTAGCAGCCACTTTCTAAAAATTAGAGCCATCCAAAAGTGGTACATACCACCTTAGGAAAGAGTAGGTTGTTTCTTCATTCTCTCCACTGAAGTTTTTCCAACAAAGGCTATATAACCACTTTATTTGAAATGTTATAAAGGAATTCCTTCTTTAGGTATGGGTGGGGGTAGATGTCCTCTGAGATCTATGTATATTCTATGAATATACATATAGGATAGGATATAAGAGGAGAAAATAACATGAGAAGCAGAATTCAATTACTGGCTATCTTTACAGACCTGCCTTTTCTTAATTAGCTCTCATTATAAAGTAGATTTCTTTATAGTGTCTCTAATCATATCATTGGTAAGATGTCATTTAAAACCAAAAGATAAAAGGAGGTGTCCATCTGGAGAAAGCCTACCTTTTTTCTTACCTTCTATTTAATTCTACTACTTAGGAGAGTACTTAACCTGGGGTCCACAGACTATGTATTTCAGAAAAACTTGGATGGTAAACATTACCATCCTTTACCACACTTTTATTTTCATTTTCATTTTCATTAACTTTTCGTTTCCTTTGTTCTATATAGTTTATGAAATCCAGGCTTCACAGGCTGCCAAAGGATTCCATGGCACAAACGATAGAGAACTTGTATAATATAGTTAATTTGAAATGATTTTAATAACCCAAAATTAAAACAAAAATTTTCAAAAGCAGTGAAGGACTTAGCTAAACTATGCTTAAAGGCACAAATAACAGTAATTCTAACTCAGAAGTGTTGTGTACCATTAATAGATAACAAATATTTTATAATTAAACCACAAATAATCTATTTGATATACATATGAATAAAGCATAAACAATTTTAAAGCAACGTTCCTACCACAAGTCATTTCCCCTGAGTTTTAAATGTGTCCTCTAAAAGTGTAAAATTAGAACAAAACTCAAGGAGCTTTTTAAAAGAGCAGTTTCTAATGGCTTATGCTTGCCCAGAACATCTGAATGGGATTCAGGAGAACTGAGTTTTAAGACTCTTTCCACTAGAAGCAAATAGAAGTCACTTTTCTCTCTAGGCTTATTTCCCCATCTATTTAAAAAAAAAAATTTAAGCAGGTGATTTTTTAATATCTATTCCTGAAATTTGGTTCTATATTAAGCAACTCATTAATTTTCACAGGGAAATGCAAATATTACCAAGAGTTTGTTGATAGGGAGAGGCTTTCTTTTTCAAAGATACCTCAAAAATGCTTAAAAAAAAAAAGTCCCCTTAGTTTAGGAGAATTTAACTTAAAACCATTTATAACCACAAAAACAAATGCAACTGAGATTAAACTTGATAGTTTTGCAAAAACAAAGAACTCCTTTTAACCAAAATTGCACAGATAAAACAGATGGTAAATTTATAGGATGCTATTTCCAAAAAATAAAGAGATTAATTAATATCTAAAGAATCCATCAGTTAAAATTCTCCCTCTCCAAATAAGTCAGGTGTACAAAATAATCCTTTTCATTTAAGTAGAAATGCCTTAGGGCAGGACTTCATTTCTGCCCACCCATGTCTCATCTTATTCCAAAGTCATAGCATTGAAACAAATGGCAAATTCATTGAGCTCTTCTTTCTCAACTACTTAATGAGAAAATAAATGTTTAAGTCAAAAATATACTGTAATTCAGGAGTTTCATCAGAGGAAGAAAACAAAAATTACAATGGTCAGTTTGAGAAATAGATTTTTTTGGATTGCTTTCTAGTAAATAAGAGTTAAAATCAAGAGCAACTTCTTTGGGTCAATCCTCTTCTCAAACTAATTTTATCTAGGTTGTTACAAAAACCTTCCCAACACTGGCCAAACTGCCACCTTTGTTGCAGAAAACAATTAAGAGAGGCAGGCTGCTAAAGGATTATTCTTCATTAAAATTTTGATCAAACACTATCCAAAGAACAGACTAATTGAGATGCTCAATGGAAAATAAAAAAGAGAAAAACTATCGAAGGAAATAAAAAAAAGCAAACATGCAGTAATAAAAGCTCTCACTCACAAATCTCCTAATCCCTTGATTGTCCAAAAAAGTAGCATACACATACCACTTTCCTTCCCAGGATCCCCTTCCTTCTAGTTTGAATGCCTCAAAACTTTATAAAGACCACTGGCAGTAATTCTCCAGTTTCTGCTAATGAATGGTTCAAGGAGAAAACTCTCTTTTGCCAAACATACCACTCACTACTCTAGGGGACTAGGGAGGAGCGGAAAGAACAAGATTTTTACACTAGACAAGTTTCTCATTTCTCAACTTGCAAACGCAGATAAAGTGTGTGATCTTCCTTCTATAATGGATCGCCGTGAACTGAAAACAGTGACTATACTTGTATCACAAAACTATTTCCCTTTTTAATCTCACTAGTCTCAAAGTGGAGCTAGATGAAATAGCAAAGTCCCCAGACCTAGAATCAGGAAAATTCATAGGCCTTACTTACTATCTCAGTTTGAGCCCCAAAAAGTAACTTAACCCTATTTGCCTCAGTTCTGCATATGTAAATTGATCAGGAAAAGGCAAACCAATGGAGTATCTTTGCCAAGTAAACACTTCATGAGGTCATAAAGAATTAGACACAACTGAAAATAACTGAGAAAAATCTGTTATCCCTGAATTCCCTCTTTCAAGAGCATAAAAAAAATTTAAACCATTCTGTTCCACACCTATGTCAAGGAACATTTGATTCATAGTACAAACAGGTGGAACCTGAAGAAATATTCTGATAGTTGGTACATTTATGAAGGTTCCAGATATTAAAATCAGTAGTGACAGTAACATCATTAAAAAAAAAAAAAGTTAACTACACATGTCATGGCAGGTTGTCTTGGAGAACGAAGGACAAACAACAAAAACACCACCACCAATTTTATTACAATGTTTTAGCTCCAGGTAGTACCTAGAGTACCATACTGCTTGTAGATTCTTATTCAAATATAAATAGATTGTTACCTTACCATTCAATAGCCATGGCAATTCAAACAGGATAATATTGAGAAGTTATTTCAATAAACTCAATAACAAGCAAATTTCTTACTAGTCACTCAGAGATAATTACTCAAAAGAACTTATAACCAAATAAAAAGGAACCTCCACTTTATAGGGCTGTTCATTAAGCATCTCAATTTAGATTTCTATTAGGAGCCAATAATATAAATCATCTGACTTAAAAACAGCACTAATACTTTCTTTCCCAAAGAAATTTATAAAGCTTTACACTTTCCCACCTCCAGAATACTCTATAAGGAGGAAAAAAAATCCTACTTACTCATTCCATTCATATTTCTATCCATTCTTTAAATCCTATCTTCCTTCAAGGCACAGTTCAAAAGCTACTTCCTCAAACAAGCCTTTGATCTCCCATCTGAGCAGTTCTCCATTGCAATTCATTCCCATTTCTCCTATAGCACTCAACTAGTTTTGTCTATCTCCTCTATTGGCTAGATCAGATTAAGTTCTGTAAGAATAGGGATCAAATGTTGATTGCATTTTTTCTCATCCACAGATTTCAATGGATTGACCACCACCTCTTCCACACAAAAAGAAAAAAAAATTACATTTACCTTGTTTATATTATTGTGTTTTACATGTTTGTGTACCATTTCTCTTAATAAAATATAAATTCTCCTCCCAACTTCCCATGGCAGGGACTCACTTATTTTTGTGTTTTGTTTTCCCAATGCACATATCACGCCAATGATAATGTTTGGTGACTGAGTGTTCATTTTCTTTGTATCATAATGAGAGATGCACATTTCATATATTCCACACCATAATCTCCCCAACTTCATTTTTCTATCACTATATCAAGATAAAATCCCGCAGTGGCTTTATTTAATGAGTTTGATACTTATGGTCACATTCATGTTTCTCAAGGTAACTTTATTGAGAACACGGCTATTTCCATTCTTGGAACAGAACATGAATTTAACAACTAAATAATGAGTACCACCAATTTATTATTATTAGTAGTAGTAGTAATTAAAGCTTTTTATTTTCAAAACATTTACATGGACAATTTTTCAACACTGACGACCCTTACATAACCCTGTGTTCCAACCCCACCCCCATCTTCACTTCACTCCTTCCCCAAATGTCAATTCAATATAGTTCACCAATTTCTAAAAGCAGAGATTTTAAATTATATTGCTTAATGCAATTTTTGTGCTTAAAATTAAAAAAAAGTACCGAAGTATTCATTATTATATGTGGCACCTAAAATAAAATTTCAACATAACATTTCAAAAAAAGTTAATTAGATGAAAATGCTTCAACAAACACAAATTCAGAGCAAAAAGGGAAAAATAATAATTCTCTAAATTTCTAGAACATTTACAAAAATTTTCAGAACTGTTTTACTTCCAAAAGTCTATTTCAAAAATTCAAAAAACAGAAGGGTAGAAATTAGAATAGCTCTATTAAAAATGCTCTAAGCACCTAGTATGTTCATGTATGTGATCTTGATCATTCAATTTCTAAAGACTGAAACATGATATACAAAATGAGTTGGTATAAAGACCTAATTTCAATGACTTCCAGAATTTTCATGTCCTTGAATAAGATTGGAGTAGTAACAAGGCAGAAAAATAGCTGTTTCAAGAATGGAAAGTAATATACTTATTTCAAATAGATGTAAAAATTAAAAAATGAATCACTTATAATAGGCAAAAATTTTTTATATGGTGCATATAATTTTTTTTTCAACAAACCATACCTGGGGAAGAAATACTTAAAATTATCTGGTTATGCAAAAACTTTAATAGTTTTGAAAGCATAGTTGTTATAATTGTATCTAAGTTAAACTAAATTTTAGAAGTCAAAATAAAAACATTCCCTCAAATATTAAATTTAAAAACCAGCAACCCTTGCAAATCTACAATTGGTATAAAAGCAGCTGATGGGCTGAAAATATAAAAATTATATTAGAAACTGTGTGGCAAACATCAACTGAGACTGCAGAGAGGTAAAAATTGAAATTCTGACACAGGTGGAATTTTTTGTAAACTGGTTGACCCAATTTGGAACTATGCCCAAAAACCTATAAAATTATGATCAATCCTTTAGATCCTTTGATCTAGCAAAGCCACCACTAAAGATCTGTATCACAAGGAGATTTAAAAAAAAAAAGGAGTTACATGTACAAAAATTTTTATGCCAATCTTTTCTGTGGTGACACTTTAAATCATCATTTGGAGATCAATTAATTGGGGAATGGCTGAACAAGTTGTGGCATGATTGGAATGGAATATTATTGTACTTTAAGAAATGACCAGAATGATTTTAGAAAAACCAAATAAGGATTAAGTGAACTGAGGCAAAGTCAAGTGAAAAAATGCAGCAAAACATTGTATACAGTATCAGCAACATTGTATGGTAATCAACTGTAAATAATTTAAGACTCTTGTGAAGGATTTATGATGAAAAAATACTATCTACCTGCAAAGAACTGATGGGAGTTCTGTATGTAGATCAAAGTACACTATTTTTCACTTTCAAAATTTTTTTCTAGTTTGAGTTTTGTTTTTTGTTTTTTTTTTTTTGGGGGGGGTGTTTTCTTTCACAACATGACTAACATGGAAATGTTTTGCATGACTAAACATGGATAGTCTATCAAACTGGTTACTATCTCAGGGAAAGAGAATTCAGATGTCTTAAAAATTAAAAGTACTTTCACATGTGACCGAGAAAAAACCTTTGTGTTGTTTCCTCAACTGTTAATAATATTAGAATAAAACTATCTCAGATTTGAAAAACAGTGCTTTGTAAACCTCAGAAAAATACACTAGTAAGAATTTCTTTGAAGAGATAAAATTCAGTGTTCTAAGTATAAGATTTAGTCTTTCCTTTCAGCACAAGTAACTATTTTTAATGATTGTTCGTGGTATGCCACTTTGCAAGTCTCAGTATTTTTTACCAGAGACCCATCACAGATTACTACTGTCACTGACATCAAATATTTTAATATGCAATAAGCATTTTGAAACAAACTCTTGCCATCAAGTTCTCTTTAACGCAACTCAGCTAAGCAGCATATGTTGACAATCACTCCAAATTTTTCCTTCTGAAAGTATACTTTTTAAAAATAAAAACTTTCAGAATGATTTTTGCAAAAGGGATCTAAGAAGCTTGAGAAAGGCTCAAGGATTAGAGCAATTAATGTTATTAAAATATAAAAACACAATTAAAAATTATTAAAATGATATCAAAAATACCATTTTACAGTATCAGGCACTAAGATTGCTAATATATAAACAGTTCCTTCTCAGAATTTACAAATATATACAAAATAAATATAATAAAATATGGGAAAGGAAGAGCCTACAAAATGAGCTTAAAGTAAAACAACAATTCAAAGTCAGAGATGAGAGGGGAGGCATTGCAGGAATGGAGAACAACCTGTGCAAAGTCTCCAAGCCAGAAGATGAAATATCTTGTGAAGAAAAGCAAGAAACCAGTTTGCCTTGGCTTGACTACAGAGTGTGAAGATTATTTTGTAATAAATCTGTAAGGCAGGCTGGAGTTGGATTATAAAGGATGCTAAATGCCAACCGGAAGGTTTTAGTTGGTTTTAGTTTATTCTGGAAGCAAAGGGTAGTCACTGGAACTTTTTGAGCATAAGTGATATGGTAAGATCTGTGTTTAGAAATACCAAATTTTAGGAGCTATGGAAAGAATAGAGGAAAAAGACTGTGAAGCCACTAATTCCCGTGAGAAATATGCTAATCATTACTAATCAGAGAAATGCAAATTAAGACAACTCTGAGATACCATTACATACCTGTCAGATGACAGGAAAAGATAATGACAAATATTGGAGATGTGGGGAAAATGAAACATTGATGCATTGTTAGTGGAGTCCATTCTGGAGAGCAATTTGGAACTATACTCAAAAAGTTATCAAACTGTGCATACCCTTTGATCCAGCAGTGTTTCTACTGGGCTTATATCCCAAAGAGATATGAAAGAGAAAGGGACCTGTATGTGCAAAAATGTTTGTGGCAACTCTTTTTGTAGTGGCTAGAAACTGGGAATTGAATGGATGCCCATCAATTGGAGAATGGCTGAGTAAATTGTGGTATATGAATGTTATGGAATATTATTGCTCTGTAAGAAATGACCAGCAGGATGAATACATAGAGGCTTGGAGAGACTTACATGAACTGATGCTAAAGCGAAATGAGCAGAACCAGGAGATCATTATACACTTCAACAACAATACCTGTATGAGGATTAATTCTGATGAAGTGGCTATCTTCAACAATGAGAGGATCCAAATCAGTTCCAATTAATCAATAATGAACAGATCCAGTTACACCCAGGGAAAGAACACTGGAAAATGAGTGTGGACCACAACATAGCATTCACACTCTTTCTGTTATTGTTTGCTTGACTTTTGTTTTTCTTCCCAGGTTACTTTTACCTTCTTTCTAAATCCAATTTTTCTTGTGCAACAAGATAACTGTATAAATATGTATACATATATTGTATTTAACATGTATGCGACTACCTGCCATCTAAGGGAGAAGGTGAAAAGTTAGAACACAAATTTTTGCAAGGGTCAATGTTGAAAAATTACCCATGCATATGTTTTGTCAATAAAAAGCTAAAATAATAATAATAAAAGGAAAACAAACTTTATTCAAGAACGAAATGGCAGTTTTCTTGATGGCCAAGAACCAAGATCCCTCCTTTCCCCAGCACTTAGTACAGGTCTGTGGAATATGTAAGTGCTTAGCAAAAAGCAATAGGAACTAAGCATTTGTTTACATAATCTGAATTTTAAAACCTTTGTCTTAAAAAAAAAAAAAAATCCCCCCTCTCCCCCCAAAAGGATTCTAGGCTCATAAAACATTCTGGGAAAAAGCAAAAGAGAATTCAACAGCAAATACTATACATAATGCAAGGCAATGTATTAAGTTTGAGGACTATGCTAATAAAACAACTTATGCTCTCAAAAAGCTTATAATTTAAAAGGGAGACAGAAGCAGCACATGTAGAAATATACTATAAACAAACACTGATAGATGTTTACATACATATGTGTATATACTTACAGCTTCAAATACAAACATGGATAATAAAAGGGGAATTTAATAAATACAAAAAGAGGTACAAGTCGGAACATTATGAGAACAGGAGGGAGCTATTACTTACATATGAAGTGTATTGGGAGTAAAGAAGGTGTGAATTGCAGGCACAAGTTAGAATTTAAGAAAATAAATAAGGGCATAAAGGCTTAGAATAATTTTCATTCTGACATTTAAATGACTTTTTAACTACAAATTTATAGCTCCTTCAGTTAGAATTATACCAGAGCATTATTTCTAGTTTATTTTTAAATCAAAAGATGATGTTGGGGATTTTTTCCTGCACAAAGGTGAATGGACTATTGTATTTTCAACTGGAAGTTACCCTGGTGCTACTGAATTAGGGGGTCAACAACTAGTACACCTTTCCAAGATAAATTAGAATTCCAATACAAATACAAATTCAATCCCATAAATTAGCAGTTTGCTACCACCATCTATAGAAGAGGCTACTCAGGTTGCAGGAAAACTTTTAAAACTGTCAATTTAGGTAATAGTTTGAAATACAGTCTCTTAAACCGCCAATTTCAGAAACAAAGAATCCTTCCACATCTTTAAGAAAACAGAATTGTGCAACAGATTTTCAAACAGTTTTTGTTTAAATGTAAATTTCATATTCGACATTAATCCAAAGCTTTCCATTTAGTCAGTCAACAAGTAATCTTTTATTTCCCTCTTTAGAGAAAAGCTTTAGAATATATCTTTCATTCCTGCAAAGAGGATTATATTTGGTGAATAAAGTCAGTGAAAAGAAATCTCACTTAAATCTTAAGACTATATGTACAAAGGATATACTTATATATATATATATATATAATATAAATAAATAAATAAATAAAATAAATATAAATAAATATATATATATATACTCAATATAAGCTTTATTAATAACATCAACAATATTGTAAAAAGTGCAAAATGTAGAGCCACCTAAATCTATCTATACACAGATACAAAGCACTTTTTAAATAAGAATTACAAGTTATTTAGTTTACTTTCCTCAGCTAGTTAGTCAAAATTGTTGTTAGTCAAAGTGGATCGTTATCTGAAGGGGGGGGAAGGCTGATTGAGGAAAAACATTAATATATTTAACGATTCTTATAATAGCTCAACATTTTCCAACATTTACAAATTCAACAAACTTCAAAACTAGCACGTTTCTAAATCATGATACTCTTTAAGGGGGGCCAAGAATACGCTGAAATATGAAATTCAAGACTAAGCCCAGAAAAATTTACGATTAAAAGTTCACAGAATGCACTTTAATTCCATTTGGGCAAGTTATACATTGTAACAAGAGCTGAATTTCCTATCCACTTTTTAAAAGTCCCATGACCTTTATTTCGCACAGTCCGGGAGACCCTAACTCTAGAATGTCATTTTACCTTTAGATTTTTAGCCCGGGAATTTCTTGGGACCCTTTCTCCTCGCGCAAGGAGAATCGATTCCCCTTAAATCATCTTTCCTCCCACACAACCCACTCCCCCCCCCCCCCCCCCCCCCCCCCCCCCCCCCCCCCCCCCCCCCCCCCCCCCCCCCCCCCCCCCCCCCCCCCCCCCCCACCCCCGTCTCCCGCCCAACACCGCAATCTTTCTAGGTTCCCGACAGCAAACTTGGTCCCGCCACCCTCTCTCCCTGCCTCGGTTCCAGGCTCCCCGACCCTCTCCCTTCCAGCCCCCCTCCCGCCGGCCGGGACCCGGCCACTCTCCGAGCTTCCCGAGACACAGCCGAGCGGCGCCATTTTAGGCAGAGGCAGCGAAGGCGGCGAATCCCAGCGCCGGAGCCAGGGGGCGCCCAGCAGCCCCGGGAAGCGGGGACCAAGAACCGGGCTCCAAGCAAAGGCTTTCTCCAAGCCGGAGCACCTCTGGTAGGGAAGGAGAACGGGGCATCGGGTGAATCCGGTGGGTTCCGCCATGTTGCCAGCCGCAGGCCGTCCGTGCCCCCTCTCTCTGCCCTAGCAAGAAGGCAGGCCGGGGTCCTCGGGAAGCCTCCCTTTTCCCCACCCCGCCCCGCCTCACTCTCCTGGGACGGACCGACCGCGTCTCCCAGGACAGAGCTCAGGAAAAGGAGGCAGCTCACCCTCCCCCAGCCTTCGATCCTCGCGCAGAACCCGGGGGACCCCGGCTCACCCTCCCGGGAGAGGGGGCGGGCACCGCTGACTCAGGCCCCGGGCCCAAGGCCCCGGCCTGCTGAGCGGCCTCACCTTTTCACAGAGACTCTTGACCTGGGACTCCGAGAGTTGCTTGCATTCATTAAGCTGCTCGATCCACTGGTCCAGCTCCTTGGTGAAGACCTTCTCGTCCATGATGCTGCCGCCGCCGCCGCCTCCGGGCCCCACCGGCACCCTCTCCCAGTCGCTCCGGCCGCAAGCACGCACTCACACAACCGCCACCGCCTGTCGCGGGGCCTGTGGGTGGCGGCCGGGCTCGCTTCTCGGGACCGGCTCCTTGCCCGCTGAGTCTCCTGGGCGCCGGCGGCAGCGACTCCTCCTTTCCCTCTAGCTCTGGAACTCAGCTTCTCTGTAATGGCGGCCGCCCGGCGTACTGACGTCAATTCCCCGACGTGGGGAGGCGGAGGAGAAAAGAGCTGGCAGGAATTTAGGCAGGGAGATGGCGCAGCCGCAGTTTCCGTGCGGAGGGTGGCGTAGGGAAGGAGAGAGAGGGTGTGGGCGCGATTAGCCCGAGCTAGGAGGAAGAGGCACCTTAGCTTCAGGGCGGGTCTCTGAAGGGAGGGAGTCCCGGGACTGCGCAGGCGCCACGGTCACCCGGGCCCAGAAAGGTAGTATACCCAGGTGGGGCGAGGGCGCAGGCGCTGCAAGCGGCGCCTGCCCAGGAGGGAGCCTGGCCCGGGAGGGAGCCGCGCGGCTTCTACTTCGCCCGGGCTCCAGCTCCCGGCTGTGTAACAACGTGGCTTAGCTGTGGTCCGGGAAATGCGCGCCGTATACATGGGTTAGCTCCCACCCTAAGGCCTCTATGATCGCCTTCCTCGCGGCACTGCGGGCCAGCGGAGGAGGGGCGCGCGGCTGGCGGTGGGAGCTTCCCCACAAAGAGGAAACCTGTAATCAGGTCACGCGTGGGCGGGAAAGACCGGTTGCACCTCTCGAGAATATGGGGCCGGCAACCACGTGAACGTTGCCCTTACCTTGCACCGGTTGTGCTGAGGGCGATCCCACCTCTGCTTCCCAGAACCGGGAAAGGAAAAGGCTTCTTTTGGCCGGGAGTTTTTTCCCTCTCAATCATTAAGACCTCTAGCGCTGGCCCTCGAGGCGCATGGTGCAAGGAGAATTTTAACAGAGACCCAGTTGTAAAAGCCAATTTAGTCTCCACTTCCTCGTTTCACAGAGGAGGAAGTAGGCTCCCCCACCACCACCAGGAAGAGCGACCGTCACTTTAGAACCCAAGCCTTCTGACCTAAGTGTTCTGATTAATTTGCTTGAGTCATTCCTCCCAACCTTCGGCCCATTCCTCTTCAAAAGCATTTATGATTGCTATGCTTAGGTTTGCCTAGACTGCTGTATACAGAAAACGATTGCCTTGGTGAAAAGGAGTAAACCTGGATTTCCCCTCCTGCTTTAAATAGAAACATTACGCTGACCTGTAGAAGATGAGTTTTAAGTCGATACATTAAAAAAAAAAAAAATTCAGTGTATTCCTAAAATAACATGTTTCCTAGAAATATAACTAGTTATGACGATAAGAACGATATTGTTACTATCAGACTAGAAAGAGTACAATCCCAAGAATCAAAAAACCTGCACTGGAGACCCCAGTCCTTGGTCAAATATAACTTCCTGTCCCTGTACCTTAGTCTCCTCATTTATTAAATGAGGATGTTGGAACAGACCCCTTTAATTTAATAAACATTTATTAAGTGGCAATTTTGTACAAGCCACTGAGTTAGGTGCTAGGAATACCTAATTTGGGGGAAAAGAAAAAAGAAAAGCCAGCTCTAATTATAGATTTTTGAGCAGGAAGGAATTTCAGATGCTGTCAAGGGCAATTCTCTCATTTTTTACACGAGAAAACTGAAGCCTAAATAAAAGGCTTTCTCAAGATCACAAAGATGTTAAGTGTCAGCTCCTCCCCGTATATAATTCTCCATCTCCCATTTTAAAACCTTTGTATCTATTGTTCCCAAACCTGGAATCTTTCCTCACCTATAGTTCTTAGGATTTCTGACTACCTTCAAAAGAGCTTAAATGCCACCTTCTATAGGTATTTTCCCATTCTTCCCCCCTCCCCAAGCTGATACTGCCTTGCCTCTCTAAAGTTGTTCTGTAGGTATTCTGCATATATGTTAAATATATGTTCACATAGCTCCCAACATTATAATATCAGCTCCTCAAAGGTAAAGGGCATTTTGCTTTTATCTTTGTATACCCAGTGTTCAGCATAGTATCTGTACTTGTTCATCTAGTCCAGTGGCTTTATATATGAGGAAACTGAAACAAAGGTTAAGCAATTCTCCCAAACTCACATACCTAAAAAGCCAACACCTAGATCTTCTAATTCTCAATTCAGTACTCTGCTCTAAGATACCCACCTGTCAGATTGGCTAGGATGACAGGAAAAGATAATGAAGAATGTTGGAGGGGATGCGGGAAAACAGGGACACTGATACATTGTTGGTGGAATTTGAAGAGCTCCAGCCATTCTGGAGAGTAATTTGGAACTATGCTCAAAAAGTTATCAAACTTGTGCATACCCTTTAACCTAGCAGTGTTACAACTGGGCTAATATCCCAAAGAGATCTTAAAGGAGGGAGGACCCACATGTGCAAAAATGCTTTTGGCATCCCTTTTTATAGTGGCAAGAAACTGGAAACTAAATGGATGTCCATCAATTGGAGAATGGCTGCATAAGTTATGGTATATGAATGTTATGGAATATTATTGTTCTGTAAGAAATAACCAACAGGATGATTTCAGAAAGGCCTGGAGAGACTTACATGAATTGATGCTAAGTGAAATGAGCAGGACCAGGAGATCATTATATACTTCAACAACAATACTATATGATGACCAGTTCTGATGGACCAGGCCATCCTCAGCAACGAGATCAACCAAATCATTTCTAATGGAGCAGTAATGAACTGAACTAGCTATGCCCAGAAAAAGAACTCTGGGAGATGACTAAAAACCATTACATTGAATTCCCAATCCCTATATTTATGCACACCTGCATTTTTGATTTCCTTCACAAGCTAATTGTACAATATTTCAGAGTCTGATTCTTTTTGTACATCAAAATAACGTTTTGGTCATGTATACTTATTGTGTATCTAAGTTATATTTTAATATATTGAACATCTACTGGTCATCCTGCCATCTAGGGGAGGGGGTGGGGGGGTAAGAGGTGAAAAATTGGAACAAGAGGTTTGGCAATTGTTAATGCTGTAAAGTTACCCATGTATAAATCCTGTAAATAAAAGGCTATTAAATAAAAAAAAAAAAAAAAGAGAATATACACAGTATATCCAATAATTTCAGAGGTTTTTTTTTTTTTTAACACTTATGATTTTGGGGTAAGTGATATTTGGATTGGTTTTAAATTTTTTTGTTTCCTGAATAAATATAATGATTAATATGAAAAAAAAAAAAAAAAGAAAAATTGGAACAAGAGGTTTGGCAATTGTTAATGCTGTAAAGTTACCCATGTATATATCCTGTAAATAAAAGGCTATTAAATTTAAAAAAAAATAAAGTCAATAAAATAAAAAAATAAAAAGATGAGCAGCCACTAAAAAAAAAAAAAAGAAATGAGCAGAACCAGATCATTATATACTGCAACAACAAGACTATACGATGATCATTTCTGATGGACATGGCTTTTTTCAACAAAGAGATGATTCAAACCAGTTCCAGTTGTTCAATGATCAAGAAAACCATATACACCCAGAGAGAGGCCTGTGGGAACTGAGTGTGAACCACAACATAGCATTTTCGCACTTTCTGTTGATGTTTGCTTGCATTTTGTTTTCCTTCTCAGGTTTTTTTTTCTTTCTAGATCCTATTTTTCTTGTGCAGCAAGATAACTGTAATAAATATGTATACATATATTGGATTTAACATATATTTTAACATATTTACCATGTATTGAACTACCTGCCATCTAGGGAAGGGGATGGGGGGAAGGAGGGAAAAATTTGGAACAGAAAGTTTTGCAAGGGTCAATGTTGAAAAATTACTCATGCATATGTTTTGTAAATAAAAAGCTTTAATTTAAAAAAATTAAGTACACTATTCTTTTTTTGACACTGATTGGCTTTAATTCCATATATAGAAAGAGCCTATAGTTTACAAAGGACTTTCAAAGACTTATCTCATTTAATTTTTCTAATCACCCTGGAAAAGAAGCAAGATCATGCTTTTTATCCTAACTTTACAGATAAGGAAACTGAGTTTCAAACAGGGACTTCAGGGCCTGAACAATGGCATAAAATGGCATAAAACATTCAGTGACTGAACATAGATTACAAATTAGGTTTCTTTGCATATAGTACCCTTTCTTCTACAAGGTAGTGTCAGGTCTTGGCAGTAAATCAAGGTTATAGTGGGATCTTACTGTATAAATTAAATTAACATGAGCTCAGAGATTCAAGACCAGGTTAGAGGAAAAACTGTGCTAGGAAACTGGAGCCTACAGAAATAGTAGCTACTCATTTGCTCTGATAGAGGTCTTTACCCAGCAGGTTGTTGCCCAGCAGGCCTTGTCCCACCCTGGTCTAAATGGAGAATTGTCTTTCACAACCTGCCTAACAAGGTTAACCAGCTCAGGCTCCCTAAGTCTGAAACAAGAGCTGTGGCTTCCCCTAAACACGTAATTCTGTGTTGTGTTATACTTATACTTGAAACAAGATTCCTTCACCTATCCCAAAAAGCCAACAAATACTCTATTTGCCATCCAAAGAGATGGCCTATTTTTCTCCAATTCTAATCCCACTTTAAAGTAGAAGGTTCCAGGATAAAAGAGAGTCAAGAAACCTAGATTGTAATCCTGGTTATGTCATCAATTCCTTGTGAGACCTCAAATAATTCACTTCATTTCTTTGAGGTGTCTTTAATTTAGTCATCTGGAAAATGAGAGAGTTTGAGTAAATAATCACCAAAGATCTAGCAATTTTATGATTCTAAGTCTTTCTAATTCTTGATTCTAATACTTTGCAAATTATAATGCACTATTCTTTCCAATTTTCTTTTCCAATTTTGCTATTACTATTGCTGTGATTCATGTACTGTACATGCACAAGAATTGTCCAAGGATCAGAAGGCATTGTATTGTGATTTACTCTGTCAGAGGGAGTCATAACCCACACCAATGAGGTTATGGATTAATTGAAGCTCCAAAGATTATTATAGAGAAGAAAATAGTCTATCTGGTGTATTGCTCAACATAAAGAGCCCAAAAGGATCATAGAAAAAAATAAATATGAAAATAAAAAATTGAGTACCCACCTTCTAAATATAAAAAATAAAGGCAATTCATGCCTTACTTTGTGATAATAATGACAGTGCTTATGATACCTGGCATTTATACAAGCTGTTATGACTTACAAAGTACTTTTTTTAAATATGCATTTTCTCAGTTGAGATAACTCTATGAGATAGTAAAGCAGTAAGTGAAGTAATAACTTCAGGTATTTCTATCCCCATTTTACAAGAAAAATTGAGACTTAAAATTTTAACTATCTTGTCTAAAATCATACATTTAGGAAGTATCTGAAATAAGATTTGAACCTAGGAGTTTCTGACCTAAATTGCTGTTTCTCAATGTAATATATAAAATACTATGGCCTTTTCCACTCCATCTCCTAAAAGTATATGCAGGTATTCTCTCCTTGTTTCTGATGGGTCTTTTTAGAGTTCAGGTCTGAATTTGAGCTAGCTTTGAGAAATCCTTCACCACTATGCTAAAACAGAAGAACTGATAGCATAGGACATCCTACTCACTTGAATTAGTGGCCTCTTTCTGGATGTCCTCTTGTTTGTAACCTTCTAGGTGAAATGATGCAATTTTATCTAGGGGCAGAAATCAGAAGAAAGTCTTTCTCCACCAAATTGAGCACAAACCCAAGTATCTTCACTTCTGCTGAGTCCCCTGACTGCTTTTGTTTCTCATGTCTTTGCTTCTAGCTTTTCCCATTAGCCTTGTGAGCAATGAAAAGTCTAAAAATATTCTAATAATAACGGCTGATATCTTCTCCTTCCCTGACACCTGAGCAGTTGCCTGAAGAGAGCTCCTAGGCAGTAGTGGGCTAGCTACATTCGAAGAGAGGTCACCAGAAAAATCAAGCTTAGCCTGACAATGTTAACAGAAGTGAAATGTAATGTGGTTATCAGGCTTATAAGAATTGTTTATGTCCAAAATTAGACCTGGATATTAGCCTCCCAGCTGACTAAACTAGTTAAAGTAAGTTAAACTGATGAGTGCTGTTAAAATTCATTCAAGTTCATTCAAGTTGCACTTCTCATATGCTGACCTTGCTTCCTGTGTGGTTATAAATGAACTGTTTTGTTCCAGATTTATATTGTACGTTGAATACCTCTTTCACTTTCCCCTTTTGGGGAAGCCCTAGGCTAAAGTTAAAAATAGAATTATCCCTGCAATAGCAAAAGTTTGATAGCAGAGTTTGATGAGTCAGTGAAGGGGTCAGGTTTATTTAAACATGGAACTCTCTAAAGGTCCAAATGACTAGATATGGGAATGGGACAGTGAGGAGCAGGCACTGTATTCCCAGCCAGTGTGATTTCATTTTTGCATAAATGAAGCTGATTTAAATCCAACAAGAATTGAATATCTGCTGTGTGCTCACCATAGCAATAAAGGATTTTTTTTTTTTTTTTTTTTTTTGCCTAAAATACTCTGAGTTTCCTTCTAATAAAACAAATTAAGGTGTTACCTATTTTTTCTCTGAGTAAATTACTTCATTCCTGTGCCACTCCCCTGACAAATGGAGGCAAGAAATTTAATTATACCTGCTTAAAACATCCTAGTAATGAAATCATATGTGATAACTGCATAAGAAAGGAATTCTAAGAAGTTCTCATTGGTCAGTAAGAAAACACCATAACTGCAAAAGGAACAAATAATATAGTTCTAGATTATGTTGGGATTTCTCTTCCATAAAAAGAAATCCAGAGTACTTTCTTATTGTATGAAAAGTGAATAACAGTAAGAGCTGCAGATCCATACTCCACTTATTCTGAAATAATCTGAATTGAAAGACTTGACAGAGCTGCAAAATACTTAGAACAACAATTAAAAAGCAAACCAAAAAGAGTTCCTTTTTTTTTTTTTCAATTTCTTGGCAAGAGCCAGAGAGGAAGTGAATCAATAAGGACTCCAGGAGAGGATATTCACCCAAATGGCAATGTGTGAATGTTATTTGTAACGTATGTGTGGATATAATTAAAACTCATCTTGACAGGAGCAAATAATCTTTATCTTATAGCTTACAATACTCAGATAAATTGTTATAATTGGCATTAAAGCTCAGAGAAGGAATGAGATCTGACTGATAACCTTCTTGATCTAATATTAGTTCATTCCCTGACTTATAAATGGCCTCCTTCACACACTGAAATAAAGAAGTCCCTGGTGATTTCTAAGTGTCCATTAACCTATTTGGGGCTAATTAAAACAGACTTCTTATGTACTATTTTAGACTTTAGGATACATCATGTGGTTTTTTCCTAACATACTGTCCAGAAAAAAGGACAATAGCTTAAAAATATATAATATATGGTATACTAATGCTCTGTTCATAGAGCTGTGAACTAATCCAATCATTCTGCAGAGCAATTTGGAACTATGGGCTGTAAAACTCTAAAACCCTTTAACTCAGCAATATCTCAACTGGGTTTGTATCCCAAAGAAATTAAAGAAAAAAGAATAGGATCTATATGTTGATAACAACTCCTTCTGTAGTAGCAAGGAATTAGAAATTGAGGGGATGCCTGTCTACTGGAAAATGTTTAAATAAGTTATGGTATATGATTGTGATAGAATGCTATTGTGCTATAGGAAATAATGAGCAGGATTCTTTCAGAAAAATGTAGGAAGACTTACATGAACTGATACAAAGTGAAGTGAACAGGACCAGAAGAATATTGTACATAGTAATAGCAATATTGTACAATAATCAACTGTGAATGGCATAGCCATTCTCAGCAATTCAATAATCCAAGACAATTCTGAAAGTCTTATAACCAAACATGCTATCTGCCTCCAAAGAAGTGAGAGTCTGAATGCAAATTGAAGCACTTTTTATTTACTATCTATAATTTTTCTTGAATTTTTTTTGTCTGTTTTCTTTTACAAAATGGCTGTTACAGAAATATGTTTTGCATGACTTTACCTATAAAATTTATATTATTGAATTGCTTGTCTTCTCAAGGAAGGGAAAAGGGTGAAAGGAAGGGGAAGAATTTGAAACTCAAAAAATTTTTTAAATGAACATTAAAATTATTTTTACATGTAACTGAGAAAAATATATTTATTATATGTGTATAATAAATAAATATAAATATAAAAGGTCATCATCTTTAAAATAGAAAAAATGGAGCATAAAAAGATGCCCTCATTTTTTAATTATCAAAAAGCAAAATCCAAGGAAACATGTAATGGAGAGATAAAATCCCTTAGAACTAAAGATATAATCTAAATATTCCTGCCAGGTATCTGCACTATCATTTCTCCAACTCAGGATTCAATTTCTGATGAAGAGCCAAACATATGATTAGATAAAGACTACAGTATCTTAATGTCAACTTTAATGATTAAGAATAATAAAATTAATTTACATTTATAAAATGCTTCTTCACAATAACAGATAGTAAAAATATTAAGATCTCAACTTGACAAAAGATGAAAAAGACTCTGAGAAATTAATTTAATTTCAGAGTCATATAACTTCCTAATATTAGAATGAACATTTGAAAAAAGTAACAAAATAAGAGAATATCAGATTTGGAAAGCAAAATCAGAGGCCAACTAATTAAACCCACATCTAAGACAGAAATATTTCCATAAATTAGAGAGGAATTCCATTCCTCTTGTCGGTTATTGGTTATTTTTGTCACTTTAAAAAAATTTATGATTATTATAAATTTAAAAAACATCAACAAACACGAATATTTACACATATAGCTAGATGATACAATGGACAGCACTATAGTTAGGGAGACCACAGTTCAAACCATGCCCCACATAATTATTAGATTTGTGACACTGAGCAAGTTACTTAATTTCTGTCTGCTGAAGTTTCTTCATCAGTAAAATGAAAATAATAATAGCAACTACCTCCTAAGATTGTTGAAAGGATCAAATAAGCTAATAAAAGTATTTTGTGACCTTAAAATACCATACAAATACTAGTTATTATTATTATACATAGAACGTAAAAGTGTTATATATGAAAACATGAATCTTTGTTATAAAGAACTTGGGATTTTAAGATATATATAATTTAACACAGTAGTACAAATGCTGCTGTAGTCTTTTGTTACTTTTCTCAGCTCTCTATTGCATATTTTAAAAATTTTCCATTGATATGCTTTTCTTTATTTTCTTTTTGAATATCATTCCATTCTACCCACTCCCTATTCTCCACAAATCATATATTGGTCATGTCTAATGATTTTGTCTCATTCTATACTTATACTTAAAATTGATTATCTTTTTGCCAAGAAATGAAAAACATTCATGATTTTCCATCAGTTTTCTGGAGTCATGGTTTGTCATTGCACTGATCAGAGTTCTTAAGTTCATTAAGTTGCTCTCTTTTACAAAATTATACTCATCATACAAATTGTTCTCTTGATTCTGCTAATTTCATTATGAATAAGCTCATACAAATCTTACCAGGTTTCTCTGAATCCATCCCCTTAATCATTTTAATTATGCTCACAAAACATAATTTGTTCAGTCATTCCCCAGTTGCTTACTTCTTTTCTAATTCATTGCAACAACAGGAAGTGCTTCTTTGTAAAATAATATTTTAATTTCTCCAAATTACATGTAAAGACATTAACATTCATTTTCTTAAATTTTTGAAATCAAAATTCTCTGCTTCTCTTCCCCTTTTCCCTTCTATCTGACAAGGTAAGCAGTTTGATATATGTTTTGGGAGCAACCTGCTGGAGCTGCTGGAGGTCTAATTCTGACCAGCAGAATAGATCTCTTCATGTGAGAGGATGATAACGATACAAGGAGACTGAAAGGCAGTTGCATTCTCTGACCTCTCTCCTCTTCCATCCAATTTATTTCATTCCCAATTCACATGCAACATCTGAATCAATAAAGGCTGATTTGCAATTACTTCAAGTGTGTTAAGATTCACAGCTGTAGGGCTTTCGAAGAATTGATCTGCCCCTTCACACTTAGGCACGATCCTTAACATATATGGGTTATTCATGTACAATCATACAACACATATTTCCATATTAGTCATGTTGTGAAAGAAGACAGAGACAAAAAACAAACTACCAAAAATAAAGCATGTGAAAAATTGTATGCTTCAATCTTCATTCAGACTCCATCTTTGAAGGCAGATAGCATTTTTCCATTATGAATCCTTTGAAATTATCTTGGATTATTGGATTATTGATTATTATTGGATTGGATTGGATTATTGTATGTGTTGTATTGTACTGAGAGTAGCTAAGTCATTTACAATTGATCCTTGTGAATATTGCTATTACTGTGTACAATGTTCTCCTGGTTCTACTCACTTCACTTTGCATCCATTCACGTAAATCTTACCAGGTTTTCTAAAAATCATCCTATTCATCATTTCGTATAGCATAATAGTATTCCATTATGTCATATACCACTTGTTCATTCATTCCCTACTTGATGGACACCCCTCAATTTCTAATTCTTTGCCACCACTAAAAGAGATGCTATAAATATTTTTTACAAATAGGTCCTTTCCTCCACCCCCTTTTTAAAATCTCTTTGGGATATAGAATTGGTAGTAGTATTGCTAGATCAAATGGTATACACAGTTTAATAGCCCTTTGAGCATGATTCCAGATTGCTTTCCAGAATGCATTAATATCTCAGTTTTCCCACATACCCTCCAACATTTTTCATTTCCCTTTTCTGTTATATTAGCTAATCTGATCCAATGAGAAAGTATTTCAGAATTATTTTGATTTGCATTTCCATAATCAATACTGATTTAGAGATTTTTTATGACTATTGATAACTTTAGATTTCTTCTTCTGAAAATTGCCTATTCATATCCTTTGTCTATTTATAAATTGGAAATGATTTGTATTCTTACCAATTTGACTTAGTTCTCTATATATTTGAGAACTGAGGTCTATGTCAGAGACATTGATATAAAAATTGTTTCCCACCTGCCTGCCTTTCTTCTAATTTTGGCTGTACTGGTTTTGTTTGTGCAAAACATTTTTATCTTAATATAATTGAAATTATCTATTTTACAGATTATATTTTCTCTCTCTCCTTCTCTCTCTCTCTCCCTCCCCCCTTTTTTAGTCATAGAATCTTTTCTTCTCCATAGATCTGACAGGCAAACTATTCCTTACTCTCCTAATTGTTTATGGTAGCAATTTTATGTTTAAATCATATATCCATTTTGACCTTATCTTGGTAAACAGTACAAAGTATTAGTTTCTACCATATTGTTTTCATTTCATAAGCTTTTTTTTTTCTTCTCAAATAGTGAATTCTTCTTTGTGTTTATTGAACATTAAATAACTATGGTCATTTATTACTGTGTTTTATGTACCTAATCTATTCCACAGATGCACTACTTTATTTCTTAACCAATAATATTGTTTTAGTGATTACCATTTTGTAATATAGTTTGAGATCTAGTGGGACTGGGTCACCTTCCTTCACATATTTTCCATTAATTTCCTTGATATTCTTGATCTTTTATTCTTTCAGATGAATTTTATTATTATTATTTTTTAGTGCTACAAAATATTTTGGTAGTTTGAATGACATGGCAATGAATATGTAAATTAATTTAGTTAGAATTGTCATTTTTATTGTATTGGCTCAGTTTACCCAAGAGCAATTAATATTTCCCTATTTGTTTAGATCTAACTTTATTTATGGGAAAGGCATTTTATAATTGTATTTATAGAGTTCTTGAGTTTGTCTTGGCAAGGAGACTTCCAAGTACTTTATATTGTCTACAATTATTTTAAATGGAATTTATCTTTCTATCTCTTGCAGCTGGACTTCATTGATAATATGTAGAAATGCTTATGATTGATGTGATTTTATTTTATGTCCAGCAACTTAGATAACATTGTTAATTATTTTACTTAACTATTTATTTGATTCTCTAGGACACTACAAGTATACCATCATAGCACTTGCAAAAAGTGATGGTTTTATTTTCTCATTGCCTGGTTTAATTTCTTTCTTTCTCTTTTCTAAAAAATAGCTAGCATTTCTTGTATAATACTAAATAATAGTGGTGATTAAGAACACTTTTGCTTTACCTCTGATCTTACTGGATAGGCTTCTAGCTTATACTCATAACCAATAATGTTTGCTGACAGTTTTAGGCAGATACTGTATATAATTTTAAGAAAAACTTCATTTATTTACTTATATGGTTTCGTTATTGATATGGTTAATTTGCTAATAGTTTTCCTAATATTGAACTAGCCCTACATTCCTGAAATAAATCCCAGTTGGTAATAGTGAATGATCCTTGTGATATATATATATTGCTATTATGTCCTTGCTAATATTTTATTTAAATTTTTTGTATCAATATTTATTAAAGAAATTGTTCTACACTTTTCATGTACTCTTCCTGATATCAACACCATATTTGTTGGTAGGACTTCTTTGCCTATTTTCTCAAATGGTTTATATTGTATTAGAATTAATTGTTTTATGAATGTTTATTCACTCAGTTTCCAGTTTTTTGCCACTACCAAAAGGGCTGCTACAAACATTTTTGCACATCTGGGTCCTTTTTCCTTTTTTATGATCTCTTTGGGATATAGGCCCAGTAGAGACACTACCGGATCAAAGACTATGCACAGTTTGATAGCTCTTTGAGTATAGTTCCATATTGCTCTCCAGAACAGTTAGATCAGTTCACAACTCCTCCAACAATGTATTAGTGTCCCAGTTTTCCCACATTTGGGGATTTTTTTCTTAGGGAGTTCATTGATACCTTGGTTCAGTTTCTTTTTCTAAGATAGGGTTATTGAAGTATTCTATTTCCTCTTCTATTGATTTGGGCAATTCATACTTTTCCACTTCACTTAAATTGTCAGATTTTTTGGCATATAATTGGGAAAAATAGTCCTCACAGTTGCTTTGATTTCATTTTCATTGCTGGTGAATTTATCCTTTTCATTTTTGATACTGGTAATTTCATATTCTACCTTTTTAAAATTATATTAATCAATGGTTTATCTGTTTTATTGTTGTTTTTAATAAAACCATTCCAATCTTTATTTATTAGTTCAATGATTTTCTTACTTTTAGTTTTTAAAATTTCTTCTTTGATTTTCAGGATTTCTAATTCAGTATATAATTGGAGAATTGTGCTTTTTCTAGTTTTTAGTTGTATGGTTAATTCATTGATCTGCCCTTTCCCTATTTTATTGATGTTAGCATTTAGAGATATACAATTTCCTCTAAATACTGATGTAGCTGCATCCCATAATTTTGGTATGTTGTCTTATTGTTGTCATTCTCTTTAATGAAATTATTGATTGCTTCTATGATTTGTTGGTTGACCCATACATTTTTTAGGATTATTTAGTTTACAATCAATTTTTAATTTATCTCCCCATAGTCCTTTACTAAATGTAATTTTTACTGTGTTATACTCTGAAAAAATGCATTTATTATTTTTAGCATTTTGCATTTAATTGTGAGGTTTTTATACCATAATACATGGTCAGTTTTTATGTAGGTGCCATGTACTACTGAGAAAAAATATATTTCTTTCCATTTCCATTCACTTATCTCCATAGTTTTTTCTATCATATCTAATTTTTTTTAAATTCTGTTCACCTTCTTAATTTCATTCTTGTTAATTTTTTTTTTTTTGGCTAGATATATCTAATTTTGATAGGAGAAAGTTGATGTCCTCCACTAGTATAGTTTTGCTGTCTTTTTCCTTCTGTAATGCCTTTAACATCTCCTTTAAAAATTGAAATGTAGGGCAGCCTGATGGCACAGTGGATAGAGCATCAGCCCTGAAGTCAGGAGGACCTGAGATCAAATCTGGCCTCAGACACTTAACACTTCCTAACTGTATGACCCTGGGCAAATCACTCCAATTGGAGTTCACTCCAATTGGAGTTCACTCCAATTGCTTCAGCAAAAAAAAAAAAAAAAAAAAAAAAAAAAAGGAGAATGTTAAAAAAAATTGAAATGCTCTATCATTTGATGTATATATTTAGTACTGATATTGTATCATTGTCTATGTTACCTTTTAGCAAAATGTGGTTTCTTTCCTTTTCTCTTTTAATGAGATATAATTTTGCTTTTGCTTTGTCTGAGAACATGATTGCTACCCTTGCCTTTTTTTTTTTAAACTTAAACTGTAGCATAAAAAATTCTGTATCAGGCCCTTAGTTCGTGTGTGTGTGTGTGTGTGTGTGCTTTTCTCAGCAATACAGTGATTCAAGACAATTCCAAAAGATTCATGATGGAAAATGCTAAGGACATCCAGAGAAAGAATTATAGCGTCTGAATACAGATAGAAGGATGCTATTTTCTCTTTTTTGTTTTTTCTTTCTCATGCTTTTTGCTTTTATTCTGATTCTTCTTTCACAACATGACTAACGTAGAAATAAGATCAATATGATTATACATATGTAATCTATATCAAAGTGTTTGCTGTCTTGGGGAGAGAGAAGAGAAAATTTTAGAAGTCAAAATCTTATAAAAGTGAATGCGGAAAATAATCTTTATATGTAATTTTTGAGAAAATGTAATTAAGTGGGGGGAAGGAAAAAAAGGAAAAAATGTATTTCTTATAAACAACACATTGTAGGATTCTGGTTTTTAATACACTGCTGTCTGTTTCTATTTTATGGGTGAGTTTATGCCATTCACATTTACAGTTATGATTACTATATATATCCTTCTATCCTGTTTTCCCTCTGATTATTTCTCTCTATCTCTGTCCCTTTTTTCTGTCTTTCTTTGTCTCTGTCTTTCTCTGTCTCTGTCTCTCTCCTTTTACTCTTTACCTCCTTACCAGTGTTTTGCTTCTGACCACTGCCTTCCCCAATTTACTTTTCCTTCTATCTGTCCCCCATCTACTTTTATTTCCCTCATCTCCTACTTCACTTTAGAATAAGTTGGATTTATACAACCAATCAAGTGCATATATTATTCCTTTTTGAGTAAGTTCTGATAGGAAGGTTCAAGCAATGGCCTCCTTCCATCTTTTCCTCTCCTCTAATAGGTCTTTAATGGGTCTTCAAGTAGAATAATTTATCCCTTTCTACCTTTCCCTTTCATTTGCTCCCAGTGCAATACTCTTTCTTACTTCTTAATTTTTTTTATATCATCCATTAAAATCAACTCCCACCCATTATCCATGTATACTCCTTCTAATTGCTCTAATAGTGATAAAGTTACAAGTATTATCTTCCCATATAAGGATATAAACATTTTACCTTTATTGAATCCCTTATGTTTTCTCTTTTCTGTTTTTCTTTTTATGCTTCTCTTGAATCTTGTATTTGATGATCAAATTTTCTTTTCAGTTATGTTCTTTTCATCAGGAATGCTTGAAAGTCCTCTATTTTATTGAATATTCATTTTCCCCTTAAAGGATTGTACTTAGTTTCATTAGGTAAATGATTCTTGGTTATGATCATTAAACTGTGCCTGCTCTTTGATTCAGTGACACCACCATCATGTTTATGTCTCCAAAAGCTCCTTCCTAAACCAAGGGAAAGAATCCATATGTAAAAAAATTATAGAAGTACTTTTTACAAAAAACAGAGTCATGATGGTGGAATAAAGCAGGAATATACCTGAACATTTCCAAATTAACCTACAAACAGTTATAAAATAATAACTCATATGAGTAATTATATATATATTTATTATTTTATATATATGAATACAAAATAATAACTCATGAGTCATAAAATAATCACTCAAGACCAATTCTGAAGTGATAGAATCAATGAAAAGATGTGAAATAACAATTTTGCAGCCCAAGATAATCAAGAAGGTTGACAGGAGAAATTTTAATTCAGGTAAAGGGGAACCCAATCAAGTACAGAAAGTGTCCAGATAAACCAATAGGAGGCTAATCTCCAACAAGCCAGCAGGAAGCCCAACCCCTGGCACAGGAGAGTGACAAGACCTTTCAGCCCTGCAAAAGGCAAATTGCAAGGTCCCACAACCCTGTCACAGCAAGGCAGCAGTCAGGCCTCAGGCCCTAGTGCAAGACAGGTTAAGACAATGACTCTTCCACTCTTCTACTCCAGAAGCAGAACTCCACTTTAAAAGTCACTAAATAAGCTATGAATAATGAGAGGAAAAAGGAAGGAAGGAAGGAAGAAAGGAAGGAAGGAAGGAAGGAAGGAAGGAAGGAAGGAAGGAAGGAAGAAAGAAAGAAAGAAAGAAAGAGAGAGAGAGAGAGAGAGAAAGAAAGAAAGAAAGAAAGAAAGAAAGAAAGAAAGAAAGAAAGAAAGAAAGAAAGAAAGAAAGAAAGAAAGAAGAAAAGAAAGACAAGGGGAGGGGAAAGGAAGGGAAGGGGAGGGGAGAGAAAGGGAGGGGAGGAAGGGAAAGGAGGGGAAAGGAGGGGAGGGGAGGGAAGGGGAAGGGAAGGAAGGGGAGGGGAGGGGAGGGGAGGAAAGGGAAGGGAAGAGAAGGGAAGGGACTTATTTAAGAACTTATCAAGGAAAGCCACTCTGATATTCTAAAACTAGAAGGTAAAATAAAAATTGTAAAAAAAAAAAAAAAAAAAAAAAAATCCACAGATTACTTCTTGAAAGAGATTCCAAAATGAAAACTCCCAGGAATATCATGCCAAATTCCAGAGCTCCTAGGTCAAGGAGAAAATTTTGCTAGCATCCAGAAAGAATCAATTCAAGTATTATGGAGCTACATTCAGGATAGGACAAGATTTAGCAGGATGTACATTAAAGGATCAGAGGGCTTGGAATATGATATTCCGGGGGGGGGGGGGGGGGGGGGGAGGAGCTAGGATTATAACCAAGAATCACCTACCCAGCAAAACTAAGTATAATCCTTCAAGGAAAAAAAAAGGCTATTTGTTGAAATAGAAAATTTTCAAGCATTCTTGATGAAAGACTAGAGCTGAATAGAAAATTTGACTTCTAAATACAAGGTTCAAGAAAAACATAAAAAGATAAACATATATAAGATTTTTCTCATTATTAAGGCAGTTAGAAAGAGTATTTATAGACAGAAAATACAAATAAATATGATGGAATGATGTCTTTTTTTAAAAAATTAAATTAAATTAAGGAGTAAGGAAGAGGAATGCAGTGGGAAAAAGAGAAAAGGAGAGATAGAACAGGGTAAATTATTTCACATAAAAGAGGCAAGAAACAGCTTTTAGAGTGGAGGGGAAAATGGGGGAGGTGGTGGGGAATGCTTGAATCAAAATTGCCTCAAGGAGGAACTAATATACATACTCAATTGGGTAGAGAAATCTATTTTACCCTATAAGAAAGTAGGAGATGAAAGGGATAAGAGAGGCGGGGAAGGGAGTGCTCATAGAAGGGAAAGCAGATTTGAGCAGGGAATAGTTAGACTAAAAAACATTTGAGGAGAGTCAGGGTGAAAGGAGGAAGAGAATAGAATAAACAGGGGAGGCATAGAATGGAGTGAAATACAATTAGTAATCATAACTCTGAAAAAAAATTGAAGCAAATGTCTTTGATAAACCTATACTCTCTTTAAAACTTTATTTTATTTTTCTCAGTTGATGAAAATCCATCTTCTTTCCCTTTTACTTTTACCTCTAACCTCTCCACTAAAAAAGAAGAAAAACTTTTATAACAAATATACTTGATCTAATAAAAACAATCCCTGTAATGATTCTCTGTGTGTGTGTGTGTGTGTGTGTGTGTATATATATATATATATATATATATATATATATATATATATATGAAAATAGATAAATAGATCAGATACCTGTCTCAGTCTTCACTCTGATTTTGTTGCCTCTCTGTTAGGAGGTAGGTAGTATGTTTCCTTATGAGTCTTATTGAATATACTTAGTAATTATGTTGATCATAGGTTGTCTCCCTTATCCTCTTATTATTATCATCAGAGGGTTGTAAAAGAGGAGAAATATACCCAGCACCAATGCCCTATGTTTGATGCAGTCTGTTTCTCCTCCCTTATGCTTCTATCTCATTTAGTGTCCAATTACCTTTCTTTTTTTCCTTTCAAATCCCTTTCATCATCTACCCTCTAGAGTTAGAGTTTGTTTTGTTTAGGTGAGTTCTTAATCTCTTCTTATCCATCTTTCCCTTCTCCCCTTTTTCTTCCTCTTTCTCTATTGAATGAAATGTATTTCTTCATTCAACTGAGTGTATTCTTCCCTCTTGTGATCAATTCAGATGAAAAGTTTAAGTCTTTCTGGTAAGATAATTTCCCCCATCCTTCATTCTATTTCTCCTGCTCCAGTATATTCTTTCCCCTTCCCTTTCATGTATTTTTACATAGTACTAAAACATAAAAAACGATTTTAAATCCCCTAAGGCTCCTTCCATGATCCCTTATAATGACAAGATCTGAAGAAACTCCCCAGTTCTAATGGACTTGTGATGGAAAGAGCCATCAACACTGAGTCCTCTGATTGTGGGGAATAAGTGTGGATCACAACATAGTATTTTCACCTTTTGTTGTTTGCTTGATTTTTTTGCTTTCTAATTTTTTTCCATTTTGATCTGATTTTTCTTGTGCAGCATTTGTGTGGAAATATGTATAGAAGAATTGCACATGTTTAACATATACTGATTACTTGACATCTAAGGAAGGGGGTAAGAGGAAAAGGGAGGGAGAAAAAATTTGGAATACAAGGTTTTGAAAAGATGAATTTTGAAAACTATGCATATATTTTGAAAATGAAAAGCTTTAAGAAAATGTAAATGATCCTTTGTTTAGTTCTTTATGGCTGCTCATGTTTCTCTTGACTCTTATGTTTATATTTCAAAACTTCTATTCATGTTTGATCTTTTCATCAAGAATATCTAGAAGTATTCTATTTCATTAAAGATCTATTTTTCTCTTTTCATGATTTTTTCAGTTTTTCTGTGGAATTATTCTTGGTGATTGATTAGCCTATATTTTTCCTCCTCGTATATCATATTCTAAGCTCATTACTTCTTTAAAATGGTAGCTAATAAATCTTGTATGATCTAAACTATGGTTTCTTGGTACTTGAATTTTTTCCTTCTGGTTTTCAACAGTTTTCTTTGACCTAAAAGCTCTGAATTTTGGCTATAATTTTCCTGAGAGAGTTGGCTATGAGGTTTCTTTCAGGAAGTAACCTGTGGATTCTATTTTAATTTTGTCTACTGGTTCTAAGAGATGTGAGTAGCTTTCTTTTATGATTCTTTAAAAATATGTCGTCTAGGCTCTCTTTTTTTGGTCATGGATTTGTAGTGATTCTTACATTCTTTCTCCTTGCTCTGTTTTTCAAGTTAATAGTTATATGTGATATCTTACCCTTTTTTCTATTATTTTTCAGTAATTTGATGTAGTTTTTAATATTTCTTGTTGACACATAGAATCTTTAATTTTTATTTGATATGAGATCTTGCTCTGCTTTTTGGGGAAGAGCCACAAATTTCTTTCTTATTTTTTTTTGTCTTATAGTAATTTAACTTTAAATAATAATAGTTTTTATTTTTTTTAAATACATGCAGAGATAGTTTTCAACATTCATCCTTACAAAATGTTGTGTTCCAAGCTTTTCTCCCTCCCTCCCCACCTCCCCCTTCGTTAAATAATAAGTAATACAATATAGATTAGACATGTGTAATTCTTCTAAACATATTTCCACATTTATCATGCTGCACAAGAAAAATCAGATCAAAAAGGAAAAAAAAATGAGAAAGAAAAAAAACAAGCAAGCAAACAACAACTAAAAAAAATGCTGTGAAAATTTTCCACTATACATTCCCAAGACTTTTCATCCAAGTATTTTTTGGTAAATATAATCTAGCCCTTTTTCTAACTTCTGCAGTTTAATAAAGAGAATTATTTTGGCACTATAAGTAATCCTGATGAATATATATAGAAATTAATTTTGCCGATAAAGAGAAAAGAAGAGATTTACATTACCCTGGTGGTCCAGATATAGCTAAAAAGCAGAGGGGAAAGTGATTTTACATTTTGTAAATGAAATATTAATGCGAAGGTATAAAGGGCTGAAACTCTTAAAAAGTATGCTTGAATCAGACAACCAAGCATTTAAAGCTATTTACCTATTGGACAATGACTCTATTAGCATATGTTTGGAAGTGCTCTTCTCTCAGTTAATGCTGGCTGAATATTTGAGGTTAAGAGAATTGTAGGTAAGGATTAGGGCATGGAGTATGAGAGGAGAGAGAACTTCACTTTGCAGCCGGACTAGGAAAAGGGAGGTTAGTGGTGAGCTTGTGGCGGTTTGTCTATCTCCTTCACTTCTCCCTCTGAAGACCAAGGACTTTTGCTTATCCTGACTCTGGCTAATCCTGAGGGCTCCAGAGAGCTAACCCAGACTTTACAGGAAGGGCTATTATGCTGCATAAATGGAACTTTGTTGATGGTTCAATTTTCTGTATCTCACAAGTTAAGTATATAGATGTATATGTATATATCTATATATGTATAAATACATACACTATTATTACACTAAATAAATACACTAACTTGTTAGTGTATAGATATATATGTATATATCGATATATGTATAAATAGATATAGGTGTATTCTTTTTTTCTAATTTCCTAAATTTAGCTTTTTTTGTTTCCATTTGACTGTAAGATATTTAAGGCAGAAAAGACTTGGGACCCTGTACTTGATTGATGCAAAATAGTTTTCGTTAACTAGATAATCATTTTTATTTTGTAGACCAGGTTGTGGGCTTGACATATAAAAAGACAAAAAACTTAGTACCTTTGAACACAGCCCTGAGAACTTAAAAACATCTGCAGCAGGGTGCCAAGTCAACAATGAAGAACCAGGCCCTACTTATTCTACTTCCTGTACTAAAAAGAAACAAAATGGCTTATCTTTTTTTTTCTTGCAACTGACTGCATGAATTTGTAGAAATTGGAATGTCGTTATCATGTGTCAATGTCACTTTTGTGTGTCACTTTTCTCACATATACAGAGGAAATGATTCTAGCCGCCTGATTTGCCTCTCAGGGAATATTATGAGGACCAAATGGAATAATGTGGAAATGCCCTGAAAAACAGCTCTATAAATTGAAGAGAATAGTGCTATTCATTTGTCTTTTAACTTTGAGATTCTTAGATACTCTCTCTTAAAGCTTCTTAAACTGTAGGTTGTGACCCCACAGGGGATTGTGTAACTGAATGTGGGGATCATGAAAACTTTGGCAAGAGTAAAAAAGTTTTGAATATACAATGATAATAAATTAATTCAAAATCAAACACGTAATGAATCCAAGATGTTTCTGGCAATATTTCCTTGTGTTCATCACCTGAGCACTGTAACCTTAATTCAGAACATATAACATGCTTTCCTCTACTTATAGTGTCATACCATGCAATGTCAAATATTTTGGCTCAGATTAGACTATTGAATATTATGGATTGCAGTTGCTTTTATTGTACACAGAAAGTTTTCTGCTCCTATAGAAACATAATAATTTAATTATGGAAAATGAAGATTTTTCAATATTTTCCCACCATCATTCCTCAGCATGTAAATATCAAATTAGCATATTTTTGGATTGCCTTGTGTTAGAATGTTTGATTTTTAAAATTGCTGTTATCTCTTTCTTTTACAGAAATATGTTTAATTACAGCAAGACAAAAGTCCTTTATATATTATCACAGCTGTCTGTATGTGTATGTAAGTATGAATATCAGTTTTTAACTGATATTCTGATTTAACAAACAAATGTAATTTCATAAACTACAACTAATATTTAAAAATTATTAGCAATATTTATATTTTAGTACAAAAATATTTTTTTAGTTATGGATAAGCAGCTAAATTCAGACAGAAAGAGATAAAAATACTGATGAGAATACAACAGAACCTACACTATCAGATTGTAGTACAACTAAGTTGACAAGAAAAAGAAAACAAGTCAAATAATTTTGCAATATTAATTTACTTTTTTTTTTTTTTGCTAAGGCAATTGGGGTTAAGTGACTTGAGGGCTGGTGCTCTATCCACTGCACCACCTAGCTGCCCCTATCAATTTACTTCTAATAATGATAGTATGAAAAAATCTCTTTGCTTAATTTGTAATGAAGTTTTGACAATAGAAAACATGAAACCAGTCAAACTAAAATGACATATAAATATTAGTCATGAAAGGGACTACAATAAACTAAAGGAATATTTTGAATGATTTTTAAAATCTTCAAATGAAGAAAAACAATATTTTGATAAATTTGTTGCTGTTGTTGAAAAGTATTTACTTGTATCTTAAGGAATTTCTTATTTAATTGAAAAAAACTAAAAAGCCCCACAAGATAGATCTCATGTTACTTTCTGCTATTAAAATGTCAGAAATAGTTTATTGGGAAAAAGTATGGTGATAAAATTCATAAAATTCCTTTATCAAAAGATATTGTTTTCAAAAGAATTTCTGAAATTAGTAATGAGCAACAGCTTATTATTGGATTTAAGGGCAACCCAAAGTTTGTAATTCAGGTAAACAAAATAACTTATGTTTCTAACATGGCATAGTTGTTACTTGATGTACGACAGGTTTATTCTTTTTTAATTTTTTCATTTAATAGTATTTTATTTTTTCTAATTGCATGTAAAGATGGTTTTTAATGTTCATTTTTGTAAGATTTTGAGTTTTAGTATTTTCCCCTTCCCCTTCCTAACCCAGCAATCAATCTAACATAGGTTATATATGTACAATCATTTTAAACATATTTACATATTAGTCATGTTGTGAAAGAAAAGACAATACAAAAGAGGAAAACCACAATAAAAGAAAAACAACAACAAAAGTGGAAATAGTATGTATGCTTCAACCCACATTCAGTCTCTATAATTCTTTGCATGTACATGGCATTTTTTATCCCAAGTCTTTTGGAATTGTCTTGGATCACTGTTTTGCTAGGAAAAAAGTGTCTGTCATAGTTGATAATCACACATCTTGCTGTTGATATATAGAATTTTCTCATTCTGCTCATTTTACTAAGCCTCAGCTCATGTAAGTATTTCCAGAACAATAGTATTTCACCATATTCAAATAACACAGCTCATTTAGCCATTCACCAATTGATGAGTATTCATTCAATTTCCAATTCCTTGCCACCACAAAAGAGATGTTACAAATATATTTGCCCATGTGGGTCCTTTTCCCTCTTTTATGATCTCTTTGGGATATAGACCCAATAATGACACCACTGGATCAAAGGGTATGTACAGTTTTATAGTTCTTTGGGTATAGTTCCAAATTGGTCTCCAGAATGGCTAGATCAGTTTATAATTCCACCAACAATATATTAGTCACAGTGTTTCCACATTTCTTTCAACATTTAGCATTATCTTTTTTTGTCATCTTAGCCAATGTCAGTAGCCAAGTGTTCTAGAAGCTTACATCGAGCTGAAAAAGCTTTGAATGATCCAAGTAGCAACTCTGTCTACTCTCTGAATATCAATCTATTAAGATAGAGAAGTTCTTCATTAGTAGGTTTAATCATTAAGTGATATATTTATTTTGGTCATGATGACAAATGAAACAAAGAGAAACAAAACATAGCAGCTCTTTTTCTAACTAAACTACTTCTTATGACAGTGGAAGAAAGTCCAAATAAAGGAAATAAAGGGTAGGAATCATGCAGTTTTTGTTCTGTCTATAATTTTTTTTGGTTCCTTCAGTATCTTTGTTGTGATAATTGATTTATATTGATTAAATTTCTGGATGACATTATTACATAGTGGGTTTTCATTCTTTTGTATATTTCCCATTTTAAATTTTCAGTTATTTGTTTAAATAACTCATGATTAAATCACTTTAATTGTATACCTTATTTTTTCATCATTATTTTTCTTGTTTTTTATTTATTTATTTATTTCCTGACTACTAAAATGTAATGTAGTTTATTCTTTATGGTATTACTTGATGCTTACTATGTCCAGCCTTTACCAATTCTTTGATCAAAAAAAGCATTCATGATAAAGTGGTGTGAAGCATAATCTTCAAGTCTTTAGCTTCTCTCATTCCTTTTTAAAGATGCTTTCTCATATATTTCTCCCAATCATCTTTTTCCACCTTTGAAAAGAAAATACTCAACATTACAGTATACATCGATTTGATTATCAAGTTTTTCATGGAATTTTTCTATGACTTCATCTCAGCAATATTAGTAAATGAGCTGAAAATATTTTCTTTTCCCTTTTTTGCAAATAATTGTCACTAGAGTTGCAACATGTTCCATGAAATAATATTTCTTATTCTTGCAATGCAAAAAACCAGCTCTAATAATAATTATTATTATTTATTATAATCACTAATATTGATATGGTACTTTAAAGTTGAAAAAATACCTTTTATATTTCACCTTATTTGATCTTCACAAAAATCCCAATTATTATCCCCATTTTATAGATTGCACAGTTAAACACTAAAGAAGGATTAGAACTCAGGTCTTCCTGATTCCAAGACAGAAAATCTTTTGTTTTTGCTTTTGCTTTTTCAAGGAATACTTGTGAGCTATTTAGCTGAAAGTTCCCTTTTTCTTCCAGTTTAGTTTACAACAAAAATGTCAAAATTATTATAATTCACCTCTTTCTGCAGTATATCCATTTGTTGATTGTTGGACAAGGAGATCACATTTAAAAGCATAATGAATCAAACCGAAGTTTAATGATAGCCTAAGGAACACGTGGTTCTTAGTATCCAAAAAGCACTTTAGTCAACAAACATCTGACTTTTTTGCCAGAAAGAGAGAAATAGTTATCAAAGGCAACACTAGACTAGAATAAGAGCTAGCTTTTAAAATCTTACAAAGAAGGATACTATGTGAATATGAGCAGTATTATTTCTTAAAGCAGAGAGAAATGGTGTTTATTGTTTACTGAATATAATAAAGCATTTGATTTAACAAAGCACCACCTTATAGTTTTGTTTCATTTTTTGTTTTGTTTTTAACATCAAAATCTCTTTTATCCAAACATCAAGGTCACCTATTGGAAGATGTAACAACAGAAGTAACTTCATTTAGCCATACCTTGGTAAAAACCAATGTGAGGAATAAAACAAGGAAATATTTGCTAGGAGGAGGAAGAGTCAAGATGGCAGAGTAAAAGCAGGGGAGCTCCCACCCAAATCCCTCTAAACAAATTTTAGAGCAGCAGAATCCACAAAAAGATGGAGTGAAACAATTTTCCATCCCAAGACAACTTAGAAAGTCAGCATAAAAAATTTGTTCCATCTGGGTGAGAGGGGAGCACAGTCCATCCAGGCCAGGTCAGCTCAGCCCTGGTCCCAGCAAACCAGAGTAGACCTTGGGAGCCACTGAATCAATAGGTACAGCAGCTATTTCCAGAGTTCTCAAGCCACAGATGATAAGGGGGTTGAATTACAGGAGATTACAGGGGTCTCTTTACTAACACTGAGGTTGTTAGTTAGATTCTGTTGCTTTTCCTATACTTGAATACAGGTTGCAGTCCTGAGTGACAGTCCTCAGTGGCAGTTTTGATATTCTAATTATATGGTGAGACTAGAACACATGAGAAAGTTGCAACTAAACAGAAAATCTATTCACAAATTTTTCTTGGAAAACCCTAAAAGCAAGGAACTGCTTCTGAGACACTTGGTCATTTCTTCTGAATGTACTCATTGAGCATAAGCAGTGTATATGTCTACATTTATTGCAAAGGACAAAGTGGATAAATTCTATGAAGAACAAGATTTTTCAAAGTCAATATATACCTCAATATTTTGGTGACTTCAGTGCAAAAGTAGTCCTAGAAGACCTTAATTAAAGAGATCAAAGTCTCCCAATGCATCCAGGGCCATCTCAAGTTGTCCTGTTTTATATTTTGCCACTGGACCCAAATGAGAGGAGAAAGAGACTTTGATGACTTTGCACAGCCCTTGAGGCCTCATTTAAATCCAATTAACTTGCAAATCATGGCATCACTTTCCTGATCTCATGGTTCTTTTTGAGAATGAAGGACAAATAATAGTCCTAGAAGAGGATGGTGAACTATATATTGGAAAATATGTATGGCTCAAGATTAAAAAATGAAAGCTGCCAAAGCTTTCTCAGAAGTTTTACACCTATGTTTTATGAACATTTCCTTCAAGAACATAGTCAGAATGCTGAGGACAAAATGAACACAAAACATAGCTCCAAAAAAGAAAATTGGCTACATCTCAACAGACAAGAATCAGATAACTAATATAAGGAGTTTTGTTTTAAAATCACTTGTGCGTCGAATGTTTGTGGCAGCCCTCTTTGTAGTGGCTAGAAACTGGAAACTGAGTGGATGCCCATCAGTTGGAGAATGGCTGAATAAATTGTGGTATATGAATATTATGGAATATTATTGTTCTGTAAGAAATGACCAACAGGATGATTTCAGAAAGGCCTGGAGAGACTTACATGAACTGATGCTGAGTGAAATAAGCAGGACCAGGAGATCATTATATACTTCAACAACAATACTATATGATGACCAGTTCTGATGGACCTGGCCATCCTCAGCAATGAGATCAACCAAATCATACCCAATGGAGCAGTAATGAACTGAACCAGCTACGCACAGAGAAAGAACTCTGGGAGATGACTAAAAACCATTACATTGAATTCCCAATCCCTATATTTATGCCCACCTGCATTTTTTATTTCCTTCACAAACTAATTGTACAATATTTCAGAGTCTGATTCTTTTTGTACAGCAAAATAACAGTTTGGTCATGTATACTTATTGTGTATCTAATTTATATTTTAATATATTTAACATCTACTGGTCATCCTGCCATCAGGGGGAGGGGGTGGAGGGTAAGAGGTGAAAAATTGGAACAAGAGGTTTGGCAATTGTTAATGCTGTAAAGTTACCCATACATATAACCTGTAAATAAAAGGCTATTAAATAAAAAAATAAATTAAAAAAATAAATAAATAAAATCACTTGTGCGTGTGGTTAAACTACTGACTACTTAAAACAAAATTAAAATCAATATTGGATTTTTAAAAATTGATGAAAAGGAGATATCTTTGCTGTTATAATAATTCCAATTTGAGCTCTTCAGGCAAGCTAATAATATCTAAAATTAGGATATAAATAAATAGGCATTTATATGAAATATTGCCACTTCCTACATAAGTTTAACTTGTGTAAAGCAACTGTTAAAGAGGCTAAAAGACCCTAGAAACCATCTCAGTTAGCAAAATGATGAGCATCTAGTAATATCCTATTCGATTGCCTCACAAATAAAAGATATAAGGAAGCCAATATCAACCAAAAATTAGACTCCAGCTTCTTAAACTGTGGATCATAACTTCAGATAATGTTTCATAACTGAATGTGGGAGTTGTGAAATTATGATTTATTATTAGTAAATGTTTCATTTGTATGTATACTTACTTTATATTTCCTACATACCCGGGTCAGGTAAAAATTTCTTAGGTGAGGGGCAGAGCCAAGATGGTGGAAAAGACACATGTTTCTTTCTGATCTTCTCCCAGGACCCTCAACTAATTAGTAAATTAAGCCTCTGAATTAGTTCTGGATTGGCAGAATCCACAAATATTGGGAGTGCAGCAAATTACCAGCAGAAGATAATTTCAAAGATAGCCAGAAAAGGTCTGTTTCAATCGGGCATGCAGGGAGGTAGCCAGGGGAAGGCAGGCAGAGCACCAATGCCTGTGCATACTCCCGGGGTAGGGTGCATTCTCCAGGGTAGAGAATCTACAAGGAGGAATCTACACCAGTGTTAGCTACTCTGCCCTGGTTGCAAGTCAGTAGATCAGCAGAGAAGTTATAAAACATCCAGCACAAACACAGATAGTATCCCTGAGGAGACTAAAAGCAGATTATTTCCAGATGGAGCCCCTAAAAGTCGTATAACATAATGCCCATTGCACAAGGGCTCTACTAGAAGAAATTAAAAAGTACTTAAAAGAGAGCTAGAAGAAAAAAGGAAAGGAAAGGAAAACTTTGCAAGAGGTTTGGAAAAGACATATTAAAAGATAGATTTGACAAAATGAAGAAAGAAAATAACTCCCTGAAAAACAGAATTTGTGAAATGGAAAAGAAAAATAACTCCTTAAAAAACAGAATTTGTGAAATGGAAAAAAATTCCATAGAACAAAACAACTCATTTAAAAACTCAATTGGACAAATACAAAAAGAAGAAAAAAAAAGTAAATGAAGAAAATAATTCACTAAAAATCAGAAATGAACAAATGGAAATGAATGACTCAATGAGACATCAAGAATAAATCAAGGAAAAACAAAAAAATAAAAAAAATAGAAAAAAATGTAAAATACCTACTTGGGAAAACAATTGACCTGGAAAATCGATCAAGGAGAGACAATTTAAGGATTATTGGATTCCCTGAAAATCATGAAGAAAAAAAGAGTCTAGACACTATTTTTCAGGAAATCATAAAAGAGAACTGCCTTGATATAATAGAATTAAAAGGTAAAATAGCCATCAAAAGAATTCACCAAACACCTCCGAAAGAGACCCCAAAATTAAAACTCCAAGGAATATCATGGCTAAATTTCAGAACTATTGGACCCAAGAAAAAAATATTACAAGCAGCCTGAAAAAAAGCAATTCAAATACTGAGGAGTCACAATAAGGATTACCCAGGATGTAGGAGCTTCTCCCTTAAAGGACTGAAGGGCCTGCATTCTGATGTTCTGAAAGGCAAACAAACTTGGAATGCAGCCAAGAATAAACTACCCTACTAAATCGAGCATTTTCTTCTAGGTGAATTCCATTTATTTCTGATGAAAAGATCAGAGCTAAACAAAAAAGTTGACCTCCAAATATAGGAATTAAGAGAGGCATAAAAAGAACTCTTGAGAAATGTATTTCTGTTATGGGTATATATGGAGAGTGCATGTATAATTTGATTTGACTGTTATAATATAAAAAAGGAACTAACAGTAGAAAGGGGATTGTACCAGAAAAAGGAAAAAGTGAAGGTAAAATGAGGAAAATTACATCTTATGAAGAGGAAAAGGAAACCTATTATATTTGAGGGAAAAAAGGGAGGGGGATGAATATTGTGTAAATCTTACTCTAATTAAATTTGGCTAAAAGAGAAAATACTAGACATATTTGATTTACAGAGAAACTTCTCTCTCCTTATTGAAAAGGGGGAGGGGAAAGGTGAAAATGGAAGGAGTAGGCTAAATAGAAGGAAAAACAGAAATAGTAGGAGAAAGATATAAGAAAGGGGGAGGAATTCTAAAGGGAGAGGACTGCTTGAGGCAAGTGGTGCTCATAAGTTAAATACTGGGAAGGAGGGAAAGGGGAAAAGGAAAGAGAAAAGTATAAGCTGGGAATAATAAGATGGCAGGAAATACAGAATTAGTAGTTTTAACTACAAATATGAATGAGGTGAACTCTTCCATAAAGCAGAAATGGAGAGAAGACTGGATTAAAAGCCAGAATCCTACAATGTGTTGTTTTAGAGCAGAGTAATAAATACAAAGTAAAAGTAAAAGGCTGGAGCAGAATCTACTATGCTTTGGGTGAAGTAAAAAAAGCAAGGGTAGCCATCCTGATGTCAGATCAAGCAAAAGCAAAAATTGATCTAATTAAAAGAGATAAGGAAGGAAACTATATCTTGCTAAAGGGTACATAAATAATGAATCAATATCAACACTAAATATATATGCACCAAGTGGTATAGCATGGAAATTCATAAATGAGAAGTTAAAAGAACTGCAAGAAGAAATAGACAGCAAAAGTATAATAGTGGGAGATCTCAGCCTTGCTCTCTCAGAACCAGATAAAGCAAACCACAAAATAAATAAGAAAGAAGTTAAAGAGGTAAATAGAATACTAGAAAGGTTAGTTATGATGGATCTTTGGAGAAAATTGAATGGAGACAGAAAGAAGTACACTTTCTTCTCTGCAATTCATGGGACCTATACAAAAACTGACCCTATATTAGGACATAAAGATCTCAAAATCAAATGCAGAAAGGCAGAAAGAGTAAATAATTTTTTTTCAGATCATGATGCAATAAAAATTACACTCAATAAAAAGCCAGGGGAAAATAGACCAAAAACTAATTGGAAATTAAATAATCTCATCCTAAAGAATGAATGGGTGAAACAGCAAATCATAGACATAATTAATAATTTCTTCCAAGAGAATGACAATAATGAGACAACATACCAAAATTTGTGAGATGCAGCCAAAGCAGTAATAAGGGGAAATTTTATATCTCTAGATGCTTACTTGCATAAAATAGAGAAAGAGAAGATCAATGAATTGGTCTTGCAACTAAAAAAGCTAGAAAAAGAGCAAATACCACCCCCCCCATCAAATACCAAACTTGAAATTCTAAAAATAAAAGGAGAGATTAATAAAATTGAAAGTAAAAAAAAAAAAAAAACTATTGAATTAATAAATAAAACTGAGTTGGTTTAATGAAAAAAACAACAAAATATATAAACCTTTAGTAAATTTGATTAGAAAAAGGAAAATAAAATTGTTAGTCTTAAAAATGAAAAGGGAGAACTTTCCACCAATGAAGAGGAAATTAGAGCAATAATTTAGGAGTTACTTTGCCCAAGTTTATGCCAATAAATTTGATAATTTAAGTGAAATGGAGGAATACCTACAAAAATATTGATTGCCCAGATTAACAGAGGAGGAAGTAAATTGTTTAAATAGTACCATTTTAGAAAAAGAAATAGAACAAGCTATTAATCAACTCCCTAAAAAAAAAATCCCCAGGACCAGATGGATTTACATGTGAATTCTACCAGACATTTAAAGAACAATTAACTCCAATACTATATAAATTATTTGAAAAAAATAGGGAATGAAGGACTTCTTCCAAATTCCTTTTATGACACAGACATGGTACTGATACCTAAACTAGGTATCATGTAGGATGAAAACTGAGGAAGAAAATTATAGACCTATCTCCCTAATAAATAGTGATGCAAAAATCTTAAATAAAATATTAGTAAAGAAGTTACAGAAAATCATCCCCCGGATAATACACCATGTGCAAGTAGCATTTATACCAGGAATGCAGGGGTGGTTCAATATTAGGAAAACCATTAGCATATTTGACTATATCAATAATCAAATTAACAAAACCGTATGATTATCTCAATAGATGCAGAAAAAGCATTTAATAAAATGCAACACACATTTCTATTAAAAATGCTAAAGAGTATAGAAATAAATGACCTTTTCTTTAAAATAGTCAGTAGCATCTATTTAAAACCATCAGTAAGCATCATATATATAATGGGGATAAACTGGAACTATTCCCAGTAAGATCAGGGGTAAAACAAGGTTGCCCACTATCCCCATTACTATTCAATATTGTATTAGAAATGCTAGCTTTGGCAATAAGAGATAAAAAAGAGATTAAAGGAATTAGAGTAGGTAATGAGGAAACCAAATTATCACTCTTTGCAGATGATATGATGGTCTATTTAGAGAACCCCAGAGAATCAACTAAAAAGCTATTAGAAATAATGCACAACTTTAGCAAAGTTGCAGGATACAAAATAAATCCACATAAATCATAGGCATTTTTATACAACACTAACAAAATCCAACAGCAAGAGATACAAAGAGAAATTCCATTTAAAATAATTGTTGATAGTAGAAAATATTTGGGAATCTTTCTGCCAAGGAAAAGTCAGGAACTATATGAACAAACCTACAAAACACTTTCCACACAAGTAAAGCCAGATCTAAACAATTGGAAAAATATCAAGTACTCTTGGATAGGAAATATGATAAAGATGACAATACTACCTAAACTAATGTATTTATTTAGTGTTATATAGATCAAACTCCCACTAAATGATTTTACTGACCTAGAAAAAATAACAACAAAATTCATCTGAAAGAATAAAAGGTCAAGAATTTCAAATGAACTAATGAAAAAAAATGAAGGTGGCCTAGCTGTACGAGATCTAAAACTATATTATAAAGCAGCAGTCATCAAAACCATTTGGTACTGGTTAAGAAATAGACTAGTTGATCAGTGGAATAGGTTAGATTCAAAGGACAAAATAGTCAATAATTATAGCAATCTAGTGTTTGACAAACCCAAAGACCCCAACTTTTGGGATAAGAATTCACTATGTGACAAAAACTGCTGAGAAAACTGGAAACTAGTATGGCAGAAACTAGACACTGACCCACACTTAACACAGTATATCAAGATAAAGTCAAAATGAGTTCATGATCTAGACATAAAGAATGATATTATAAATAAATTAGAAGAACATAGGATAGTTTACCTGTCAGACTTGTGGTGGAGGAAGGAATTTGTGACCAAAGAAGAACTAGAGATCATCATTAATCACAAAATAGATAATTTTGGTTATATTAAATTAAAATCTTCTGTACAAACAAAACTAATGCAGATAAGATTAGAAGGGAAGCAATAAGCTGGGAAAACATTTTTATATTCAAAGGTTCTGATAAAGGCCTCTTTTCCAAAATATATAGAGAACTGACTCAAATTTATAAGAAATCAAGCCATTCTCCAATTAATAAATGGTCAAAGGATAAGAACAGACAATTCTCAAATGAAGAAATTGAAATTATTTTTAGTCATATGAAAAGGTGTTCCAAATCACTATTGATCAGAGAAATGCAAATTAAGATGACTCTGACATACCACTACACACCTCTCAGATTGGCTAAGATGACAGGAAAAGATAATAAGGAATATTGGAGGGAATATGGGAAAACTGGGATTGTGATACATTGTTGGTAGAACTGTGAAAATTTCCAACCATTCTGGAGAGCAATTTGGAACTATGCTCAAAAAGTGTCAGACTTTGAAATGGTGTACAATTAGCCTGTGAAGGAAATCAAAAATGCAGGCAGACAAAAATAGAGGGATTGGGAATTCTATGTAGTAGTTCACAGTGATCTCCCAGAGTTCTTTCCCTGGGTGTTGCTGGTTCAGTTCATTACTGCTCCATTGGAACTGATTTGGTTCATCTCATTGTTGAAGAGGGCCACGTCCATCAGAATTGATCATCATATAGTATTATTGTTGAAGTATATCTGGTCCTGCTCATTTCACTCAACATCAATTCATATAAGTCTCTCTAGGCCCTTCTGAAATCATGCTGCTGGTCATTTCTTACAGAACAATAATATGTGGGAAAAGCTTTTTTTTTTTTTTTTTTTTTTTTAATAGCTTTTTATTTACAAGTAATATGCATGGGTAATTTTACAGCATTGACAATTGCCAAACCTTTTGTTCCAATTTTCCCCTCCTTCCCCCTACTCCCTCCCCTAGATGGCAGGATGACCAGTAGATGTTAAATATATTAAAGTATAAATTAAATTAAATCAAAATAAGTATACATGACCAAACCGTTATTTTGCTGTACAAAAAGAGTCAGACTTTAAAATAGTGTACAATTAGCCTGTGAAGAAAATCAGAAATGTGGGCAGGCAAAAATAGAGAGACTGGGAATTCTATGTAGTGGTTCATAGTCATCTCCCAGAGTTTTTTCCCTGGGTGTAGCTGGTTCAATTCATTACTGCTCTATTGGAACTGATTAGGTAGCATTGATCATCACATAGTACTGTTGTTGAAATATATCTGGTCCTTCTCATTTCACTCAGCATCAATTCATGTAAGTCTTTCCAGGCCTTTCTGAAATCATCCTGCTGGTCATTTCTTACAGAACAATAATATGTGGAAAAAGCTTTCGACAAAATGCAACAACCATTCTTATTTTAAAATACTAGAAAGCACAAGGATAAACAGAACTTTCTTTAAAATGATGTTTTGTTGCTATTGAACTATTTTAGTCGTGTCTAACTCTTTGCAACAAAATACTGGCAAAATATTGAAGTGGAAAAAATTTGATTTGGCAAAAATACTGAGATGATTTGCCATTTCCTTCTCCAACTTATTTTATAGATGAGGAAACTGAGATAAACAGTGTTCAGGATCACACAGCAAGTAAGTGTCTGGGGCTGGATTTAAGTTAGATTTTGCTTTATTTCTTGTGCCATCTTGCTGCCCCGCAAACATGATAAGTAGTATCTATCAAATATTCAGCAAGCATTATTTTTTTTTAATTATAGCTTTTTATTTACAAGTTATATGCATGGGTAATTTTACAGCACTGACGATTGTCAAACCTTTTGTTCCAATTTTTCCCCTCCTTCCCCCCACACCTCCCCCAGATGGCAGGTTGACCAATACATGTTAAATGTATTAAAGTATAAATTAAATACAATATTAGTATACATGTTCAAACAGTTATTTTAGCAAGCAATATTTGTAATGAGCACAAGTTAGAAGCTTTCCCACTAAGACTAGGGGTGAAGCAAGGATGTCAACTATCACCACTTATAATTTAATATTGTACAAGAATTATTAGCTATAGCATTTAGAGAAGAAAAATAAATTAGACTAGGCAATAAAGAAACAAAACTATCATTCTTTGCAGATGATATGATAATATGCTGTTGTCAAAATGAGTATATAATTTTATATATATATGGGTGATATCATAAGCAAATTAGCAGAACGTAGATTATTTTACCTGTCAGATCTTTGAATACAGGAATAATTTATGACAAAACAAGTGAGAGATAACTATGAGAAGTAAAATGGATAATCTTGGTTACATTATATTAAAAAGGTTTTGCATAAATAAATACAGTGTAATCAGGTTTGAGGGAAGGCAGAAAACTAGAAGAAATTTTGTAATATTTCTCAAATATATAGTAAACTGATTCAAATCTATAAGAATAAATCATTCCCCAAATGATATAAGAATATGAACAGGCGGTTTTCAGACAAAGTAATCAAATCTTTTTTAAAAGGTATAAAAATGTTTTAAATTATTGATTAGAAAAATATAAATTAAAACAATTCTGAGGTACCATCCTATCTATCAGATTGACAAATATGATTGGAACCAGAAATGACAAATGTTGGAAGGGATGTGAAAAAATTGGGACACTAATGCATTGTTGGAGTTGTGAACTGATTTAATTCTCCTGGAGAACAAATGTTAAAAATTGTTTTTACATGTAATTAGAAAAAAATTAAATGAAAAAGAAAGTATTATCAATGTTAGCTTAGTTGCATTTCATTCTCTATATCAGGGACACAACCTCTGTGGAAACAAAGCATCATTACACAGATGCCACCCATTTGGAAAGTAGATCTGAAAATAAAGGAATTGGTGGATGGTGATTTGGGTATCATTTCACCATGAATTCATAATACAATGATTCCAAGTCTGATTGTTTTAGTGATAACTGTGATTATTTTTACATAGCCATATTGCTTTCTCATAATAATCCTTTACATTTGTATCTCGCTTTAGAGTTTATAAAACACTGTAATATCCATGGTCTTATTTGATTTTCACAAAATACCTGTGAGATATAAAGAGAACAGACTGTTCCCATTTTAAAAATGAAGAAACTGAGATTTAGGAATCTGATTTATTCAAGGTCACGTGGTTAATAAGTGGCAAGACATAGACTTTATCTTTTGATTCCTAATCCAGAAGTGATAGATTGGTATGGGGGTGAAGGTGGATAGAAAAATCAATCTAAATGTCTTTAGGTAAGTAGATTGCACAGTGGGATAGAGCACTACACTTGGAGCCAAGAAGACTTGAGTTCAAATCCAGCCTCAGATACTTATTAGCTGTGTGACTCTGGGCAAATGACCTCGTCTGTGTGTTTGTTTCAATTTCTTCAATTGTAAAATTAGGATAATAACAAAACCTACCTTACAGAGTTGTTGTGAAGGTCAAATGAGATCATATTTGTAAAGTGTTTAGCACAATAGCTGGCAAATAGAAGGTACTATATGAATGCTTATTCCCTTCCCTTTCATCAGAAAAATAACTTCATGGCACAGTCCTTCAAATCCTTTCTTTCCCTTAAAAAGAATAGTCAGCATTCCTTCCTACTAGAATATACCTTATTTGATGCTCTCCTTTGTTATCTGGCTTGATAAATTTAAATCTCTTTCCCTGCTTTGCATCATAAGAACTTTCTATTTCGGGAGCTGTTCTTGTCAGAAAAGAGCAGAGAGCAGTTGATTGCAGCATAAGTTAATAGCCTTTATTCTAAAAAAAGAGAAAACCCATAATGGCACATTAAGATAATCAGAAACATGCTTTTCACATAGCAACAAGCTTTCTACCTGGCTTTCTTTGGACAGATATACATCACAGCTAAAGATGGAAAGCCATCAAATAGACACAGTAAAGTCTGGGATGGGGTTTTCTTAACACTTTTCCATCCAGGGAAAGCATTTCAACTCAATTAAATTCAAAAATATCTATTGAATACTCTTTGTGTATTGGTCTTGTGCTAGGCACTTTGAGAAATCTTGTTAAACTCTTAGGGAGATATGTTGATATGCTTTCCTTTGATTATGTGCATTAATTACCATTAGTAGTTTTCTATTTAGGAAGGGGAAAATGGCCATTTTAATAAAATAAGATGTGGGGTGTTTCAGGAAGCATCTGCCTAAATCTCTTTCCAATGCCAAAATACCCACTGCTGGATTAAGGCATTGTGTTTTCAGAAAGACCTTATGGAAATGCACTTATGTTACCTGAGATGAGTCAAGACATCCCTATGTAAGAAAAAAAAATTATCTTATCAAGAACTCCACTGACTCACCGATGAATGCACAAAAGATTTATTTTACATTCTTGCAAGAATGGGTGTCCAGATGAGTAAGCACACCTTTGAAACTCCAAAGGCAGCATTTTATTTCCTTTCCTGAAGTACAAGTCCCTCCCCTGTTTTACCATTAATTGAATGTTACAGAAACTATGAATTTCCACTGCTCATTACATAGCTAGTCCCAGCTCCCAAGGAGCTTATATTCTAAAAAGGGAAGATAACAGTGGAGTGTTAGGAACAAAGAACAAGATTTTTTTCAAATTTCAGGGCACCACCCTTGATTACAGAAGTCATTCCCTGCCCTTAAGGAGTTTACATTCTTTAGGAGGAAGATAATCTCCATTCTTGATTATTCCTTGATGTCCATATAGGTTTCAGTTTTCTAATTTAAGTTTCATTTCTTCAATTTAATTTTCATAACTGTAGAAACCCCAAATGCCTGTACATTTCTCACATTTAGCATTCATAATTCATGAACATGCAGTAGTTTGGGGGCAGAAATCAGAGGCGTGAGGGATTGAATATAATACATATATGTTTGGAAAGAGAGTAAGGTGTAACAAGGAACAGGAGAGGGGCACGAGATTCTCTTGGGAAGGATAAGCTTGGCTGGAATATGGGAAGATGGGAAACCACAGAGGCCATGAGGGCACCAGGTTCATGGGGGAAAAGCTGGGAATGCTAAAAGGGATCAAACAAAGTGCCAAAAACTAGTTTTTTTTTAGTTCACTATTTTGTTAGAAGCTGTCCCTTGTCCTATATATGTGGATTCTGGTAATGAGTGTCAGAGCTGGTCAGCAGTATGTAATTCTTCAAGGGAACTATCCCTTAGTACAAAGTTCTAATCCCCCATGATACTACTGTTCAAAATCTGTTTGTGCAGAAAAACAGTGCTTTCCTGTGTTTAGGAGGGGCTGCCATCTGTCCTGTTGTGGCTGTTTTTTGTTCTTCAGCTAGGCTACCTGACACATGCTACCTGGCTCCTGGTCAAAAAGGAGTTTATCATTTTCTAGGGGAAGAGGCAACAGATTTAAAAACAGAAGTCCTAAATTCATATCCTCGATATGCTGCTGTGAGCCTTTGGCAAGTTGTCTCACCATTCTGGACCTCAGTTTACTCCTGTGTTAAAAGAGGGGTACGCACATGACTTGTAAGGTCTCTTGCAGCTTTCAAATTTATAATCCTCTGACCCCAGACCTATAAAATCTATAATATCAAGGACAGTTTAGTCCTTTGCTTTTCAAAAAGACTAGGAACCAAGAGATTACAAACAATGGAAAACTGATATAGAAAAGTAGGTGTGTTGGAGTAATGAAGGCTTTTTTGGTTCAGGAGATAGGTAAAGAGTAAATTCAATTCAATTAACATTGATTATAGTAAGCATGATCTTTCATAAGGGTCATATATTACTACGTTGGAGATGTCTCTTTTTACACTGTTCTTGTGTATACAAGCAGATATACAACAAAGAAATGTTTCTGAACATCTCAGTCCAAAAATGGATGTGTTCATCAGTGAAAAATCATTCAAGCCTTTCAACAATGGGAAGCTTATACATTGGACCCACTAGAGCTACTATAGTTACAATATAGAGTTACAATAGTAACCAATTTTTCTATCTCATAATGCTTAGACCTTGGGAGTTCTTAATCACTGGAAGTGGTCATAAAATTAGACCTTGGGCTTTTTTAGACCTATGATGCCATCAATCTTGACTTGGTCCAGAAGTAGAACACAAGGTTTCCAGGAGACTTCTCTAATCTGGAATGAGTCTTTCTTCTTTCTTTTCTCAATTTCAATTGTAGTCTTTCATCAACACAAACAACTGTTATATTTCTGTTAGAACCCCAAAGGAACAAATGCTTTAGGTGATTTTAGCAGCAATTAACAAAATATAACTATAAAAAATAAAATAGGAAAGGATACAGAATTTTTAGTAAACCTTGAAAGGCAAAATTCCTATTTAGACATGGCAAAAAAGATGCTAACACTGGTCTGAATGTGACATTTCCCATCAGTTAATCATAAAAGTGTTATATTCACAGAAGAATTAACGGAGCAAGAATGTCATATAAAACAATAATATTATAGTATATTACATCTTGTTATCAGCACATGGCTTTTGCTATATATAATAAATTCCCAAAGAAGTAGAATTGTCAAGTTTACCATATAGCTGAGATGTTCCAGTAGGATTACTCCTAAAAGGAGCAGGCCTTGAACTCATTCTCAGGCTCTTACTCTTACTCTATATCCAATTAGTGGTTGATCTTGACAATAATACCTGCATCTCTGCTATCAGGTTCCCTCTGAGCCCGAGCACCACGTGCCTAACCTAATTGGTCTCCCTGCTTCTATTTGCTCTCCTTTCCCAATCCTCTGCTAGCTGACAGAATACTATTTCTAAAACATTTACTGTATTACTCCCTGCTCAGAAATCTTCAGTGGCTTCCAGTAGTTTCTGGGATAAAATAAAAACTTCTTGGTTTTGTATTTAAGCCGTTCATAATTTAGCTCCAACCTCCCATTTGGATTTTACATTTCTTCCCTTCATTTCCAGCTGACTTACTTGCTGTGTGCCCCAAACTCAGCATTCCATCTGTTCTGGTACTTCCATGTCATTGTTCAGTCTGTTTGCTAGTTCAGGTTATCATCTCTTATAGGAAGCATTTCCTGATTCCCCTTATTATTTGAGCTCTTTCTCTTCTTAAATTATTTTGGGTTTAGTTATTTGTTTTCTTGTTGTATTTCTCAGTTCTTGCCCAAGGTCTATGGGATGCTTAAGGGCTTTATGAATGGTTTTTAGAAAGATCTCTGAACTTATATGGAAAAAAAATTACATCTTTATTCTCACTAACCTCTAACATAAATGTGGCATTTCCTACAAATATTAATTAATTAAAGAGTCAATAGACTTCATCAGACTGTCAAAGGAGTTTGATCATTGATGGGATGAATAAGACTGCTAAGGTATGGGACTCTGCCAAAAGAGAGTATAGAAGCCACCTTGACTCTTGGTACACAATAAGTTTTCTGCCTCATTGCAGAAATGCCCTTGATGTGCAAGGAGCAGTGATGTGCGACATGAGAAAGGAATCCATCTGAGGGATAAGCAAGGATGCCTTGACAGGGCCTCTCGTCTGTGAGTGGGTTGCTGAAATGGCTGGATTGGCTCTCCTCTCATTGGCAGATACCATGCATGCACAAAGGCCACAAGCTGCTTTTCTGAATGGTGATTGGGGATTGCCTACTGTTCACATGCTGATCACGCTTGCAAAAATGTTTATCTACAAGGATGTATGGCATAATAAAGTGGAGCTCTTTTTACACTCTATGAGTCTCCCGCCTCATTCATTTTGCCTCTGAGATCAAAGGGCTTTATGCTATGAGCTCTCAATCAGGACAGCTGCAGCAACTGGTACTCGAGAACAGGGATTTGAAACGAAAGGCGCCAAAGCGATCACTAGCTGTGTGACCCTGGGCAAGTCACTTAACCCCAATTATCTCAGAAAAAAACACATACACCAAAAAAATAGCATAGTAAGAAAGCAGGCATCCTACTCCCTTCAGACAGGGGAGCATATGTGAGGACTATATATAAATACATAAAAGAGCAGCGGTGCACAGTTCAATTAGGAGATATTAGGAAATTTCCTGGATATTGTTTACAAAGTTTCTCCATGTTTACCTAAGGAAGGCTATTATAATTGTAAGAGATGGATTGTCTTTGGTGAACAGCTCACCACTTATGATAAACAGTGCCCAAGAAAAATACAAAATAATCTCATTAAACAAATTCTGGTTCTGAAATCAGAACCAGAAAAAGAGTCAGGAAATTTCCGGTTGGAGCACTGACAGGCCCATCTCTTAGCAGTAGATGTTCCTTTCCTGAGCCTGAGGAAGACAATAATGAATGGCCTCCCCTCCCTCCACTACTTTCCACCCCACCTTATTCTTGTGTCTATGTGGTATGATTTCCATTTTGATGTTTAAAACATCAACATGTTCTTCCTCCAAACTCCCATTTCTGTAGATGAGATAGTACCATGCTCCATGTGAGGCTAAAACCTCACATTGTCTTTTATTGTCTTCCATCCTTCACTGTCCCCTCTCCAGATAGTTGTTAAATTTGATCATTCCGCCTTGGTAATAATTCTTGAGTCTCTCCATATCACTCCATTCCCACTATGACCATTCTAATTTAGGTCATCATGGTCTCTTACCTTCCCCAGTCTCCTAACAGACTGCCTTACTTTCAGTTTATTCTCTTTCTGTTCTTCACAACAATGCCAAAGTAATAGGCATAATTCCTAAATGTGATCACATCACTTCTTAGCTCAAAAAACTTTCAGTGGTTTCTCATTTTGGGGATAAAATACAAACTCCTTGAGTTGTCATTTAAAGCCTTTCAACCTACTTTATTATATTCTACTTTCCTTCATGTATTCTAAGTTCCAGTCAAACAAAGTAAATTTCAATTTCTCAATTTTACCTTGCCCTTTCTTAGCTCTACACTTTTGCCCAGGCTGCCTCCCATGTATGGAAGATCTTTGGTAATATCCTTGCCTACTGAAATTGTACCTGTGAGAAATGGGTGAGCGTTTGTTTTCCACAGTTATGAAAATTAAATTTGAGAAATGAAACAAATTAGAAAACTGAAACCTGTAAGGACATCAAGGAATAATTAAGGGTGGAAGTTTATCTTCCCCTTCTAGAATGTAAGCTCCTCGGGGTGGGGGTGGAGGGGTAGGGATTGATTTTTGTAATCAGGGCTGGTGGCCTGGGATTTAAAAAGAATCTTTTGTTCTTTGCCCTTAGCCCTCCTTTGTTACTCCCTCCCCCCCCCCCCCCCCCCCCCCGCCCCCTCCGCCCTTTCTAGAATATAAACTCCTTGGGAGCAGAGACTAACTATATAATGAGGAATGGAGATTCATGTTGAGTAATTTCAGTAACATCCAATTAATGAGGAATCAGAGGAGGGACTTGTGCTTCAGGATATGAAATAAAATGCTGTATTTGGAGTTTCAAAGGCACCCATTCTTACAAGAATGTAAAATAAATCTTTCCTGCACTCATCAGTGACTCAGGGGAGTTTTTGATAACATAATTTGTTTCTTACATACCCATCTTTGAAGGTTTACCTCAGGTACCAATGCTTTCACGAAAGCTTGTCTTCTACCCCAAATCTTCCCAGCCTAGCCATAAATCAATTCAAGTCAAGAAGTATTTGGTTTGTTTTTTGTTGTTTTGAAATTTTTTATTGCATCACCTTACAGAATAAAGAAGTGAGGCAAAGAAGACATACATACTTGTACAACTTGAGGATGGCATGAACCTGGAAGGAATAATATAATAAGTGAGAAAATCATGATTCTAAATAATTTTGACATGATGGGCTGAAACCAACTTAGTAAAATTTAAGAGAGAAATGAATGTAAAGTTTTACATTTGGTTTCTCTTCCTTCCTTTAAGAAATATTAATTAAGGCACTGTTCTACATGCTGGGGAAACAAAGAAAGGCAAAAACAATCTTTGCCTTTAAGAAGTTAGTGATCTAAGGGAGAGACAACAGCAAACAAGATATATACAGGATAAATTATCGGATTAATGGGGACAAATAAAGGCTTCTTGCAGAAGGTAGACTTTTGGCTAAGCTTGAAAGAAATCAGGAAAGCCAGAAAGTAGACATGGGGAGGGAGAAAATGGGAGAACAGCTAAAATGGTTGGAGTTGGGAAATGAAGTGTTGTTTTTGAGGGACAGCATGGAGGCCATTGTCACTGAAGAAGAGTACAGGGTAAAAAAGACTGGAAAAGTAGGAAGGGCCCAGTTTATGAATAACTTTAAAAACCAAGTAGAGGATTTTACATTTGATCCTAGAGGTAATAGGCAGTCACTGTGGTTTATTGAATGGGAGTTGGGGAGTAGGAGGGAAATGTCATGATCAGACGTGCATTTTAGGAAGATTAATCTGATAATTGAGTGGAAGATGAATTGGGATGGGGAGAGATTCAAGACAGACAGACCCATCAGCAGGTTGCCATAATGTCAGAGGAGAGAAGGGGTTTTATGTTTGACTAGCTTTGGCAATAGATTGGATGTGGGGAGGGGGAGGGAAAATGAGGAGTTAAAACCTAATTGGTGAGCCTATGTGACTAGGAGAATGGTGATGCCATTGAAAGTAAGAGAGAAATTTGGAAATGGGGAGGCTTTGAAGGGAAAGAATCAATTCATTTTGGGACATCTTGAGTTTAAGTACATTGAACAAGATGTTCTGTATTCATCTATAATTAATCTTTTCCTTGAAAGATTTCTTATGTTGTTCCATTTGGACTTCTATGTGCTTATCTTACTTTAACTGTAATGATTATAATTATATGTATATTTTTCTTGTCCCCATTCCATGAGATTGTTGGCTCCTTGGAGCTAACATGATATAGGGAAAAGAGCACTAAATTTGGAATCTATGCCTCTGTTTGGACAAGTAACTTAACCTCTCTAGGCTTTAGATTCCTCATAGAGCTAGAATAAATAATATCTAAGGGGGCAGCTAGGTGGCTCAGTGGATAGAGTACCAGCCCTGAAGTCAGACCACCTGAGTTCAAATCTGTCCTCAGACATTTAACACAACCTAACTGTGTGATCCTGGGCAAGTCACTTAACCCCAATTGCCTCAGGGGAAAAAAAGAAAAGAAAAAGAAAAAATAGATGATATCTAAGGTTTCTTCCATCTCTAAATCCTTATTTCACCTTTGGATTTCTTCATCACCCAATTGTGCATATGTTAAGTGTTTGTTAAATTGAACTCAACCTTCTGCTTATATTTGATTTGGGAAAATAGTTTCTCCTTTCCAGACTAAGGTACAAGCAAATAGAAAACACTTTCAACTGATTATTTGAATCTTCCCTCCTCCTAGTTGGAATATATTATGACCTAAAGATAGCATGTGTTTTATTAAAGGGGATAATTAACTCTTGATATATTTTATTCATTAGCTTATATCATTGGTTTGTGCTTATGACAGGAAAGAACAAATGAAGAAATAATAGGATTTCTTTTAATGGGACCTATACCCTCCTGGATATCTATCCACTTCAAAGAAAGAAGTCTGCTCCATTAATAATAAATAAATAAAATAAATTTTGCTTATAGCAGCAGCTCCAGTGTAATAATCTATGGTCATCTGCTCTACCCTCCACAGTCTAAAGTAACTGTGAGCTCACAATCTTTCCAGTCTTATTTTATTTTTTCCATCCCAATATTAACTGTATAAGGCCTTATGCCCAGCAGACTATGGGAAGAAAAATGACTATCTCCTATCTCTCCTAGAATAATTGATACAGCAGATTAAAAAATTAAAATGTATTTGTCGTATTTACAAAATATGGTGCCTGTCCTAAGATTCTAGTTGTGGAAGCAAGTACCATATGCATAAAAGATTAAATAGCAAGGTAGTAAATAAGTGATTAAATTATAGTATTATATAACTTAATCCAGTTGGATTCATTAGTAAATTCTCTATTTTAAACATATAATTATGATAAAAAGAATGCTATATATGGAATCAGAACATGGGGGTCCAAATTCCAGCTTTGCTACTTACTACTTCTTTGATTATAAGCATGTCACTTCATCAAGGTAAGGTGAGAGATAGCTTATTTGCTCAAAAACTTTTTTTTGATTATATAAATAGGGACCCACTCTTCCTCATTTATAAGCTAAAATACAGATTTCTTAATAAATGTCCCATTTTCTTTTTTTAAAAAAATATGTTTTTCTTTTTAAAAACATTTTTAATAGTAGCCGTTTATTTTCAAAATACATGCAAAGATATTTTCAACAATGACCCTTGCAAAACTTTGTGTTTCAAATTTTTCTCCCTCCCTCTCCTTCACCCCCTTCCCCTAGACAGCAAGCAATCCAATATAGAAGGCCCCATTTTCTACATGAAGCATTTTCTGACCTCCAGTGATATAATTCCCAAACTACCCTGTATTTATATATTTTGCATATGTGTGTACTTTACAAATACATTAACTTTATATTTATGCTGCATATATATAAATGTTTGTCTCCCTCATTAGACTATTAGAGAAGACTTAGAGAAGAAATTCCTAGCACAGTTCCTGGCACATAGTAGGTACTTAATAAATACTTGTAATTTATTTCCCAATCTCTTTTTCTAGGAAATCAATGATTTTTAAGTTGTTTCTGTGAATCCTTATTTTAAGGACGATGGCTTTGGCTTGTACAGAGACCATGTATTTGCTAAACATTTTGCCTTTTCCTTCTGTACAACCAAATTTTCCTCCACTTCAGTATTTTTGCATTACAAATATGCTAATCACTTTCATTTCTTTGAAAGAATTCCAAATTCATTTTTTTTTCCTAATCTGCTAGTTGAGTTTTTTTATTTCTGGGTTGAGAGCTATAAATTCTAACTGTATTCATTCCTAATTTCTTTTTTTTTATGAATTTCATTTCTCTTTTAAGACATTTTGGAATTTCTTGTTCTATGTTCTGAGATTCCATAGGAGTCTGTGTTTACTCACTCATGTATTGGTTCATTTTCTTTTGTCATGTAATAATTGTTAGAACTCCATATTTTCTTTGGGTATTTAGAACTCATTCTAGCTTTGAGATTTAAGAATCTCTCAATTTATCTTTCTGTGTTTTCTTCCTCTTGAAATCTTTGATATTTCAGCCCCTTTTCTCTTATATTCCCTATCACCGATTTTGACCTCTTTTCTTTGGCTGGAGGATATATCTCTAGGGTTAGATTGCAAAGGTACCTTGGTCTCCTCCCAGATTGGGGGGATTCACTGTGCATTATCCTGAGGCTCTGTCATGAGTAACCTCTAGATGATTGGGATTGGTCCCAGATGGATTTTAGTTCCCTTTCCTTCAAGTTCAGCACAACCACCCACAGTCTTGGTTCTCCTTACCTTCTCTGGCTGGGTGGATTTGACACTTTTTGCAAGATAGGTGGCAGGTAGGAATGGTTTTCAGGGCAGAATTGCAGTTTTGGAGATCCCTGGCAAAATCAGGCAGATGGCAAAACGCTTTTCCTCATCCTTCTTCTTCACATGATTGAGCACACATAATCATGTCTGTTGTTTATTGGGGAGTGGGGGAGCTGGCAGATGATACAAGCAAAATCTCTGAAGCAGGAGTGGTTTCACAATATAGGCCACAGGCACAAGCCCACAAAACTGTGTATTCCTGCCAGAGAGTGGAGGCTGGTGTGAGAAAGGTACTGAGTGATCCATTTAAAGATTAGCATTATCCCATTATTCCCTTAATTCCTAAGGATTTTTACCTTGTTGGGGTTTTCTCCTTTTTATCTAATGGATTCATTAGTAAATTCTTTATGTTAAACATATAATTATTCTTTGGGGAGTCTGGAGAGTTAATGTATTTTGGGGAAAATGTCTAGTCTGTCATACTGTTGGTCCTATGACTTAGAACTACCTGGCACCTTTCTCATAGAATGTCACGTTTTTATAGTCATTCTTCATTCTGAAGAGGTGTGAGAAAGTGGCAAGGCCTGAGAAACCTTAAAGTTAGCTGCCCTTGGGAGTGCCACAAACAATGTTGGCCAATCTGTTGGTCAGTAAACGGTAGACTCAATGATGGGAGCCAGATCACCCCTAACACTCTGCTATTGTACGTCTAAACTGTAATATAAGCTTATCAACTTAAACTTGGTTTCTCTTTCCGATAAAGTTATCTTGATTCTGACTGTTTACTAAAAAATTTCTTTGGAACTTTAGCCTGCTATCAAGCAAAATAATAAATCTTTGCCCCTTAATTTGGAGACAAACTAAATGTACAAATTTTTTCACCAAACCCATGACATCAGCCAGGGGAACATTAATCTTTTTGGGATGTCTTTCTCAATATTTTTGGCACCAAATATGGGGCCCCCCAAATTTTATTCTCTCTTTATTATGATAAACTCTTTTTACTCCAATCCTATAGCTGAAGCTCCTAGGAAGCTTTCTTGGGTCTTCTGAGTTCTTCGCTCTGCAAATTTTCCATGCCAGGTGTGCCTGACTTAGAATCTCTTGCCATTTCTTGGGAAAGTTCCTTAAGGAACTTTTGCCACCTATTTTTTTTTTTATTATAGCTTTTTATTTACAAATATATGCAAAGGTAATTTTTCAGCACTGACAGTTGCAAATCCTTTTGTTCCAACTTTTCCCCCCTTCCCCCAGATAGCAGATTGACCAATACATGTTAAATATGTTAAAGTATAAGCTAAATAAAATATATGTATACATGTTCAAACAGTTATTTTGCTGTATAAAAAGAGTCAGACTTTGAAATAGTGTGCAATTAGCCTATGAAGGAAATAAAAAATGCAGGCAGACAAAAATAGAGGGATTGGGAATTCAATGTAGTGGTTCATAATCATCTCCCAGAGTTCTTTCCCTGGGTGTAGCTGTTCAGTTCATTACTGCTCTATTGGAACTGATTTGGTTCATCTTATCGTTGAAGAGAGCCAAGTCCATCAGAATTGATCATCACATAGTATTGTTGTTGAAGTAAATAATGATCTTCTGGTCCTGCTCATTTCACTCAGCATCAATTCATGTAAGTCTCTCCAGGCCTTCCTGAAATCATGCTGCTGGTCATTTCTTACAGAACAATAATATTCCATAATATTCATATACCACAATTTTTCAGCCATTCTCCAATTGATGGGCATCCACTCAGTTTCCAGTTTCTGGACACTACAAAAAGGGCTGCCAAGAACATTCTTGCACATACAGGTCCCTTTTCCTTCTTTAAAATCTGTTTGGGATATAACCCCAATAGTAACACTGCTGGGTCAAAGGGTATGCACAGGTTGATAGCTTTTTGAGCATAATTCCAAACTGCTCTCCAGAATGGCTGGATGTATTCACAATTCCACCAACAATGTATCAGTGTCCCAGTTTTCCCACATCCCCTCCAACATTCTGCATTATCTTTCCCTGTCATTCTAGCCAATCTGACAGGTGTGTAGTGGTATCTCAGAGTTGCCTTAATTTTCATTTCTCTGATTAATAATGACTTGGAGCATCTTTTCAAATGGCTTGAAATAGTTTCAATCTCTTCACTATTCATATCCTTTGACCATTTATCAATTGGAGAATGGCTTGATTTCTTATAAATTAGAGTCAATTCTCTATATATTTTAGAAATGAGGCCTTTATCAGAACCTTTGACTGTAAAAATGTTTTCCCAATTTATTGCTTCCTTTCTAATCTTATCTGCATTAGTTTTGTTTGTACAAAAACTTTTCAATTTGATATAATCAAATTTTTCTATTTTGTGATCAATAATGATCTCTAGGTTTTTTTTGGTCATAAATTCCTTCCTCTTCCACAGATCTGAGAGGTAAACTATCCTATGCTCTTCCAATTTATTTATAATCTCATTCTTTATGCCTAGGTCATGAAGCCATTTTAACCTTATCTTGGGGTACGGTGTTAAGTGTGGGTCAATGCCTAGTTTCTGCCATACTCATTTCCAATTTTCCCAGAAATTTTTGTCAAACAGTGAGTTCTTATCCCAAAAGCTGGAGTCTTTGGGTTTGTCAAACACTAGATTATTAAAATTATTGGCCATTTTGTCCTTTGAACCTAACCTATTCCATTGATCAACTAATCTATTTCTTAGCCAATATCAAATGGTTTTGGTAACCACTGCTTTATAATATAATTTTAGATCTGGTACAGCTAGGCCATCTTCATTTGAATTTTTTTTCATTAATTCCCTTGAAATTCTTGACCTTTTGTTTTACCATAAGAACTGTGTTGTTATTTTTTCAAGGTCATTAAAATATTTTTTGGGAAGTCTGATTGATGTAACACTAAATAAATACATAAGTTTAGGTAGTATTGTCATCTTTATTCTATTTGCTCGCTCTATCCAAGAGCATTCAATATTTTTCCAGTTAGTTAGATCTGACTTTATTTGTGTGGAAAGAGTTCTGTGATTTTGCTCATAAAGTTTCTGATTTTCCCTTGGCAGATAGATTCTTAATTATTTTATACTGTCAGTAGTTACTTTAAATGGAATTTCTCTTTGTTGTTAGTGATATATAAGAATGCTGATGACTTATGAGGGTTTATTTTGTATCCTGCAACCTTGCTAAAGGTGTGGATTATTTCTAATAGCTTTTTAGTAGAATCACTGGGGTTCTCTAAGTATACCATCATAACATCAGCAAAGAGTAATAGTTTGGTTTCCTCATTACCTACTCTAATTCCTTTAATCTCTTTCTCAGCTCTAATTGCCAAAGCTAGCATTTCTAATACAATGTTGAATAGTAATGGTGATAGTGGGCAACCTTGTTTCACTCCTGAGCCTATTGGGAATGGTTGCAGTTTATCCCCATTACATATGATGTTTATTGATGGTTTTAAATAGATGCTACTGATTATTTTAAGGAAAAGTCCATTTATTCCTAGACTCTCAAGTGTTTTTAATAGGAATGGATATTGGATTTTATCAAATGCTTTTTCTGCATCTATTGAGATGATCATATGGTTTTTGTTAATTTGGTTATTAACATGGCCAATTATACTGATCGTTTTCCTAATATTGAACCAGCCCTGCATTTCTGGTATAAATCCTACTTGATCATGGAGTATTATCCTGGGGATGATTTTCTGTAGTCTTTTTGCTAATATCTTGTTTAAGATTTTAGTATCAATATTCATTAGGGAGATTGATCTATAATTTTCTTTCTCTGTTTTCAACCTACCTGGGTTAGCTAAGTATCAGTACCATGTCTGTGTCATAAAAGGAATTTGGAAGGACTCATTCATTCCCTATTTTTTTCAAATAGCTTATATAGCTTTGGGGCTAATTGTTCTTTAAATGTTTGGTGGAATTCAAATGTAAATCCATCTGGTCCTGGGGATTTTTTCTTAGGGAGTTGATTAATAGCTTGTTCTATTTTTTTTTTTTTTCTGAAATGGGACTATTTAAGCAATTTACTTCGTCCTCTTTAATCTGGGAAGCCTATCTTTTTGGAGGTAGTCATCCATTTCACTTAGGTTATCAAATTTATTGGCATAAAGTTGGGCAAAGTAACTCCTTATTATTGCTCTAATTTCTTCTTCATTTGGTGGAAAGTTGCCCCTTTTCATTTTTAAGATTAACAATTTGATTTTCCTCTTTCCTTTTTCTAATCAGATTTACCAAATGTTTATCTATTTTATTGTTTTTTTTCATAATACCAACTCTTAGTTTTATTTATTAATTCAATAGTTTTCTTTTTACTTTCAATATTATTAATTTCTCCTTTTAATTTTAGAATTTCAAGCTTAGCATTTGATTGGGGTTTTTAATTTGGTCTTTTTCTAGCTTTTTAAGTTGCAAGCACAGTTTATTGATCTTATCTTTCTCTATTTTATTCAAGTAAGCCTTTCAAGATATAAAATTTCCCCTTTTTACTGCTTTGGCTACTTCCCAGTTTTGGTATAATGTCTCATCATTGTCATTATCTAGTGAAATTATTAATTGTGTCTATAATTTGCTGTTTCACCCAATCATTCTTTAAGATGAGATTATTTAGTTTCCAATTACTTTTTGATCTATTTACCCCTAACTTTTTGTTGAATATAATTTTTATTGTATCGTGATCTAAAAAGAAAGCATTTACTATTTCTGCCTTCCTGCATTTAATTTTGAGGTCTTTATGTCGTAATATATGGTCAGTTTTTGTATAGGTTCCATGAACTGCTGAGAAGAAAGTATACTCCTTTCTGTCACCATTCAGGTTTCTCCAAAGATATATCATATCTAATTTTCCCAATATTCTATTTCCCTCTCTAATTTCTTTCTTTTTTGTTTTGTAGTTTGATTTATCTAATTCTGAGAGTACAAGATTGAGATCTCCCACTATTATAGTTTTGCTGTCTATTTCTTCTTGCAACTCTCTTAATTTCTCTTTTAAGAATTTAGATGCTACACCACTTGGTGCATATATGTTTAAAATTGATATTGCTTCATTATCTATGCTAACCTTTAGCAAGATATAGTGCCCTTCCTTATCTCTTTTAATTAGCTCAATTTTTGCTTTTGCTTGATCTGCGATCAGGATGGCAACCCCTGCTTTTTTGATTTCACCTGAAGCATAGTAGATTCTGCTTCAACCTTTTACCTTTACTCTGTATGTATCTCCCTGCTATTTTTTCAAATAGTATATATAGCATTGGGGTTAATTGTTCTTTAAATGTTTGGTAGAATTCACATGTAAATCCATTTGGTCCTGGGGATTTTTTCTTAGAGAGTTGATTAATTGTTTGTTCTATTTCTTTTTCTGAGATGGGATTATTTAAGCAATTTACTTCTTCCTCTGTTAATCTAGGAAGCCTATATTTTGAAGGTAGTCATCCATTTCACTTAAGTTATCAAATTTATTGGCATAAAGTTGGGCAAAGTAACTCCTTATTATTGCTCTAATTTCCTCTTCATTGGTGAAAAGTTTTCCCTTTTCATTTTTAAGACTAACAATTTGATTTTCCTCTTTCTTTTTTCTAATCAGATTTACCAAAGGTTTATCTATTTTATTGGTTTTTTCATAAAACCAACTCTTAGTTTTATTTATTAATTCAAGAGTTTTTTTTTAATTTCGGTATTATTAATTTCTCCTTTTAATTTTAGAATTTCAAGTTTAGTATTTGATTGGGGATTTTTAATTTGGTCTTTTTCTAGCTTTTTAAGTTGCAAGCCCAATTCATTGATCTTCTCTTTCTCTATTTTATTCAAGTAAACCTCTAAAGATATAAAATTTCCCATTATTACCGCTTTGGCTGAATCCCACAAATTTTGGTATGATGTCTCATCATTGTCATTATCTTGAGTGAAATTATTATTTGTGTCTATAATTTGCTGTTTCACCCAATCATTCTTTAAGATGAGATTATTTAGTTTTCAATTACTTTTTGGTCTATTTACCCCTAACTTTTTGTTGAATGTAGTTTTTATTCCATCATGATCTGAAAAGAAAGCATTTACTATTTCTGCCTTCCTGCATTTAATTTTGAGGTCTTTATGTCCTAATATATGGTTAATTTTTGTGTAGGTTCCATGAACTGCTGAGAAGAAAGTATACTCCTTTCTGTCACCATTCAGTTTTCTCCAAAGATCTATCATATCTAATTTTTCTAGTATTCTATTTTCCTCTTTAATTTCTTTCTTATTTGTTTTGTGGTTTGATTTATCTAAATCTGAGAATGCAAGGTTGAGATCTCCCACTATTACAGTTTTGCTGTCTATTTCTTCTTGTAACTATCTTTAAGTTCTCCTTTAGGAAGTTAGATGCTATACCACTTGGTGCATATATGTTTAATATTGATATTGCTTCGTTGTTTATGCTACCCTTTAGCAGGATGTAGTTACCTTCCTTATCTCTTTTAATTAGATCAATTTTCTTTTGCTTGATCGAGATAAGGATGGCTCCTATTTTGGCTTCACCCTGGTATAATAGATTCTGCTCAGCCTTTTACCTTTACTCTGTAGCCTCCCTGCTTTTAAATGTGTTTCCTTAAACAACATATTGTAGGGTTCTGACTTTTGATCCAGTCTGCTATCTGCCTCCGCTTGAAGGGAGATTTCATCCCATTCACATTTATGGTTAAAATGACTAATTCTGTATTTCCTGCCATCATAATATCCCTGGATTGTGCTTTTATTTTTCTTGCCCCCCCTTTCCCCCTTCCCTAGTATTAAACTTATAGGCCCCACTTGCGTCACACAGCTCTCCCTCTTTTGGATCCCTCTTTCCTCCCTTTGAATCCCCCTTTCTTGTATCCTTCCCTTATTACTCTTTTTCCTTTTCCCTTTTCCTCTCCCACTTTTTAATGAGGTGAGAGAAGATTCTCTGTAAAACAAATATGTCAATTATTTTCTCTTTGAGCCAACTCTGATGAGGGTAAGATTCACACAATGTTCCTCACCCTCTCTAAATTCCCTCATCTATGATAGGTTTCCTTTGTCTCATCGTGGGATGTAGTTTCCCTATTTTTATCTCCCCCTTTTCTGACACTATCCCCTTTCTATTTCTACTTCCCTTTTTTATGTTATATCAGTAAAATCAAATTATACATGTGATCTTTATGTATATCCACAACAGAAATATAGTTCTCAAGAGTTCCTTTTACCTTTTTCTGCTTCTCTTGAGTTCTATGATTGGAGATCAAATTTTTTGTTTAGATTTAGAATTCCTCTGTTTCATTAAATGTCCACTTTCTTCCATGGAAGAAAATGCTCAGCTTAACTGGGTAGTTTATTCTTGGCTGCATTCCAAGTTCTTTTGCCTTTCAGAATCTCAGATTCCAGACCCTTCAATCCTTTAATGTTGAGGCAGTCAGATCTTGAGTGACCCTTATTGTGGCACCTCGGTATTTGAACTGTTTTTTTCCTGCATGCTTGTAATATTCTTTCCTTAGTCTGATAGTTATGAAATTTGGATACTCCTTGGAGTTTTTATTTTAGGGTCTTTTTCAGAAGGTGTTCAATGAATTCTTTCAACATCTATTTTGCCTTCTGGTTCTATTACTTTGGGCAGTTCTCCTTGAAGATTTCCTGGAAAATAGTATCTAGGCTTTTTTTTCATCATAATTTTTGGGAAGTCCAATGATCCTCAGGTTATCTCTCCTAGATCTATTTTCCAGGTCTGTTATTTTTCCAAGTAAATATTTAACGTTCTTTTCTAGTTTTTTTGTTTTTTTTTTGGTTTTCCTTGACTGATTTGTGATGTCTCAATGATTCAGTCATTTCTATTTGTTCAATTCTGATTTTTAGTGTGTTATCTTCATCATTATATTTTTTTACTTCTTTTTGTATATGTCCAATTGAGTTTTTAAATGAGTTGTTTTGCTCTATGGAATTGTTTTTCATTTCACTAATTTTTTTTTTTTTTTTTAGTGAGTTATTTTCTTTTTCCAATTCACAAATTCTGTTTCCCTGCACTTCTCAGGAGTTTTTTACCTTTTCCAATTCACATTTCAGGAAGTTGTTGCTCTCTTGCACAGCTTCTCTTTCCTTTCCCCATATTTCTTCTAGTTCTCTTTTAAGATTTTTAATAGTCTCTTCTAGGAGAGCCTTTTATGTTGGGGACCAACAATTGTCTGGAGACGTCTGCTATTAGTCTCCTGGGGGTTGACCTTTTGATTTTTTTACTCATTTTTAAAAGCCTGTAGGGTCTGCCTTCAGGACCAGGAGGTTGGCAACTTCCTCTGCAGAGCAGGGATAGGTGTATTGACGAGTAACTGTCTTGCCAACCAGCTACAAAGAGCAGTGAGGCACTGGAGTGGTCTGGGAAAGAGTTCCCCATCCGGAAGTAAGTCAGGCCTGCAGGGCTGAGCTGGGAAAGTGCCCTGTAAAGAACCCCCCGCTGTGTGGGTTAACGACTGCCCTGGGGCTAGACACTGAGCAGTGAAAGTTTCATTACCCCAAGCCAAAGCCCATCCTGGGGCTGTGGGTATTAGCAGCTGAGCAGTGAATAGCCTTGCAGGGACCAGAAGTGTCTGTGTCCGTCCATGTTGGGGAAGTTCTATTGCTCCAGGCCGAGCCCCCCACTGTGCAGATTAGAGAGTGCCCTGGGCAGTGCCCTGCTGCCTTGCAGATTTGTAACTGCCCTCGCAAAAGTCCCAAAATGCAGGATGTGGCTGCAGGGCTGTATTATTGTCTGAGGTGAGTTACTTCTGGTTTTGGGTGGTTATAGCCAGATCTTGTTACGTTCTTGCGTTTCTTTAAGAGAGTACCCTCTATCTTTGGCTTTAATTTCTCTGCCAGTTTACTGCTTTATAATTAAGGCAGAGCTGTTAGCCTATGGAAGCGTCGTCTCTAGCTGCAGAGGTCACCCCCGCCCCTGCTCTGCTCTAGACACTAGTCTCTCCCTGCCTGCGCTGGTCTGTTCCTAACCCCTCAGGACAAACCTTTCCTGGCAATCTTCCAAATTATCTTTGGCTGGTAAATTGTGTGCGTCTAATCTTCATGAATTTTAGCAGTCAAGTGCTATTTTTGAGGCTGAATTTAATAGTTGCTTGTGAGGGCATGAGAGGAGCTTAGAAAGTCATGTGTGCCTTCTTCACCATCTTGGCTCCACCTCCCACAATTTTTTGCCACCTATTTTCACCCTCTTTGGGACACTAGGGAGGCAAGGAGGCTATATATCTAGGAATCCTAAGGCTTATGACAAAACTGGGGCAGTTTATCTCTATCTTTAAACCTATTGGAAGAGAACTGAACACTGACCTCTTAGATGAACCCCACTTTTCTACTTCTCCAGGGGCAAGGGATCCCCCATTTACCCCCTTGTTCAATCCTTCTCAGGAAGCCCAACAAACCCTTCCTGGACTATCCTTTTATCATGATGTGCAATATTTCTTCAACTTAGTAGTTGAATTCTCTGAATCCTCACCTTTTAAAATGGTTTCTGAAACCTTCCAATCCCCACTCCTCAGTCCCCCCCATATAACAAACAGGAACCTTTTTTTTTTTTCTCCCTAAGGATCCTGATTCAGCCATCCTTTCAAAACTCTGTCCATTGAGAGAAGTAGCAAACTCTCAGGGTGGAAGAATCAGGGTTCATGTGCCTTTTTCAAAGTCAGACTTTTCCCAGATTAAGGAGAAACTTGGCCATTACTTTGAGGACCCTACTAGATATACTGAGGGTTTTAAAACTATCTTCCTCCAATTTGATCTTACCTGGGGAGATGCTAACATCATCATCTCCTCTTGCTGCATCATAGAGGAGAAGAATCTGGGATCCAGACCAGAAATTTGGAGATGATATAGCCGAGTCTTCTTCCTCCTTTGGTAAATACCCCCCAGGGGCTATTTCTGTCCCAGTCTCAAACCCTGGGTGGGATTATCAGGAAGGAAGCAGAGACAGAAAGAATGGATCATTTTCTAATCTGCCTCATTGAAGGTATGGAGAAAGGAATTAAGCAGGTTAATTATGAAAAACTTAAGTTACCCAAGGAGCACTATCCTCTTTCAGGAGCACCTTGTAAAGGCTCTAAAGAAATACACTAGCTTGGATCCCACTTCTCCAGAGGGGACCCCTGTCCTCAGCATGTATTTTATTAGTCTGCCCCATTCATTTGGAGGAAGCTGCAGAACTTTAGCCCTGGATCTTCAAAATTCCCAGACAGTTGTTGGAAACAACTTTAAAGGTTTTCAATATTAGGGTACAAACTGTGGCAGAGGAGGGAGATTACAGAGCCAAGGGGGATCAAAGAACAGACTTAAACTTAGCCACTGCCATATCCAGGAACCTTGGGGGTTTGTGTCTCAGATGCCATGGCCAGGGACTTGGCAGAAACTCTCAGACTCATGCCCAAAGAGCATTTAGGAAGGGCACAGGAAGACAGATGGCTCAAAGTGGAGTTCAGCTGCCTCTCCCCAAAACTTCTAGGGGAGACACCAATGATTTTGAGGTCCCCTAACCTTAGGGGGCTTCTGTTCTAACAATAAGTCAGTCATTCTAAATCTTCTGGCTTTGAAGTCTACCTCAGGGAACTTCCATACCCAATGTAGGAATAACGATATGTCTGATTCTGAAGTTTCCTGGCCTCAGGGTAGTCCTACAGACCAAACTCCTGAGAAAATAGTGAGTAGACCACTCCTCAGTTCATTGTTGACTGTCAGATAGATAATCTGTTGGTCAGTGAGAACCAAATTCCAGAGACCACTCCTTGATCCTACCTCTGGGCCATAAAATTAGGTTATCTATAACATAAGAACTTGACTAGGAAATGGGTTTAAGCCTGAAAATTCTTTTGAGACACCCCATGAAAACGTTTTGTGGCCCCATTTCTTTGGGGTTCCTTTCCCCCTCAACACTGCATCACAATGGCTGAATCCAGGATGATTTTAAATGTGGCAAGTAAATCCATTGAATTTCTCTTTGACTTTGTGAAAACCTTTTTCTGTCCTGCCCTGGTACTCTAGCTCCACCCACCTCTCCCCTCCTAAGGTGATGTGAACAGGGAGTGAAACTGTGTTCCCTTTGATCTTGGAGTCTCTCAGGACCTCCTGGGAAAGCATGTCTCCCCAGATAAGTTAAGTGTTATTATTCAATTAGAAATCTTGGTCAAGAAGCACTCCATTGATCTTTTGAGGATGCCAGACCCTTTTAAATTCCAATTGGAGATCTGGGTTGGACATTGATAAGTGAGGCCTGGGAACTGTGGCTTTCTTTTCAACATGAAATCTGAGCCTCAAGATTCCTTTTTTAAAGGGCAATTTCTGAACTCATTCTTTGTAGAAGGTTCAAAGCTGGATCCTGCCTGTTGAGAAAGCATTCTCTTCTCAGTGCCAGTCTAATAGGACTAATTTCCCTAATAGGATTTTGCTACTAAAGAAGTCAGTCTCTTAGTAAAACTGGCTTCCTATCCAATAATAAACTTCCATTTTGCCAATTAATATTTCAGGTTCATGAATTCTTTCACAAAGAACCTGATTCGACTAACAAGGGATTTCTACAACTCTCTGTCACTAACTTCATCATTTGGTTCCCTGACCGAGATCCCTGAAAACCTGGATGAGGTAAAAGCCTTTTGTTGTTGTTGTTGTTGTTGTTGTCCATTCTATAGTTAGAATACTTAAACACTTAAGAAGTTTGAGTCATCGGAGCCCCAGGTTTGAGCAGTATTCAGTATTCTCTCAGGGATGCCTGATACGAGAATACCGGCATTCTCTGACCAAAAAGGCCCCCTTACTTAGGGAGCATTTGTCATCTCTCCATCTCCAGAAATGTCTAAAGATGGATGAGGAGCTAGAGTATCGGGGAAACTAAGGCTTTTTCCTGGCAAAAATGGCACAAAACACCTCTGCTTTTAAGAATATTTCATTATGCAGAGACAAATTCAGCTTGAAAAATCTCAAAACTGGAAAGCTTAAATTAAAACAGCAAAGGAAGACAAAGGAGCCTTCCTTTGCATCTCTATGCACTCCTAAATTCCTTTCAGAAATTCTATTTCTCTCACCTAAACGAAATCCTGGGACTTTGTTTTTTCCTCTTTTATAGGATACTGATTTTAACATCTGCCCTCTGACAGAAACAACTAATTCTCTGGGAAAGACACTCAGAGCAGAGGTGTCTCTTTCAATGCCCAATTTCTCCCAGACTGAGGAAAAATCTGGCCATTCTGAGGACTCCACCCAACTTTTTGATGGTCCAAGGCCAACACCCTTCTTGATCTATCCTGGGGAGATGTACTGAGGAAAATGAAGAAGCCAATTTTGAGCCCTCAAGTTTCTCCCACTCAACTGTTACAAACAGCTGTTGGAATCTTTAATGAGAGGAATCGGACTTTAGCCGAGGAGAGAAATCATGGAATTAAAGCAAGATTTGGAGACATGTCTCTACTCTTGGCTGCTACTCCCAAGAACTACAGAGATCTGTACTTTAAACTCCTCAGTCCTTTTCTTGAATTTGAGTAGGAGGAGCATTGGAGGAAGAGAGATTGCCCATAGGGGTTGAGCCATCTCCCCAATGTCCTGCCCTCCAGCAGGAATTTGGGGCTTTGTCAAGCTCCCGCTCCCTCCAGTTCCAACACAACATCAACAGTCGATAGGAACATTGATTTTCTTTCTCCTTCACTCCCGCTTTGCAACTCTGATCTCTCCTCCCTCTCCCCCCATAGAATGGAGATAGTAGGGGGGCTCAAGACCTGTCTGGAGACCTCTACTCTACCTCGCCAGCTTGGTAACCTTGGTAAATGCTCCTATCCTGTTCCCTTACTGGGGTACTATTTAATGGTGAGATTGGAGACTCAATCTTCTCTTCTCAGACCTCCAGAGATATTTTTTAAGCACAAACTTTTAGTTATATGGTTAAGAGATCTTGAGAAGTTTACCTGGTTTTATTTTGATTTGCAATCTGGACAGGCAGGGCCATGCCCACCCCAGACCTGCTATCTATCTCTTTAAAGGAGCCGAAGCTTCTAGCCCTTTTAGGAAGCATGATTAAATTGAGTTTGGTTTCCCTGGTCTGGCCATCCTGCCTAGAGTAGTGACTCCATAGCCCTTTTAATTGAAGAAGCCTCACAAATAATTTTGGGGCAGCTATTAGAGGTTTTAACTCCCCACTGGGTCCAGAGCATTTTAGAAGCCAAAGGACATCAATGGCTTGGTGGGGGACTACCTACCTGACCCGACTCTTTAGGTATGTCACACTCTTGACCCTGTTATCCTGCTCCCTGAAAATGGGGATACAAAGGCACCAGGTCATTCTGTGGTGACTCTCACTGGCACCCTAGAGACTAAACCATTGTCTCCTGAGACCTCCGTCTTAACCAGAGCTTTAGAACTAGGGAAGGGAATGAGAATGAATACTTTTACTGACTCCAAAATATGCTTTTCATATTTTGAATGCTCATGGGGCTGTCTGGAAAAAAAAAGGGAGTACATCCTTTCTCTTTCTGGCTGGGTTCAAGCGCCCTCAGACCAAGCACTATTGGTCTTGCACTCTAGGCTACAATGCCAGCACATCAAACACAGTCCCCACCCCTTCAAGGAGACAAAAGTGAGGATTTTGGGGAAATATTCTTTGGTTCTTAAAGGCATACCAATGCTAGCCCCCTGGGTGGGATACTTAAAATATGAGAACATCTTTATTGCCACAATCATCCAGCTGGCCAATAAAACTGCCAGCCTGTTTTATTAACACTTTTATTAAAGATGAGAACTTTTTTTGCTCCTAGCATTTTCTCTCCTAATTTTCTTGAATGGCATTCTATGTCCCTGACAGTAATTACCTCCTTAATTACTTTTAGCTAGGGAATTCTGTGGGCAGTGGGGCTTGTTCAGCATAGTGGAGTGGGCTATCAGCATTCTTAAGGCAGCCCACAGACTGTACCTGATGTATTTTTTGCAAAAGGCCTCATTCCCAAACATCACCATCTCAAACCTGGATGACACCCCATTTTTAATCTGTTCCTGAGATTTGTTTCCTCTAGGCTTCAAGCTGTGAATTTTCAACTGCCCTCCAGCTTGTAGAGTGAGACAATTAACTGGGACACACAATTAGATGCCCTGCTGCTGCCTTCAGATCTCACACCTCCCCTCCTGGCTTGAGCCTCTCCTCCCCTAATTTGACTTCCTATTTCCTTTAGTGTTTTCATCTCTCTTCCTGAGATGTCAGGGAGGGCGTGACCACCTTCTTTTTATGGTATTTTTACTTCTTTTTTTGAGCAGTCAGGGAAGGCGTGATCACCTTTTTTTTTTGGGGTTCTCACCTCCTTGAGAAGTCAGGGAGGTCATGACCACCTATGTTCTAAATCAAAAGAAAAGGGGAGATGTTGGAATCCTTACAAAGTGTTAACTCATTAGAGTGGATAGAGACAATAATTATCTAATATAGCATGGTTCAGTATGATTGATCTGATCTTACAAAGAGATGTTATGGGCCAGAAGAAACAAGGTACTAAGTGGAATTGATAGAAACGATGCTTGTGTTCACACCTTTAGAGAGCTCATATAAGCAAGAAGCTCTTAGGGCCAGAGAGCACTCTGGGAGGAAACCCATAATCCCACTCTCAGATCCCACAATCCCACTCTCGGAGGAGGAGTCAACCTTTTACACCGAGCATAAATAGAGCTTCAGTGAGCCAGTCAAGTCAGTCACTTCAGAACATTGACAAGAGTCGGACAGGAGCACTCTGGGAGATTGAGAGCCAGAAGCCCTCTCTCGGAGGCAGGACAGATTCATTCCAACTTTCACCTTGGTGCTGCCTGGAGACCTTTGGAAGAAGAGAAGCCGAAGCTGGCAGAGGCAAAAGATTAGGAGCAAGAGCTCTTGGAACCAAGCAAAGAGATAGGTCTCAAAGAAAACTAACTGGGCTATATTGAAGGACACAATAAAAGATTTAAACTTTTAGCACCTAGCTGCATTTGGGTGATTATTACTTTTAACCGAAACTAAGGCTGCCTCCAGAAAACCTCCCCAAGAAACCTGCTTCCAGGGAGAACCATTATATTTTAAAGAAGAGAATACCATAAAATAATAACAGCCTCATTATTTGCATCCCAACCTGAGAGGTTTCTCTGGCTGCTGGGTGAATTTATCCTTAACCTTCTAGGTTCCTGAGGCTATAAAGTTTCTTTATCTAAGGCTCACCTTGTCATTCTCTTAAGTATTTAGACTGTGACTTAACTCCCACCTCCCATTCACTCACCCTAGGAGAGGAAGAGGGAGATCTTGTCACTCCCTGAACCTGCCTCAAAGAAATAGCTGCATATTTTCCTGGGCATAACTGATTTGTAGAATCTGGATACCTAACTTTTGGATTATTGCCAATCCCCTCTATGAAAGGTAGGGCTAGGCTCTAGAGGTCTTGACTCAGTTACTGAGAACTGATCCCAGACCTGTTGCTTACTTCTCAAAGAAGTTTACCTGGTTATTTATCATCTGGGTGGCCCTCCTGTCTTAGAGCAATGGCTGCCACAATCCTTCTAATTGAGGAAGCCTCCAAGCTCACCCTAGGCCAACCATTGAAGGTTTTTAACCCTTTATCAGGTTCAGAGAATTTTGGAAGCCAAAGGTTATCAGTGGCTTGCTAGCCAGATATCACATTCTCCTGTTAGACACTCCTAACTTGACTCTCTAGGTGTGCCATACTCTCAACCCTGCCATTCTGCTCCCTGACAGCACTGAGTCGGGTGATATTATTCACAATTGTGAGGATACTTTAGATTTTGTCAACTTTAGTTGACCCGACTTGAGGGACATTCTTCTTGATAACCCAGATGGACTATGGGTCCAGTTTTCTTGAAAACCGGGAAAGGAAGTCAGGTTATTCTGTGGTGAGTCTCAATGGCACTTTGGAAGCTAAGCCATTCCCTCTTGGGACCTCTGCTCAGAAAGCCCAATTTGTTGCCCTCACCAGAGCTTTAGAACTGAGGAAAGAAATGAGAGTGAACATCTGCAATATACTCCAAATATGTCTTTCATGTCACGCATACTCATGGGTCTATATGTAAAAATAGGGAATTTTTCACAGTCAAACATTCCCCCATTAAGTATTCAGGGGAAATTCAACAAATACTGTAAGTTGTCTACGGACCTAAAAAGATTTCTGCTATATTTTGTAAAGGGGGATTCACTTCAGGCAAAGGAAAACAGGCTTGCAGATTCAGCTTCCCATGCTGCTGCCTGTTTGCCCTTGACCATGGCACTTTTAATTCCCCAGCTCCTCAATTCCTACATTCTCTCATTTATCTTCTAGGAATAGAACTTTGCTAAAGAAAGGGGGTATACCTTTTCTCATTCTGGATGGTTTCAAATACCCAACTTCTAATCTCAGAGGTCAGGCAGTGGAAATTTCTTTTTGGCCTACACCAAGGTACTCAGGAAAAAATGCTCTCCAATGCCTTGGAAAACTTATTTTCACTGATCAAACAATTATTCAGGCCTGCCTCACCCCAGCTTTCTTTTTTATTATTGGTATTATCCTCCACTTTCTCCAAGATAATTGTTTTCTCTTCTACTACTAGTGAACTTTTTTTCTTCCAAATTCCAGGCCATGAACTTTCCAACCTGAATACCATGGGTCCCTTAATCCTAAATCTCAATACCCCTGGAATGTGGCTACCACCACAATCAAGTTTCTCCTTCTCAGTCTCGACTCAGTTAGAGGCAGGACCAGCTCTACATCCTTTGTCACTTGATATAGCTCCAGAAGAAGACTTCTGTCCCTTTGTCCCAAATGAATTTGGGTTTGGATTGATTGAGGGGAGAATGAAGAGGTGTGAGAAAGTGACAGTGGCAAGTCCTGAGAAGCCCTAAGGTTAGCCAGGCTTGGGAGTGCCACAAACAATGCTGGCCAATCAGTTGGTCAGTAAGCTGTAGAACTCAGTGATAAGAACTACCCTACTCCTACCACTCTGCTATTATACTTCTAAATCATAATATTAGCTTATCAACCTAATCTTGGTTTCTCTTTCCTATAAAGTTATCTTCTTGATTCTGAATCTGCTAAAAACTCCTTTGGACTTTGGCTCACTTCATTTGACATCACAATTATCTTCCTGATTCTCCCTCTTTTTGCTAAAAACTCCTTTGGAACTTTAGCTTGCCATTAGGCAGCATAATAAATCTTTGCCCCTTAACTTGGAGACAAACTGAGTGTGCAAATTCTTTTGCCAAACCCATGACACCGACTGGGTGTATATATAACGTAATCTTGTTGGGATGTCTTTCTCCTCAACAATTTCTCATTCTTCTTTTCTTTTTGAATATATCTTTTAAAAATCTAAGTTGGTAGTGAATCCATACCTGAATCTTTAAAAACTCTCTTCCTCACCAGAATTTGCAATTCTGTCATTAGTATTATATTAGTATAATATTCTCAGACCAATTTTCACTAAAATTTTAATTTTAGGTCATACTTATCTTTTAGTATAACAAGAAAAGAAGAGCTAATTTCATAATGTTTCAAAATTTACTTTTCAAATCTAAGATGTGTTGGACTGTTTTCTTTTTTCTTTGTCACAAACTATAAGATAGAATAGTTACTTCTTTTCCAAATTTCCATCAATTTCATTTTAACAACCAGATCCTCCATTTTGGTCAGAATCTGATCAATCAATAAGTAGTTATTAAATGCTTACTTATGTATAAAACATTAAGCTAGATGTTGAAAATACTAAGACAAAAATGAAACAATTTCTGTCTGCAAGGAACTTATTCAGAACAGCAGTCCCTCTCATAGTTTCTTCTACATAATGAAGATAATAAAGAACATCCACTCCAACTCTTTTGTTGTACAAATGGAGACACTAAGGTACAAGGAAGAGAAGCACTGGCCTTTTAGCATTACATAGAATGGGTGAAACTTATTTGTCTTTCCTGGTTCCTATAAATTGTTCAGTAGAAAAGTTTCTCCTAGTTTTCAGATTGTTGAAGTCAAAACCTAGCTTGAATGGTCCTCTACTCTCAGGAAAATACTATCTACAGAAACAGGAGAGTTTGGAGGAGGAGCCATTGATATAGTGTATTATTGTTCTCAGTTCATCCTATATCAGTTCATACAAGTCTAGCCAGATTTCTCTGAAATTAACACTTTATTTCTTATAGTACAATAGCATTCCATTATATTCATATGCCATAATTTTCCATAGTTTCCATTTCTTTCCCATCATAAAAAACAAATAAAATTGACAATTTTTTTAAACCTCTAGAACTTTTCCTCTTTCTTCTATTTCTTTCGAAGTATAAGTTTAGTAATGATATTACTGGATCAAAGGTTTTATATATATATATATACACACATATTATATATATAGCTGAACAATTTGCGGGGAATACTTCCAAATGATTTTCCAGCAAGGCCGTATTAATTTGCATCTGCATCAATGCTCTTGTTTTCTTATAGTTCCTCCAACATTTGTCATTTTCCATTTTTATCAATTTTGCAGATTTGATAGAAACTTCAGAATTGTTTTAATTTTTATTTCTTTAATTAGTGAAGTTGAAAATTTTTCATATAACTATAAATAATTTGGATTTCTTCACTTGGAAATTGTCTAGACAAATCCTTTGGCTATATATCAATTAGGAAATGGTTCTTATTCTTAATAAATGTGAATTGTCTTTATATATCTTGAAAATGAGACCGTTAGCAGAATAATTTACTGTATAGATTTCACCAGTTAATATTTTCCTTTCTAATCTTAGTTGCATTGGATTTATGTGTATAAAACTTAAGTTGTAGGTAATCATACTTGTTCGTTTTATCTTCTATGAGCCTCACTATTCCTTTTTTGGCACAAATTCTTCCCCTATCCATAGACCTGAAAGACAATCACTTCCTTGTTTTAATTTGTTGATATGAGCATTTATATCTAGATCAAGTATCTATTTGAATATTATCTTAGTACATGGTATGAGGTACTTTCTAAATCTAATTTCAGCTAGTGTGCTGTCCAATTTTCCAAGTAGTTTTTGTCAGATACTGAGTTTTAAACCCAGTTGTCTCTAGTTACTATTTTTGCATTTATTAAATGGTTTACTTGGATATATTTCACTATTTTACTAATTGATCTCTTAGTAATTGTTGAATCATTTCAGTCATATTAGACTCTTCATGATCCCATTTGAGGTTTTCTTGACAAAGATACTGGAGCATTTTGCCATTTCCTTCTCCAGTTTATTTTTCAGATTAGGAAACTGAAGCAAACAAGGTTAAGTGACTCCCCAGGGCCATAAAGCTATTAAGTTTCTGAGGTCACAGTTGAATTTAGGACTTCCTTACTGGTACTCTCTCCCATGTGCCATTTAAGCTATCCTCTCTCTGTTTTGATGATTATTGCTTTGTTGTAAAATTTGAGATCTGGTATTGCTAGGTCCCTTCCTTTCCATCTTTTTTTTTTTTCCATATTTTCTCTTTAATATTCCTAAATGTTTATTTCTACAGATGAATTTTATTACTATTTTTTTTAGTTCTATAAAGTAATGTTTTGGTAGTTAAACTATAGCACTGGATTAGTAAATTAATGGATTAACATAATTACTTAATGAAGTGATTAATTACTTAAGTTCAATTATTTAGACATGTTTTTATTTTCATAATCAGTTTTACCATTATATTCATATAGTTCCTTCATGTATCTTGAAAAGCAGACTTCTATGCCAGATGCCAACCATCAGAACAGAAAATCCAGAGTTTGAGTTGAAGAACAGAAAAGCTCTTTCCGTAAACAGCTCATTAATTTTTCATTGTGAGAAAGGGCATGGCCTTTCTTTGCTCAAGCAGCAGCAGCATCCAAGGAGTGAAAATTGTGGAGGCTCACAGGCTTCTTTTTATCCTATCTCCTAACCCGGCTCCTTGTCCCTGTTCATGTCCATCTTGTCACTGATCAACCAGATCCCCCCACAATCTTCCTTGAGAAACTGACTAATCCTAACAAAGTGATCCTAATCCTTCATTATCATAATTATTCATATTGCCTCTAGTCTAATCATGAGATGGAGAATTCCCAATTGCTCATTATGCATAACCCTATACCATATTTAGAAATATTCAATGAGAGGGAGTCTATGGTATGTGTATCTTCCTATAAAGATTTATCAGGAAAATGGAAATCTTAACACTGAGTTTTTCCTTCTGGTAGAAGCAATATTTAGTACTGAGGAAACTACACCATTAATCATCTCTCACACTTCCAAGTTGTTTGGGTTTTTTTATTTGTTTGTTTTTATTTTTTTTCACCAGTTACACATTTAAAAAACTTTTTTTTTTTTTTTTGGCTATGCATGTGCATTCTTGTTTGCTTTATATATAATATATACATATGTATGTATATTTCCTTATGAATCATGTTGGGAGAAAAAAATCTGAAAAGAAGGGGAAAACTATGAGAGGAAAAAAGAAAAAGAAGAAAAAGTTTTTTAAAAAAGGGAACATAGTATGTATTGATTTACATTCAGTCTCCCTAGTACTCTCTCTGGATGCAGATGGCATTTTCCATCCAAAGTTTATTGGGATTGCTTTGGATCACTGAATGGCTGAGAAAAAACAAACCTGTTATAATTGATCATCACACAATCTTGCTGTTACTGTAAAATTGTTTGTTTTTTATAAATATATTCTCCAGTTACTTTAAATGCAATTTGTCATTCTATATCTTCCTCATGGTTTTTAATGGTCATCTACAGAAATGCTGAGGATTTCAATGGATTTCTTTTATATCCTGCAAATTTGCTCATTATTAATTATTTTGATTCTTTTTGGCTGATTCTCCAAGCTTCTCTAAGTATATCACCATATCATCTGCAAAAAAATAGTCATATTGTTTCTTTTTTGCCTATGTTTATTCCCTCCATTTTTTCCCCTTGTCTTATTGCTATAGCTCTGAGTTGGTCCTGATTCAGGACAGTCCTGGGGTAGTTTAAGTTTGATATTTGAACAAAATCAGGTACCTGTGGGTCATTGAACAATGAACAAAAAAGAGATTCACTTAGTTGTAGCTGAAGAATATTCATCAAGGCTGGGTAGTGAGAACACCTCTGTTTGATTCAGCTGATCAAAAGTCTCTTGCCTAAGCCATCCATGATGATCTCCCTGCAAAGCATCAGCATAACTCCAGAATGAGCTCCTCAAGGCTACTTTGTATTCAGATAATGAGGAAATGACATCAATAGGCTGATCCTTTAGTCCCCTGAACCAAGCAATTCTCCAAGGAGGCCTCAATACCTTTTAGCCAAACTTGCTTGGGGAGAAAGGCTATATTACTCCTACCACACTCTTGGTCTTTAAGTTTTCCTGGAGGAAAACATTCCTCCATTTAAATTACCTAAAGATTATTACTAGTCAACCCTGATTTCTGGCATCCCAGAAACTGGATATAATACTAATAGTAGTAAAGGTGAAAGTGACAGGAGTGAACTCTGAAACCAGATTCGGGGTCTTAGACTCCTAAAAGTCTGGGGAAAAGTATGCTTTCCCAGAGATGCCTTTTCCAAGTTAAGCAGCATCCTTCAGTTTGGAGATCTTGGTCAAATAACCCTCCATTGATCTTTTGGGGATGGCCCATCTTCTTCAGGAAATTCCAGGCTCTGGGGAAAAGCCTTCAAAGTAATTTTATTCACTTGGAGATCTGGACCTGATATTCCTATTGAGTGGCTTAAAACTCCAAGATAAGTATTCTCTTTTCAACTGGAAATCTAGACCTGGGGGCATTGACAACATTGAGTGATTCTCATTCAATTTTCAATGGAAGCATTGACTGCCAATAAAAGACAATTCCAAATCTTTGAAGAAGTCTGAAGTAGGATTATGCTTTGCCAAGGGACCTCTCTTCTTGGCACAGCTGCCTGCCAGGATTCTTGCCTGTTCTGAAGATACCCTCTTCTCAGTGATAATCTTTGTTATTTTTCTGACAGGACTTTGCCACTAAGAAGTCTGTCTTCCTAGCAAAGCTGGTTTTTCAGTGACAATATAAATAATCCCTTTTGCCATTCAGACTTTTCGGGTTCATCAATTCTTTCACATTGGACCTGCACTGACCAGAGGGGATTCTCACAACTCTGCACTGCCACTAACCACATCAAAAGGGGAAGACTATTACAAAATCAAAACTAGAAACAAATCAAACTGTAACCGTTTTTTGAAGGAGTGACTAAATCTGGAAGTTCTGGAAGGACTGAGTCCTTGTTGTTCAGTTGTTTTTAGATATGTCTCACTCTTCGTGACCCATCTGGGATTTTCTAGGCAAAAATACTGCCATTTCCTTCTCCAGCCTTTTTTTTTTTTTTTTTTTTTTTTTTAAACAGATGAGAAAACTGAGTCAAACAAGGCCACAAAACTACTAAGTATCTGAGGTCAAATTTGAATTCAGGAAGACTTGGATTCCAGGCCCGATATTCTCTCCCCTGCACTACCTAATTTCCCTAAACAATTAGTCTATATGGTGGTAGGTAATGTCAGATCTTTACCATTAACAGTGGGGTTTTCATTGGATAAAGGTGACAGTAAGCAGGAACACCAGACACATACAGGCCAAGGCAAAGATGATGACACTTCCTGATTCTGATCACAGACCTGAAGAACTGCCTTCTCCTACCACTCAGTCAGTGCTCCTTGATCTACTGCCAGGACTTCTTCCCTGGGAACAGGGGTCAGGTAGAATACAAACCTAAGTTAACCTTTGAACAACATATATTCTTCCTTACTCCTCTCTCCTCCTTTCCCTTCCTTCCTTCCTTCTCTCCTTCCTTCCTCCTTCCCTGCCATTCTCCTTTCCTTTCTCCCTCCTTCCTTCCCTCCTCTCCTTTCTTCCGTTTCTTTCTTTCCTTCTTCCTTTCTCCCTTTCTCTATCCTTCCCTCTTCTTTTTCTTTCTTTCTTCTTCCTTTCTTCCTTTTCTTTCTTTCCTTCTTTTCTTCCTTCCTCCCTCCTTCCCTTTTCTTTTTCTTTCTTCTTTCTTTCTTTCTTTCTTTCTTTCTTTCTTTCTTTCTTTCTTTCTTTCTTTCTTTCTTTTTTTCTTCCTTCCTTCCTTCCTTCCTTCCTTCCTTCCTTCCTTCCTTCCTTCCTTCCTTCCTTTCTTTCATTTCTCTTCCCTAAGATGCCATCATGGGTTTCAATTGGTGATATTGACTGAGAAGCTAAGCAAATTATTTATTTATTTTTATGCTGAATATTTTTGCATATACAAAATGGGAATGATTATAATGATCACCTCCCCAAGAAAATATAAAGCTCAATTAATAATTAGTTTTTAGCTACTTTGAGAGGAAGTAGGGCAAAAGATGCTCCTAGAGAGCAGGGTGTCATTAAGTTGCCTTTATGAAATGATTATAGCTTTTACAATCCTATAATAAAGCTTAAGAACAAACCATTATGTAAGGGTCCAAACAACACTAAGCATTATAATAATTATCCTCTGTATCTATTTATAAAACACAAGAGGCTTGGCTTTTAAAGACCAGGCAACCATGCAGAGAGGCACAAAACTATCAATAATCTGTATTTATTAAACAAAATCTGAGTCCAGAAAAAAATATTTACAACCAGTAGAGCCTCTATCATAAAAAGCAGAATTTGAATCTGGCACTCAAAAAATATACTAAAACAAACCTACAAAAAATGACACTGCATACCAGAGAGAGAAACAACCCATGAATTTCTATGCATCTCCCAACCAAACATGCCCTTCCACTTTCCAGCTGGCTAGGAAACAAAATTTTCAGGGTCAGGACAGACTCAGTCAATGTACCTTGTAGATCCGTTGATAGACTTGGCTTAAAGCTCTAATGAGATCTATGAGACATTTCATTTCCTAGTTTCATCTCTTTCCTGAAGGTTCCATCTTGCAAAGCTAAAGTTGCATCTCTGAAACCTATTATATTAAAACGTCACCTTTATTATGAGAAGATGACAGCTCATAACAAAATTTAAAGGTAAAGTAATTCAAATACCAATCATTACGCACTCAGTTATTGTGTCTCTAGATGATTAAGCAAGAAGGAATGAATTTAAATCAAGAGTTTAGCTGAATGTAAAAAATTCATTTTTGTGTGTTTTCTTTCTTTTATTAATTGAACTAACAACAAAATAAGGAAAGACAGAAAAGGAAAACAAACAAAACAAAATATTGTCATATATCTAACAGAACATCAGGGAGAATTCAAAATATGTAACAATAAATGTCCATTTCAAGAAAGCATATAGGGGAGGATTCTGGGAAGATGGTGGAGTAGGTCAATAAATTTCAAATTCTGCAGATTTCCCTCACAAACAGAACAAATTTACACCCCAAGGAAAACAAAAACTGGTGAAAAATCAAGAAAACTTGGAGCAGAACAGGGGTCCTGCAAAGACAATTCCAGAAGATCCAAAAAAAGACCTGGGACCAGGTATTAACTATTATGAAGCAAATATCTCCAGTCTAGCTCTGCAGAAATACCAAGTGGGGAGCCCTGGGATTAGCCCTTCCTGGTAAGCCTCAGCAGGAACCACAAAAATTTTTACCTCCCGGGCAACTTGAGAAGTTGGAGGTTTGAGTCCAAGAAGACAGAGTGAAACTCTGCCGATTAGGAACACCAGGTCCAGCTATGCTGCAGAGACAAGGTCCTGCAACCAGCACCCAAGATGAATATACAAACAGTGGGGCAGAGATATTGCTGGCTAACAGTACTTTAGGAGGATGGAAATTTTGGCTGGGATTTCCAGGTCAAAGAGGAGAACTGAAGTGAAGATAGTGGAACCATCTGCCCACTCCAAGATTAGAGGTGCTTATACTAATACTTCCCCATTAAAAAAATGAACTGGCAAAGAAGAAATAACCCAATCCTTAGAAACTTATTATGTAGAAAGGGAAGATTGGGGTTTATCTTCAGAGGAGGACACTATAAAAAGAGCTTCTTGCATCCCAAAGGGTAACATGAAATAGCTCCCTGCCCAGAGAAAATTTATAGAAGAACTCAAAAAAGAATTTAAAAATCAAATGAAAGACACTGAGGAAAACTAATGAAATAAAATAAAATTGAATAGAATAAACTGAGTGAAGACCCAACCTATGCCCTAGTTATAACTTGAAGCTTTGCAATTAGAAGTTATGTTACCTTATCTTTGGCAAATATATATTTCCCTTCCCCCTTTCCTTTTCACCACATTATCATTAAGTTCCTAATATGGTAAAGAGTGTATCATTGCTAGTATCATTAGTTTACTTATTCTTAGTCTCTGTGTAGATTTTTAGTTACTCTATGGGCAGATTTTTAGTCTCTGGGTAGATTTCCACTTATAGAATGAGCCTGGATTCCCCAGTCAATGGGAGAAAAGGTCAAAAAGGAATGGGGGAATTCCACACTAGGGCTATCCACTCTCTTCAGTATATACTTTGCACTCCTCAACTGATGATACCTTGTCTTTTGGGAGTTGCCCTTTCTTGAGACCTTGTAATAAATCCTTTTTGCTTTTTAACCTTGAGATCTCTGATTTCAATTTGGGTAGGGGTCATAGTTGTCCAACTTAAAATAAAAACTATCCAAGAAAAACAAGAAGGTTATGAAAAAAAGTTAACGACCTAGAAAAGGAGATACAGAGTCTTAAAGACGAAAATAATTCTTTGAAAATTAGAATTGGACAAGGGGAATCCAGTAAAGTTGTAAGAGACCAAGAAATAACAAAACAAAATATAAAGAATGAAAAAGCTGCACAGAATGCAAAGCATCTTATAATAAAAACAACAGATCTGGAGAACAGATCAAGAAGAGAAAATATAAGAATAAGACTACTTGAAACCTGTGACAAAAAAAAAAAAAAAAAAAAAAAAAGAATCGACACATGAATGTAAGAAACAATCCAAGAAAATTACTCTGGAAGGATAGAACATGAGGGAAAATTAGAAATAGAAAAAAATCCACCAAATAGCACTTCAAAGAGATCCTTTATGAAAACATATTGGAATATTATTGCCAAATTTTGAAATGCTCAGATCAAACAGAAAATTTTGCAAGAAACAAGAAAAAAAGCAATTCAAACGTGCTAGAGCTACAATTGTACAGGATTTATTAGTAGCCACAATAAAAGACTGCAGGTCCTGGAATCATACATACCAGCAATAAAAAGAACTAGACCTGTGCCCAAAAATATCATATCTAGCAAAATTATCCATAATATTGAATGGAAAAAAGTGGATATTCAATGAACGCATTTTCAGAACTTTCAACCAAACCCAAACTCAATAGATAACATCATACAAGAGCCAATATTCAAGATTAATTTCAAGGAACTTAACATGGTCAAATACTTATGATTTTTACATGAAAATATAAGCCAGAGGTTTAAGATTGGCATCAGCAACTGGGTAACTCAAAAGATATATTTACACAAATGAGGTTCAGAGGAAGAATAGACATAGAGACAGTAGATGGAGGAGGAGAGCTTGTAGTTTTGAAAACCTACTCACATAGGGAATGGGTGAAATAGGCAACACTACATATATACCATGAAGGGTATATATCACCATCAAAAATCTATAAAGAAATAACAGGGGAGGGGTGGGCAGTGTGGGAAAAAGACAAGGAAGGAATCTATGGCTAGGTTGGGAGGAGGTTAACTAATAGCAAGACAAGTTAAGGAGCAGAATTAAAGTAGAAGAATTAGCAGGGAGAGCAAAGAAAAGATATTCACTAACACTACAACAAGGATCAGGACTTGAATTTCTTAGGGAAAAAAAAATATCGCTAATAATCATTATCTTTGAGAAAGTCAAACTTAAAAGATTCAATGAAAAGAGAAATCTATGTTGGTAAGTCAGCCATACTAATATTGTTTTAGATGCATATTTACATATGGGTAAATGTGTGTGTGTGTGTGTGAAAGAGAGAGAGAGAATATGTAGATCTGTATGAATGTTGCTTATATATGAGTATGTGTATATATATATATATATATATATATATATATATGTGTGTGTGTGTGTGTGTGTGTCTGTGTGTGTATGTGTGCATGTATATGTCTATTAAATATATCTGTGCTTAACTATAGCCTGCTTGGGGAAGGTTGGGGTGGGGAAGAAAGGGGGAGCAGAAATGAAAGAGGAAAAAAAATAAAGTAAAAAAACTACACAGCAGAGAATAAAAGAACAACCTACAAGGAAGCAAAGAAAAGATGGATACTCATGAATATCATTTCTTCTTCTATTCTATATCCTTTCTTGAACTGGAAATTTATTGTTATATATTTTAAATACTGAAGTTTTTAGTTCTAAAGTTCTGCTGGGCATATGACATGTTCTGTTTTGCTTTGTTTTATCTTCTTTTTCTATCATTCTTTTTTCTATTCTGTTTATTCAGAAAAAAATTTTTAAAGCATATATAATTGTAGTGTTCTTAGTTTGGTTTTCTGGAGGTCTTGGAAGCAGCCTTCATTTCAGTTCAGTAATCACCACAAGAGTAGCCAGGTGTCCAAATCCTTTATTGTCTCCTTCAAAATCTTGTCTCCTTGCCTAGGGCTTCAACTAGCTTTCTTAGAGACCTTCTGGAGTCTTGGTTTCAGTGGAGAAACTAAGGAGGAGAGCTTGCCACCAACGTGGTATGAGATGGGATGAATGAATCTAAGTTCAAGGACTTATGCTTCAGCCTCCAGTCCACTTATCTTCTTTAGCTCTGAATCTGGCTGAGGCTCCCAGCTTATATGCTCTACACCAGTGGTTCTCAAACTTTTGTTTTCAGTATCTTTATTCTATTAAAAATTATTGAGAATCTCTCCAAAGTGTGTTATTGTTCTAAAACTACAAATTTATAGACATTTACCATATTGGAAATAAAAACTATTTTTGAATTTGTAGACCCTCTAAAAGGGTTTCAGAGATCCCCAGGATTCTATAGACCATACTTTGAGAACCACTGCTCTACACTGTGTATAAACCAATCATTATATCACTAGGAAACAATTATTTGTTGTAAGATTAAATCAATCATACTGAATTTAGAGAACTATTAACCACCATGCTAAATTAGATAACCATTGTCTCATCAATTCCATTGAATTAGTACCTTGTAAGAATCCTTGTTTTAAGTACAAGAGTTCTGGCCTATAACATATAATAAAGTTTAACAAAATTGATAAACCTTTAACCAATCTGATTTTTAAAAGCAGACAAAAATAAAATTAACAAGATAGCAAATAAAAGGAAACCACTGAAGTACCCAAATCTACTGTGCACAGATATACACCAACAAAACTTAGAACACAAAAGAGAAGAATGCTTTAAAAAATACAAAATAACCAAACTAAGAGAAGATCAAATAGAGATCTTAAACTATCTGATCTCTAAGAAAATATAACTGTCTGCAAAGGAAATTGCCAAAAGGGAAAAAAAACTTCCTGGTTCTCAGGAGAATTCTTTTTTTTTTTTTTAATAGCTTTTTATTGACAAAACATATGCATGGGTAATTTTTCAACATTGACCCTTGCAAAAGCTTCTGTTCCAACTTTTCCTCTCCTTCCCTCCATCCCCTCCCCTAGATGGCAGGTTAAATATGTTAAAATATATGTTATAAATATAATTAATAAATAAAGTATATGTTAAATACAATATATGTATACATAGTTATACAGTTGTCTTGCTACACAAGAAAAGTTGGATTTAGAAAGAAGGTAAAAATAACCTGGGGAGAAAAACAAAAATGCAAACAAACAATACAGAAAGAGTGTAAATGCTATGTTGTGGTCCACAGTCATTTCCCAATGTTCTTTCGCTGGGTGTAGCTGGTTCTGTTCCTTACTGATCAATTGGAACTGATTTGGATCCTCTCATTGATGAAGATAGCCACTTCCATCAGAATTGATCCTCATATAGTATTGCTGTTGAAGTGTATAATGATCTTCTTGTTCTGCTCATTTCATTTAGCATCATTTCATATAAGTCTCTCCAGGACTCTCTGTATTCATCCTGCTGGTCATTTCTTACAGAACAATAATATTCCATAACATTCATATTTCACAGCTTATTCAGCCATTCTTCAACTGATGAGCATCCATTCAATTTCCAGTTTCTAGACACTACAAAAAGGGCTGCCACAAACATTTTTGCATATACAGGTCCCTTTCCCTTCTTTAATATCTCTTTGGGATATAAGCCCAGTAGAAACACTGCTGGATCAAAGGGTATGCACAGTTTAATAACTTTTTGAGTATAGTTCCAAATTGCTCTCCAGAATGATTGGATCTGTTCACAACTCCACAAACAATCTATCAGTGTCCCAGTTTCCCCACATCAGTTCCAACATTCGTCATTATCTTTTCCTGCCATCTGACAGGTGTGTAGTGGTATTTCAGAGTTGTCTTAATTTGCATTTCTCTGATCAGTAATGATTTGGAACACCTTTTCATATGGGTAGAAATAGTTTCAATTTCATCATCTGAAAATTGTCTGTTCATATCCTTTGACCATTTATCAATTGGAGAATAACTTGATTTCTTATTCTGCAGGAAAATTCTTACAATTTTTTAAAGAAAAATTTGGGAAAGCATTAAGGGAGTTGGCTTGGGAGAAAATTAAGAGGTGAAAGTATTGAGGTCATAGTGAAGATGAAAAAAAAGTTAATGAGATCATAAGTTATAGGAAAAGATGGAATGATCAAAAATAGTTATGATAATAATGGCAAAAATAATTATGAACAGATAAAGGAATTTTTGAATTTATGAACATCAAAATAGAAACACTTGTGGGTGATGGCACTATCAAGAATATGATCATCTCTGTATATACCTGAGGTAGAGTAGAGAAGTGTGTCATGAAACTGAAGAATTAAGAGTATCCAAACTAGGCTAACTGAAGGGACATAAAAATGTTTGTTGAACTCAGTCAACAAGTATTTACTAATTCCTTGCTATGTGCCATACATTGTACTAAGCACTGGGGACACATATTAAGAAAATGAAATAGCCTCTATTCACAAATGAATTTTTACATTCTAATGGAGAATAAAAATACATATATATATATATATATATATATATATATATATATATATAATGTATACACCCCCCCCCCCCACACACACACACACACTTGCACAAATGCACATTTATGCCAAATAGTTAAATACAAGACATTTTCAGAGGGAAGATACTAGTAGTTGTTAGGAGTCAGGAAGGGTTCTTTGTGGGTGATAGGGATGATTCTCTCTTTAGGAAAGAAAGGGATTTTATGAGGTGGTGGCTAGGAAAAAAGACCTTCTAGACATTGTGAAGAGACAGGAGGTGGAGTGTCATGTGGGAGGCCAGAGAGAAAGTCAGTTTGGCTGAACAGATGCAGGAGACAGAAGTTCTATATTGTAAGGGCAGGAATTATGGAGTGACTATGTCATGCACTGAACTCATTTATGAAGGAAAGAGATTATCCTTGGGAATAATAGATAATGGCCACTAGCACCTAGATTGAATAATAATATAGACATTAGAGGAAGGGAGGTTGCTGAGTAATGGTGGTAGAGACTCTGGAAATGGGGAATTTGGAGAGCACAGAGTATTCTAATTCCCATTCCACCTCCTCCCATGATCACCCAGTTGGGGCACATGAATGAAAGTACATTCAATACTGGAATGGATGGCTAGGGATGCAGAGTCATAAGGCCCCACTAAGTGTCAGGAGATAAAAGGAATAAAAACATGTTCAAAATGAAAACACATTTCTAACTATGTAGCAGGCATTTCAGAGAGCATGATGCAAGAGGTTTTGAATCACTGGATAAGGAAATGTATAAGGATGTGGATATGCTAACCATTAAGTTCGGGTAATTGGAAAAAAGTTCATTGAAAGACACAGATAGTTATAGACTTTAGGACTTCCTTTAAGATCTATCCTTGTGTAAGTCAAGATTTCTAGTGAGCACGAGTTGAGTGGAACCAAAATGCATAGCTGAAGATATCTGGGGAGTGCAGTGGAGGCCCAAGATTAAAGGAACTAAGATCAAAGTTGTTCTGTTAAAGCCCAAAGAACTTCCAAGGATAGAATCCATCAGACCTCCCACATGACACTCCATTTCCTGTCTCTTCACAATGTGTAGAAGGTATTTTTTCCTAGCCACCACCTCATAAAATCCCTTTCTTTCCTAAAAAGAGAATCATCCCTATCATCCACAAAAAACCCTTCCTGACTTCTAACAACTACTAGTGTCTTCCCTCTGAAAATATCTTGTATTTAACTATCTGGATAACTACAAATTCAACATTCTTTCTACAGAGGTTTTGGTGTTCAAAAATGGAAAAGGTCTGTCTGTGTAGTTTGGTAAAATCAGCCTAGACTGTTTTGTGGCATTCTGCATGCCACATTTGAGAAAGGATATTAACCATTTGGAGTACATTGGAATAATGGTAAAGAAACAGACTACCATGAGATATGTGTCCAGTGAAAAGAAGACTGGATTGAGGAGAGGAAAAATCATTTATTTGTGTATTTGAAGGGCTGTTAAGTAGATGCCAAATTAGGGAATCTGCTTGAAGGCAGCATGGTTCAGTGGAAAGAATACTGGATTTGGGAGCCAGAGAGACCGAGTTAAAAAACTGATTATACTGCCAACTAGAATGTAATTTTGGGCAAATCATTTACCTTCTAGGGTCTCCAGTTCCACATCAGTAAAATGAAGAGATTGGATAAAACAACTTTTCCCCTCCTAAGGCAATTGGGGTTAAGTGACTTGTCCAGGGTCATACAGCTAGGGAGTGTTTGTGTTTGTGTGCAGATTTGAACTCAGGCCCTCCTGACTTCAGGACTGGTGCTCTATCCACTGCCCCATAGGACAATTTCTAAAGCTCCTTCCAGCTCTATGATCATAAGATGATCTGGCTTTATTAGGCAGAATTAGGAAAAATGACTGGAATGTGGTGAAAGGTACATTTAGCCTCAATATAAAAAACAAAAACTTTCTAACAATGAGAACTATTCAAAAGTGGTACGTGTTAACTTAGAATGTAGTGGGGAGGTCTTCAGCAAAAGGTTAAATCTGCCAGGGATGTTACATAGAGATCCTGCTTACAAAAATGATTGGATTCAGTGACCTCTAAAATCAGTTTCTAAGATTTCATGCTCATAATCAGCATTTCATCCTATACTTCTTAGCCCAAGGAGCTAAAGTAAATTGCTTCATCAGAGAAATACTATGAAAATATGAGTATTCCAATCTTCCACAGACTACCTATCAAAAATTAAGTTGCTAAATGTTTGTGTCAACCCTTTTTGTAGTGACAAGGAATTGGAAACTGAGTGCATGCCCATCAGTTGGGAAATGGTTTAATAAATTATGACATATTTCTGTTATGGAATGTTATTGTTCTATAAGAAAAGTCAGCAGGATGATTTCAGAGAGACCTGGAGAGATCTACATGAGTAGATCTAGATCTCCTCACACTAGAAGTGAGTAGAACCAAGGGAACATTGTACACAGCAACAAGATTATGTGATGATCAATTCTGATGGATGTGGCTCTTTTCAACACCAAGGTGATTCAAGCCACTTCCAAAAGACTTGTGATGAAGTAAGCCATCTGCACACAGAAAGAAGATTGTGGGGATCGAATGTGGATCAAAACAGTATTTTTGCCATTTTTGTTGTTGTTTGCTTATTTTTTTCTTTCTCATTTTTCCCCTTTTTGATCTGATTTAAAAAAATTTATTATAACTTTTTATTTACAAAACATATGCATGGGTAATATTTTCAACATTGACCCTTGCAAAACCTTCTGTTCCAAATTTCCCCCTCCTTCCCCCCACTTCCTCCCCTAGATGGCAGGTAGTCCAATATATGTTAAATATGTTAAAATATATATTAAATCCAATATATGTCTACATATTTTTAGTTATCTTGCTGCAAAAGAAAAATTGGATCTAGAAAGAAAAAAAAAGCCTGAGGAAAAAAAACCAAAAATGCAAGCAAACAACACAAAGAATGAAAATGCTATGTTGTGGTCCACACTCAGTTCCCATAGTCCTCTTTCTGGGTGTAGATCGTTCACTTCATTACTGAACAATTGGAATTGGTTTGAATCATCTCACTGTTGAAAAGAGCCACGTCCATCAGAATTGTATAGTCTTGCTGCCATATATAATGATCTCGTGGTCCTGCTCATTTCACTTAGCATCTATTCATGTAATTCTCTCCAAGTCTCTCTGAAATCATCCTGTTGGTTATTTGTTCTGATTTTTCTTGTGAGCATGATAAACATGGAAATATGTATAGTAGAATTGCATGTGTTTTACATAGGTTGAATTACTTGCTGTCTAGAGGAGGGAGTTAAGGGGAAGGAAGGAAGAAAAATTTGCTCACAAGATTTTACAAGGGTGAATATTAAAAACTACTTTGTATATATTTTGAAAATAAAAAACTATTAATAATTTTTTTAAAAAATTAAGTTGCTTTCAATTTAAAAACTTATTTCAAAACAAACTAGAATTGTTGGGATTTTTTTCTTCTCCTGGTCACTTAGCATAGATCAGTACTTTACAGAGAGCTATTAAAAATGGCTAGTTTTCAAAAACACTGGACAGAACACTTCAAAAAGAAAAGAGCTGCTGTTACCTGCGAACACTAGCTGCCTATTCTCATACAAATATTTAAGATTTAAGGTGTCAATGTTAACTAAAGCCAGGTACCATGCTCAGGATGAGATCGCCCCTAACAGGGCTAAAATAAAATGCAGCTCATATGTTACTAGATCCATTGAGTTTTATATGGTAACCATCATCTTTAAAAGATCATTTCTTTAAAAATTATCCATAAGTGAAAAAATAGCAAGAGAACATTTAGATTATGACATCACAATAAGTTCAATCAATAATTCCATAAGAATTACATGCCAAGATTCTGAAAACTTTATTCAACCATTAGTGCTATTCAGAAAATTTTTGGATAATATGGTGCTATGAATCTAAACAGTCTGATTTTTGAAAAAAGAGAAAACGGTGAAGACTTCTTGAAAAAATTCAAGAACACATTGTGTAAACGACTGTTTATAAACTTTTTAAAAGAACCATCATGTCATTAAAGACAGGACATGTCAGATAATATTCATGCCTTTTCTGGAGAAAGGGTATTTAGATCCTTTTAAGGATACCAATAGTTAGAATCAATAGTATCCTGGTTAGTAATAGATTGGACTAAATGATTTCTTCTGATTCTGTAATTCTTCAGAGGGATTAGGTATTTAAGAAGCATTCTTAGATCATAAATCCAAAGAAAAGTTTTCACCTTGGTGCTACAAATGTTTAAATTACTTTTATTTTTCCTGAGATCATAGAGTCATAGACATAAAATATTGAACAACTTTAGAAACTATCTAATACAAGTCCCTTATTTTACAGATGAGAAAACTGAGGCCTGGGGAGGTTAACAGACTTGCCCAAGATCACACAGGTACAAAGAATTAGAGGTTACATGAGACTCCTTGTCTCTAAAGTCAATGCTTTTGTCCCTGAACTACATTGCCTCAAAATCTTTAAAGTAATAACCTTGTGATAAAGAATAACTAAAAATAAGAAGGTAAAAAAATTGGAATTTCATTTTTTTCTCCTCCCCCTCTTTAACTGTATTTTTTACATTTTCTCCCAGAGAATGTAAAAGTGGGGACTAAACTATCAAACCAATTTATCTATTATTGAATTGTAATCGCTGCTAATGTTAAAACTTAGAACAAAAGGCATTCTGTTGTTGTGCAGAATTGATTACCAAACAGTAGCTTGCACTACTTTGAGATCTTTCTTAAACAGATATAAACGGCACTGAAGACAAAATATATAAGTTACTTCCATTCAACTTTATGACATTATCATGATTCTTTGTATGTATGTAATTAAAGAGCAGGAGAAATGATAAAGATTCACTTGAAGGGAGCTACCCATTAATATTACCTAGAAGACTGATGTTGCCCCTGGATAATTCAGAATAAAAGTTCTTCAACTGGGCAAACTAAAATATCTTTCTGAGGAAACATTTACTATTAGAAGATCATGAGTATGAGATAAATCCTCTGCATCATCCTCAGTGAGATTTTGACTCAGTGTCAACTTTTTTCAGTGCTTACAGTGAAATTTCAAATCAGAGACTAAGCAAACTCAAACCTCAACCAAATAGCAGGAAACACCTACCTCTCAGGGAAAAATGCTGCCTGACAACTATTTTGACAATGTGTGCTAGTTATACATAGTCAAGATAACCATTCGGAGATGGGTGGTCTTATGGTTACTGAGGAGAAGAGGCAACTTCATCATCATGATTATGGGGATAGGCATCTATTCTCACAGTAACATTTTCTTTTTTCCTTCCTACATTTTTATTCTCTCTCTTTCACACATCACACACACATGTTATGGACCAGAACTCTTGTACTTAAAACAAGTATTCTTACAAGGTGCTAACTCAGTGTAATTAATAATACAATGGTTATCTAGTTTAGCATGTGAGTTCTCTAGTTCAGTACATGTACTTAGTACTTAATATACTTCTACAAGATTCACACTTACGATGATGTAATTGTAATAGAGCATATTACAGCCTGAAAGGACTGAGAGACAGGGACAGTCCACCTTTCTGGTGGCTGGAGACTGAAGCACAAGTCCTTGGATTCAGAGCCAGATTCATTCATCCCATCTCATACCACCTTGGTGGCAGGCTCTCCTCCTGCATTTCTCCACTGAGACTAAGGCTGGTCTGAAAAGCTCTCCAGAAAGCTGCCCAGCCCCAGGCAAGGAGGCAATAAAGAATTTGGACTTTATCTCTGGCTATTCTTGTGGTGATTACTCAGCTGATCCCAAGACCTCCAGAAAACCAACAGAAACATCACACACACACACACACACACACACACACACACACACAGAGGCAGGAACTCCATGTTTCTTTGTGTTCAAAATATTAGACACAAGAAGATAAGTATGAACCAGCCAGGTCTAATAATTTTCCTATGCAATTTTTAACTTCCTTCAGACTTGAAGATGTGCAGAACTTCCAGGGGAATAAGGAAGATTCTAGTTTTCAGAATTTACTCATTATTGGTAATATATTTGTCTATCAGTTTGTAAAGCACTTACACTATTTCACTCAATCCTCACAATAACCCTGAGAAAAAGTCAGGAAAAAGATTATTTTTATTTACAGACAAAATAGACTGAGTTCCAGAAGAATGAAGTGATTTTCCTAAAGTTACACAGCTAGTAAATGGCAGACCTGGACTAGCTCAGAGTTTCTGATGAAAGGAAGGAAGTGCAGGAAGAGATGCCTCTCCCAAGGGTATCAGGAATTGGGTGGGGAGGGGAGGAGATAGAGCCAAGATGGCAGAGGATAGACAGGTTTTTGTCTGAGTTCTTCCTAGCTTCCCTCAGATCAACATCAAATTAAACCTGTGAACAGGTTTTGGAGTGACAGAACCTACAAATATTTGGAGTGAAAAAATTTCCAGCAGAAGATATTTTGGAAGAACTTCAAAAAAGGTCTGTCTCAGACAGGGGGAGTTACAGCAATCTTCCCTTTGCCTTAACAGCAGACTTCAACCTTTAAAAATGAACAACAACAACAAAAAAAAAATAAATAAATAAATAAAAAGAGCTCTGACCACAGATAGCTTTTATGGAGATAGGAAAGAACAGACCCTAAATCCTGAGGACACTAAAAGACAAACTGTCTCCAGATGAAGCTTCAAAGGATGATATAAATTGGTTTCCATCTCAAAAGGCTCTCTTGGAAGAATTCAAAAAGGATTTTAAAAAAGAATTAAAAGAAAAATGGGGAAAGGAAATGAGAGCTCTGGAAAAGGAAACAGACATTGTCTGAAAAAAATCTCTCCTTAAAAATTAGTTTTGGTGAAATGGAAAAAGAAAACAACTTGAAAAACAGATTTGTGAAATGGAAAAAAAAATCCAATGACCAAAAAACTCTATTTAAAAATTCAACTGATCAAATGCAAAAGGAGATAAAAAAGCTCTCTGAATAAAATAATTCACTAAACATTAGAACTGAACAAGTGGAAGTGAATGAGTCAATGAGACATCAAGAATTAATCAAACAAAATAAAAAAAATAGAAGAAAATGTAAAATACCTCATCAGAAAAACAATTAACCTGGAAAATAGACACAGGAGAGACAATCTAAGAATTACTGAACAACCTGAAAACCATGATGAAAAAAAGAGCCTCGACAACATCTTTCAAGAAATCATCAAGGAAAACTATCCTGATATCCTAGAACCAGAAGGTAAAATAGCCATTGAAAGACTCCACTAATCACCTCCAGAAAAAGACCCCAAAATAAAACTTCGAGAAATATTGTAGCTAAATTATCAGATTTATCTGATTTATCAGATCCAGGAGAAAATATTGAAAACAGCCAAGAAACAATTCAAATATTGAGGAGCCACAATCAAGATTACCCAGGACTAGAAACTTCTACTTTAAAGGATAGAGGAGACTGGAATATGATATTCTGTAGGGCAAAGAAGCTTAGACTGCAGCCAAGAATCAACTATACAACAAAATTAAGCATTATCTTTCAAGGAAAAAGATGGACATTCAATGAAATAGTAGATTTTCATTTATTTTTGATGAAAAGACCAGAGCTGAATAGAAAATATGGTTTTCAAATAAAGAACTCAAAAGAAATACAGAAAGGCAAAAAAGGAAGAAAAAACAACTATGTTTTTAAAGATTAAAATGTTTATATCCCTATATGGGAAAATATGTTTAACTCTTGAGAACTGTATTTTTTTTAGGGGTATAACAGAGGATGTAGGTATAATTTGACTTTACTGTGATGACATAAAAAAGAAAATAGGGATAGAAAAGGAATTATCCTGGAAGAAGAAGAAAGAGGGGGAGGGGTAAAATGGGGGTAAATTACATCACATGAAGAAGCAAAAAAAGACCTATTACAGTTGAGGGAAAGAAGGGAAGGAGATGAGAATCGTGTGAATCTCAATCTCATTGGATATGGCTCAAAGAAAGAATATCAGACATATTTAGTTTGATAGAGAAACTTGTCTCATCCTATATGGAAGTCTCATCCTATATATCTCATCCCTATATGGGAGAGGGGAAACAAAAGGGGAAGACTAAGAGAAGGAACACAAGTAGAAGGGTAAAGGGACAAGAAAGGGGGAGAGGCTGTAAAAGGGGAAGGTAGATTGAGGGAGGCAGTGGTCAAAAGCAAAACACTGGGGAGGAGGGGAAGGAGGAACAGAAGAGAAAAGTTTAACTTGGAGAAAATAAGATGGTGGCAAATACAGAATTAGTAATTTTAGCTGTGAATGTGAATGGGGATGAACTCTTCCATAAAATGGAAGGGGATAGTAGACTAGATTAAAAGCCAGAATCTTACAATATGTTGTTTACAAGAAACATATTCAAAACAGAATGATATATACAGAGTAAAAATAAAAGACTAGAACAGAATCTATTTATGCTTCAATTGTGGTAAAAAACAGCAGGGGTAGCAATCCTGATTTCAGATCAAGCAAAAGCAAAAATAGATCTAATGAAAAGCGATAAGGAAGGAAAATACATTTTGCTAAAGAGTACCATAGGTAATGAAGTAATATCAGTATTAAACATATATGCATCAAGTATAGCATCCATATTCCTAGAGGAGAAGATAAGAGAGCTGCAAGAAGAAATAGATAGCAAAACTATACTAGTGGAGAATCTCAATTTCCCTCTTTCAGAATTAGATAAACCTAACCACAAAATAAACAAGAAAGAAATTAAGGAGGTAAATAGAATTTTATAAAAGATATTTTGGAGAAAATTGAATAGAGACAGAAAGGAATATACTTTTTTCTTGGTAATATATAGAACTTACACAAAAACTGACTATGTGTTAGGGCATAAAAACTTCAAAATCAAATGTAGAAAGGCAGAAATAATAAATGTGTCTTTTTCAGATCAGGATGTAATAAAAATTACATGTAATTAAGGGCCAGAGAAAAATAGATAAAAAATTAATTGGGAACTAAATAATTTAATCTTGAAGAATGAGTGGGTAAAACAATAAATCATAGACACAATCCATAATTTCATCCAAGAGAATGACAACGAGACAACATAACCAAAATTTATGAGATGCAGCCAAAACAGTTTTTAGGGGAAATTTTATATCTCTAGATGTTTACTTGAATAAAATAGAGAAAAAGAAAATAAATGAATTAGGCTTGCAATTAAAAGAGCTAGAAAAAGAATTTTAAAAACCCAATACAATAGCAAATTTGAAATTCTGAAAATAAAAGGGGAGATTAATAAAACTGAAAGTAACTTGAACTAATAAAACTAAGAGTTGGTTTTATGAAAAAATTAAAATAGATAAACCTTTATAGTTAATTTGATTTTAAAAAGGAAATTAAATCAAATGGCTAGAATCAAAAATTGAAAAGGGTGAACTTTCCACCAATGAAGAGGAAATTAAAGCAATAATTAGGAGCTATTTTGCCCAACTAGCCCAACTATAGTTAATAAATGTGAAATCTAAGTGAAATGGATGAATACTTACAAAAATACAAATTGCCTATATTAATAAGCGAAATAAATTAAATAGTCCCATTTTAGGAAAAGAAATTGAACAAATCAAATGTTTTGTGTCCTGCTTTCTAGAGCCCCCAACTGTACATACTGTGCTTTCCCCCAACTTGGGGGCTCTAGAAAGCAGAAGACAATATTTTAATCACTCTGGTGTGGGGGCTCTAGAAAGCATGGTATATTTGTCACCCCAACTTGGGGACTCTAGAAAGCAGGACACAACACAAATATATCAGGAATTTATGAGCAGTTCAGTTCTTTGCGCTGGGTAACATCATATATAGCAAAAACAAGAGATGGATGTGGAGGAGGAGATATGCTACATCATTTTCCTTTGAAGCTTATTTTCCTTTGAAGCCTTTTTAATAGTAATATATACTTTATCTATCCCCAGATTTTAATTTCAATGAGATTACACAGATAAAATGAGTGAATTTAGCATTCTGTATTATTTATCAGGAATGAATCATTGGTATGTTGCTATTTATAATGGGATTTCAATGTTTATGTGATATAGGATAAAACTGTCAGCAGACAGTATCCAACAAAAAATATTCTCCCTTAAATTATGCCATGACTTTCATTATTTTATGTCATCAAATTGGAAACTTTGGTCAGTGAAATACAAATAAAGCATGTCTATGTTGCTTTTTTTATTTGCCAACAATTTGGAATGGCCCACATTTTCAGACACCATAATAGAAAGACCCATACTAATAGAAAGGTATAAAAAGATGTTGAAAGATTAAAACTATCTTATTAAAATTTCCCAGCAGTGAAAAGGATTGTCACATGGAAGGAAGTCCAGAATCCTTTGTCATTGGAGATATTCAGATACTAGGTGAACCCTTGCATTAATAAAAGGGATTTCTGATATGAAGTGGAAAGAGATGGCTTTCTAGGTCTAAGACTTCATAAATCTCATTAAAATGAAAAAATCAATAGAAAGGAATGGCTGGGACCTCAGAATGGAGACTGGGCATCAAGAAAGTAGATTAGGCCAAGAATGGGAAATTTGAGGATCGGGGTGTCAATCTTTCCAACAAGCAGATTGACTTGTCAATCTCTCTTGCTCTCAAAAGAACATATTTTTGGTCACAAAATCTGAGATTTAGAATTAGAAAGGACTTTGGGAATCATCTACTTCAGCTGTCTTTTATCATTAAGATGGGGAAATATAGTGATAAGGAGGTTAACTGATCTGAAATCACACAGGAAGTACCCAAGGTAGTGTAGGAACCCAGATCCTCAGATTCCAAATTAGTGAGTGCTCTTTCTCATTTCTCTCTCTTGGTTTCAAGGCCAAAGATAGATACATATAAGTTTTACTGTACTTTGGTCATAAGTAAAATAAATTTCTGAAGCTGGTGTCTTGGTTTAACAAGGATCACAAGACCTTTATGCCAACCCAAAATTGCTCATTTAATATGAGTAGTAAAGATGGCCTTACCTCCAAACCTAATTTTCAAAAGGAATGCTATTAGGGCATTACCAGACTAGTTGTTCAAATCATGAAAGCCATTCTTGTGCATATTTTAAAAATGCAGTTGCAGCTATTTTCAATTGGATGTTTAACCACTAATCCAAACATCTTGGGCATAATGACCTAAAGTGAGGAGTAAAATGAAGGATCAAGTTGTAGTAGAAATTGTACTTCAGGTAAGAGTTCTTAAAGATTTTCTTGCTTTTGTATTTTTAAAAAAATAATTCAATATATTTAATAACTGAAAAAGAAATAGCTCCAGAGAAATTTCCAATGCTGAGTATTAATAGAAATATATGTAAAATATAACTTGTTATGCAGACTGAGCCTAACTGGATAATGCCATAGTTAAATATCAGAAGGTTCTGGAAACACATCACCTGAAGCTATACTACTCACACCTTACATTATGATACATCTTACATAAGGAACTCATAGTATGAACAATTTTATTCATTCCTTTACACACATAAGGAAGTTAAGAAGAAAGAGAAGTGATTTCTTCTCAGAAAGGGGGGAAAAAAGATTTCCTTGCCTTCTTTCTCTGGAGGAGGCTGAAGCTAATTAATTGAATTTCTTTGCTTGAGTTCCAATTAGGAGATTCTTTGTGAATCATATTTGTACTTGAGGAAAGACATGTTAGATTTAATGGGAAATGCTATAAAGAACATCTGATATATGAAGGGACACACAACCTTAAAGACTGTCCTTTTGGGAGTCAGTTTAGGCAAGCCTTTCTGTCTTGATAAAATGCTCTGCAGTATTTGACGCTGCTGACCACCTTGCTATTTTGATAGTCTCTCCTCAGTTGACTTCTATGATACAATATAATCTTTCATTCAATAACATAAGTCCCTTCTGTGGAGAGAGCAATGACTTAGTTGTTAGAAGAAATAAAAATTTTAGATATGACACAATCCCTTACTGAATATATATGTTAAATAACCAGAACAAATATGTGATATATAAGTGAATCAGGATTATAAAACCAGGCCCTATGTCAAATATAAGAGGGAAGGTCATTCTGACAGTTCCTTTCCTGGCTTTATGTTCCTCTCATCCATTAAATATATGTATTACAAATTCTGGTTCTTGGCCAACTTTTCTATCAGTACTTCCTCATTTAGAGATCTTACTCCTATGGTTTAAATTGCACATTGTGTATTATCCTCAAATCTATATCTCCATTTTCAACTTCTCCCTAGAGCTCAAGTACCAAATTTTTAAATGTCTGTCAAATATTCCTTTCAGAATGTCTCAAAGATCCTCAAAATTCAAGATGGATCCTGATGGGAGATAATTCAGAATCCTAAATCTGAGACCCTGGGGATAGCAGTGTCCCCTAAACTATCATTCTTGCTCCTAGTCTAGCCTCTGTAGCCACCAAGGAAGGGAAGAATCATTGTGGAAAAGAGGCCAACTGCCATCAATAGGAATTCAGGCAAAATACTACAAAAGCAATATTATTTGGGAGTGGTAACAGGTTTCAGAACACCAGTCTGCTTGGTGATTACTATGGGATATGGCTGCAGTGAATGAGCTAGTTATTCCCACTATCTTCCAAGCAACTACCATGCACAGGTCAGACAGTCCAGTTTTGCTAAACCTTCAAAGTACTCTGAAGTAGCAAAGGATTGCAGCATATAGCAAGCAAGTCAAACCACAACCATCACCACCACCACCTACTTCACCATTGCTTCTCAGACCTTGAGATGTACCAGGACCATGAACCCAGACTCTTCGAAATAGCAGTGCTTCCAGTTTAGTATCCATGGCCACCATCCCCAAGAGCAACCATTGTAGAGATGCAGCCTGGCAACTATTCCTGCAGGTGAATGAGGACAATTTGTTCCAAAGCCTGCTGAAGTAGGCACTGTGGAGCATTTAGAGCCTGTTCAGGCATCAATGACACCAAGCTCATTCACTGCACTGACTGTTACCAATCTTCTTGATTCTTGTCCTGCTATTGGACTTTGATGATTCAGAGGGAGTAAAGCTGATGACCATGAGCAACTCTGCTGCATTAAATACAGTTCACACACAAGCCGTCATCTGGGTTGTCATGGTCCTCTTCGAAAATGAATAGCCACATCTTTTGAAGACTCCAAAAAAAAAAAAAAAAAGGCTGTCAAATTCCTGGCACCATCAAACGGTCCAACATCAGAAACTGATATTTTAGTGGAAATTACTTTAAAAAGGCAATTAACACCTGTTTTGCCACTGCATCCTAAGAGTGGCATTTTCATCTGATTTGCAGCTGAAACCTTCCACATGTGTTGTCTCCCCAATTAGAATGTAAATTCCTTGAGAACATGGAGTTTCTATTTGTACCTCCAATGCTTTGCATATAGTAAGTATTTCATTCAAGTCCTGATAATTTTTACTTCAGAAATTTTTGAATCCTCTCCTCCATATTCATTGCTACCACACTAATGGATTTTTTTTTCTTACCTTGACTATTACACTATCAGAATACTTTTGTCTGTTAATCTCATCCTATTTTGTCTCATTTCCATGCCTTTCCTTATACTACTTACCATATAAAGAATGTACTTCTCCCTCTGATCTATGAGTTACATGTTTTTTGAGGTCCCTACTAGATTTTGATCAAGGATATTATGAACCTTTCATGTCTACTGAATTACTTCGAAATCCATTGTTCCTATTAGGGTATCATCTAATTGCTCATACTTGAAAGCATAGTACTATTTTTTAACTCATCTCCCCTCATATTTCATATATATTTATCAGGCTTTATCAGTTCTATCACCACAATTTCTTATATTCTTATTTCCACTTCTCCCACACTAGTAGAAGTCATAACTATTGTTCTAGACTATTATTTGTAACAAGTCTTTCTACTTTTACTGACTCCACCCTTCAGTCCTGTCCGATAATCTCTCTCATGCACAGATTTAGTCATGTAACTCCTCAAAAAATTTCAATGATTTTATACTGTCTGCCAAATAAAATTTAAGTTCTTCCCTCGGCATTCAAGACTTTCTTCAAGCTGTTAACCCAACCAACTTTCCAGCTTTATTTTATAGTATTTCCCTCCACATCGTATATACTAAAACCAAACTGGATTATAATCTGCTCCTGAAATATACTTTATGCTTTCCCATTCCTCTGCCTTTTCTTAAATTGTTCATTGTGCCCATAATATCTTCTTTTTTGCCAGTGGAATTCTAACCTTCCCTTTAAAATCCAACTCAAATACTGCTTCATTCAGGAATTCCTTCCTGTTCACTCTGGAACATATGTATACAATATGGCTAATGATATAAACTAGGGATCTTAACATAAAAAGGCAAATTTAACCTCATAGCTATAGGTAAGACTTGATGAGATAGAAACACAAACTGAAATAAATCTTTGGAAAGGTTCATTCAAATTTATATGTATATATATATACATATAAATTTGAATATATATATATATATATGCATACACACACACAAGGGAATTTAGGAACTTGAGGGAACATATAAACATTTATATAAAGACCATCAGAAGCAGCAAAAGTAATATTGTCAGTGCTATACTATACTTGGAGAGGAGAAGGAATTAGTTGAGGATTTTGAGAAATGGGATCAGTATGTTATATATTTAGATATCTTCTGAGGTTTTCTCTTTGCCCAAAGTGAAACAGATGATAACTTCTTATTCTTTAGTGATAATTTTGTGAATTCCCTTCCTTGAAGGTCTTTGAGTTGAATAACTATTGTTGGCATGTTTTACCAGATCCAACTTGATTCTTCATTTGGTAGGATGGGATGGCCTCTGAGGTCTCCAGTTCTAAGATTTTGCAATTCTCTTAATAGAAACTTCATTAAATTCTATAAGGTTATACATATTAAAATCATTAATGGAGATAATCCAAAACTTTAAAATTATTTTATTCACAGAATCATGGAATTTGAGAGAAGAAATCTCGAGAGCTTTTTTAGTGCAACTCATATATGGAATCCCAACTATATTGTATCCAACTACCCAGCTGTCTAACTTCTGCTTAAAAAACTCCAAGAAGGGGGAAACCTGGCACCTCTGGAAGCAAAGTCACCTAATTCCATCTAATTTGGTATGTTTGAAAAATTGAATCCTGATAAGAGGGCATTATTTTTTTTTCTAAATACATATCTATATTCTATATAGAGAGAAATAATTCCTCATTAATATTTAGTGTTCCATATTATTGCCTAATTTCTATTACAAAATAGTCTAACAAGTAAAGAAAGAGAAAGGTCCAGAATATGAGAAGCTATTCCCAGTAATTAAAAATTTTTTCATGTTTACATTAATTCCCTTTTCACCTCTCATATGAATCATTTATTTATCATTCCCTAATCCCACATTGACATTTCCCTTTTCATTTTGAGACACCATTTAAAAAACTTAAGGTGGAATTAAATGTCTAATTTCCATCTGCTTATAGTTTTATCTGTAAACTTAATGAGCAACTCTATCCATTAGATATCAATTCAACAAAAATCTACTAGGTGCTTACTATGTGTAAACTACTATGCTAGGCTTTGAGAAAACAAAGACAAAAGGAAAGCAGCCCTTAAATTTATATGCTACTCTAATTTTAAAATGTTTTTCTAACTTACAAATATCCATGCTTCCACTTCTTCACTGACCACTCCTTGTTTACAATTTGGTTTCAATACATAATTAACTGCTCTCTCAAAGGTCACCAGTAATATCTTTTAATTTTTTAACAACTAAATTTTATCCAATCTAAAAAATATTATTTCCACTTTTTGAGACAATTGACAATTTAAAAAATTGCTAAGCATCTTTGTACCTAGGATTTAAAACTGCAGCATAACTTTTTTAAATGCAAAAAAAGAAAAAACCCTTCATACCTTTAATTATCATAATTGAGAAGTGAAGTTACTGTTACTAGTAAAGATACTTGATCTCATGGTTTTTGTACATGGTAAAGATGTGGGCAAACTAGCAGACTTATACTACTGTGTATTTCCTTTAAATAACCTTAATTTTCCAAAGATAGATTGTCTATCTGGTAGCTAATGCTAAGAATATACTTATTTGGAAGGGCATTCTAGTTACATGATTTTAGGTTATTATTAATTCTAACAAAAACTTTTAGTTGAAAAGAGATAATAAAACAGCACTGAATTAAACTATTTTCTTCTGTGATTTTCACACTAACCTGTGGGTGCAAAATTCTTTCATTTATATTTCCAGGATGACAAGGAAAACATTCCAATTCATTTTTTATAAGCATACACATTGTTTATGAACTATTTAATGAATAAACTTAAGAGACTATGTTACAAATCAGTTTTATATAAATTGATCTACACTACAAAATGGGGAAGATATTACATTTCAAACATAGGTGGGTATACAGTAAACAAGTGGGTCTAAAACTAGACCATCTGAGTGTCTGAAAAGGCAAGTTACAGGCCGTTTACTAAACATATGGTGCTCTTCTCCCTTGACTATATATTCATCAGTTATTGACAAAAGAGGATAAGGAGAAAGTACTTTCATACATACCATTGCTTTCAAACTGTTTCAGTGATCTAGTACAATCAGCACTGATTCTTACTAGCTTTCTCCACATTTAAATCTTTATATATTGTGAGAATCATCCTGAATCTCAATTATCTGCCTACAGATTCAAATACAGTTCTGAAAAAATATCAGAGATTATTTTATTATGCTTAGGAATAATATAGTCTTGCTTTTTGGTGATGTATTTCCTTTGGATTTTAATATTATTTTATATGAGTCACACTATGGAGTAGTGATGGGATTTTACATAATGTAAAATTATATATAGTCAAAGGGAAATCATTTACAGCTTTGAATTGTACTAGAAAGTGTTTAAGATGACAATGGAATTTCATTAAGATTTTGTACCATATCACTTCACATATTTTATTAATTTTTATTGGTGAACATCAGAATATATTTTAATCCATAATAATGGTAATATATGTTTAGTTATTGGGTTTTTTTTTTAGAATAATGGATTAGATAGTTACCAAATACTTATACATACTTAAGTAAGCCTGAATGTAAATCAGAATTTGATTCTTAGGACTGTGTGATTATCAAAGGGCAAAAATCATCAATACTGTATATATCTGATTAAAGGATTTGTGTCCTATTGAGTAATCACAATAAATAAAAAGCAGAAAAACAGAAAGTGTCATAATTCCATTTCAAAACTTCACATCAAGAGAGCTCTTCTGAAGGAGGAAGTAGAAAAGAGTGACAATTTTGCTAAGAAAACAGAGAGTTGGCAGATATTCAGATAGCTAGATGTCTTCACAACTCACATTATGTTTCTATTGTACACAAAATAAAAAAGATGTAGATTTTAGTATTAAAATTGCCAAGCTCAAAAAAACAAAATAAAAAAATTTTAAATTGTCAAACTTCTCCCTTTTTAGGGTTATTTGAATACAAAGTCTACTACAATGAGAAAAAATTTTCTTTTCAAATTCTTCCCTTCACAATGGGCTTCTTCTCCCTAAAATTAAAAACCTCACTAGTATGGACCACGGGTAAGAATGGAAATTATCTACTGTTGAAACCCTGCTTATATTATTGTTAAGTCATTTATACTCTACTAAATGATTAGCATGCTGATAGGATCAAGAGACACCAGAATTTGTGTTTTTTCACTTTTCTATAACTTAAAATCTACAGTGTGTTTAAGTGCTATTCTAATATTTTCATGTGCAGAAACAAAAATTGTGTTCCATGCTTGTCAACTCTATTGTTTTGTTCAGCAATATTTGATACTTCCAGAAATGATGATCTTACCTTATTAGAAATTTGGGAACTTTTTCTTCCTCATTACTGAATCAAATGCTAAGAATGACCACCAAAAACACAAAGTTGAGAAGATAGATGATCACATCAAATCCTATAACTTAATGTAAGATGCAGTTTTTTTTAAATTAAGATGCACCTGTCAATCAGTTTTTATAAATTAAGGTTCAAATTAGGAAAATATGAATAATTTATTAATCAGCAATTTTTCAAACAAATTTGGATGAATATACACATGATACTGGGGCTATGATGTATCTGTAGAATTCTCTAGTCAGTATCTGTGTATATGCAATGTTTATAAAAAAGGACTTTTTTAACTATAGTGAAATTCCTTAAGATCTCACGTACTGCATTTTCTACTTTACATCTGGAAGGTTCTTCCTTTTAGTTTATGTAATTCCTATATTTTAAAAAAGTAAATATAATCAGGCCCTTAATTGAGAGAATGTTGATTCTTTGGCTGGTTGAAGATAGTCAAAGAGAAATTTTAAAAATTATTTTGCACTTGTGAGTTATTGCACAAAGACAGTATCTCCCTGAGGGCATGATGTATTTTATCTTTATCTCCCCATCCCTAATTCGGTGCCATGTACATAGCAGGTGCTTAATAAATGTGTATTGAATTAAACTGAACAAGACAATTAAACATGTATTATTGTTAAGTCATTTATATGACCTGGGGTTAGGAGACCCCAGAACTATGTTCATTTGTGTTTTCCCACTTTTTCATACCTTAAAATCACTTAAAATATGAGCAAAATGCTGTCTTTATCCTCATCAATTACAATTTAAGATTACTATGGGTTCTAGTCTTCCTCTCCTCTGTTACTCCATAGTTAGGTGCTGAAGGAAGTACATAAAGATTTTCAGGTCCTAGGCCCATGGAGCTTCAACACACATTTAGTAGCCTGAGACAGTTACTGCACCTCCAGACATGCATACATGTATGCATACATACATACATCTTTACAGTTAAATATTAGGTTATAATTTGCAATTTACCTATGTGGAATATAATTAAGTGATTCAAATCAAGACAACATAAATGCCAGGGATAGAATAAATTGTCAATCTTTCTCAGGGGGAGAGAGGGGAAAAGAGAGCGAAGGTTCTAAAAGTATGTTATATTCCCATCTCATTCTAAGTGTGACAAATTACAGGTCTAAAAGTTTCTTATTTTTGTTTAATTCCAACATTAATTTATTAAAAGCATTTGGAAATAGCTTTGCATCATAATTTACTGCTAGTACAAATGCAGTCATTTGGCACTGTCTTTCAAAGTTCAGAGGGCAAATAAACTACAACTTGTATCAATGACTTCTGACTCTTTGAAATAAAATTACAACTTAGTCCAAGGTCATTTTTGTTTGTTTGTTTGTTCTTGTTTTTTAAAGATAATTATCCTTTCAGGGTTTCCAAATCATGGAAGGGAGAGTGATTCTCCTTTCTTCCCACTTCTGTTTAGATTCATTATAGAAATAACAGATATTTTTAAAAACTTTTTTGGAGATAAGATTAAAGGATTTGCCTAGGGTCACACAACTAGTAAGTGTTTGAGGCCAATTTGAACTTGGGTCCTTCTCATTCCAGTGCTGGTGCTTTTTTCACTCTCTCACCTAGTTGCCCCATTTCTTCTTTTGAAAGGTGTAGAAGTTTAATTCTATGAAACATTATTGGTCCAACGTGTTAAAAACACATGCATTTTACCATTAATTTGTTGCACCTTAATTCCATGTGTTCCTTAATTTATCCACCATTCAAAATAATATGCAAACTTATCACATACAAAAGATCATGTAATAAAAAGACACCTGTTTCAATGTTTAAAACCAGTTTGAATTTTTTTGGAGAAAACTAAAAAGATTTCCACCGACAATGTCTCTTGTTCCACATGTGGCAGGGGTCTGAACAGGGGAAATTCTGATCAACTGAGCCCTTCCAGTAAAGTTGGACCTGCTCTCTGGTCTCTTGCTGAAGGATGTGCACTTTGTTGAGATAACACAGACATTCCTGATTGGTCCCTGTGGGGGGGATGGTGTATCAAATATAACTGAAATCTGTGAATCAGAAGGGGCTACTCACTCTGTGGTCTCTAAGAAAAGCAAAGGAAAATGGTTCCGCCCACCTCTTTAGGGCCCTTTTTTTTTTGGACCTCTTTGAGCACTTTTTCTCCCTTGGACTTCCAGCAAGGCTAGAGAAGGGGATCGTTTTTCTTGTTTTTTCAAGGAAAGGGGGGGGGGGGAGGAGAGAGAGGAAGTCGTGAGAGGAAGAGATTTGATGCTGAAAATAAACCTGAATTAAAAAAAAAAAAAAAAAAAAGAAAGCATATGATAATCATGATCAGCTTAGGCTTGCTATGGTAGCCTGAGACAGGACCTGGCGTCCCTCGATGCTTTCTGCCTGTTTCCTTTCCTGAGCACAGACCAGCAACCAGCAATCCTGTGAAGAAGATTCTTCTAGTCTTAGTGGTAATCTCATGGGTCGAGAGCTCCAGAGTTCCAGATTCAAGCATCAGCTGACTAGAGAGAGAATAGCTTCCCAAAGAAAAAAGGCCACCACTTAAGAGTTAACCTGTGGTTGAAGGACTAAACAAGTCAATGTACTGGCTGGCCAGGAAGTCTGGACCTTCTGAATTGTTCAAACAGTTCAGGTCTAAGGTGAAAGTGAAATATATATCCAGCCATTAAACAAAGGGCTTTTATTTTTTAGGGGGAGTGTAATTCTTTGATTGAGATGCTGTATATTTTCTGTACTTACTATATTCTTGTCTTTTATATGTTAAGTATTTGCTGAAGCAGAGGAAATAAACTCTTAAATTTTCTTCTATATCACACACACACACACACACACACACACACACACACTCTGCTTTTCCTAAAAGGGAAAATATTGTCACATTTTGAAGAAATTTTAGACGTGAGACATTACTAAATTTGTTTTAGAGTTCTAGCCTGGGCCAGAGGGCAGATTCAAAGAGAGAGAAAAATCTTAGTTAGTCTCTTTGGGGTCAGGTCCTCCTACTATGAATCTGTCTAGAGGAGCCTAAAGGCTCTCGTCCTTGGTGAGGCCTCCTGAGCATCAAGGTATATCTCATAAACTTGTTCTAATTAACTCTAAATGCTTAATCCCTTTGCAGTTACATTTAGCTTTGGAATTTTTCTGAATTTGATTTCTTTTTGAATGTCTCTTTTAGTAGGTTGGAGCAAGTTTATACCTCTATTTGTAGGTTTAGTAGGTTAGAGTAAGTTTATACCTCTCTTTGGAATGCCCTATGCTTAGCTGGCATGTTTGTAAGAAATTTTAGGTGCCCTATGCATTTGCAAAATATCTTTGGAGAAATTTTCATCAGAACCTTCATCTGGATTGTCCTAGTTTTTAGAGGAATCCCATTGCAGAGATTTATTAGTTATCTTCTATGCAAAAGAACCCCATGAGAGGAATTTTTATCCAGAATAGTTTTGTTTCTCACTTCAGGATAAGGGTGACTTTTAGTCCAAGCTTCTAATCCCTACTGAAAGAACTGTGCATTCTCTGGGAAATGACTTAAGGCTAGATTTTTCCCCAGTAAGGAGGAAGCTTGTTTTTATTTTTCCTTAATTTTCTTAATTTCCTTTCTGATTTTGCTATGGCTAACTGTTTTAATTTTGTTCATTCCCAATTATTCTGGGTCCAAATAAATCCTTTAAGCAATAAGATAGATGGTAACCTATGACAGCTTTAAAAAATGTGGTTTGTATAACTGTATATTTGGGAATGAGTATAATCTCCAGGCCTGCTAGCTATAGAAGGTCTACGTTCTCACAAAAAATTTAATTTGGGCTGTATAGACAGTGATGAGAATTTTTACATGGCACTTAGGAAGGATTTACTAATCATGCCATTTGAAATCTGCTGAGAATCTTTAGGAATTAAAAAGACAATGTCTGAACCTCTCAGGTTCCTCAGAGAGTAATCCAGAATTAGGAATATGAAAAAGTAGGCTGAAAGAACCCTAGATTGATTAGGGCAACAAATATAGTAGGTCTAGGTTCTCACAAAAAAATTAATTTGGGCTGTATAGACATTGATGGGAATTTTTCCATGGCACTTAGGAAGGATTTAATAACAATGCCATATGAAATCTGCTAAGAATCTTTAGGAGAAGGAATTAAAAAGACAATATCTGAGTCTTTCAGGTTCCTCAGAGAGTAATCCAGAATTAGGAATATGAAAAAGTAGGCTGAAAGAACCTTAGATTGATTTATTAGGGCAGCAAATATTTAACTAGTGGAAGAGAAGTTAAATTAAGTCTCTCAACTCTACCAGATAAGATTATATGAATCTGTCAGAAAAGAGTACCACTGATGGCTAGATATATGCTCTGATATCTTGTTGAGGGTTACATGCTTTACTGAAATGACATGATCCTTGATTGATCCCTGTGGCTTGAAAAGTTGTGCCAAAGATGACTGGCTAATAAAAGGAAGGAGTCCTCATTTGTGGTCTATAAGAAGAGTGAAGCAAAAAGGTTGTCCCAATTCTTTTGGGTCTATTACACTCATTATACTACCACTCCAAGGTAAAGGCCCTTGGTGGGATGGGTGGACAAATATTTCACATTCACCTTTCTACAATATTTGAACAATTCACAAAGTACATGAATGGCTTTCTTTAGTCCTTGAGCTACAGAATGATCTTTGTGTTGGCCTTCTCCTTGGAGAAGTCCTTCTCACTTTGGCTAATAGCTGAAATTGGAATTCTCAACTCCTTGAGCTTCTCTCAAGATTTCTGGTTGCTGATTTCCTCTAAGAGAATGAAATGGGCTAAAGAGGGCATTAGGGACTCCAGGTCCTTGCTCAGGCTTGCCTAAACAAGCATAAGCCAATTGGCACTATTACATGCCTCTCAAGAGAGCCACCAATGCCACTGGGCAAGGGAAGAGAAATACCCTTTTTTTCCTTCTCAGAAGTTCAAAAGAGAGAGGAAGCTAGAAAAATCCCCCAAAAGAAGAGCCTCAAAGAGTCACGTGAGTAGAACCATTTTCCTGTGCTCTCCTTATAGACCAAAGAGTGGACAGATCCTCCAGTCTTGAAGCTGCTGGTTTATCATTGATGCAATCCTTATAGTAATAGGGACCAAACAAGAATTTCTCAGTCGTCTCAGCAAAGCACACATTGCTCAGCAAGACAAAATGCATGTCCATCTTCATTGAAGGTGCCCCTTTCCCTTAAATAGTCATGTCCCATAACTTCATCAAGTAGATGGGGAGCACTCAACTGATCAGGGTTTTCTCTGAAAAACCTCCAGCTACATATAAATTGGATGTATGATTTATAACAAATGCAAGATCAAGGCATATCCTTGAATATTACAGCTTACCGATGTTGTAAAGAGAGAAAACACCCAAGATCTGAGTCTAACAATAAAAATAGCTATGTAAAAGATACTTTAGGCTGATATGGAACAATCCTGGGAAAATGCTCCCTGCCATAAAATATCCTGGACAATTTAAGGTATCCCATAGGATATTGAATCCATATAGCTACCATAGCTGTAATAAATCATGTGGGGTTTCCTCAAAATAGATCAGAATGTTCAATCTAATTCTAGAAAATCAATAGCATTTGGAAACATATTATTACATTAGGGAATTATAGGGGTTACGTTAGAACAGTCTAGTCTGTGGAAAACTAGGATGACTGTGTTAAATATATTTCTTCTTCAACAAAGATCTACAGATAGTATAAGGATATGCCTCTGGAGCTTTGAAGGAAGAAAAGTTTCTATAAGGAGAATCCAAGTTTTGCTTGTTTAAGTAGATACATGAGAAATTGGAAGCACCCTGATTATACAAGGAAGTTGATGTGATTTGAGAGCTACCAGGTAGAGCCCTTTCCTCTCAAAATATCTCTCCCATTATTTCCTACTCTGAGAGATTCATTCCTTCAAGTTTAGAAGGCTCTTTAGTCTTCATGTATCAATAAATAAAATTCAAATACCCTTTTTTCAGGATAACACTTCATAGAGAACACTGAGAGCTTGCTAAGAAAAAAAGTCTCCCATGAATGCAATACTTGCTACACAAAAAGGTAGGGAAAAAGATAGAATTTGAATACAAATAGGAGGAGGTGAGAGCAAACTTTGTCTCTTTAACAAATGTGTCCAGGGAGAGCCCCATCATAGTTTACACTATTCTACATGTCCCCTAAAGTCACTTAGTTGACTATGTGTGCCTCTGTAACTTTCAATGTGCTATTTTTCCTGCATACCACAAAATCCATACAAATTTAATCATTTTGGTTTAATTGTGGCTGGAAATCACTATGCAATAGTAAGAACTGTGTCAATAACTTTTTATCCTTCAATGCTTAAGGGATTTATGATTTTATCAGGATACTCATCCTTTCTCCACCAATTTCTCCTATGCCTTAACACCAAATAGTCTCTAGCTATTGTAATCTTCCAAAATTCATTACCTGGTAGGCAAAACTATGATAAAGAGTAACTCTGACACATTGCTAAACTGGTCTTCAGACATCACATATAATCTGTCATCAACCCATATTCCAAGTTGTCCCTGCACTCTAGGACCTATACCAGAGTTTGTGCTCCAATAGCATTTACTTCCACATCACAATGGGGAATCAGAGTAAAGTTTTTGTGAAGGAATTATTAAACCAAGCAAATGATGATCTGTTACCAGCCTTAAAAGAATTTAGGATTTGATATTTTTTCCAGCTTTCTAGCTGACCAAATGTATACATTGAATTAAGATGCTCAAGAAGACTTTCTTACTAATAACTATGTACAAAATAGTTTTACCTCTGTTTTTTCCTGGTTTTGATCCACATTAAGTAAAGATGGTATTTTAGATGTGTCAGTTTTCTTTGGTTCCCTCTTCAGCATCTTTATCTGTTTAACTTTTATAAAGAGACAGAATCATTACTATTTATAATTCCTAGCCTGAATTTTTTTTCCTTTTCACGGGTTTTGCTAACAAATTCTAATGCATGAAAATGTCTTTTACTTTCAGTTTCTTGGCTTACTATCAAGATATCAAAACCTAGTTTGTTATTCCTGATAGTAAATATGCAAAGATAAATTTTTCTTCTAGAAAACTAATATGCTGCCAAATATAAAAGATATTCTTTTTTAAATTCTGAGCTAAATTTTTAAGTAAGTAGTTCAGGAATGCGTTTCCTTGTGTACTAAGCATAACATTATTGCTATTACAGTAATTTATCACCAGATGTCACTGTTCTCTAACTTAATAAAACAAATGCTATATGTAAGGCAGCACACTTCATTATGGATTTGAACGCTTGTTAAAAAACTTGTCATTAATTCTCAGAACACTTCTGAAAGTATTAAGTAAATACTGTATTTATTGAAACTGAGTAGGGTTATTTGTTCCAAGCCATATAATGAATAAAAATTTAGAACAGATGTTGTAACAACTCAGGAATTAATTATCTTGCCATATTTAGCAATAAAAGCAATGATCTAATATTCCATCTTTTAAAGCTTTTTCTAACTCCCTTTTAAAATTTTAATCAATGAGAAAATATTCTAATTTTCACTTAAACATGACAATAATTAAAAACATATAAGTTTGAATCTCTTGGATATTTGTCATTTTTTTCCTCATAAACAACACATCAAAATTAAGATTTTACTTTTTTTTTTAAAAAAAAAAAGTCTTATAAACAATGCCATTTGAATCTGTAGAGACCTAAGCAATAAATTTATACCTTCCATTCCTTTAATTTCTTTGGACTGTATTGTGAAAGGCAGCTCTGGGAAATGTATCTCTTTCTTATCATTCCTTAAAAGATTCAGTTTCCTTTTATTCCCATTTGTTATATGGTCATTTTGAGCTGTTCGCTCATAAAGTGTGCTCTTCTCTGTTTGATTCTAAATAATAACAAAAATATATATGTATTATTATTCATAAAATGACAGGATGAGAAGAGATCCCAAGTTAGTCTTCTATATCCACATGAATCTGCATGAAAAACAGCTAAGCTGATTCTTTGTTCTTAAATTAATCCAAAGAGAATCTAATTCACTATCATATTTTCTGACTGTGTCAAGAAGATACAGTCAGGATTGGATAAAGGGGGAAAAAATATAGGGAAATGTATGACAGTTCCAGTTCTAATAAATATTTATGAGAAAGAGATATCTTTTAATATGAAAAAACCATAGTAGGCATAAAAATTATGTGTATGACTATCAGAAGTCAGAAACTTGTGTTCTATTGTTTACATTTCACTACCGTACAAATCACTTCAGTTTTGAATAGCTTGATTTCCTCCCATGTATTATATAAAATGAGATGTGCATTTTGTTAATTTATTCCAATTAAATTTTTTTGTAAGCAACTATTAAATGAAATCCAGTTAGTAATAATTTTAGTGAGAGAAAACAAAAAGAGCTGACCTGAAAATTCCATCTGTACCTTTAAAAAGGTGAAAAAGGAGGAGAAGAGGAGAAAAAGGAGAAGTAATAGAAAGAAAAAGAGGAGGAGGAGGAGGAGGAAAAAAGCAGCAGCAGGAGCAGAAGCAGCAGAAGAAGCAGAAGCAGCAGCAGAAGAAGGAGAAGGAGGAGGAAGAGGAAGAGGAGGAGGAGGAGGAGGAGGAGGAATAGGAAGAATCAGGTTTACTGATCTTTAGAGATGTAAAGGTTCTGCTGTGGATTTAAGTCTCAGGAAGAAAATTTTATTTAAAATCAAAACTGGATTTAATAAATTGGAATAGGACCTCAAATGTAATCATGGAAATGAAGTATAAATGTAGAAAAAGGACAAATTTAAATGATTAGCTCCTTGAACTTACCTGTACAGAGCCTGCATCCTCTTGCTTGTTAGATATGGACTGTGTAAGAGACTGTGAGGAAGTCCTTCTCTTTTTAGCTTTTTCAGATGGCTTATTACTGAGAAATGAATATGAAAAGCTGTTAAAACTCCCTGGAGAAGCCAAAACCTCTGCTTCTGCTCCAATCCAGGATAAATAGAATGTGTGGAACGCTTTCTCAACACTAGCACTAATGTCAATGCTTGTTCATTCACACTGAGCAAAGCATAAAGTCAAGGCAGAAAAAAAATAACTTCTGGTCACTAGGCTGCTAAGAATTGTTCATATTGAAGTCACTCATCTCCTCCTGTCTATGGAGATCCATGGATCCTACAGACTATGTACCTTTGTGCTTGGGTTTCTGGCATCTTGTTCAGCCTATTCAATTCTGGCTTCTTTTCTATGTTTCTAAGCTTTCCTGTGCCTGAAGACTCTGCCCTTCTGTCCCTAAGCACTTACCCTGTGTTCCTGACATTCCCCGGACTCAGACCCAGCCTATAAACTTGTGTCTTCATGATTTCTCCCTGATTGTGTTCATTTCCTGGTGCTTATACCTAGCTTGTACAATTATATGTCTACTATTTAACCTGATCCTTAATACCCAATCACTTTTTACTCTGCTTCTCTTCTTGGACTTACTTGGATATCTACTCATTTAATCTAACTGATCTGAATATCTGACCCTCAATCTATTGATCTCCTTAGGCTTCTTCAGGCTCATCTGCTTCTATAGCTGCTTAAAAAACAGCAAAACAAATGATAAATATGAAATTGACTCAAAATAGAATTGGTTTCCTAAACTTTTTGACTGTTAGAAAGTATTTCTAGTTTTTCTTTGACTAGTGGGGACATACATGAATATAAATATTTACTTAAGTTACTAAGATTTACCTAATACTGCTAGAATTTGTACATTTCATCTTTCATAATCAAAACATTTCATATGCACTATTCATTCTTTCCACCACTAAAATCCTCTTTTAATGCTCATCATGCACAAAGGTATCCCCAAAGTCTCAAAGTCTATACTAGAAGAATACAAATTCTAGCAAGATCTACCAAACCAGAAAGGCTTCAAGAACTGGCCTGGTGACGGACTAACTGCCAAAAGACAATCTAGCTAACTGGAGGGGCTCTTCACTGGTTTGGTGACAAAATGATTAATTTTTTTCAGCTGTAGCAATGTTTGATAACCATCTAAGTAATAAAGGGAATTTGCATAGTAAAAAGAATTACATACCCCAACATTTAAAGATTCTTGAGGTATTGAATAAGTTCTTTGTAATATATCTGGTAAAGAAAAGGTTAAATCATTTTTGCCATTTACTAATACCCTATTATTTCCACAGTTGCTACCCACCTTGTAATTATGTGGGTGAAATGTGAGTTAGGATTTGCAGCAGTCAAATTACTGCTATTAGGATTAATGGGTGGCATAGTCATACACCCGCCTCCATAGACATCTTCCTTCATGTTGTTAGAATCATTGTTGAGATTTGCAGGGATAGGTGATTCAGATGTTACAGGTTTATTATCTTGAGAAAGAGTATAAAAATTTTCTGAACTGTCCCGTTGGTAATATTCACTTTCAGAAACGTCTCCTTTCCCTCCTTTTACTTTAAAAATTCGGACTTTTATATCCTTGGTCTTTTTGTCCTTGTCCCCATCCTAGAATAGATATATCCAAATTCTGAATATAGAAAATAACTTAGTCAATGGAGGCCTAAGAAATTTTCTTCTATATATTATAGTTTTCCATATACAAAGTGATATTTTTCAGAAAAATAAACAAACAAATCTTCACCTTTCCTATAATTGAACTACTTGGCAATGTATTTCCATGGGTTGTTTTCCTGTCTTCTTTAGTGAGTTCAATTTCTTTAGAATTCTCTTTGGGCTTTATGAATGAATTGATTCTTGCTTCTTGCAGTAACTTAGCCCTAAATTCTGGTATGAATCTGATAAAAAAAAATGCAATCACAAATCAATTTATGCACAAAATGCTGAATCTTCATGCTCTATTTGCTCTAATATACTCTCAACTGTGTAACAAACAACCATTTGTTAACTTCTTGCTATGTGCCAAGAACTGTGCTAAGCAATGGAGGTACAGAGAAAGGCAAAAACAATTTATATTTAACTCAAATATATTGCTTATTAATAAAAGTAAGTCTTCCAAAATCTTTAAAATAGGAATTTTATAAGCTTGGATTGTTTTACAACTGAAAAATAAACAAATACTCCTAATGAGCAACAAAACTCAGGAAATATAAACATCAGTTTCAAATTGTTAAAGCCTACTGTCTAGAAAGAGAGCATAGCACAGTAGACAGAATGATTAATTTGAAGTCAAGATAACCTGGATTCAAATTCTACTTCTGATACTTATTAGATGTATGTCTTAAAATGAAGGGGAATTAAACCACATGAAAGTGAATATTGCCAATTGAACAGTTCAGAAAGATTCATCCAGTCTATAAGATGCTATGAGAGCTTTCCTTTCTGTCACCAAACTATAAAAATGGAAAGAAATATGTACTGTAAGTCACAATCTCTAATTTGCTTAATATATTTTTTTTGGGAGGGTATAATGGGAGAAGTGACAGTTGTTCAATGGAAAATGGTTGATGTGTTAAAATAAAATATATCAAAATAAAACTTTTAAATGTATTATTATTATTATTTTTTATTAAATAACTTTTTATTGACAGAACCCATGCCAGGGTAATTTTTTACAACATTATCCCTTGCACTCACTTCTGTTCTGATTTTTCCCCTCCCTCCCTCCACCCTCTCCCCAAGATGACAAGCAGTCCTATACATGTTAAATAGATTACAGTAGATCTTGGATACAATATATGTGTGCAGAACCGAACAGTTTTCTTGTTGCACAGGGAGAATTGGATTTAGAAGGTATAAATAACCTGGGAAGAAGAACAAAAATGCAAGCAGTTTACATAAAACTTTTAAGTTTAAAGAACAAATGTTAACAAAACCAGAAGTAAGTATTTTGGTTCTGAAAAATTATATTAGGCACTTGGGATGTAGTATTAGAATTAAATAGAAAAAAAAATAGAGATATTTATATAGATCTGAGGCAGTGAGGGATACAATGGACAAAGAATGGGGCTTAGAATAAGGAAAGCTCATCTTTATGAGTTCAAATCCACCCCAGACATTTATTAGATATAGAGCCTGGGCAAGTCACTTAATCTTTTTTTGCCTCAGTTTCCTCATCTGTAAAATGAGCTACAGGAGGAAACGGCAAATAATGGAATAGCAAACCACTCAATAGCCTTGCCAAGAAAACCCCAATAGGGTTCACAAGGAGTCTGATACACATGAAACAACTTGATCATAGATAATATAGATCTGGAGGATAAGTAAGAGTATATATATATATACATATATATATATGTATATATATAGAAGTGACCAAAAATAAAGCTTTTTCTCTCTCTAAAACTTATCCATATAGCTAACCCCCATTTTTCTTTCTGATTTGATTAAATTTAAAACTGAACTCCCTGGAGTCTGAAAATAAATGACTAAATGCTGTAATAACAACTGGTATTGATTTATATTGCACGTTAAAGTTTACAAAATGTTTCATATATATCTGATCCTTATAGCAATCCTGTGAGGTAAGTATTATAGCTATTATTAGCCTCATTTCATAAATGAGAGAACTGAGACTCAAAAATATTAAGTGATTTGAAGATGGTTCCATACATAGGAAGCACCAGAGGTGGGATCTGAACCAAAATCTTCTTTTCCAACTCTACTGCTCCATTTACTAGATCATGTAACATCTCAAATGGTATTAGAATAGGTTCATAATTCATGAGCAACTTCCCCCATTATTTTTTAAAGCATATGTAGTAATCATGAAGTTGCTTGTTTAAAAACTATTTTGCCAATGAAGTATCTGAAAATACTTTTGCACTCTATACTGTGGGGAATTTTTTAAACTATAAAAATTATAGTCCCTGCCCTGAAGAAGTTTACTCCAACAGCTTAATATTTATTCTAATTAGCCCTATCCTTCCCAATGTCAATTTTAATATGAATACATCTAGGTCCAACAACTGTAGTAAAAAAGAAGTATGTTAACCCTTCTTCTGTCCCTTTGATTTTAGTAGAGGAGGAGGAGAGGAACCAACAGAGTAACTTGCATCTTCTATCTCATTCTAATATGTCCTTTGGAACTTTCTTAAATATCATCCTTGAGCTTTTCAATTAACCTTCAATCCCTTCCTTACTCTAACAGAAATCTAGTTCTCTTGTGAGGGTACCATATACTTTATAGTCAGAGGAGAACTGGCTTTTTATTAAATAGGGCTAGGAGAAGAGACTAAAATATTCTTTACTTCTTATTGCTACTACTTCTAAACTATTTCTCCATCACTAGTGCTATTTATCAATAACCATTCTTTTTGAAGTCCATGCCTGCCACTCATATTAATGTTTCCCTATTCCTATTATTCAGGTTGAAAACCTGAAGCTTTTCAGGTCACTCTCCCAACTTTCTTCTTCATACTACCCTCAAGAAAACTCTCCTATTTTTCTTAATACTTTCAATATCTTATTCACAATCTTGTTATTTCAATTCCAGTCATGATCTTCAAAAGCTTTAATGTTCATATTTTCAACTGGCCTCACATTTCCTCAAATATCTCAATTCTACTGACTTCTATTTATACTTCACTGCAGCCGAATACTGACCTCTAACTTCAGAGGTCCTCAATTTACTTAATTTCCATGAGTTAATGATTACAAGATCCCAACACTTTAGATCATCATATCACAGATTTCAGAGTCTCCAAGATTCTACTATCTAAACAAAATTTACTGCTATATCCTTCTTGCTCTGTTATTCATAATACATTTATTTTGTCAACTTTATCGTGATTAACCTCATCATCTTTATATCCACACATCATCTTACTTGCCTCCACATTCAGCCTTGAATCCCATGGTCTAACACTAAAATGTTTCTCTAACTACTACCTTAGAATTCCTGAACTTCCATAATTTTTGACCTGTAAATCTTCATCTCTGTAAAATCCCCAACACAAAATTTCTCCACCCCTACTTCAGAACTTCTGGGCATCACTGAAAAAAAGTCACAAAACCAAGGATGATTTTTATCTAATACAAATTTCAGTTGATGCAGCCTTGTTGTGCCATGAGCTCCATATTTCACTCCCCAATAACTATCCCAACCCTTTTTTGTAAATCTCCTTGCTTCTAACCACAGCTCAAATTTCCACAAGTACAGTTGAGTACTCAGTCTACTACTTCATTGAGGAGATTGAAGATTAAGTTGCCTCAGGTCCCCTTCTCTATGTAGTCAAAAGTTCTGAGTACCTTCTCTTTCCCTCTAGTCATAGCATAAGAGAATTACTCTGTCATTCCCTCTCTGAAGCATTTTCAATTTCTCAGTCTTTACATAATCTTTTCCATTGTCCTCCAATGTCCTAATTTTCTTTAGTTGGAGAGTTACCTTTCCTATTTTTCTTCTTTTGCAGCCATATTTTTCAGAAGAATTGTTTATACCTAATCTCTCCACCTCATACATCAATCTCTATCTCCTCAAACCCTTGCAATCTGGCTTCTCTCCCACAATGCTATAGAAACTACTCTCTCAAAAGTTGTTAATGGCTTCCTAATCCCTTAATCAACAAATCTAGTGATCTTTTTTTTTAATCTTCATCTTTTTTTGACTTGTCAAATTTGATATTCTTGTTCCTTTTAGAAACTTTTCTTCTCCATTAAAGGGCCAGAGATATCAAATTCTAATTATTTTTTAAGGGTTAAATCTAATGGCTATTTTCAATTCTCATTCTTCCTGATTTTTCCATACTTTTGACAATGATAATCACCTTCTTCTCATCTACACTTTTCTCTAGTTTTCATGACACTACTTTCTCCAGGTTCTCCTCCCATCTGTCTGACCTCTCTTTTGCTGGATCTTCAGCTACATCATGTCCACTAACGATGGGTGTCCCTAAATGTCTCTTTCTTTTCCCCTCTCTACTATTTGGTGATCTCATTATCTCTTATGGATTCAATCATCATTGCTTTGTAGATGATTCTCAGATTTACTTTGTCCAGCCCTAACTGCTCTCCTGACCCCTATTGTATCTTGTATTTTCTGTTAAACATCTTGAAATGGATATTCTATAGACATATTAAACTCAATATGTCTAAAACTAACTTCATTATCCACCCCCCCAAAAAAAACACCTCACTTCTTTCCAACTTCCCAACAATCACTCAGGCTTGCATCTAAATTGTTATTTTTTAATTCCTAACTCTTTTTTCACTCTATCTATCCATTTAACTATTAAGTCCTTTCACTTCTACCTCCATAATCTCTCTCATATATACCCTTTTCCTCTCCTTTGATACTACCTTGGGGCAAGTCTTCTCATTTCATGCCTGCACTACTGAAATAGCCTGCTTTTGGACCTCCTGCCTTAAGTTTCTCCCCACTCCAACTAACTTCCACTGAACTATCATAATGATCCTTCTAAAATGTCACTACGACCATATCGTCTCCCTCCACAATAAATTCTAGTAGTTCCTTATTACATTCAGGATTAAATAGAAAATCCTCTGGCTTTGAAAAGCCCTTTATAACCTCTCTCTTTCTACCTTTCTTCTAAATACTAAGCAATCCAGAGACGCTGGCCTCATTGCTTTCTTTGCACATTACCACCCACATCTCCCAGCTTCAAGCATTTTCCCCAAGCTGCCCTCCCATGCCTGGAATACTGTCCCTCATTTTTCCCTCTTAGTTTTCCTGGGTTTCTTCAAGTATCAGCTACAGTCCCACCTTTTTAAGAAGACTTTTCCAGTCCTCCTCAGAATAAGTGTCTTCTCTATTACTATCTCCAATTTATTCTGTATATATCTTATTTATACATGATTATTTGCATTTTGTCTCCTCCATTAGACCTTCTTGAGAGTAGGGACTGTCTTTTTTGCATTTTTTTGTATCCCCAGCACACAGCACAGTGGTTAGCACACAATCAATTACTAATAAGTGCTAGTTGATTGGCTAATTTTCTTCCCATCTCATTCTTTTTTATTGCCTTCATGTCCCTTTGCTTTCCCCTGGCAATCTCATTTACTCCTATATTTCATTATCAGTTCTATGATAATTAATGTTCATATCCTTATTTCATGGCTTATTGTGGTTCCTGAGCTCCATGTCCACATTTTCAAAGACAATATAAACATAATGACGCTTCCTAAATCCACTTCTCTTTTTGACCTTACTTTTGGGGGAATGGAATTACCATTCACCCAGTCATTCATGTTTGAAATTTTGGACATATTTTTACTTTTCATTCTCCCTTACCACTGATGTATAATCAACCAGGTATTGCTTCCTCAGCAATATCTGTTACATCCTTTCAACTTCCCTCTATTCCCACCATTACTATCCTACATTAGACACTCATTATCACCTTCAGTATTGCAATATCTTCCTGCCTCCATCCGCTTCAATCCCTAATCTAGCCTTTCTCCTAGTGCTGGGGGAATATTCCTTCTATATAAATCTAGTCATGCCCTCCTCTGTTCAAAAATCTTCAGGAGCTGGAGAAGGAGAAACATATACCTGATACAAAAGAGAGAGATAATATATAAGGTGCTATTATTTGGCTGACTCTAAGTACTGTAAAAGGATAAGGAAGATGATGAAAATATGATCATTTACTTAAAGCACTCTAGGGATCCAACTAACATTTAACTGAAACAATAACATTAGGAAAGTAACAGGAAATAAAATAAACTCCCCCCAAATTGTTAGCCATATTAACAAAATCCAATAGGAAAATATAAAGAAGAAAATTCATTTCAGTAACTACAAAATATATAAAATATATGGGAGTCAATTTACAAAGACATACTCTGGATTTACATGAATATAAACATGCTTTAGGCTATACAGGAACAGAATAAGACATGGATAATTGGAGGAAAATTGATTTCCATAATTAGATCCTGCCAATATATTAAAATGAGAATACTTTCTAAAACAATTTACTGATTTAGTTTCATGCCAAACTAGTAATACTTCAGAGAACTAGATAAAATAGTAGTAAAATTCAACTGGAAAAAGAAAGGTCAAGGACAATAATAAAAAAAAATTTAGGACTAAAAGCAACTTAGCAGTACTAGATCTCAAACTTTATTATGTCTTTAAGTTTTAAAATTATCTTACTGATTAAAAAAATTAGAAAAGGTGATCAGTATAACAGATAAACAGTTCTCATAAGCAGTTACACATGGCAGCATATGCTTACATAATTTCAAGGATGCCAACTGTTCAATTGCCAACTTAAGGACATCAACAAAAATGATACAAAAACTGGAAAACTGTTTTCTGGCAGACATTAGTTTTAGATTGATATCTTACAATATTTGTTATATTAGCTATATAAACTATATAACTATATAAAGTAGGAAACTATATAAACTATATAAAGTAGGAAAAGATATACCATTCATAACTTTGTGTAGGAAAAGAATTACTGACCAAATCGATCAAACAATGGATAGAATGGATGGTGGAATAAAATGATCAATTTTGTTTCATAAATTTTTAAAGGTTTTAAAACTCAAAAATCAACATAGCTAGAATTTAAAGGAAAACAGTGAATAAGATAAAAATTATTGCAGCAAATTTCTTTTTTATTCATTATTATTATCTTTCTTATTAAAGCTTTTAATTTTCAAAACACATGCATAGATAATTTTCAACATTCATTCGTGCAAAATCTTGTGTTCTGACTTTTTTTCACCTCCCTTCCTCCCACCCTTTCCCCTAGACAGTAAGTAATCCAATATATGTTAAACATGTGCAGTTCTTCTATCCTTATTTCTCTAATGATCATGCTTGCAGCAAATTTCTCTGACAATGCATTCAAATCTGAAATATAGAGATAGAAAACTAATACAAACATATATGAACAAAAGCCATTCTCCAACAGATATATGATCCAAAGATATGAACAAGAAAAGTTACTATGTGAAAAAATGGTACAAATAACTTATAACAAAGGAAATGTAAATTAAAACAGCTCTGATAGTTTTCCTCATTTTTCATATTGGCAAAGATAAAAAATGCTATTGTTGGAAGGATTATGGGAAGACAGGCACACTGATGTGTAGTAGGTGGAGCTATTTATTTGTCTAACCATTAAGAAAAACAATTTGGAATTATACCCAAAAGGATGCTAAACAGTATATATTGTTTGACCCAGTGATGTCATTATAGCTAAACAAGGTCAAAGACAGAAGGATAATTTTTGATTTCAGCAAGAAATTGGAAAGAAAGTGAGTATCCATCAATTGAGGAATTGTTGAACAAACTGTAGCACATAAGTCAAATATTATTGCCACAATATATACATTCATATGTATAAAATATGATGGAATACTATTGTACTGTAAAGAAATTAAAAAGGGGTGGTTTAAGAAAAATCCAGGAAAACTTATACATTGCAGCGTAAAGTGAACAGTTTTAGAACAACAACATATACAATAACAACAATATAGTCAAGACAATAAACTCAAAGTTTTAGGAACTCTGATCAACACAATGACAAACCATAAATCTACAAAACTCAAGATGAAGTCTAATCACCTCCGGATAGAGATATGATGGACTCAAGAGTTCAGAATGAGATTTTTTTAAAATATGGCCAATGTGGGGATTTGTTTTGCTTAATTATACATGTTGATAGATAGTTTGGGTATTTTTTGCTTTCTCAAGTGGGAGGGGAAAGGCAGAAGAGAGAAAAGGCAGATATTTGTTCAAAAAATTGAATTAAAAATAAACAATTAAAATTGTTTGATTAAAAAAATTATATTGCACCATAAGAAATTATGAAAGGGATAGATTTAGAGAAACTTGGGAAGACTTGAATGAGTATCAATTCAAAAGAAACGAGAAGGGGCAGCTAGGTGGTACAGTGGATAAAGCACCAACCCTGAAGTCAGGAGGACCCCAGTTTAAATGTGGCCTCAGACCCGTAACCCTTCCTAGCTGTGTGACCTTAGACAAGTCACTGAACCCTAATTGTCTCAAAAAAAAAAAAAAAAAAAAAAAAAAAGAAGAGAAATGCTATAAAAGTAATTTACATAAGGACTACAAAAAATGTAAAGAAAAACAACTCTGAAAAACTTCAGAACTTTTGAGTAGTGTCAAATATGATTTTAGAAGACTGATAACCTATTGGAAGGGAGATGGACTAGATGTACAAAATGAAATATACATTTTCATAACATTGCCAACGTGTTGATTTAACTTAATCATACTAATTTATTATGGTTCTGCCTGAGATATAATGGGAGTCAGAGGGAATAATAGGGGTAAAAAGAACAAAAGCATATCAATAAAACACTAAATTTATAAAAATAAAAATAAAAAGAAGTTCAGAGGAAACAAAAAAATAAGAATTCAAAAGTGTTTTTTAAAAGTATGTATTATAATCCTCCTTATGTGTATAATTTCATTTTTTATTCATTTCTGTATATAAAAATATTTGGATTTTATTACATTCATAATAAAAAGAGAAAACAATTAAAAGAACAAAATAATAATGGCAAGGAGCCAAGCAATCAACAGGTAGCATTGTCTCTGATTAATTAATATCAGGATAAATTCAGTAAATTGAAAACTTGTCTGTTCATCACAATTTAACTTACCCAACATTTTCAGCCTTCTCATCATCCATACAAACTCTATTCCAGGCACACTAGAATACGTTCGCTTCTTTTCTGACCTTTGCTTGCTTTGGCCTTTATTCATAGTATAATGTCTGATTCTCTGTTTCTCTGTCTTTTTCTCTCTTACTTTCACCTGTTGAATCCCTACTACTCATCTTTTAAAGCTCAACTCAAATGTTACTTTCTATGAAAACTAGACATTGATCCTGCATTTTATATTCTGTAATTAATCCTATTCTCTAACTATTCTATATTACATATAGAAACCTAATCCCTTTTCTCTATCTCTGAGTACAGAAGCTCAGAAATTTAAAATTTTAGTCTCCTTTCTCAAGTTAGATGCAAAGGTTTAAATTTTCCCATAATCATTGGTTTAAAAAAAAACAAAAAAACTCTGAGCTAAGTTGAAGAGGTTCAATAAAACACTCTTGCATTCTAACTCCAAAGGAATTGTTACTCCAGCACCACCTGCCAACGAAGTTTGTTTTCCAGATTCTGAGAAACTCCATGACATCTGTATACTATCCTTGAGGGCAGACAAGCTGACCTCATCTGACCTAAACCTCGTCCTTACCAACTAAAGATAATTTTTATTTCTTTCCCAAGCACCCATGAGTCATCTAGTCTTAAAATCATTGACCTAGGGATGAATCTGGACTTAAATATAAATAAATTCACAAAGCATTCCTTTCAAAACAGAGAGGGCTACTCTTTGTAGTGGCTAGAAACTGGAAACTGAGTGGATGCCCATCAATTGGAGAATGGCTGAATAAATTGTGGTATATGAATATTATGGAATATTATTGTTCTGTAAGAAATGACCAACAGGATGATTTCAGAAAGGCCTGGAGAGACTTACATGAACTGATGCTGAGTGAAACGAGCAGGGCCAAAAGATCATTATATACTTCAACAACAATACTATATGATGACCAATTCTGATGAACCTGGCCATCCTCAGCGATGAGATCAACCAAATCAGTTCCAATGGAGCAGTAATGAACTGAACCAGCTACGCCCAGCGAAAGAATTCTGGGAGATGACTAAAAACCATTACATTGAATTCCCAATCCCTATATTTTTGTCCACCTGCATTTTGGATTTCCTTTACAGGCTAATTGTACAATATTTCAGAGTCCGATTCTTTTTGTACAGCAAAATAACGGTTTGGTGATGTATACTTATTGTGTATCTAATTATATTTTAATATATTTAACATCTACTGGTCATCCTGCCATCTGGGGTAGGGGGTAGGGGGATGGAGGGGAAAAATTGGAACAAGAGGTTTGGCAATTGTCAATGCTGTAAAATTACCCATACATATAACCTGTAAATAAAAAGCTATTAAAAAAAATAGAGAGGGCTGGCCCTGATCCAACGTGTATGTTATGTTATGTTCACTTTCTTTAATATAACTAATAATGATTCCTCACTCTTATGATGTTGTCATCCCTAAAACTAAGGGTATGATTTTCTCACCTCCTCTGTTCTATTCTTCATTCTATACTTATACTTATACTCATTTTTATGAGTCCTATCTTCAATTCTTTATTTTTTGGCTAAATAAGGTGATCATTAGACCCACTCTAATAGCAAGTGGTATCCCTGTTAATAAAATGTTATATGCCTGAGTTTTACCTTTTTGTTGAATTCCATTCTTCTTTCATGAGTACCACTCTGTATTGATAAGTATCTTTTCCTTCAAATTTCACAGCACTTGGCTGTTCCTTCCCTTACTCCTCCCCTTATCAACCTCCCTTATTTAAATTATAGGCTTCAAGAGGACAAGGCTGTGTTTTGCCTAAATTCTAAGTCTCCCTGGGCTAGTACCTAGCAGTGTTCAACATACAATGTGCAATTACTAAATGTTTATTCATGAAGAAACAAACAAATGAATAGAGAATATATAAAAGTTATACAATAATTTAGTCATAGGATCCAAGATTTAGAGACCATTGACTTCCTCATTTTAGAGATGAAGGGGCCAGGAACAAGCATTTATTAACCACCTACTATGTGTCAGGCAGTGTGTTAAGCATTTTACAAATATTGTATCATTTGACTCCCTAAGGCAACTGTGGGAGATAGGACTTATTATCACCTCCATTTTATAGACAGATGAGGAAACTGAACCATACAGAGGGGATATACTAGCATCACACAGCTACTAAGAGTCTAAGGCTGAATTTGACTTCAGGTTTTCTGGACTCTACACCCAGCACTCTAGCTATCCTACCACCCCATACACATAGGTTAACATCTCAGCTTTGCATGTTTCTACTTAGGTAACCTTGAATAAAAACCACTTCCTGTCTCTAGGTCTCAGTTTCCTCCTCTCTAAAGTTAAAAGCTTAGAATAGATGATCCAAAAGATCCCTTTAAGTTTTAAAGCTATGTTCCTGTGATACAATAATGAGATGCTATTTTGCACAGTATGAGGACAATCAGTGCTACAAAAGTATAGAAGGAATCATCAATGTACTTTGGCAGTATCATTGTTCTTAATTAGTCAGAATTGGAAAATAACTCTATGTTTCCAGTGAGACTAAAGACAGAAATTTCTGGTGATCCAACTGACTACCACTAGTTTATGATCTCTAAAGTTTATATGTATGGACTCATTTTTTTTTTCATTTTCTTCTCTAATACACATTACCATCCATATAGCTATGCCACATTATAGATATTTGCAATACACAATACCCTAAAGAAACCTGTCAACACAACATAAAATCTTTAATTTTTTATTTTACTATTTTTATAATACCTTTTTATTTTCAAAATACATGCAAAGATATTCACCCTTGCAAAACCCTATGCTCCAAGTTTTTCTCCCTCCTTTCCCCTCACCCTTTCCCCTAGACAGCAATCCAATATATGTTAAAATGTGCAATTCTTCTATACCTATTTCCACATTTATCATGCTGCACAAGAAAAATCAGATCAAAAAGGGAAAAAAATGAGAAAGAAAAAAAGCAAACAACAACAAAAATGGTGCAAATAATATGTTATGATCCACATTCAGTTCCCATAGTCCTTTTTTTCTGGATGTAGATGGCGCTCTCCATCACAAGTCTTTTGGAATTGGCCTGAATCACCTCCTTGTTGAGAAGAGCAAAGTCCATCAGAGATGATTCTCATATAATCTTGCTGTTGCTGTATACAATGTTCTCTTAGTTCTACTCACTTTATTTATCATCAGTTCATGTAATTCTTTCCAGGTCTCTCTGAAATCATTCTGCTGAAAATGTTTCTTACAGAACAAAAATATTCCATTCCATTCATATACCATAACTTATTCAGCTATTTCCCCACTGATGGGCATCCACTCATTTTCCAGTTCCTTACCACCACAGAAAGGGCTGCTAAAACATTTTTACGCATGTGGATACTTTTCCCTTTTTTATGATCTCTTTGGGATACGGATCCAGTAGAGACAATGATGGATCAAAGGGTCTGCAGAGCATAGTTCAAATTACCCTCCAGAATGGTTGGAACAGTTCACAACTCCACCAACAATGTATTCCCTCATCCCTTCACCATTTATCATTGTCTTTTCCTGTCATCTTAGCCAATCTGAGAGGTGTGTAAGTGGTACCTCAGAGTTGTCTTAATTTACATTTCTCTAATCAATTGTGATTTAGAACTTTTTTATGTGACTAGAAATGGTTTTAATTTCTTTATCTGAAAATTGCCTGTTCATACCCTTTGACCATTTATCAACTAGAGAATGGTTTGTATTCTTATAAATTTGAGTCAATTCTCTCTATATATTTTATAAATGAGACCTTTATCAGAACCCTTAAATGTAAAAATTTTCCCCAGTTTTCTGAAAAGCCTTAATTTTTAAAAAATATTAAAACCTTTAAATGCCTACCTTTCAATAAACCCATCTCTAGTAAAATAGTCATGATTCAGAAGATCTGTGGATGACACCCTTTCAGCAGGATCAATTTGTAAACAAGCCTGGAAAATAATGAAGGTTAAATAATAAGATTAAAATTACAAATTTCTTTACAGAACACAGGCAATGGGCCTGTACATGTACATGTAAATGTACATATATATATATTCTTTTTTAATAACTGAGAAAGAAAGGGGTTACCCAGGTCTGAGTTATTAAAAAGATAAAATTAGGGTTCAGTAATTTATAGGTCTGAATTCTCTTCTCCCCTCTCAACTCCTGACAAGCTACCTAATTTACACTAAGTAAGCCTATTATCACAGGTTCTGTGCTACAGGGTATAAAGATAGATTTGTACAGGTCAAGCATGTAACTAACATGGTAACATAAAACACTAATGCCACTGCTAAAGTCATTAGTAAAAAAAAAAATATGGAGAGTTGTATCTAGTAAAAAAGACTCTGGGGACTGAATTACTAGTTTTGGCTAAAATGATCAAGATTAAGTATGTATAAACAGTAAATTTCCAGTCTTAAATTATACTGGAAAGAACATTTTATTGTAAGTTAAAAAATCTGAATTTAAGTCCTAAATCTACAATAGCTATGTTATTGTAGACAAGATACTTTCAAATCTGGGAGGCTTAGTTTCCTCATATATAAAATGGGCCTAAAAGGTTATTCTTAAGGCTATTTTTATATAACACAAAGATATTGTGAGCCAGTATGATAATGAGACAATACATATGAAAGCTAGTTGATACCCACAAAATAACTTACAAATGTAAAAGATTCTATGACAGAGAACTATAGAATTTAGAGCTGAAAGGGGCCTTAGAAATCATTTAGCCCAACCCTTAATTTTATATATGAAGCAATTGAAACCCAGGGAGAGGAAACTTGCCCAAGAGCAGATAGGCAGTAAATAGAATCAAGATTCAAACCTAAGTCTAAAGCCAGGGCTTCTTCGACTATACCAGCTGCTTATCATGTGCTCTACTCATAAATAAGTAGGGCAATACTGATGGTTCCACCTTATAGTTGAGAAAACTGCAATGGAGATTTAGTGACATGGCAAGGCAAGTCTGGACCCAAAACCCAAATCTTTTTAGTCTTAGACAATATAGTACCATGCAATTCCATTTTAGTAAGGTTTCGGCCTCTTCCACATAATCTTTAGCAGGGCAGTCCTACTCTTTTCTCTATTTTTAGGAGAAATAACACAGATCAAAGAAATAGTTCAAAAAATGGGCAATAGAAAGAATAAACAAGGTATCTGGATAACATATGAGACCACAAATTTTTAAATAACTAAAAATAATAGTTTACAAATAAAACTATTTTATAAATAAAAATAACAAAAAGGGATAAAAATTTAATAAATGTTCTTAAATGATTTACATTTCAAAGTTTCTTTTAAAATTACAAGTCATGCAATATTTTACTCTTCCCTTCAAAGGCATAATAAATCATAAAATAGAGTTAAGAAACCATTACCTATCAGATATTATCTGAGTAACATAATTCAGTGAATTAATCAAGTAGAAAAAGATATTTTGGCACCTATGATCTTAAAACCAACAATATTCTCCAGTAATCAATCAATAATTTCTGAAAAAAGCTATCTTCTATTACAAAGTTTACTAACTTTTCTAAATTATACTTTACATTTCCACGTTTTGGAATCAATAGAAATCCAAAAATACCAAATAAGTTCAAAATAACTGCTTTTTAAAAGATCTTTATAATGCTTTTATTTAAATTCATTTCAAGTTAAAAACTTGACATCAATGTATGTCCATATGCCATCCTCACAGGATACAATAGGACATTACAGTGACAAACGGAGATAATTCAGACTACCTGAAACCAGAAACATGAAGTATGGAACATCCAGTTTTTAGGAAGATTTGAACATTGGAGTTCTCAGAAGCCTTTCCTTTCCTGCTTCCTCTAGCAGAATGGAAGACCTTTTTATCTTTCGCTATATAGATTTGTCCTAATTACAACAGAATCATCATGGTGCAGAGAAAGAAATACTGAGCTGAAAGGACCTTAATAAGAGTCTAAGCTCTGCCAAAAGAGAGGGATTGGATTAGGTATAATTCCTCTGCTATATCTAAGAAATACATTTGTAGATATATTCACTTTTTGCAATAACATTTTTACTTGTTAGAATACTTCCATTTCTATTAAAGTAAGATTTTTAAAATGCTTTAAAATTTACAAACAGTTCTGGGAAATAAGCTCATGCTCTCTTCTAACATACATGGACTATGTCTGCCAATAATCCATTTAGCTTCGGATACTTTTTTCTTGCATTTTTAGGGTGCTGAACTTGAGGAAGAACTACCCCAACAAAAATAGGACTCCTGGAAAAAACATTCTGCAAGTGAGGTGTCAAATTACCTGAAAGAAGAAAAAAAATTTAAAGAGTTGAAAAAACAGCCAACAGTCAAAATAACTAAATATCAAAATGCTAAATTTCTACATAAAGCAATAATAATTAGAATTATAAATGTAAAAAATAAGGCTTAAATGTATTTGATTTTTAGAGACAAAGAAATAATTTATTGCATAAATATCTCAGGTTTTCTAATTAATTTGTCAACAGGTTATAACATCATTTAATGTAAAACCACCTTCTTTTTCCTTCTCTGAGGGGGGGAGGTTATAGATTTGATACTAAAAGAAAAAAAAATTAAACATTAAAACTTGGAAGTATTTATATGTGGAAATCTTAACTTCATTATTATTTACCAAATGAATAGATGAAATGAGGGAAAGAAGACTGCAGTATGGAGTAATAGAAAGAAAACTAGACAGAGGACCAAGATAATTCCTCAGGTCTGCCACTAACAAGCTAACATTTAATTTTGGGTAAGTCACTTCACTTTCTCTGGGCCTCATTTTCCTCATTTGTAAAATAAGGAGTTTGGACTAGATGACTGCTAAGGTCTCTTCCAATTTTAAGATTTTATAACTGTACAGCTAGAGATGGGTAAGGGAAAAAAAAGGATGTCTTCAAGTATTGAAACACATTAGCATAGATGACGGTACATACTGCTCACTTCTAGATGCTTTGTACCTCTTACAGATCAGATTATTTTTAATTGTTAATTCTTGCACAGCGACTCTACCTGCAGCAGTGACTCTTTCCTGAATGATTACTCAGGGAAACAGGAAAGAGGAGAAAGAGATTGAACTCAGTTGGTGTTAAGAAAACCCTGATCATAAGAAAAGAGAAAAGATCGGGTTACAGAAACTCCTCTTCTCCAAGTCCCTACAATGAAAATCCACAGATGTAAATGCTGCAAATATACATTATAAGGATAATCAGTGGAATGATTTTGAATACCTCTGCTTGGATAAAGAGAAAACTCATTCAGAAAAAAGAAAGCTATCAATTCAAATTTCCCTAAATATCTTTTTAAAGAGACAGGAACCATCTAAATGATTTCCAAAATTCTTTTTAAATTTTAAGGTAATTATATAATGATTAAATAAATAAATGTTAAGTTAAACAAATAATAAGGACAATGGAATCTTGCATTCTTTCCTCCTTTTAGCCAAATGTGATAATGGTAAAAGTTCACCGTATTGTGAAAAGTAACTTGTTCCATCCCAAAAGTTAATCAAAGATGGCTTGATGCTTTTGCATATTATTTTCATAAAGATTTTATAGCAATGGGAAGGCAGACATAGAATCAGGAGTTCTTTTTATTTTTCTTTATATTTTCTCCACTGACTTTTATTGGTACTAATACTGTTATTAGGAAAGGCAAAATGACATAATGAAGGTTCTTCTCTCAAAGATACCCTTATACATATATTAATGTTATATTAATATATTATTACGTAAAATAATATATTATATTAATAAAATATATCATTTTAAAAAATGCTACAAAAGAGAATTCTGTTCAACTTGCTGAATTTCATTCTGGCATAATACCAGGAGACAGTTATCAAATATGTTACTATTATTACAGAGGGTGTTCAGTGTACTGTCCAAATGATAGAGAGGAATTACCTTTAGATGGCAATATCCTCCAAATGCTTGTATTTGGGGAGAACTTTATGCTGATTATATGAAACCTTGGAATACTGCAGAGCATCCTAAATGAAATACATAGCCACTCAAAAGTTTTTGGCCTAATTATTCACACAGGAAAAAACAAGTAGATGAGGACTGCCTATTGTTTCAGACTATGATAGGCAACTGGATGAAAAACCCATAGAGTTGGTCCATCAGTATTTATATTTTAGACAGACATGGCAAAGGGACAAGGAACGGGGTCTACAATTGAATAATAGGAAGCTAGCTGGCTGGATTGCCTCGAGGAACACACACAATGCTTTTAATGACCTCAAGTTTCTCATTGAAACAAAAGCCTAAATTTTTAACACCAGTATTCATTCTTCTGGTGAATGTGGCTATAAATTATTAAATATCTCCAGTCTCTTAGGACAAGGACAAGAGATGTTTAGTAGGCATAAATATGCTACAGAGCATTACCAATTAATTATATACTAAAAGTGGCATAAAAGATATAACTGATGAGAAGAGCAGAAAAGAAGGTAGGTTGATCATGTAACAAAATCAAGAGATAACAGTAAGACAACCTAACCTAAATGTTACGCTGGTATCCATTCAATGATTTAAAAAGAGAGTATATGAGTACACCCTCAGTATATGGGGTAGATTGTATGGGATGGATTAATGGGAGGACATGCACAAGAGTCATATAGGATGAAAAGGTTTGAATGAGTGGTGATCTGCAATGATGAAGATAGTACTCATATTAATAAGATCACAATTATCAAAATATAACTAAAATATTAGTTATAAGTAGAGTTTTTGATACAGCAAAGTAGTGCCCATTTTTATAAAACTTGTTATAAGGGAGTAAAATGTGATCCAGTGGAAAGAGCCTTTGACTGGAACTTAGTAGTTTTTACTTTTAGACTACCCATGTCCATGATGTGTTACATATTTTTGAGCAAATCAGTTCACCTCTCTAGGCCTTGTTTTTTTTTCATCTACAAAACTGGATTGGAATTCTAAGGTCCCCTCTAGATTTAAATATGATGACTTGGAGGAAAATGTTACTATATTCAGGCATTACAAAGGATGATGGCTATTTTTAGTTATAATGAAAGTTATAATGATGCTTCTTTGATACTTGAGCTTTTGCTCAATAATACAACTTTTTAATAACTACATGAGAAATTTTAGTTCACTTTCAATCCATTCTGACAGTTTTCAAAAATGCATCACAATAAAATAAAAAAGTTACTCCCTATTTTAAGAAAGCTTTTAGTAGCCAGCTAGAAAATGTTTAGATGATTTTTTTAAGTAACCTTCCAAAATAGGAAAATCATCACACATTTATTTTATTTTATTTTATTTATTTATTTTTAGGTAATTGTGGTCAAATGACTTGCCTAAGGTCACACAACTAGGAAGTATTAAGTATCTAAGGCCACATTTGAACTCAGCTCCTCCTGACTCCCTGGGCTGGTGCTCTCTCCATTGTACCATCTAGATGCCTCTACATAATTTTTTGGTAAAATTGAAAACTTCTAGTGCTCCTATATAAATAGAATAAATCTACATATTAAAATTCAGTGTCTAGAATCTTCAGTACAATAATTATTTCATGCACTTTTACAAAATAAGAGGTTACACTTGCACCATGAATGAAAATAATTAACATTAAAGTTTATGAACTCAGCCTTTAAAACGGTTTTTAAAACTTTTATAAATTGAAAAAGATAAGTCTTTAATCTTTAAGAATTTGAAACATATTAATTTTAATTATACAACTAGGTAATTTTGTTTAACACAATAATTTAATTATATACTTCAAGCTACCTTTCAAATGAGATCTTATTTAATGACTTCTATTCCCACTATATCCCCAGTATCTGGCTACTTAAATTTAAAGGACAATATTTTGGAAAGAATGAATAATAATGTGTGTATGTATATTCCATTAGTAGAGATAGGTATATATGTATGTGTCTGTATGCCTTTAGGCAACAAAATGCCTTTAGGGCACACAAATATTTTTTTTAAACTGAGGTTGTTTTAAGTAATGTCTTTCCTCCAAAATATAAAGAGTTCTTAATGGACCATTTTCATGGGACCAACTAGCAACAAATTAGGCCAAAAACATAGCTTCTTTTCTGGCATAAAGTTATTTGCAACAGTAGATAATTTGGCATCTTATATATACCCCTATAATATACATAAGCCTGGGAACAAATTTGCTGATATTTTTGTGAACAATATAATTTGCTGCTATAGTATAAAAAATTTGTTATTCTTTATGAACAGAACTAGGATGAACACTTTGCATTTTAAGACATTGTGAAAAACAAATTAATGTGGTTTGTTTCATTTTCATTTTTTAGTATAACAGAAAATTTCAGTAATACCTACCTACTTTTATCACAATTTTGTGGAGCAAATCCAAGTCAGAACTACTAGGAAGATATGGGTTCCCTGTGGCCATCTCAACGATCATGCAACCTAAAGCCCAAATATCCACAGGTCTAAAAGCAGAAAAAGAGAAAATAACTTTACTATTTCTTTTTTCCCAATAATATTTTATTTTTCTAAGTTATAAGTAAAATAGTTTTCAACATTCATTTTTGTAAGACTTCATGCTCCAAATTTTTTTCCTTTCCTCCCTCTTCCCCAAGACAGCAAGTAATCTGATATAGGTTAAATATGTGCAATTCCTTTAAACATTTCTATATTTGTCATGTTGTATAAGAATATCAGACCAAAAAGGGAAAAAACATAAGAAAGAAAAAACAAACAAATAAACAAAACCAAAGATGAAGAAAATACTTTGCTTCAATCCACATTCAGTCTCCAATAGTTCTCTCTCTGGATGCGAATGGCATTTTCCATCAAATGTTAATTGGAATTGCCTTGAATCACTGCATTATTGGGAAGAGCCAAGTCCATCGCAATTGATCATCACATAATCTTGTTGTTACTGTATACAATGCTCTCTTCATTCTGCTCACTTCAATCAATCTAGTCTTTCCAGGCTTTTCTGAATTCAGCCTGCTCATCATTTCTTATAGAACAATAATATTCCATTGCATTTATAGACTATAACTTATTTAGTCATTTTTCCATTCCAACTGAATGGACAATCCATTCAATTTCCAGTTCCTTGCCACTATAAAAACAAATATTTTTGCACATATGAGTCCTTTTCCTTCTTTTATAATCTCTTTGGGATATTGACCAAGTAGTAACACTCCTGGATGAAAGGGTATGTCCAGTTTGATAGTCCTTTGGGTGTAGTTCCAAACTACTCTACAGAATAGTTGGATCAAATTCACAACTCCACCAACAATACATTAGCGTTCCAGTTTTCCTATATGCCCTCCAACATTTATTGTTATCATTTACTATTATCTTAGCCAATCTGAGAGGTGAGAGATGAGGTAACATGTGTTACCTTTGAGTTGTGTTAATTTGTATTTTTCTAATTAAAAGTGATTTAAGAGCATTAAAATAATAGTTCTTCACTCAAAATATATGCAGAGATAGTCCTCAATATTCATCCTTGCAAAACCCCACGTTTCAAATTTTTTCTCCCTCTCTTCCCCCCCAGACAGCAAACAGTACAATATATGTTAAACATGTGCAACTCTTCTATACATACCTTCACAATCATCATGCTGCAAAAGAAAAATCAAATCAAAAAAGGGAAAAAATGAGAAAGAAAACAAAAAGCAAGCAAACATCAAAAAAGTAAAAATACTATGCTGTGATCCACATTCAGACCCCACAGTCCTCTTTCTGGATGCAGATGGCTCTTACCATCACAAGTCTATTGGAATTGACCTGAATCACTTCATTGTTAAAAAGAACCGTGTCCATCAGAACTGATCATCGCATATTTTTGTTGTTGCTGTAAACAATGTTCTCCTGGTTTTACTCACTTCACTTAGCATCAGTTCATGCAAATCTCTTCAGACCTTTCTGAAATCATCCTGATGATCATTTCTTATTAAAAAACAATATTCCATAACATTCATATACCAAAACTTATTCAGTCATTCTGCAAATGATGGGTATCCACTCAGCCTCTAGTTCCTTAGAGAATTTTTTTCTTATGACTTTAGATGGCTTTAATTTCTTCATTTGAAAAGTGTCTGTTCATATCCTTTGACCACTTATCAACTGAGGAATAACTTATATTCTTATAAATTTGAGTCAATTCTCTATATAGTTTAGCAATGAGGACTTTAATAAAGCCAGAAACACTGGCTGTAAAAATTTTTCCTCTAGCTTCCTGTTTCCCTTCTAATCTTGGCTGCATTGGTTTTGTTTGTGAAAAAGCTTTTTAAATTAATGTAATCAAAATTATCCATTTTGCAATTCATAATGTTCTCTAGTTCTTCTTTGATCATAAATTCCATCCTTCTCCAAAAATCTGACAGACAGACTATGCCTTGCTCTAATTGTTTATAGTATCACCTTTTAATCTAAACCCATTTTGACCTTATTTTGGAATGCGGTGGGAAATATAGTTCTATGCCAAGTTTCTGACATATTATTTTCCAGTTTTCCCAGCAATTTTTGTCAATAGTGAATTCTCATCCCAGAAGCTGGACCATTTGGGTTTATTTATTAAACACTAGATTACTATAGTCATTGATTACTGTGTCATTGTATCTAACCTATTCCACCATTCTACCACTCTATTTCTTAGCCAGTACCAGATGGTCTTGATGACTACCATTTTATAATAGAGTTTTAGGTGTGATATTGCTAGGTCACCTTCCTATGCATTTTTTCATTAGTTCTCTTGATATACTTAATTAGCTTTTCAAAGAAGAACTAAACAAGAAATTTTCATTTAAGAAATGACAATTTTTGGGCAGCTAGGTGTCAGAGTAGATAGAGTATTATCCCTGAAGTCAGGAGGACCTGAGTTCAAATCTGACCTCAGACAAAACTTCCTAGCTGTGTGACCCTGGGCAAGTCACTTAGCCCCAATTGTCTCAGCAAAAAAAAAGAAAAAAAAGAAAAAGAAATGACAATTTTTAATTTACCAAGATAAAGAGATAAAAGTTATAATTTTAACAAATCACAACATGATTTTTAAATATAAAAATTTCAGGTTATATTTAAATGTAATCATTGCTTTGTTTAAATATAAATCAATTTGCTTTGATTTAAATTGCCTGGGAAGTCCTGTAGCAACTCTGGAGACTTTATTTCTTTATCTTTATATTATCTTTATATATATATATATAATAAATTTTTATATTAAAATAATTGCAATATTAATGTATATAGTTGAATTTACACAATTGTGTTCTGTAACTCATCATGTACTTAAGGACAGAACAATAATTACCATAGTACCTCATTCCCAAATACTTTGTAATATCTATATAATTTGTTAATCTTAATTCATTTTTAATATGAGGTAAGCACTAGACATTACTCCCAATAACATGAAATAGGATCTAGGTTTGTTTGATTTTTTTATAAGCAATTTTTTAAAGTATAGAAAAATCAAGGAACTTACACCACCCATAAAATTATTCTATATCATGTTACACTGACCCCTGCCATAGAAGCAACACAATTAAATTCAGATAACAATAAATTTAGGAATAAAGAGGTTAACATCAGTTTGTACAACTCTGCAAGCCTAAACATTATGCACGTTATTTAATGATGAAATGTAAAGTTAGAAGAAAATTACTTCTTATTATTTTTAAGAAGCAAATAGTAGCTTGTTACTTTTCGTGAAAATTCACAACTAAAATAATTTTATCCTTAAAACTTGAAGTAACTCTACAGAATGCCATGCATAAAACTCATCATCCTCTTCTGAGACATCTCCCCAAATTTATTCTGATTTGCTCATTCACAGATGAATAGCCAGGGGCCACTGGGAATTGTATTTTTCTCCCTGAACATTCTCTAAATATATATTTGTAATTGATATTGGTGCCCCATTACATAACAATTGAAGGAAAGGAAGGCATATCATCTTAGCAGTGCTAAACAGATAGTAAATGATTAATAAGTGCTTGCTGACTGATCTGACATAACTTTAAGGCATGGTTATCATCAAGTTAGTTAATTGTTGTTGAAGGCTTTCATAATATTCGACTTAATTAAGATGTTCTTGTTTGGCTAGTGAAATAAGCCACAATAACTATAATATTCACCAATATCCATATTACTTCTGCTTCATTTTAGATATAAAAAAAACCAATGTCATTCTGAGGAGCATTAGAGTCATGAATGCCATGAATAGTTTTCTTTAAGCATTAACCTGACAAATGATTTCAGAAAAAATTTAAATTTGTTCAAATTCAAAACAAGTTATGGAGCAAAACAAAGTCTGGAGAGCTTCCCCAATCAGAGTAATTGTTCCTAGGAAGAATACAGAAGATGATTCTATTTAACTTTTTTTTTCTTTGCATTTGTATGTAATATGTAATATATAACTTGTTCCCTTCATGTTTTTCTATATTTCTTATCTAGCTCTCAAATTTTATAATTGCCTCAAATTTTAAATACGTTAGACAGAGATCAGGCCATTTTCTAAAGCTCTTAGAAGGGCACAACTTGCACAGATCAAAATATCAATACAAAATAAAGGGCTATACTTTCCTTTCCAAATCTGGATTATATTAAATATGAGTATAACCTATACTGAGAATTACTTTTCCAAGGCAGCAGAGTTGAAATGGGGAACCTCTGGGTTTCTGTGCTAAGGCACACAGAGCAGGATAGATGCTCTGGCCCTTTCTTTTTATGGAATGAGGCTGTTCTGGCCTCTACTCCAAAGCCCCTTTCTCCATGAAGAGAGATTGCCATCTCACAGCAGACCTATCTTGATCTTCTGCAGTAGAGTTTGAATAATTCAGAGTAGCCTCTCATTTGACCTCAATAGTCCATACCTGAGAGATGTCTTGGAACCCCACAAAGCCATTTTCTGTTTCATTAGCATGTTCTCCATGCTCAAAGAGTCTTTTCTGCCAGACCAACTGTACCAGTTTAAAGTAACCTGGGAGACTGTTCCTTTTGCTCATTCAGCCACAATTATATCCCCCAGGGAACTTGAGACAACCTGGTATGGTTCATGTGCATGGTCTACAAGAAGAATGAGAAGAAACAGCTCCACTGACTTTTAGGATTCTTTTTCAGTGTTTTCTCTCATTTGAATCTGATGGTATCTGTTTGTATCTCCTATGTTTAAGTACAATATTAAAAACTACTGGATCCCCAAACAGTCCAAGGTATCTTGAATTCATGGCATAATGTACTGGTCCATTTTAGTTATCTTATTTAGTATCCAGCTCTTTCTCTCTTTTTCTGTCTAGTCTCTCTCTCCTTTTCTCCTTTCTTTCCTTCCCTTTCTCCTTTTCTCTCTCTATAAATATAGAGATAGATAGATAGACAGACAACAGACAATGTATGCGTGTGTGTATGTTTTGTGTGTAGGGGTACTGCAAGATTCAGGGATGATGACTGACTAAACAGTTCTTTCAAACATTTGGGGGAAATTTTACATATCTAAGAAGGCTCTGTTCTGAGGTCACTCTTGAAAGGCTTAGAAGTCACTGAGCTGAATTCTCTGTTCTATGTCTCAGGCAAACTCCACACTCCACTTAGGCAGTGAGTACATTATAGCACTGACATTTTGCTTCAAATGATTGTTCTGTTAACGTAGGCATTAGGGAGTCAGAAGAATTAAACTTTTTTGGATCTACAGTTAATACAGAGGCAGGTCTACTGGGAGATGATCTAGTAAGTAGAATCCGACACCCCAGAAAGGGAAAAGGAGGTTGAGGCCAGAGAATAAAGCAGTCTCATATGGAATAACAAGAATGCATGTACAATTCCATAAAAGATACCTCAGTCCTTCAAATCAGGGCTTCTCCTACTTACTTCTGTTATATCTAAACATATATATATATGTATATACATATATATTTCAAAGAGATGTCATGTATTAGACCAATAATTTGTTAATCAAGCACTTAATACATGTAATAGGAAATTTATTTCTAAATTGGTGATAAAGTAAATTAGTTATACAAATTTCCCAAGAATATAATGACAGAAGTTATTAGTAGACACACAGTAGAGCAATCAAATAAAAGGCTTAATGTATACATTAGAGAGACTGACTAAAAGGTTTACTGTATGCACTGATGTCTTCTAAGGAAAATCTGAGCTAGGTGGCTATCATCATTCCTGCTATAACCATTCAGAAGAAATGGTAACAAGACCAGAAATGCTTCCCAGTCCTGACCATGTTAAATATATCTTATTGGAAGGATACAATGGAGATAAGAAAAGTATATTATGGGAAAATGCAGAAGGGAAGAAAAGTGAATCATATACTAAAACATACTTACTTTCCGTAAGTAGTATCTTTTAATACTAATTCAGGCGCTCTATACCAGCGGGTAGCCACATAGTCTGTATAAATGTCTCCAGGGGCTGCTAATGTCCGAGCAAAACCAAAATCACAGAGTTTAGTAATTCCAGACTGAGATACTAAAATATTCTCAGGTTTTATATCCCGATGAATAATCTAAAAACAAATAAGAACCAATTTAAATAAACTAAGCTTCAATATCTAGGGATATTCTCTAACTTAGAGGGCAAATATTGATAAAACAAGAGTTTTTTCACTGCAGATGTAAAGGATACTCAACATCTATGTTATACATAAGGTTTCTAGTTCCTGGTGCCCTATCCCATTTACCCACATTCAAAAGGATTTTGTGAAAGATATACTATCACAAAAAGTGACATTCACTAAAAAGGAAAACAATTAAGCATTCCAATTTACTGTAAAATATCATGAAATAAACAGGAAAATTTATTCAAAGTCAGAAATCTAGAGTCATTCCTTAGATGTACAATTAACTTGCTGTAACTTAACCTACATCTTAGTCTCTCTCTAAAAGATGAGAAAAATAATAACACAGGGCAGATTTATTTTCAGTGAGTAGTGCCATTTGAAAAAATGTATTATACAAACCTACTTAAAAGGAAATGAAAAGCTTTGTTTATAGAACACTGTGTTATTGAGAAGAAAACTAAAATATCACTTCAGCTTGAACTTTGTAGTACTTTCAGTTTTGAAAGTATTACCTTTTCTCATAGCTTTTTGATTCTTTTCCAAATCACTGATGTTAAACTGTTATTTTTCTTGTATTCTAACACACCAGAAAAAGCTGAAATTTAAAACTTTACAATATATTTAACATTTTTGTTCTTTTTTTAATATAAGAAATTAGGTAAGATCTGATTAAAGTTAGTTTTATATCAAATCAACATATTTTGAATTTGTTTTCAGTATCTGAGAAACAAGGGAATTAAGGATATAGAAATTCTACATTCATTCATTAAGTAAATATTTATCAAATGCCTCCTTGTAAATTCCAGTGGTTAGCATTCAGAATATCTAATAAAGGCATTTTAAGGACAGGTAGGATTTTTTGATAGGTAGAGACAGAAGGGTGACATTTCAGAAGATCAGCATGAGTAAAGTCACTGAAAAGTCTAATTTGGCCACAATATATAGTAAGGCAGCATAATAAAGTGGAATAAACACCAATTATGAGTCCTGGCTTTGAATCCTGGTTGTAACATTCTTCTTTATCTGTAAAATGATACTATATCTCACAGGGTTGTTTTGAGCAAGGTGCTTCAAAAACCTTAAAGAGCTATGGAAGTGTGAGCTATCATTACAAGAAGATTAACGTTGTTTCAAGTATGTATACTATGCTTGGCTCCCTTTTGGAGCAAGGATAGACTAGTGGTAAGGAGTCTCATTTCTAACTACCTGGTAGTTGTCTCATTTTATGATGAGTAAATAACTTAGAGAAGTTGTCAAATAAGATCTAGACTTTATTAATTACTCACCTCCATCCACAAAATATCTCTGAAATATTCAAAAACTTTATGATGTATGCCAATTAAATTCTAGTTTAAACATATATACACACAATATATATGCAATACATATATGTATATATATATATGAAAAATAACATAAGATGAGATATTAAAGGTCTAAATTAAAGTATTGACTCTGACATATTCTAGCTATGTGACCCTGGACAAGTTACAAATTCCCCCTACTCTAGGCAGATCTCTAAGTTGCAGAGAAGGAGACAAACTGCATGGCAGGCAAAGTTCCTTAAAAGGAGTTCCCTATATCAGGAGAATCACAAATATGATCCCAATTTCTGCCCCTATTAGGTCACACCCCAAATCTAATACCAAATTCATACATGCATGTGAAGATTAATTAAACAAAAAATGACATTATGTCATATTTTGAACTTTAGTTTTATAGAACCATATGGTGAAAGCATATGCAAATCAATACTACATTTTCATCTACACCACCACTATTCCATACAAGTTTATATCCTTGAATTTAAACCTCCTTCAAAATATGGAAAGTTTCAACTTTCTGACAATCTTGGGAAGATCTGGAGTCTAAATCATGTTAAAGAGTCTATTAACTAAATTTTCCATCTATTTGTCAGATCTTTATATTCAGCACAATTGGAAATAATTAGATGTTAATGTGGAGCAAACAGTGATAAGCTAATAATACCCAGACAGACAGAGATGCGCTGAATGAGGATGTTTGCAAAAAATACCGATCAAGCATACCCTTTTATTCAGCAGTGTTACTATATCCCAAAGATATAGCTTTGGGCTTATATCCCAAAGAGATCTAAAAGAAGGGAAAGGGACCTGTTATGTGCAAGAATGTTTGTGGCAGCCCTCTTTGTAGTGGTCAGAAACTGGAAACTGAGTGGATGCCCATCAATTGGAGAATGGCTGAATAAACTGTGATATATGAATAATATGGAATATTATTGTTCAGTAAGAAATGACCAACAGGATGATTTCAGAAATGCCTGGAGAGACTTACACGAACTGATGCTGAGTGAAACAAGCAGGGCCAGGAGATTATTATATACTTCAACAACAATACTATATGATGATCAATTCTGATGGACCTGGCCATCTTCAGCAATGAGATGAACCAAAATCAGTTCCAATGGAGCAGTAATGAACTGAACCAGCTATGCCCAGTGCAAGAACTCTGGGAGATGACTAAGAACCATTACATTTAATTCTCAATCCATATATATCCATATATATATATATATATATATATATATTTTAATAACTTTTTATTGCCAGAACCCATGCCAGGGTAATTTTTTACAACATTATCCTTGCACTCACTTCTGTTCCAATTTTCCCCCTCCCTTCCTCCACCCCCTCCCCAAGATGGCAAGCAGTCCTATACATGTTAAATAGGTTACAGTAGATCTTAGATACAATATATGTGTGCAGAACAGAACAGTTCTCTTGTTGCTCAGGGAGAATTGGATTCAGAAGGTATAAATAAGCTGGGAGGGAAAACAAAAATGCAAGCAGTTTACATTCATTTCCTAGTGTTCTTTCTTTGGGTGTAGCTGCTTCTGTCCATCCTTGATCAACTGAAACTGAGTTAGAGCTTCTCTTTGTCGAAGAAATCTACTTCCATCAGAATACATCCTCATACAGTATCGTTGTTGAGGTATATAATGATCTCCTGGCTCTGCTCATTTCACTCAACATCAGTTCATGTAATTCTCTCCAAGCCTCTCTGTATTCGTCCTGCTGTTCATTTCTTACAGAACAATAATATTCCATAACATTCATATACCACAATTTACTCAACCATTCTCCAATTGATGGGCATCCATTCATTTTCCAGATTCTAGACACTACAAACAGGGCTGCCACAAACATTTTGGCACATACAGGTCCCTTTCACTTCTTTAGTATCTCTTTGGGGTATAAGCCTAGGAGAAACACTGCTGGATCAAAGGGTATGCACAGTTTGATAACTTTTTGGGCATAGCTCCAAATTGCTCTCCCGAATGGCTAGATGTGTTCACAATTCCACCAACAATGTTATCAGTGTCCCTGTTTTCCTACATCCCCTCCAACATTCTGCATCATCTTTCCCTGTCATTCTAGCCAATCTGACAGGTGTGTAGTGGTATCTCAGAGTTATCTTAATTTGCATTTCTCTGATTAATAATGCCAATCCTTATATTTTTGCCTGCCTGCATTTTGGATTTCCTTCACAGGCTAATTGTACAATATTTCAGAGTCTACTTTTTATACAGCAAAATAATGGTTTGGTCATGTATACTTATTTTGTATTTAATTTATACTTTAATATATTTAACACGTATTGGTCATCCTGCCATCTAGGGAAGGGGATGGGGGGAAGGAGGAGAAAAATTGGAACAAAAGGTTTGGCAATTGTCAATGCTGTAAAATTACCCGTGCATAAAACTTGCAAATAAAAAGCTATTAAAAAAACAGTAATATAAAAACAAAAACAAAAATAAAAAACACCTATCAATTTTATGGTCAATCTTTTATTGAACAGAGCACTTTGCTTTCTTTCATATGGAAGATGATGGAAGATTAAAATGAATGAAATGAAACTCCAAAAAGAATGACCAAGTACTCAGAAAAGGATTATAAAATTAGGGAGATATGGATTGTATCTTCAGGTTTTTTCCTCCATACTCTAAGGCCATGTCTATATTCACAATAGCTTCATTTTGAGGATCTTTTGTTTGAATAATCTATTTGTGGGGAAGAGGGATATAAGGAAGACAAAGACATATTGTATTAAATTTTGGAAATATTTCCACTATATGTTTTAGAAAAATTCAACTAATTCTATAATCCCAAAGAATAATTTCTAAGTAACTACAATGGAAACAATTACTTTTTGGAAATATTTGTTGGAAAATTTTGAGATAGTAAAATAAGATCTTTATTTATAAAATGCCAACTTGATGAAATTAATATGGTCCAGGCTCAAACTATGATATCCTGACAATATACATATTATAGTTCTGGATACTGAAATAGATCTGGGATCTCATCTTCTATTAACAAGTGCAGATTGCATTCATACTTTTCCATCCTATGTGATTCTGATGCATATTATTATTGTTCAGTGGTTTCAGTAATGTTCAATTCTTTGTGACCCCATTTGGGGTTTTCTTGGCAAAGGTTTGCCATTTCCCGCTTCAGTTTATTTTACAAATGAGGGACTGAGGCAAACACGATCAAGTGGCATGCCCAAGGTCACACAGCTAGTGTATGGCTTGAACCAATAAAGATAAGTCTTCCTGACTCCACACCTGGCACTCTTACCTACTGTGCCACCTACCTGTCCAACTCTTGTGCATATCATCTCATTAATCCCTACTCCAGAGTCTACCCCAGTATGCTGAGGATCTTCCTTCTAGATCTTTTAGATCCTTGAATAGATACAAGTATAGCTTTTGGGTTGCTTATCTGTTATCTTTTGGCTTTGTTACATGGCCAACCCACCTCCTTTTCTGCTTTTACACCATCTTATCAATTATATTTCATGCTACTTTTGGCATATTATTCATTGGTAATGTGCTATAGCATATTTATGCCCAGTGACATCTCTCCATTGTCCTTCATGCGTCCCGAAACTTTTTTTTGATGAAGCTTAAATGACTTGCCCAGGGTCACAGAGCTAGGATGTGTTAAGTGTTTGAGGTCACATTTGAACTCGGGTTCTCCTGGCTTCAGGGCCAGTGCTCTATCTACTGTGCCTTCTAGGTGCCACTGGCCTGAAATTTTAATTCCTAAATTAGGTTTTTGTTCAATGGCAAACTTGGATTAAAAGCATTGTGTGATTTCCCAAAGGCAATTCATTCTGCTAGTTTCTATTATTCAGTTGTAGATTCCATTCCTAGTCCATCTTCCACACCTGTCTAATATATATGTACGATGCATCAATTCTATGGACCTTCCATCCACTTGCCTATCATAGTCTGAGACAATAGGCAGCCTTCACCTATTTGTTTTTTCCTGTGTGAAGTTAGGTCTAATACTTTTGAGTGACTATGAATTCATTTAGGATGTTCTACAATATTCCAATAAGTATAAAGTCACCCACAAACAGAAGCATCTGGAGGACATCACTTTCCATGGATGATTTTTCTGCTGTTTTCTTACTCAAATGATGTAATCAGGAGTTTAAATAAAGTCCTCTCCATTGTTACATTTTTCAATGACTATTAAATGATTTTGATATATAATATGAAAGATAATTTGTGGGAAAAGAACCTTTAAGGAAGCATTTTCCTTTACCAAATTAAAATGTTTTTATTTTGTATTATCTGTACTTTTTAGTAAACTGTGTGACTGTAAGAATATGTAGAAGTTTGAAACTTCCCATCTGTTCCTTTATCATATCTTCAATAAAGATGCTCTCTCTATATATATAATCATAAAAATTTTATAAAGATGTAAATGTATTTTCTTAATTTACTTTTTGTTTTGTATCCTACATTCTTTCAGATATCTTGTAAATCATACCAACACCTACAAAATTATGTTGACTTAGCATGAACCTTTTCTATGTATTGACTACAAATAAGGATGTTCTATTGGGAAAATAGTTATAGAAATCTTGACAGATCTTCATTTTGCTTGTTTCTTGTCCTTCCATTTTTATTCTTTTGTGAAATGATATGGCTTAACTGAATTTCTTGCCAAGTTTTTTGGTAAACTTTTTTTTACTTCGCTATTTCTCATTATGAGTCAATTTATTTCATGATGTTCTAGCCAAGTTTATATTGTAAACTAGTATTATTTCTGACTGGTAATCAAGTATTTGTAAAATGAAGCAGGTTCTTCTGACCCCCTTAACAAAATGACAAATTTAGATTGGTAAATATTATTAGGAAATGGTGGTCATCTTTATGATATATTTTATCTATTTGTCATTATCTTATTGCTATTTAATTTGATATTTTGATCTTTATTCTTATAAATCAATTCTAACTAAACACAACTAGTTTTCACAGTGGTAATCAGCCATTTCTTAAGTTATAGTCACTTTTGGGTGATGCCATCACATCAAAGGCCTCCCAACTCTCTTCAAGAAACATACATAAAATTATAGGCATGAAAGAGGTTTAAATTTTTTCATTTCTTTATCCTAAACTACATTTTCCAACATTTTTCACTATTTTCATTTCATTCTTTCTATGCCTACTTTTGCATTTAGGTCACTATATATATTTTAATTAAATAAATGTACATATATACATACATATATATACATATTTATTTAATTTAGAGTGTCTTATCCAGTTCTTGAAGAGTTTCTCCAGCTTTTTATTTTCTTCAACTGAAAAACAGTTCAGAAACTGGTATATCATAAGCTGCAATTATCTTCATGGTGGTCTTTTTTGCAAATGTTCACAATGGCTACCACAGCCATCTAATCCAATTCTTACACAAAAGGAACCCTACCATATAATTGTATAAATGATTTGACAAATGCTTGTCCAGCCTCTGCTTGAAGACCTCCAAGAAGGGAAAATACCTTTGAGGCAGAGCAATTTCTCTGAAAAGGGAATCCAATGCTATCTGCTGGATGGTTCAAATTGTTTGGAAATTTTTCCCGACATCAAGTTTAAATTAAACTCATTGAAACTTTCAGGCATTGCTCCCAGGAGTCAAACAGAATAAGTCTAATATATCTCCTCTATATGATACTGAATCTTCTTTTCTCTCAGTCATTCATCAACCATGTGTTTTGGACATATTATGGGGCAGGTAGGTGGCACAGTGATACAGAGCTGGGCCTGGAATCAAGAACACATCCATTCAATTCTGACCTCAGTCACTTAATAGCTGTGTAACCTGGGCAAGTCATTTAACTCTATGTGCCTCAGTTTTCTAATCTGTAAAATGAGCTGGAGAAGGAAATGGAAAACATTGTAGCATCTCTGTCAAGAAAACCCCAAATGGGGTCATATTCCTGTAAAATGAGTCAACAACAATGTGGACTCAAGGCCCTTCACCATATAAGTTGCCCTCCTCTGGACACTGTCTAGTTTATCAATGAACTTAAACAGAGGTCTGACAAGCAAGAATACAATGCGATCATCACATCCCTATTTTTGAAAATTATGCTTGTCAATATAGGCCAAGATTCCATTGGTTTTTATGGCTACCACATCACACTACTGCATCATGATGATTTTGCAGTTGACTAAAATATTTCTTGCTGCCAATAGAGACATAAGACTTAGTGCAGCAACTCCTTTATTTGCCTATCCAAGAAGAATCTGTGAACCATCCTTCCATTTGGTTTTAACTTCCTAGGCTTCTGGTTTCATTAGTAAAAATTCACCAATACTGATATAATTCAGTGATATGTCAACTTGTTAGTGATTAAACAATGATCTCACATTTAGAGTAAAACAATAAAGTCCATATTTGTAGGTGCTGCAAAAACTATCCAATTCTTATTATATTTTGCTAGCTGTTGCCACTACTTGGCTACAATCACTGAAATTGAGTGTTCAAACGGGCTGTACAAAAATAAGGATCATTTTTTTTTCCAGCTTGGTAGAATCTGCCAGAGTTTGTACATTACCAGTATAAGCCAGCATTACCTCTACAAACCAGACACTGAATTAGAATTTTTATGTAGGATTTAGTAACTAACCTGACTTCCTGCCCTAAATAGTTTTATGTACAGAATGTACAGAAATGACCCCAGATGAGTAATAGGACCTCTTCTTTTAGGTCCATTTGCACCCATAGAGGCTTCCTGCCCTATTTCCTCCTTTGGCTTTCTTTTTCTTCTTTGGTTTTTACTAAATCAACCTGCTTTTTGGAAGTACTTTTGGAAGAGGATAGAGGATAGAGATTCAAAGGGAATATCTACAGTCTTGAAGTTCCCTAACCTAGGAGTTGTCCAAGCAGAAGGCAGCACATTTCTTCCCCACACTATATGGAAATAGCATACCCATAGAGGCTGAACAATATTTTGATGCAACTACTGACAATATGTACACAACTCAGAAAGAAATCTAGTATTGATCTTCCAAGAATCTGTCTACCAGACTAACTTCACAAATTGCAGGGAATACTGTGGATACAGATACCTGAAGAAACTAAGAAAGTAATCCCTGGCTTAGCAACCTTTCCTGGATCCACTGAGAGACAGTGATGATTAAGATGTGTCATACTTTGCTGTTCTAGACTGTAGAATCCAGTAACAATTATGTTCTAGTCATTTCATGAAGAAACTATGGGTCATATACCTCTATAGTCAATGAAGGCTTAATCTCTGTGGCCTGAGTGAAGATTACTCCTAATAGGGTTATAGTTTAAAACATTTGGGAGTTTCCTGGGAAAGTTATGGGCATCAGAGATAGATCAGACACTGAAGATGTGGTATGTCTAGGTGCAGCCACTTTTTCTGGGCTTTCTGTTTTGACTGGGACCAACTCCAGTCTATACATAGGGACAATGAAACACTACAGGCAGCAATCTAGACCTGAATGTCTGAATACTTTGACCACCTGCTTTCTATGTAAAATGGTACAGAAAGAGAAAAGACAGAGCTATTAAAGGGCACCAAGCTTCATGACAATATAGTACCACTATGATGAGCACTGAATACACCATCCCAAGAATGGATAAGGGAAAAGTATTTCAAAGATTCTCTAGTATCCAAGAAACAGAAGGTCTATCTCAGGAATAAATGCAATTCCAGGGGTGATATCTTTTTATTGCATGAATAGGAGACATGATATGCATAAGGAGGGATTTCATCATCCTCTACTTATATGATTCCTGGTCTTTATGATGGGTCTTGAAAAATCACTCTTCTAGAAATGGAGGAGTTTAGGAAACATCTGAAAGACCTATTAATCAATAGCATCATGGAATCTCAAAGTCCCTATGCTTCACCAGAACTGGTGGTCTAAAAAAATTTAGAAAAAACCTGGTTATGCTTAAACTATTTAAACTTGAATTCTAAAGGTTCTTGAGAACTAAGATGGATTGTACTGTACTATGAATTAAGGATGTCATTAATTGTCTGCTAATCAGTTTCTGTGTTGAACCTGCACAGTAACTATTATAAGATCCTTGTGGTAGACAAAGAGAACAAACCAGCTTTTTATTTGTTCAATGAGATTCTACCAGTTTGAGTATATACTCTTTAGGAATTTCTGGCACTTTCCCACATATCATAGAAAAGGTGGTGAATGACATGAATTAAAGACAATGATTTATCTGGATCACAGGATCATAGCTTTGAAGGCTATCTTATTTTACAGATGAAGAAATTAAGGCCCAGGGATAACAACTGATTTGTCCAAGTTCCTTCTACAGGGATACTACTATAGCTACTAGATCATCAAAAAGTTGATAATCTAAAGCTTTAAATTGACAAATACTAGTGTGCATCACTTCTGTCAAGAACTAAGACAGTACTGACTTTGAGAAGACAGAACACAATACTTGGTCACATACTAAGAACTGTCAGGAACTATAGGAAATAAAGACATTTCTGGATTTAATGTCTAATGTAAAATTTATGAATGATTATGCCATGATTACAAAGCTCCTTAATGAATGCTCTATGGATATATTACTAAAAAGAATCAGAAACAATTTGAAAAGTTAATACTGAATTAATGTTTTGATATACCTTTTGAGGATATTAGTACAAATATGATCAGACAGACCTTAAAGAAGTATGTTAATAGTCTTTCACATGCATCACTATGGGCTTTTGACTTTCTTAAGGGTGTCCTTTAACATACAACAACATACAACAATTGTTACACAGTGACATCAGCCTAGATGGTCTGAAGGCAGTTTTGTACTGGAGGAAAATGGCTACAATAGCTATTTCAGTTGCCAGTAAGTGGTTCACTAATACTGAGATCATTTATCTCAACCACAAACTGAAGTTTTATGTGTTGATGTGTTATCACTGAAAAGTTTGCCTGGATTCATGTGAAGGCATGGATAGATTCAGACAAATTTGAGTATGGATAGATAACCCATTGACTTACAATTTGAAAAGTGCTAATCAGAGATAAATATCTCTGACCAAGTATGAGTTAAATGTGAATTATGTTCTAACCAGCAAACACCATGTATCAGAAACCATGATTTTATCTGGAGAGTGTACCATTAATAGAAATAATTTTGTAGCCTGAGGCTATTCTCTTTCTACAATCTGAACATGGATGACTAGTGATAAGCCAGACAATTGGCCAAGAGAAATGGCCATGATCTTTAGGGATCCAGATCATTCATGTGAAGTAATACATCAGACATCTTAAACAAGGTATGAGAAGGTAAATAGTTCTTCATTACATGGCAATAGCAAGATTATATAATGATCAATTCTGATAGACATTCAACAATGAGATGATTCAGGCAAGTTCCAATGATCTTGTGATGAAGAGAGCCATCTACACCCAGAGAGAGGACTGTAGGAACTGAATGTGGATCACAGCATGATATTTTCACTCTTTTTGTTATTGTGTGCTTGCATTTTGCTTTTTTTCTAATTTTTTTCTTTTTGATCTGATTTTTCTTGTGCAGAATAATAACTGTAGAAATATGTATAGAGAAATTGCACATGTTTAACATATATTGGATTACTCTTGCGATCTAGGGGACAGGTTGGGGAAAAAGAGGGAAAAAATTTGGAACACAAGGTTTTTGCAAGGGTGAATGGTGAAAATTATCCATGCATATATTTTGAGAATAAAAAACTTTAGTTAAAAAAAGAAAATTAAAAGTGGGCAAGAAGTCAGAAACAAAAATATATATATATAAAATGAAAAGAATGTGAAATATTTCTTCTTTTTTTTTTTATTTAATAGCCTTTTATTTACAGGATATATACATGGGTAACTTTACAGGATTAACAATTGCCAAACCTCTTGTTCCAATTTTTCGCCTCTTACCCCCCCCACCCCCTCCCCTAGATGGCAGGATGACCAGTAGATGTTAAATATATTAAAATATAAATTAGATACACAATAAGTATACATGACCAAAACGTTATTTTGTTGTAGAAAAAGAATCAGACTCTGAAATATTGTACAATTAGCTTGTGAAGGAAATCAAAAATGCAGGTGTGCATAAATATAGGGATTGGGAATTCAATGTAATGGTTTTTAGTCATCTCCCAGAGTTCTTTTTCTGGGCATAGCTAGTTCAGTTCATTACTGCTCCATTAGAAATGATTTGGTTGATCTCGTTGCTGAGGATGGCCTGGTCCATCAGAACTGGTCATCATATAGTATTGTTGTTGAAGTATATAATGATCTCCTGGTCCTGCTCATTTCACTCAGCATCAGTTCATGTAAGTCTCTCCAGGCCTTTCTGAAATTATCCTGTTGGTCATTTCTTACAGAACAGTAATATTCCATAATATTCATATACCACAATTTATTCAACCAAGGAATGTGAAATATTTCATAAGAAAAACAATTGATATGGAGAACAGATCAAGAAGAGAAAACATAAGAATAACTGGACTGGAATAAACTATGATCAGAAAAAGAATCCTGATGCAATAATACAAGAAATAAAAATTATATACATATATATATTCATATATATTCTTTATAAAAGAAAAATTTTCCCAAGTGTTAGAACAAGAACAGAAAGTAAAAATAGAAAAAAAAAAAATCCACTAATTACCACATGAAAGAGATCCTATAAGGAAAACCTACAGGAATGTCATAGCCAAATCCCAAAACTCCCAGTTCAAGTTGAAAATATTATAAGCAACAACAAAAAACAATTTAATTACGGCAAAAAACAATTAGAATCACACAAGACCTAACAGTGGCTATTTTAAGAGACCATAGGTCTTGGAACATTATATATCAAAGAGCAAAACAATTCGAGTTGTGGCTGTAAATATCATACCAGCAAAGTTAAACATAATCTTGAATAGAAAAAAATAATTGGACATTTAATGAATTGCTAGATTTTCAGGATTTTGTGGCAAAAAGATTTGAACTTAATAGAAAATTTGACATAAAAGATCCAAGAGAAACAGAAGATAAAAAGAATAATTATCTTTTACAGATGAGGTGTGAGAGGCAGAACTGATGCAGATGAATTATATGGGGAAGGAAGGCTAGTAATTCTAGAACCCTACTTTCATGGGGAATGGGAACAATACATATAAATCCTGACGGTATAAAAATCTTCTAAATTTAGAAAGAAATAAGAGGGTAAGATAACAAGGAGAAGAAGGGGATAAGGGAGGGATTTTAAAAAGGAACCTTATTCATATCAGATATGGGTTAAAGAGAGAAAAACATACATTTAGAAGGGAGTAAAAATCTTATAAATTTATAATGAAATAAGGGGATGAGAAAATAGGATAAGGATAGGGTAAAGAATAGAATGCAGGTTAACAGGAATGGGATAAAGATATATTTGGAAAACTATAAAGTCTACTAAATTCAGACAGAAAGAAGAAGGCAAGGAGAAAGGGTAAGGGCAGAGGACAAAGGAGGGATCCTTGGAGTAAGTTAAATAATAGGAGGGCAAGTAGTGGGTAGAAATAAAACCGAGGAGTCAGAAGGGAGAGGAAGTAAGAGATACACACAAACAAAAAAAAAGATTAGGAGTAGAATTTACTATGTAAAAAATGTAGAGGTAGTAATCATGATGTCAAAGTTAAAGATAAAATAGAGAGAGAAACTACAGTATAAGGTTGGAATATTGCTATAGTATAGGAAATGAGCAGGTGGATTAAGAAAAATATAGGATTTACACTTATAAAGGAAGATGTTATCCACCTTCAGAGAAACAGAGGACAAACAAGCATAGTATATCTTATATACATGAATATAAGTGTAATATATGTGTATGATTATAATTATTTATGAAGATATATGTGTATGTGTGGGTATATGTGTATGTGTCTGTGTCTGTGTATGTATCCAATTAATTGTAGCCTTTTTGTGGGGAGAGGGAAAGGAGTAAAAAAAATAAAAGTAAAAAGTACACAACAGAGAACAGAAAAAAATCTACAAGGAAGCAAAGATGTGTAGTATTTCTCTTTGAACACAATGTGTAGTATTTATTATATAAGCTTTTTTGAAATGGAAAATTTATTGTTTTATATTTTAAATTCTCTGTTATGTTCTGCTTTGCACATGGTAATAATTTTTTTCTTTTTCTATTTTGAATTTAAGTTTAAAATAACTGTTAATAAAAGAAAATAATACAGGAAGGGTGGTCAGGGATCCTGTCAAGGATGGTGTCAGGAGGAGGAGGATTTCAGTGAGTGCCAGAAGATAGAAAGAGTGAAAAAGGAAAATGTTTAAGATAATGCCATGCCTTTATTTAATCTATATAAGATTGCTTGCTATCTTGGAAAGAGGAGTGGCAAGAGAGGGAAGAGGAAAATTTGGAACACAAAATGTTGGAAACTATGTGTATTTGAAAAAATAAAATATTATTAAGGGGAAAAGAAGAGCCAAAGACATAGCTTGGGGCATATCTCCTCCTCCCTCCCAACCCAATTAGTGGTTCTGATTCAGATTAACATCTAGTAAAGGAAATGGAGGAACTATCAAAAACCTAGGAAGAGAATAAGGAGAGACTATCATGAAAATTTATAGATGAGAAAGCATTCACAAGGGGAGATAATGGACAGTGCTAAAAGTTTGCAGAGATATGAAGAAAGATGAAGGCTGATGAAATGTATTAGATTTGGTAATTAAGAGATCACAACTGACTTTGAAAGAGCAGTGTCAAGTTAAAGATGAGATGCTATATTACAGAAACTTAAGAATTGAGTAAAAGCATAAGAAATGGAGACACTCAGAATTCTTTTGGAAAAAAAGGTTGGAAAGACTTGCATGAACTAATGTAAAATGAAGTGAGTAGAACCAAGGAACAAAGTATACAGTAACAGCAATATTGTACTGTGATCAACCATGAATGACTTTTAACTATTTTCAGCATTTCAATGATCCAAGACAATTCCAAAGGACTCATGATGCAAAATATTATCCACTTCCAGAGAAAGAACTGATTGAGTCTGAATGCAGATGAAACATACTACTTTCACTTTCTAAAATTTTTATTCTTTTGGTCTATTCTTTAATAACATGATTAATATGAAAATGTTTTTACACGAATATACAAATATAATCTATAAGGGAGGGAGGGGATGAAGGAGAAGGAAGAAATTTGGAACTCAAAATTTGAAAAAAATTAGTATTAAAAATTGTCTTTTTATGTAATTGGAAAAAATATTTTAAAAAGATGAAAGCATGTTTCTTAAGTATGGAGCAGGAATTCAAGGCAGCACAGTATAAGGGGTGTATAGATCTAAAGGAGGACATAGTAAGGGGTAGATACAACAACTGAGCAAGATGAGCGGGAACATTTAGTTGGAGAAGATAAATGAGGCTTGTACTTAGCAGTCAGTGTTCAGAAGTACCAGGATAAGGAGGGTATGAGGGGAGAGAATATGCTCATCATTAAAGAATGAGTTCTGGCAGAATATCTGTTTCTAGGGAGATGTCTACTGAGGATACTTCAAAGCCTTCTCTCAAGATCCAAATTCATAGCATGTGTCCCAGAATGCCAGTTGCAAGAAGCAGAAACAGGCAAACAACCAGCCAGGAAACAAAAACTATAGTTCAAATTGAATAAATTTCAAAAAAGAAGTTTCTGAGGCAAAGAAGCCAGTCATGGGTGGCTTGGATCAGAAATTGACTCAAAGTTTGTGGTAAAGTCTTCATAGCTTAGAGGCCAAAGGCAGGAGGTTTAGATCAAGGATTGAATTACAGCTCCTTAGGAAGGCCCTTGGCCAAATACAAAAGGATAGAGATAAGAGTTGGGTACAAAGTTTCCTGGTAAGTTTTTTTTCCCTCCTTTCCACAGATTCAAATTTTACCCATGTTTCCAGGTCCAAGTTTAGTTCTTAGTTCTTTTTTGAAGCCTGCTCCAACTAACTAATCAAAATGATTCCCCCTTTTCTCATCATCTATAATCCTTACTGTCTATATCACTTATTTGTATATTATCTTTTATTGTTATTTATTCCATATTCCTCATAATGTCCTTTCCAACTCAGTTATAAACTACGTCAGAGCACAGCACACAGTACTCAAATTTTTAAAATAATAGATCACATAAATCAATACCAAATGAACAAACATTAAGCACATAATATGTACAAAACATTGTGGCAGGCTTTGAGCAGAAATGGTTTAGATGGTGGCAAATAAAAAATGTGAATTTGCTCACTATGATTTATGGTAAGTGCAACCAACTAGCTCTTTAATGTTGCTTAATAACTTTTACTCTACTATTATTGACTTTCCTTCATTTTTTGCAGTGACTCCTTAACTTCATATTTAGATCAAATGACAGTGTCACTGTGATACAATTCGATGAAATTAGATCTGAAGTAAAACTTCAATTTTTTTTCTTCCCAATCTCAACTACTCAGCATCATTTATTCTTCTTCACCCCAGTCTCAGATGAAGTTATCTCTTGTAAAGTTAATCCCCTCCATATGTGCTCTTGATCCCAAATCTTCCTGATCTTCTAATCATCCTTTGACAAATAAACATACTATCTAATGCATCTTCAACCTTAGTCTTTCAACCTGCTTTTTCTCAACTGTCTACAAATTATTCAAGTAATCTCTTGTACCCTTCCTTCCTCCTCCTCCCAATTCAACTTCCATTCCATTATCTCCACCCTCTTCCCTCCTATTTACTCCAATCCAGTGGCCATCACATCCTAATAATCTGTTTAGAAGGTTATTTAACACACAATATCTTTATTTCCTCCCCACCCACTTTTTCTTTGCTCTTCTCTGAAAATTTTATTCTTCTCTTCCTCACTAACGTTTTTCAAAGTTAACAATAATTAACATGGCAAATTTTTTTCCAGTCCTTCTTGACTTTTTCACAATATCTTACATTTCCCTCCTAGATTAACCCTGCTTTAAATTTAGAAATTATACACTTTTTGATTTTCTTGTTTCTCTAATTGCTCCTACATCACTTTCACCAACTCCTTATTCTCTTCCCAATACCTTAATGGATATTCCAGAGGTTTTATTTCTGGCTCGCCTCTCTTTCTTCAAGCACATTCTTCTTTGGAAACCTATTTACTTTTTAGGACTCAATTATCACCTCTGCAGATATCTCCCAGAGTTATATCTACGATTCTAACCTTTCTTTTAAGCTCCAGCCAGACCCCTATCTCCAACTAAAAATTTGAACAAGTCAACAATTTCTCTTTCTCTCTCCCATTGAATTCACTGTCAGTGGTAACGCCATTCACTCAGTCTCCAATATCTGACAACTTAATGTCATCAATTTTTCCCCACACCACAATCAGTGACCAAGTTTCATTCATTCTATCTCTACTTCACATCACATTTGTTCCCTCTTCTATATTCCCAATCTTACTACATTAGTAGAAACCCTCACTGCCATCTGCTTTCATTATTGCAAAATTACACCTTTTTTGCCTCCAATCTTTTTCTCCTCCAATCTGTTATTCATTCTATTGCAATATCCATTATGTACAAATTGGATTATGCCATTTTTTTGCTCAAAAAATTTCAATAGTTTCTTAATAATCTACCGAGTTTAACTAGCATCCAATAGCCCACAATCTACTGCTAACCTGGTATTCTTTCCAAATTTATCACACACTATTTTCTCCTATTTAGTCTGTCATAGACAAACTAGACTGCTGTCCCTACTAACCATGCTATGCACTTTCCTGTTTCTTTGCTTATGCTCACTTAGCTCCATATCTGGACTAGCTGTACTCCTCCAACTGCCTATTAAAATCATTCCTATACTTCAAAACCTAATATTAGTTAATTCTTCTCTAAAGCCTCCTCTGATCACTATAGTGAGTAATAAAGCAATGACTTTTCTTTCAATGGGATTTCATACTATACCTCCTTTTGTACCTCTCTAAGATACTTTCTCTGTGCTATTTTATTAATGATTAGTTATGTGTCATTTCCTATTATATCATGAGCTCTAATGAGGATAATTTCCATCCTTATCTACACTTTGTAATTCTACACACAAAAGTTATTTAATAAAATGTTGCTGAACTGAAAGGTCCTAAATAGGATACAAGACACCACTACATTTCTTTATATATATATATATATATATATATATATATATAAAATATATATATTTTTCCCTAAGTAAGCTTCCACATATCATCAAAGTAATTTCTTTCTCAATTCTTTCAAAAGAAGACTCCAGGAAGTCAAGGTAAACAGGATGCCATCTCCAAAATCCATATCCCCATGCTTTACACCCACCCCTCTATAACCCACATTTCTGGATCTTCAAATCTATTGCAATAGCTCAACACTTACTTCCTTCAGAAAATCTTCTAGGATTGACCTTACTGTTCATTCTTATATTAGGAACACCTTAGTTCCCCATGTCTTCATTTTGAACCATATTAACATGTAATCAGAATCAGAATTAGAAAAGACCTCAGAGATCACCTAATCCAATTTGTAACTGAATAGGAATTCCCCTCTATAACACCTTCCAAAAGTGGTTATCCAGTCTCCATATGAAGACCTACAGTGATAGAGAACTCAGTAATTAGAGAGGCAACCCATTCCACTTTTGGATAGCTCTAATTGTCAGGAAGCTTTTCTTTATATGCAAGGAAGAAGATCTCTGCTTTGGGGATTTTCTACCCACTGGTCCCTAATCTGCCCTCTAAGACCAAGCAGAAAAAAATACCCTCTCTCTTTCACAGGACAGGTTTCTAAATACTTGAAAGAAATTATTGTGCTCCCTCCCCCAAGTCCTCTCTTCTCTAAGCCTAAATACTGAAAGTTCCTTTAACTGATGTCATATGAAATGTCAAGGTCTTTACTCATCTCTTCACCCATCATGATTACTCACCCTCCTCTGGATGCATCTAAAGTTTGGTAATATATTTCCTAAACTGGCACTTAGAACCAAACAAAATATTTCAGATTCAATTTGACAAGGGCAGAATATGGTGGGATTATAGGCTCTCATATTCTGGACACTATAATTCCATAAATGTAACCTGTGACAGTGTTAGTTTGAGTTGATATTACACTACTGATTCATAATGCCTTCTAAATCTATTAACCTCCCACATCTTCATATCAAAATTTGTATCTCTAAAGCTTATCACTCTGCATGGCCCATGATAAAGGCTTTAAAAAATGCTTGTTGACAGTCACACTTCTTCCATTTTGTACTTTGATTCAAAAAATTAGTTCTACAAGTGGAGGATTTTGAATTAGCTCACTTTTTAAAACTTGGTTTCATTTTTGAAGGTTTTGAGGAACTAATTGAAACATAGTAATTTGTATTACAAACCCTAAAATTATTGAATTGAGGTTGAAATATACTTTCATATTATCAGATACTATTTAGAGCTTTCTGAATCCCAATTCTATCAATTGACATGTTAACCAAATCTCTAAAATATCTGGAGATATTTTAAGTATCCTATCTATACCTTCACCCAAATCACTGATAGAATTAACATAGGTCTAGAAGGTTTAATTATCCCCTGTAGACATTTCCCTCTCTGATGACATTTCTTTATTCACTTGTCTTTTGATTCCATAATTTGATCACTTACAATTCCATCTAACTTAACTATATCTACTTTTCATCTTTCTATTTTGTCCACTAGGATAGCTAGTCAAATGCTTTGCTAAAATTCAGGCATTCTGACCCATCAAGTCTGATTCATCTGTCAAAAAATGAAAATGTTATTTTGTTCTGACCTGTTCTTCTTGAAACCATGAAAGCTCACAGTTTCCACTTCCTTTTCTTAATTCTTAATTGTTTCAGTATTTTTTCTTGGTTAAATATTCTAGATCCCCAATTATGGCCCCTTGATTATAGCCTTCCGCTTATCTGTATATGGTTTCCAATAGTACTTCCACAGTCATTTAATCTTATTATGATCATTATGGAAGTAAACATTAGCAACCTAATAACAAATTAACTTTTAAATAGCATGAGGGTATAGATAGTAAGCCCAAAATTATATCAGTTTACCATGAAGCACTTACATTATTGTTGTGAAGATATTCTATGGCCCGAAGGATTTGGAAAAGATATTTTCTTAGTCGTTTACTTTCAAGTCCATGACAGCAATGCTGTAACTCATCTAAAACTGTGTGATCAATAAATTCAAATACCAAATGAATTTTCTTTTTTTGTCTGAATACTTCAATTAGATTGACCAGATTTTCATGGCGAAACTGCTATTAACAAAAGAAAAAAAAGGTTTTCAGAAATCATCCTAAACACTCTAACTTGTATACAATTCCTACATAATATTGAATTGAGATTAAATTATCACTTTACCTCTAGTATTTCAAATTGAGTCATAAATTAAGGGAATTTTGGTCCATTGAAGGATCTTCTTTAAGTAAAGGCAATGTCTCCTTGTCAATATGACCCTTCATTTTTTCATATCTGCTTATTCCAGGATAACTATAGGCAGAAGTAAGCTGATATTGATATTTGGCAAAGTGCTAAAGAATTATCAATGTGAACTTTTAAATTCCACTTGGAGGCCAATCCAACATCTTTACTAAATGGTAGTAAATAAGAGCTTTTATTTCAACAGAGCTTAAAATTTTTAATTGATTTCAGTGATATAGTAGATGTTATAAAGACAATTTTACTGCTTGATGTCTATATGTCAAAGAACTACCAGTTATTGTAACCTCACTTAGATGCTGAACACTAAAAAAGAATGTAAGAAGTAGGGGGTGGTCATCCAAATTATCAAAATGCAAGAGAATCTTTAAAATACTTAAAAACTTCTCATATGAAACTTTTCCTTTAGATGTGTGCCTATAATTTAAACTTATCTACAGCAATTTAATAGGAATTTGTGAAGCTATCTGTGGGTAGTATAGTGCCATATATATGTCCACATTGCTCAGTTAAATGTACAAAATATTTCCCATGATAAGAACCATCTTGATTTTGCACCAAAATTTCTTAAAATAATTATATCTTTCACTGTTACAAGTTTTTCAAGGTGCCAAAAATGTTATTTCTCAAATCTTTTACTGTTTAAAAAACAAAAATAAGGATAATCCATTCAATACTCAGTCATCTGAGATAAGTATATTTCAACTCAATTCATATATTCAAGGACACTCTTATAGAGGTAAAAACTGCTGAGCTATTCATCAATTTCCAAAAAAAACCAAAACCAAAAACAAAAACCACCTACATTGTAGCAAACATTCTATCATTTCCAGCATTAAAGTACAGAAAGTCTTTTTTTTTTTTTTACTGGCTTTTCACGTACAACAAATACTATCTTTTGACTATAAATCCTAAGTTTATATATGTTAAATTACCAATTCTCTAAAAAAGAAAAAATTTAGGTGGTAATATTCTTTCCCAATTTTACCAAAACTGTAGTTTTGAAAACTACTGTAGTTGAAACAGTAGTTGAAAAAGGTACATTTTAATGCTATTTATTAAATTATTAAGCAATTTGTGGCAAAATATTTACATTTATTCCAAGGGGCTTTTTAAAGCCTCCTTTTGGTGGATTTTTAAAAACTAAATTATGTAATATTACTCTTTAGTTCTTTTAATTCATAAATTTTAAAAAAAGTTTTAAATTTTTTATCCCAGCTCCCCAAGTAGATAATGTCTGGTAACACAAGGATAGCAGTAAAAAGAATAATTACTTCTGATCTCTGCAACATAAACCACTAAATCAAAAAAAAGAATATAGTTTCTGGTTTGGTTTTTATTGTACCAGGTGGTCCACAAATCTGATTGCTGTTTTATTAAAACCACTCAGACTTTTGGGCCATTCTGTGGAAAAGACAAAGGTAATGAAAATAAAGTATGTTTTGAAAGGGCAAATAGATATACTATAAGTAAATTATCCAGAACAAGTGGTCACATTTTCTTTAAACGTTACAATGAAATCAAAACCATGCCCAACTTCCTTTTTTGATTCTAGTTCTATTATTTTTTTTCCTGCAAATGGTAGAGTTGTGTTCCATAGAAGCATACCCACTAATGATGTTTCACAGAGCTTTTATAGAAATCATATCTCTTGGAAGAAACTAGATTTAGTTCAAATTGTCATCAGCAGTTAAGGCTTTAAATTTAAAGTAAGGATTCTATCTAGTTCAAACGAAAAAGCACTCAAATTCAATGCCGTCAACCCAAAGTCATGCTAGAAGTAAGCAAATCAGAGATAACACATTTGAAGTGTCTCAAAATAAGTTTTATTTAACAGCCATGATGACATTTATACACAATTTTACAAATGCCTTAACAATACACATTATCACAAATATCTTGTGAAAAATGATCATTTTTTCCAAAGCAATTTAACAGAAAAAATAACCAGCTCCACTACCCCAAAGAAAAACTAGAGACAAAGGTATTTTCTATGGGAAAAGTTCTATTTCTACCGAAATATAACAGTAATAAGGCACATATTATGATTACAAAAGTGGTCTTAAAAATATACAAAGAACATGATTTTTTCATTGTAAGAATCTAGAGTTAGATGACTTATTAAAGAAATCTTAGGTTAAAAATTTTAAGTGATTTGCTCAAGGTCATACAGTTAATTTTATTGATAATATTTGAACCTAGATCTTTTTGACAGCCTTTTGTATTCTCTACAAAATGATATCAGCATGATCTCCCTTTCAAGGAAAAGGCAGACCATCTCAGTATCTTTGCCAAGAAAAACCTCAAATGGGGTCATTAAGAGTTGGACAGACTGAAAAACAACTGAGTAACAATGTAAATCCAGAAGAGGTAAAAAATATTTTTGTATTAAAGAAAAAGCTGCTTCCCTAAAAAAGTGGTAATCAACTATCAATGTTTTGTATATAGTTCAAATTAAAACAAATATCTAGATAATTGTATTCTTAAGTGTTGCTTCATCTTTCCACTTCATATCCTACTAAATGAAATACATGGGTAGTTTAATTATTATGTATAGTTAAGGTTCATAATCAGGTTCTCACCTGATTTTTACAATTATACTCATCTAATTTTTTCCTCCAGATTCCATCTACTTTTACCACTGAAAAGATCATTTCTATGCAAATGTACATTTCTTCCAACCTCAAAACTGGATAAGGAAATTTCATTTTCCCTTTCAAAGTAGCTGTCCTTAGACTAAGCTGTGCTTAGACAGCAGTGATACCACAATTCCCCTAGTCACTTAGGCTAGAAACTTTGGAACAATGGACTTGGGGTCAAAAGATTTGGATTAAAGTCCCAGTTCTGTCATTACCTCCTTGTATGACTTTGGTGAAAGCCACTTAGTTTGTTTCCTCTTCTCTAAAATGGGGGTAAGTGGCACTTGTACTACCTAAAGAATGTAAAGCACTTTTTAAAAACTTTTAAGAATGGCATACTATTATTTTAGGCAGTGAGCAAGTCTGGTTTAAATTCCACGACTATTACTTTATATGTTTTTGTTCCTACTCAAAAGAACCTTAGCATGAAATTTCAACGTCTTCCACAATCTGGCCTCAATCTAACTCTCCAACTATATCTTCTATGACTTACCTACAGAAAATCATGTACTCTCTACACATTTCCTTTCCTTCCCACCTTCTCTCATATGGTTACCATGGTCAGAAATACCATGGTCAGAAACTTATCTGAAACTTACTCAATCTGTCATATGAAACTCAAATTCCAACTGAACCTTTCTCAAACCACAGGCTTCCTATAATAATAACCCCTTCCTATAATGCTTATTGTACAACTTACTTGGCATTTATACTCTATTAATCTTAACTATTTAAGTATGTTTTCCTTTAACTGCAAATTCCTGGAGAATAAAGATTGAATCTTCCTTCACTATTATTGTAAGACAGAATTGTACACTTTCAATTGCTTAATCTGAATGATTCTTTCATAAAGTAGGGCTTTAAAATCTTGAATTTTTGTGCATGCATTTTAAGTTTTATTTGCTAAAATTTCAAAATACTTTCTGTAACTTCTCTACTGAACTTTTTCCATGAATCATGAAGAGCAAACAAAATTAATGACACAGAGCACATAATTTATCAAAATATCCTAATATGGAAATGACTTATTTTCTAGTCATTTCTCTTGACTTACAATAGCAATTAAGGCAAAAGAAGCAAACCTTTAGAAACTTTATTTCTCTCATTGCAATTTTGTTGACAGATTTTTCCGGTTTTTCATAAAATATCTTAATGGCTACTATCTGCCCAGTATCCTTATGTTTACACTTCATGACCGTTCCATAACTTCCCTCTCCCACTTTTCCAAGGGTTTCATACATCTCCATTTTCAAGACTGGTTTCTAGTTCTTCATTAAAAAAAAAAAAAAAAAAAAAAAAAAGATAAATGTTTATATTTGCACTTGCTCCAGGCTGGAAATCTATCTCTAGAACAAATTTATTTGCACCGGAAGTTCTTCCTAAAAGAAAACAAAGGATTTTGAATATTTCGGAATCCGTGAACTTAGTCCCAATATAAGATGAGTAAAGGAAAATGCAAGTTTTCTTCTTCCCCCTTCTTTCTTTTGGGGCACAGGCACTCCTCATAACCTTATGGTTCTATTCCCATTACACATATAATTCCTAACTATATTTACAGAGTTTCAACCACTACCATCAAACTCTGGCTTCTCCCACAACTTCAGAAATAATCCCCTAATACCTGGGGACCCCATCCCCCATCACTTCGAACCTCCCTGCCCAATCTAGAAGGTGGGCCAGGTCTCAGTTTCTTCACCCAGGCCTAGGGCAGTCTAAATCCTCCAGACGCCCCTCACATCCCCCCTCCAAGTCTCACTACCTGACCCATCCCCAGGGCGGGCGGTTCCTCCAAGATGAGGTCCTCAGAGACTCCGCACCCCCCATCACTCCCCCACCTTGGGTAAGAACCTCTTCCCACAAGTTTCCAAAGGCCTCCGTCCCCTCCCGAATCAGAGTCCCAAATCTCCACCCCCGCGCCCAGCCAGAGTCATCTCCCATTACCTAGGCTCCCACATTGCCTCAATCCTCCATCCCCCTCCTCAAACCCGCGGCTCCCCGGCCCCGGCCGGGCGCGGCCCGGCGGCAGCACCCCCTCCGCTCCCCCCGCCGTTGACCTGGTCAGGGCCTCCACCGCCTCAGCCCATCCTGCGGCCCCGCGGGCCCGGCTCCGAGCAGTCGCAGCCGCAGCCGCAGCCCCAGCCCCAGCCCCAGCCCCAGCCCCAGCCCCAACCCGGCCCCAGGGTTGTGGCCTCGCCGATCCGGCCTCGCCCTGCCGGCCCGCCCCACCACCCGCTACCATGGCAACCCCGGCAGGGCGGGGATAGGACGCGACGCGCGCAGGACCGGAAGCTTCTTGAGCTCACCTGGTTCGGAACGGCAAGCCGAGAGGGACAGAAGAGGAAAGAAGGTGGGCCGCGGCCTGGTCTGGCCCTGGCCCTGGGGACGGCAGTAGCAGTAGCCGGGGGGAAAGCGCAATAGACTGAGGAAATGCTGCTTTTTCGCCCGGGGTCGTTGGAGCCAGAATGGAGCTTCTAGGGCTCGGTGCCTGGATAATGTCGACAGAAATGTGAGGATTCGGGCCTGAGAATCCGAAACGAAAAACCTGGAGGCGGCGGCAGGAGAGCTGGGGAGGAGCGCGGCGGGGCCAGGGCAGCTAGGCTCGCGACGCTCCTGACTCCCGCGCTCCCCGTTCAGGCGCTTAGCATCCTGTCCCCGGCTGTTGTCGCAGTCTCCTCAATCACCAGAAAGTTATTTTCTCTCCCGCCCTCCTCCTGCCTCCTTTCCCCTCCCCTCATTGCAAAAGAAGGAAAAGCAGCCCCCTCTCTCAGAGGTGCGTAGCGTGGACACGGCCTCCGGAAGCCTGCCTGGTCATTGCTCAGCAAGCCTTTATTAAGCACCTCGCAGCCCATTAGAATTTGTTAGACATACATGTAATTAGCGCTGAGAATAGAACGAAAGGGTGGAGGTGTGGGGGAGGGAGAACTACCCAAAACCAAAACGTGGTCTCTGCCTTCCAGGAGCTCACATCCGAATGGGGGAAACAACACGCCAATACCTAGTGATAGGAGGAAAGAAATGACTCCTGCAGAAGGTGGAATTTGAGCTGAGACTTGAGGGAAGCCAGGGAAATGGAGTCCGAAATCCCCAGGAATGGGGGACAGCCAATACAAAGAAGAGGAAGTTTGTAGATCTAGAGTTAACAGCAATCAGGCCAATGTAGAATGTGGTGGAGGGAAGGAAAAGTGTGAGAAGACAGGAAAAGGTAGGAAGAAGCTAAGTTATGAAGAGTTTCAAATGCTAAAGAGGAATTTATGTGGAGAAATTGGAGATAAGAAGCCACCGGAGTTCACTGAGCAGGACAGTGATAGTGATCAGATTTGTGCTTTAGGAAAATCAACTTGGGCATCAGTTTAAGATTATATTGATGTACAGAGGCTTCAAGTAATTAAAAGCCTAGAGGAGTAATCCAAAATTAATGAGGACCTGAACTAGACTTGTGGCTGGCTGTATGAGAGCAAGAGAAGGAGATATATAGGACAGGTGTTTTAAAAACAAGATTTGGTATGAAATGTTTGGGTGATTGAGGAGTCTAGAATGATTCCAAAGTTGTGATCATAGGTGATGGGATAATAGCATCCTCAAACAAAAATTTGGGAGGGGATTAATTAAAGTAATGGATTTTATTTTGAATATATTAAATTTGAGATATCTATCGTTCAAATTGCCCACGAAATAGCTGGAGGTGAGTGGCTAGTTCAAGAGACCTTGGGCAGGATATCTAGATTTGGAAATCATCTGCATAGAGAAAATAATTAAAGTCATGGGAACTGATGAATCACCAAGTGAAAATCTATAGAGCAAAAAGAAGGTTCAGATTGGACTTTTGGGAAACACCCACATTAGTAGGTATGAAAAATCAGTAAAGGAGACTGAGGAGCAGTTAGATGGAACCAAGCAGAGTGGAGAAATTGAAAGAAAAATGGTTATAGAGTCAAGAAGATCTGGGCTCAAATCCTGCCTCTGCCAAAGACAAGTTGTGATCATAGGCAAATTATTTAATCTTGGTCCCCCAGGCAACTCTTAAAATTAATTTACCGGGTACTAGAAATTGCTTAGTCCGGCACTGGAAGTAGTTTCCACTCTGGAATCTCCCCAAGTGGATGAAGTCACAGTTCTAAACCAAAACAAGAGAGAAAAAAAACTTTCTGGATCATTGTTTTAAGTGGCATTTTGATAAGGGTAAATGATTGTTATCTACTGTGTCCTAGGGATGGGAAGTATGGAGTGCATTTGTGAATAAAACGTCCTATTTTTTCTAGAGGAATTATTTTAACTGCACACTTCAAGTTTGTTTTCTATAGCTGCTAGTCAGAGATATGGTTAGAAAGCTTTTAGACAAATGTGGGTTTCCTCTCTATTAGTCACAATCATTTCCATACTGGTAAAAATATTATGAACAACATTAACAAACCCTACAAGAAAAACTAATTGTATGGAGACTATTTATTGCTCAGATTATCAATCGCTGTTGTAGTTGGATGGGCAGCCCTTTGAGTTAGTCCATTACTTACATGTCATAGGGAAACAATGTTAAAAAAAAAAAAAAAAAGATAGGACCAGAACTGAAGATTATGTGTCCTGGATTTATGGCAAAATGACATCTCTTTACAATCCCAAACTATTCTCTGACACAAAATTGCATTTAGAAGCATTTAAAATAATGCAATAGGAAATTACCTCACATCTTCGCATTTATCTCTTTCTTTTTATTCATATGCCTACTTTCCCATTTCAGGTCCTCCTAATTGGTTTCTGGAATTCACATCACTATACAAACATTACATTCCGGCCAAACCGGTTTATTTGTTTCTTGTACTTGACATTCCACCTTCTACCTTTATGCCTTTGCAAGAGTTTTTTTTGTTGTTGTTTTTGTTTTTTTAATGATTGGAATGCTACGCCTCCTGACCTCCTCCTCTTGGAATCTTTAATGCTTTTCAAGGCCCTTCCTCATCTCCTCCATTTGTTAGTGTTCTCCACCTCCTCGCTCCCCAAATAATTTGTACTATTTATATATACTTTTTATTAACTGTTTGTTATATATTACAAGTTCATAGTAAACTACTTGAGGGTAAGGACTGGTCTTTTAAAATAATCTTTATATCTTTCCTGCCCAGCACAGATGTCCAAGCAGATAATAAATATTTGAATTGCATCAGATCTAAACTTTCACCTAGTACTATTCATGGTACTCACCAAATTAATTTTAATGTATTCTTTGTGATACTTTCATAAAGTCATACAATTGTGATAGTGTTTAGTGATTTAGTTGTATCTGATTCTTTGTGACTCTATGGAGCAAACCAATGCTGTCCATGGAGTTTTCTTGGCAAGCACACGAGTTATTTGCCATGTACTTCTCCAAAAGCAGAGGTTAAAAAACTTGCTCGGGGCCACACAACTAACAAGTATCTAAGGTTGAATTTGAACTCAGGTCTTCCTGATTCCAGGACTTTCCAACTACTTTCCAACACTGAGCCATCTGGAGTAACATTTAATCATTTTACAGCTTACATAAAACCCTGAAGACACACCCTTTTCCTGCTTCCTCATGTATGACTCTTATTTCTGGGTGCTTTGCAACTTTACCAGACATAAAATATCAAGAGGGGAGAATACTTGTGTGAAGAATACTAAAAATATACCTTCAAGTCCTACCCAGGAAAAAAAAAGAAAGAAAGAAAAAAGTTTTGGACTGAAAATCTCTTTCTTTACTGGGCTCTAATAAAATAAACTGAGTCCAACTTTATTTACAAAGCTTCTTTCAAAAAGATATGTATTCTACATTCCAAATAAAAAAGATAATCTCACTCATACTTTTTTAAAATAACTACCTCTTTTTAAAAAATAAATTTAATTATTAAAATTTTCTACCACCTTTCCTTACAGCCTCCATTTGTCTCCCTCTAACTGAAAATGAAAGAAAAACAAAACCCGTTACAAATACAGTCAGGTAAAACAAATTTCTGCATTGGGCATGTCCAAATGTTCAAAGTGGTCATTCTGCATTATCTCATCATTAGTCCTCTGAAAAACAGCTGTTCATTACAGTGATCAAAATATTCTTTCAAAGATGTGTGTTGTTACCATATTGTCATTGGTCTCAGGTTCTGTTCACTTTGTTTTCTGTCAGTTCATACAAATCTTTCAGGTTTCTCTAAAACCAGCCCCTTCATCATTTCTTATAATACAATATTATTTCTTCACATTTACATCCTATAATTTGTTTAGCCCAACTTGTTTGTTCCCAGCTTATGGGAACTCCTTCAGATTCCTATTCTTTGAAACCTCAAAAAAACTTTATGTTGGTAGAATTTGTTTTGCTTAGGAATCTTCCTTCCTTTAATCTGCCCTTTCTTCAAAACTCCCTTTTCTTTCTTTCCTTTTTCAATTTCCCTGTTGAGTGAAGTATATTTTTGTGCTCAATTCTGTGTGTATGTATTCTTCCCTCCTTTGATGGTGCAGATGAAAATAAAACATGTCTATTTGCTCACACTTAAATGAGATTATCCCTAACTTTCCTTCCTCCTCTCCTCCCCTTACTTTTAATTCTTACAGTCTTAAGAAAGGTTTTGTCTAATTAGATGCCATGATCCCTGATAAGGTTCAAAGAGAACTCATATTTCTGTACATTTGTAAGTAAATTAACAGATTCTTATTTGGTTCATTGAGTTCATTGTTGTTTGTACAACTTTTTCTCTAAATTCCTATGTTTCAATTTCAAATTTTTCATGCAATTATGTACTTTTCAGCAGTACTTGAAAGTTTTCTATTTTGTTAAAGATCCATTTCCCTCCCAACAGGATTATATTTAGTTTTGCTGGGTAATTTATTCTTGTTGCAAACCCATATAATTTTTCACCTGTTATATAAAGTCTCTGGACCCTTATAGTGATGAATAAATACAATCATCTGACTGTAGCTCCTCATTTTCAGAAGTATTTTTTTTCTGGCTGATGGCAGCATTTTTTCTTTGATGTGGAAGCTCTTTACCATGCTGCTTCTGGGAGTTTTCATTTGTAGATTTCTTTCAGGAAATAGTCAATGGATATTTTCTATGTATACTTTATCCTCTGCTTCTAAGAGATCTAGGCAGTTTTCCTTTAAGTCTTTATGAAATTGCCTATCAGATCTATAGAAGGGGAGGAAAGTTCATGAACAAACAAGAGAAGATTCAATGGATATTTTTATTATATAAAATTATTTTTGCACAAATGAATTTGATAAAATGATAATTAAAGTAGGAAGCTGGGAAAAATCCATCTCTGATAAAGTCCTCATTTCTAAGACATAAAGACATAAAGGCAACTATTTCAAATTTATAATAGAGCCAGTTCACAAATGGTCAAAAGATATGAATAGGCTTTTAATAGTCAAATAAAAAATGCTGCAAATCATAGACACAAGAATTAAAACAACCCTGAAGTACTATTTCATATTTATCAGATTGGTTAAGATGTAGAAAAGGAAACTTGACATATTGGATGAGGGGGCTATAGAAAAACAGGGTTTTTTTTTTGGTAGAGCTGTGAACTCCAACCATTCTGAAAAAATAATTTGGAACTATTGACTCCAAAACTTTTAAATAGTATATATTCTTTGACAAGAAATATTGCTACTATATCTATACTCCAAAGAGATCAAAAAAGTAGGAAAAGAGCCATATGTACAAAAAAAGATTTGTAGCAGTTTTTTTGGAGGGACAATTCAGAAAAGCTAAATTAAAAAAAGCAAAACAAAACAAAATTTCCTGTTCTTTTTAGACGTGGCTTTCAGGTAGTACAGTGATTCTTATTTTTTTTTTTTTCTCTTTCATGTTTTTTGGATCAAGTTGTTTTACATTTTCTCTTTTTGGTCTTTAGACTTTAATATTTCTTGTCATATACTCATTGGCTTCCATTTAGTCCATTCTAAATTTTAGATAGTTTATTGCTTAAGTAAGATATACCTCTTGGAACAAATTGCTCATTCTAATTTTTTCAATACCTCTCATTTCTTTTCCAAATTTTTTCTTCTAGGACTCTCATTAAACACATTTTAAACTTTTTAAAATTTTTGCTTCATCTCTTTTAGGAATTCTAGTTGTATTTGTAGATAGATCATATTTTTTTTTTTGAGTATTTGTAGAAGTTTTGAAGTCATTCTCTTATGGGTTTTTGTCTCATGTCTTTGTTACCATATTAGATTTTTATGTTAGGATTCTTTTTTGTTTGTTCAGTTGTTCAGCTTATTTCCTGCTTCCAGATTTAATGTTGGACAGGCTTCTGTGCTCTTCAGGAAGGAGGATCTGGCTGGTTCTGCTTATAGAAGGTATCAAGCATTGTTTTATTTCAGGATCTCAAAAACAGTTCAAGACTGCTAAATTGAAAGCTTTTAGTTTAGTGCTCTCCAGAGTTGTCTGATCTATGGCAAAGTCTAATCACTGCCCTTCCAGTCTGAGCTCTGGAAGTTCCTCACCTGTGTTTTGTTCGGAATAACAATAGATTGTTGCTGGACTCAGCCCCTATCAGACAGCTGGGAAATACTGCTGGTTCAGTGAGAGAACTGTATGATTCTCTCTGGTCAGGGATTCCTGTCCTGGTTATTCCTCTGCAGATTGAGCTAGATGTTGGAAGTGAAACCCTGCTCTGCTTCTGGAATCTGAGCCACACGATTTTTGCTTGCTTCTGAATTTGTTCTCTGTGCAACACCACCCCGTATACAAGTTGTCTTCTTAGTCTACTCTGGATACCTAGAAATGAGTATTGGGTGGCATAACTGACAGATGGTACCAATTCCTTTTTGGTGTCCTGTTATGGGTTTGGACCTTTTCTTGCTCTAATGCTCAGTCTCAGTCAGGGCACTCAAGTGCTCCAGATTACTACATGGTCTTGGCCAGGGAACCCTGCTCCCTAGTGTCTGCAGTCCTCTCGTTTCTCCCTGCCAGATCAGATCAGAAAAGTTTGTCACTGTGATTTTTTTTTTCTTTGACTTCTCCATCACTATTCAAGATGGTGCATTTTCTATATGTTTTGGAGGTGTTTTGGGGGAAGCTCACTATATTTATTCCCAGTATTCCATCATCTTGACTATACCTCATCTATATTTTGTTTTCCCATCAGCCCCTATCTAATGTAAGAGCTTACACAAGTCTGTAAAAATTTGAATTATTGATTTTAATAATTATCACATAACAATTATATTTAAAATGTATTGAAAGTGATCACACTCATTCTGTCTTGAATACAGTCCCACATAAGTCTGGTCCAAGCTTTAGGTGACAGATCCTTGTGCTGATCTTACATTGCTTCTATTTTGAGAACCTCAGTTTGCCTTGGGATTATGCTGGCTACAGATCTGGCAGCCTTGTTGCCTTTTGGAGATACAGCTTTTCTTGAAGGGAGTGCTATCTATGTCTCCATTCTAAGATTTTTTGTCTCTACTTGTATATAGTAAGGCCTGATTCTATAGATAAATTATAACTCTTTAGATTATAAAGTACCACCTGCTCCTTAAGCCTCCTAGGTTTACCCCTACTACTCTTAGCTAAGAACTTTGCCTCACAATTTATGGGGCAAAAAGGGGAAGGGGAATGAAATCATTCACTAAGAACTCCCTCCTCTCTCTTCTATCTCATCTCATCACCTGGTTAGTTGGCTGGTTGGTTGTTGTCTTGCATACTTGAAGAGAACCAAAATGACATCACTATGTTACAATTGAGTTACACTATGTCTGACTGGCTGATCAGACCAACATGAGCTATGAGTGCTGTGCCACAGATTGAACACAAATAGTGCCTATTTGGTAACTTCTATAATTTTGAACATCTCACATTTTGGGCTAATTCAATTCTGCTTTGCTCATAGAGCACAGTCCCTTCTTTGATTAGGGCACACCTTGCTAGGAACTCTTGTGCCAGTATCACTCATGTTATACAATCAATTCTAAAGTTCTTGAGAGACCTTGAAAGGATCCTTGTATTGATTTTTCTGAAAAAGATCATCTACGTGACAGCCAGGATGGCTTTAGAAGGGACTGAGGAACAGATGATAGGGTGTTTACTGCTTGACAATTCCAGGAGAAATTCTAGGAGCAGAACAGATCTGTATAAATTTGTAGATCTGATCAAGGCCTTTGATATTGTCAGTCATGAGGGCCTATGGAAAATTATATCAAAATTCAATTGCCCAGAGAAGTTCTTCAATTTGATGATGGGTTCTAGACAGGGTTCTAGACAGTGGGCAATGTTTTTGAGTTTTCCCAGTCACCAATGGAATGAAACATGGCTATTATATCACCTATAAATATAATATCACTTCCTCCTTCATTCTTTTTTTCACATAATAATTTCACCTTTCTCCTTGTCTAGATAATTCTTTTGCATATACAAGTGATCCTATCCCATTATTTTCTTCAGGAGATTGCCCTATCATTTTTATTCTCTATTCTTATATACTTGTTGCTTCCTGTCTATACACATGTTCATGTATTCTCCATCCTCAAAAAAACCTCACTTGATCCAATAACTATTATCCTAAACCTCTCCTTCCTTTTGTGTTTTACTCTTTGAGAAAGCTGTCTACAATAAGTGTCTCATTTCCTTTCCTTTCCTAACTCTCTGCCAGTCTGGCTACCAAACTCATCATTCAGCTAAAACTATTCTTTTCAGTGTTATCAATGATACCCTTTAAATGCCAAATCCAATGATTGTCTTTTCCCAGTCTTCATCATTCTTGACCTTTCTGCATCCTTTGACACTGTAAATTACTCTCTCTTTGATACTCTTTTGTTGCTAGGTTGTTAGGATGCTTCTCGATTCTGGTTCTTCTCTTACCTATCTGATCTCTCTTCAGTCTCATTTACTGTATCTTCATATAGGTCATACTAACTAAGGATGTCCAACAGGCTCTGTCCTGGGTCTTCTTTTTCTAAACTTTTTCACTTGATCTCAGCTTCCATGGATTCTCACAATGATTCTCTAATCTACTTATCCAGCCCTAACCTCTCTTCTGACTTACAAACTGCATCAATCAAAACTAAATGTCTTACAGACATTAAACTCAACATGTCCAAAACTGAACTTATATATTTCCCCTTGAACTCCTACCCTTGTCCCAACTTCTTAACTACTGTTTAGGGTACCAACATCCTCTTAGTAATGCAAGTTTGAAATCTAGGTGTCATCCTCTATTCCTCACTCTCTCTCACCAACCTCCCTTCCCCCTAATATCCATTCTGTCTCTAAAACCTGTTGATTTTATCTGTAATATCACTCACAAATATCCCCTTCTGTCTTGATACTGCCATCACTCTGGTACAAATTCGCATCATTTCACAACTGGACTTTTTCAGTAATGGCCTGGTGGTCTCTCCAAAATCTAATCCATTCTCCACTCAGTTGACGACATGCTCTTACTAAAACACAAGTCTTAACAATGTCACTCCCTCCTATCCATTCAAACTCTAGTGGCTCCCTCTCAAGATCAAATATAAACTTCTCTAGTATTGAAAACCCTCATAACCAACTCTCTTCTCCTTTCTTATATCTTAACTAACATATTAGCCCCTCAGAGAACTTTCTGATCCAATGACACTGACTTCGTTGCTTTTGTTCAAACAAAACACTCCATCTCCCAACTCCAACTCCCAACTCTAGCTTTCACTCCTCCTTGGAATGTTCTCCTTCCTCATTTTCACCTCCTGTATTCCCTGATCTTTCTCCAAGATATAGCTAAAATCCCACCTTCTATAGGAAATTTTTCTCAATCCCTTTTAATACATGAAAAGTACCTTTCTTCTGTTATTCATTTCTAACTTATACTGTGTATCATTTGGTTGTACACATTTTTTTTTTTTCCTTTTGTTTCCCCATTAGATTATGAGCTCCTGGAGAGCATGTAAATGTCTTTTGCTTTTCTTTATATTTTCAGTGTTTAACACACTGCCTAGCCCATGGTAGGTGCTTAGTGTTTACTTCCGGTTATTAATCACTAACTACAAAATCAGTCCTATTTCCCCTCCTCCCCCATACATGTTCTTAATGCAATCCTAACTCCTGTGGTTTGCCTCTTCAATTTTTCACTAACTTATTTTAAACCCTTGTCTTCCTGAGGAATTGCATTTGACAACTGAGACCTGGGTTTGAAGCCTAGTTAATTATTTACTACCTTTGTGACCTGGCAGAAATGATCTTCTTGTAGGTCTTAGGATCCTTATTTATAGAATTTAAGGGGTTTGCACTACATGACCTCAAGTTCATTAGAATCATCATGCTCCTCTAACTGGCCATTCCTGACCTCCAAATTCTTATTCCTGGATGACCCTCACAATCCAACTTCTTTAGTCTTGATCAAGGGGTACTCAAAATCACTAGAGTCATAAAAACTAAGCTGATTCTAACAATTTCAAATTCATATATATCAACTCAAGTTCTTCTCTGCTCTTCAAAATTTCTTCTACTCTACCCTCTCAATTTATTATCTTATTCCTAATAGTTACTATCTCAAATATTTCTTTCTCTATTTTCTTTACTGCCTATCAACCCCTCAACTCTCCACACTTAAAGCAGATAACCTAAGCCTATTTCACTGAAATAATTAAGATCATGCAATGTGAATTCTCCCATCTCTCTTCCTCTTCAAAATACAGCTTCTCTATCCTGCCTTTCTGTCAAAAGAAATGTGATTTTATCCTTATGTTTACCTTTAATCTTTCTCTCCCCTTCATATGGAGTAAGAGTGGAGTGTTTCCTCTCCAGAACCATGCTCTAGCAGTGATCTTCTCTCAAGAATCTTTCATCTCTCCCTTGCTATTTCATCTCTCCCTTGCTACTGCCTTAACCCCATCTGCCTAAAAACTTGTTCAAATCTTCTCAAGTATTCCTAAAAAAACAAACTTACTTTAAACTTTATACTATTCCATCTTCTCTCCATTTCTAAACTGTGACAAAACTATGTACTATGTTTACTTCTTTACTGTCCACTTTTCCATCAACTTCTTGGCAATTGGCTTCCATTCTTCTCACTTTACTCAAACTGCCCTCTCAGAAATTACTAACGGCTTCAGAATCAAAAAGTTTAATGGCATTTCTTCAGTCTTTAATCTCTCTGACATTTTTGTAACATTGATGTTGCCCATTTCTCCTTACTAGATTATTAGATTTTAAAAAAACACTTTGCATATCCTAAAGTGCAATATTGATATGAGCTATTTTTATTATTCCCTCAAGTTTTAGAGATACCACACTCACCTGGTTCTCTTTTTACCTCTCTAACCACACTTCTGTCTTCTTCACTAGCTTCTTATTTTCTTTTCAACCCCTTTAACACAGGTGTTCCCCCAAAGCGTTTATATTTGACTCTGTTCATTCTACACATATTCCCTTTGGCAACTTCATTTACTCCAATGGCTTCAATTGTTAACTCTATGTCAGTGATTCAAATATCTGATTTTCTAGTCCTTATTTCTCTTAAGCTCTGGACACAAGTCTTCAATGACCTCTGGGATATCTCTGCTTTGAGATTCTATCAGCATTTCAAGATTAATATATCTAAAACTTCACTATTTCTGTCTGTTGTACCACCATTTATTGGGTCTTCCATATTATAGTCTTATATTCTATAGCCTTAGACTTTATCTTTAATTCTTCTCTCTTCCTTACCTCATATTCCATCAATTACCAGGTAGTACTATCACAAAGTCTATCTCTATATTTTGAATCCCTAATCACTAGTCTTGCACTTTGGTTCCAGATCACCAACTACTTGCTATACATCTCCATCTGGATGTATCTCAAACTTAATATATCTAAAACAGAAATCCCCCCCCACACACACACACACTTTAAAACCCATCCTTTCATAGGATTACAAATTTGATTCCAAGTCCATCTAATTCAAGCTCTTCCTTTTGCAAATATAGAAAATAAGGCACAGAGAGCTTAGTGTCTTATCCAAATGCAGGATTTGCATTCACATCATCTAATTCCAAACACAGCATTCTTTTAATATGAGGCCCCAATTTCCCTTTTTCTACTGATAGCATTACTATTCTTCCAGTCATTCAGGTTCACAGCCTAGAAGTTGTCTACTCATTTCTCTCCTTTAATTTTCATATCCATTCATTCTTGTCATTCATACTTCCCCAACTCTCACACATCCATCCTCTTCCCTTGACTCGTACTGTGTTTCAGATCAAGCTCTCATTATCTTTTGTTTGGATTATTATAACAGCTTTCCTAATTGTATCTCAGCATTTTCAGTCTCTCACTTCAGTCCATTCTCAACATAGCTGCTAAATTCACATTCCTAAAACTCACCTCTGAACTCTACTCAAAAATCTTAAAAGCATTTTTATTGTCTTCAGAATAAAATACAAAATCATCAGTTTGGCATTTGTAATCCTCTGCAATATGGCTTTCACATTTCTAGTTTTTTTTTTTTTTTATCTTATTCCTTACTACCATCGCCAATCCAATCAAACTAATTTGCTAGCTAATGAATTAAATACTCCAATTCTCACCTCCATTTCTTTGCAAAGGCAATTCCTCTATATCTGTGTCTCAGAATCAGAACTTCTTTCAAAGCACAGCTCAGGTGCCATCTCATATGCAAGGCCTTTTCTCATCCTTCTGGTTGAGAGTACCCTTTCCATCTTGAAATTTTGTATTCAGAATCCAGTCAACTACAATTTGTTAAATACTTATTTAACAATGTGCTAGGAACTGTGCTAAACACTGGAATATGAAGGAAGGAAAAATCTTCAATACCCTCCATTCTTAAAGAATTCACAATCTAATGAGGGAAACATGGAAAATAATTGGTATAGACAGGATAAATTGGAGGTAATCTAAGGGAAGACATTAAGATGACTTCTTGCATAAGGTAAGACTAGCAAAGATTTGAAAAAAGTTTTTGAAGCTAATAGATTTGAGGAGGGAAATTCTACTGGCTTGGGGGACAAGCCAGTGAAAATTGGATCCTACCTTTCTTTACAAAGTGGCTTTCAAAATGTCATATTGTCCATTATAAATTAGACAGTGTGTCTCATTTATACTTTGTATCCTTATGGCTTTATATAAGTACTAACTTGATACTTACTTGATACACTTACTTGATACAAGTTTGCTGAATTGTTAAGTGATTTAAACATACACGATGGTTATTACAAAATACATAACATGTATAACTATACATGCTATAACTATATACATGCTATAACATGTATAACTATACAGCTATAAACAAGTACTAAGAGGGTAATTCCCAATTTGCTGAAAGTACTTTTAAAAGGAGTAATGGGATCAGTGACTTGGGCAATGCTTCCCTATAATGTTACCATAACTCTCAATTTATTAGAGGACCACTGAAGGGAGCGGAAAATCCTTAAGATTTTTATTTTTTTCAGTAGAGATCATCTCAGTCTCACTTTTTATACATTCCTCAAAGAATCTAGAGAATATACTCATCACTGAACCTAAATATCTCTACAAAATAGCAATATATTTCTGGGTGTATTGATATCATTTATCACTTACAGGCTCCTGATAGATTGAGAATTCTACTGGGACACATTTGTATCTCACAAGGAACTTATCTTTGCATCTCTCTCAGCATTCAACATGTGCCTTGCACAGAGTACTCATTAATAACCAGTCTTGAACAAATGAAAAACACGAGGCCATCATTCTATCAAATTCCAAAATTCTGTTTTCAAAGCAGAATCAAGGATTTATTATAGAAAAAAACCACAAATTCTGATACAAATCCTCAAATGAAATGGATCTAAGAAAAAACATTGTCTGAAATTCTAATGTAATTTTGAACACACACACACACACCCCTCCCTAGCGTTATCAACTCTAAAATAACCTCAGTGCAGTTCAGAATAGATGTCTGTGCACATATGGATTTTTAAATTTTTTTGTATATGAGAGAGACCATTTGTTGTTGTCCATCAAAAAAACTCTTTCTCTCCACTACCACTCCCTGGGTGAGTAATACTCTCATCAAAGTAACATTTCAACAGCTTGCGAATTGAATTTTAGTTCTGGCCTGCTAGGTGGGGCAGAGAGAGGGGGATTTAAGCCTCGAATTATATTGGCACAATTTAAAAGGTTTTAAACAACCTTTGGACCACGGCAGGTACGCATCTATCTTCTGAAAACTAGTCAACCTAGCTAAAATTGAGGTCTCTATCACCAAACTAGCCATAGAACAGTGAGCTGAATGAATTCTCAAAGACGCTCAAACAAGGCCTGAGAGGTAGCCAAGAGAGGGAGTGCCCACGACGAAGTCTCCAGATCTTGAAGGAAGAAGGCAAAAAGAAATGCAAGTCTTCATTCCCACCAGGCAATGTCTGCTGACTCCTGGCTTCCAGCAAGGGCAACAGTCGTGGTTCCTAGTGAGTGACTAGGAAGATCTGTCCCTAAAGTGAAGCTCCTTCCAACGCCAGGGAAAACTGGCCAAACTCTTCCCAACTTCACGGTTCCAGTCCCGCCCCAGAAACAGTTCTGCCTGCGTCACAGGGCCACGTGGTCTTGTTCCCTCCCCCATCTCATCTGAATTGTTGACAACATCACCGAGTGTCACGTGATTTGACGTCATTGTCCTTCCTCAAGCCTGAAATCGCAGGAGCTGGCTCCATCACCCCCGCCCGCATCTCCGACTCCTCCCCACTTGGACGAGTCTAAGATTGTATCAAGGGGGAACAATCAAAGTATTAGTTGCGATACTCTTTCAGCTACTCACTATGCTTAGGAAATTAAGTGAATTTAAGAAATAATATAAGTATAAATACAACTACAGTAAAGGCTCGATACTTATCTGATGAAAGACGTAGAATTCTTTCAGACTCCTCCCTCTACTCCCCCTATTACAAAATCGACATAGTGGTACAGGCGGAGGGCGGAGGGATCTTTTGTGCAGCGGATGAAGAAGTCATTGCGGGTTGTTTGTGAAGCTTTGGCGGTGGCGGTGCTCCTGAGTGCTACGGCCGGGGGGGTGGGGGGTGGGGAGCTCGGGACTCTTTTCTCTCACACAGACCGCGGGGGAGCGGGGGGATCATGTCGACCCCGGCCAGAAGGAGGCTCATGCGGGACTTCAAGCGGTAACTGCCCCCAGCAGATGTCCCCGTCCTATTTTTCCGGCTGTCTTTCTCTCTTCCCCGAAGCCTTTGGGCAGAAGAGGAGATTGGAGACCAATTCCGGCGAGGCCAGGCCGCAGAGCACCTTCCTTTTAGCTCCGCGCCGCGGCCTGGCCTATCTAAGATCCCGGATTGGGGCTGGGGGTAGGGCCGGGGTTTGAGGCGGGTCCTGACCGGAGCTCGCTGCACTCTGTGGTCCTTCAGTTCCGGGCCAAGGGAATTCCAATTTTCTCTTCCCTTTCGTGGGCGAAATTGAGGGTGGGGTGGGGGTGGGGATAGAGGACCGCACTGGCCTCCAGTTTCGCTTACTTCTCCGTCCCCATCAGTAGAAGGGGGGGTGGGGTCCGACACGACACCCCCGTATTTGGGGAACCGAGGGCCTGTCTCTTCATTTGTTTTTATAATAGAGGAAGGAGATCGGAAACCCTCATGTTTGTAGCCGGGTTTAGGAAAGAGCAGAGGGAAAGGGGGGGAAGGGGAAGCGCTGACTTTCTTTGCCTGCCTAGGTTTCATTTATTATTTTAATGAGGCGAGTCTCTGATAACACCCCCAGATTTGGAAAAGTGAGGGGTACACGTCTTTCCCCCACCTCCACCCTCCCTCTGTTTCATTTGTTTTTGTATGCCCTAGCGGGGTGTCCTTTTCCCTTGAGGAGGTTCCCCTTCCCCCAACCGGAATCTAAATTCTGTGTTTTTGTAATTGAATCCCACATCCCTTCTGCAGGTTGGGAGTGGACCTTGGGTAATCCTTTACCCCTTCGGGAGGGTGTAAAATAGGGGAAAGCTTGGGACTAATTCTCTTCCTCCTTCCCTTCCCCCTTTCCATTCCCTCCCCCCAGAAAAAAAAAAAAGCAAAAACAAAAACAACCTTGGGTGCTGAGCCAGCCCAAACATCCAGTTGCAACCCTGTTAAGACTATTTAGAGATTGGTGGCATCAATTCATTCTCTCTTGGGTATCCCCCTTAGTTACCAGGAAGAATGTTGGATAAATCTTTGAATTAGTAGTAACTTTTAAGGTTTGAAGAAATTCCCTTTTTGCCAATACTGAAAATAACAAGAAAAGCACCTGGGCCTGCTGTGGTGCATTTTTAGGATTTTTATCTTTTGAGAATGAAATTTTGACAAATTAGTTTTTATTTTTTAAATAAATGACTTTGAAGACACGTAAGAATACAAATGGTGAGAAAATATCTTACTGAACCTATCTTTTCCTCAACATTTTAATTTTTTTCTTAATGAGAAGTGTTTGGAATGACTTTGTTCTAGGGAAACCTGCTTTGGTTGTCAAAAAGTTTTTATTAAAAATTAGAATGTTCTCACCGTGCCCTTTTAAAGTGCTCAGGAGAGGTGCTTGAGAGATCTTTTTCCTGAAGTATGAACCAGTTGTATCTTTTAATTCAAACTGAGCTGTTATGGTGGATACCTTTTCCCTGAGGGAAATTGGTATGATTCTGCTTAAATGCAATGTGCTTTGAACCCTTACTAAAAAAAAAGGGGGGGGGGGGAGGAATAGCAAGAAAACAAAATACTTATGTGCAAAGTATTGTATAATTTGCAATAATTTTTTATATGTAAAATTTTATAGCTTTATAGCTCTGCATTGAAGACTTTAAAATAAGATTAGCTGAATAAAGGGCAAAGATGGTTGTTGACACCATAATTTTTTTTTCCTAGTTGTCTTTTTTCTGTTAATGGAAGGTAACAGACAAGAAGCATTTTCTAAAATTAGAAGATTCATATGTATAATGTATTCACCTTTTGATTTTAAACATCTTTAAAATACTCTTATGGTTCAGATAATTCACTGTCTGGTTAGTTTTTCTGAGAATTATCTAAGTAATAGATTTCCAATTTGGGTTCCATATACAATTCATCTTTTTTAGAATTTTGCTTTGGATACAGGTTAACTCTGGCAACAAATACATTTCTAAATGATAAAAACATTTGTATGTTTAGAAGCATACTCGGGTTAATTAACAAGAAGTTGTGGCTACTGTGCAAGATCTATCAATCCTGCAACTTTGTTCATTGACTGGCTAAAGTGGCTATGTTATTTATCCCTAAGGGGGGAGGGTAGTAAATTGCAAGGTGTCAATTTTAGGAGATGAATATGCAGTACTTGCATATGAAAATTTCAGCTTCCTGTAATTGCTCTATCTTTGTTTTTTCATTGATCCCTGTTAGTCCCAGACTTTGATATCCTGGGGTACTTTCATTGTTCTGAGCTTTGACTTGCTTCTTCAGGAACCTCACTTTTGCCACACCTTGCTGAGAAATTGAATCTACCCTTTAAATACTAGCTGTTTGAATCCTTTTACTAGACTCAGTGTGACCTTTGTTGAGGCACTTAATTTATTTGTCCCTCAATTTCCCTGATTTACTAATTGTAGAATAATGGTAGTTGCATTATTTGCAGTGTCTGATAGTTTTAAGGGACCAAATGAAATATACGAATATGAACAGATTTGTAATCCATAAAGTCTTATAAATATCACCCATTCCATTTGTTGCAGTTCTGTGGAGCAGTTTATTTAGAATCATAGTGGTCACAAAGTCATAACTAATAATGAGACTAATATTTACTGTTTACAACTCTTTATTTTGTACCATTATGGGCAAAATAGCCTTTAAGTTATGAACTCATAAGATAGATTTTTTTATAAAGTATTGTACTCAGAGGGGGAAAAAAAAGCATTGTTACCCTGTCATCTAATTTAGTTATTTGGCTTCTTGTACTTGCCAATCCTGCTTTCTGCCTAATCAAATATAGGAGATTGTCAGCCAATAAACTATGAGAGCTTATAATAGGAAAGCAGCTGAATATTGAGAGAACTTTGACCCTGAGGAAGGTTATATGTCTGGTTGGGTTGTTAGTCTTAATTCTGACACATATTCTCAAGAACTCTAATGTTTTGTCAGTACTTTTTAAGGCATAGCTTTTATAATTGTTGAATCTGGAGTTTGAAGAAAAGATTAAGAATCATAAAAAATAGAACTAGCTGCGTTTTGGAAGTTACTCTTATAGTTTCTGCTAATAACTTATTTTTGATTATAGTTAAGTCTAGCTTTCTAAGCTTCAGGTTCCTCATCTGTGAATGAGCTTGGATTAGATTAATGTTGTGAAACTCTAATAGGAAGGGGAATCAATAATCTATAGATATGGAAGGTTCCCTATGGGCTGTATATAGATTTGGTTTTAAAATATGATATTGTCTGTTTTATGTATTTTCATTTATTTCGTTAAATATTTCCCAATAATATTTTAATCTGCTTCCAGCTGGGGAGTGTTGTGGGCAGCACATTTGACACCTCAGGATTAGAAAATCTCAATTTCCAGCATGATTCTTAAGTAAATTGGCATCTCCTCCTGAAATAAACCAAATAAAAATAAGATGTTTATTAGTAGATTGATATGCTAATAATAATATAACTAGCATTTTTATATACTTGTGCCAGGCATTATGCCAAACATTTTCCAAATATGTCATCCTCACAACAACCTTGGGAGGTAAGTGTCATTGATACCTCCTTTTTACATTGAGGACAGACCAGAGATTAAGTGACTTACCTAGGGTCACACAGTGACTTAGAGACTAAGTGTCTGAGGATGAATATTTAATATAGGGCTTCCAGACTCCAGGTGCAGTGCTCTATTCGTTGTTCTACTAGCTGCCTCCAGTAGATACAGTTGAGCTATTTGTAATTGTAATTAAATGCTGTCCTCCATGTTGTAGGGTAACAAGGATCAGGATAAAAATGTTTGTTGTCATATATTTTGAGCGGGGATATAAAAATGTATGATGGGAGAGTGGTATAATGGAAAGAGTACTGGATTGGGAGTCAAGACGTAGATATGAATGTCAGCTTTTCTCTTTACTTTTTGATCTTGGGCAAGTTATTTAATTCTGTGGTCCTCAGTTTCTTCACCATAAATTAAAGGGATTGACTTGGGTGACTCCTAGCCCTAACTAGTATGATCCAGTGATTAGAATTACCTTGGCAGTTGGGCTGTTCAGTTAATGCTATATGGCAAGTTCTTAAGAGAACACCATCTTATATGACCTAGGGAAAAATCATTAATCTTAATCCTGTAAAATTCCATAGAACCTGGAGTGCTAAATAACTTTTAAAAGGCAGCAGATTCTTCTAGATTTTTTTTCATTCAGGGGTTGAAAAGAAGCCTTGGCCTTTCAGTAAAGACATGGAGATACATCTAGTTTAAAATACCATAAATTAGAGTTTCTAAAAAACCAGGAAGAGTGAACTTGTTTGCTTTGGTGGGGCGCCTTAATAGTTTTGATAATCAATTTTTTTGCTTATGTTTCTTTAATGCTTAGATTGCAAGAAGACCCACCTGTGGGTGTCAGCGGTGCGCCATCTGAAAACAACATCATGCAGTGGAATGCAGTTATATTTGGGTAAGTAGCAAGTACTAACAAATGATAGGCTTCATCATTCTTTGAGCACTAAGGTAAAATATTTGGCAAATATTCTTAGTAAAACCACATTGTAGTACAGAGAGTTCACCTTCAACTCTAAAAAAGTAAACTAGTGAAATACAAGTCAAGTCCTATCAAACTAACCATTCTGTTTGTGGCTTAAAGATGTAGCTAAGTACAAAGGGACCAGTCACCAGAATGTTGGTCACTGCATGATGGTTTTTTTTTAAACCATAAAGATCAGTAAGGTATAGAAAATTGTATCTGTATCTATTGAGGAAATAATCTACATGGGTAAAATCATGGATCTTTTGGAATATTGAAAGTTAAATTCTCACGAAAGAAGTTGAAGGTAGCAATGTGAATCCTCCAAGTCTAAAAGTTAAGAAATTTCTACCAGAATTTTTATAAAGGGATTATAAAAATTATTTCATCTGTGCTTTTGATATTTTCCATAAATTTAATTCTGATTTCATGTGCTTGGAAGAGCATACCAGTTAGTTATATGTTCAGTAGAATAGTAAAAGAAAAACTGATATACTTCTATGTCAAGCCAGAATTCGTGTCAGCCTTTGTATGTGTGGGGAAAGTATTAACTTAATATGGCAATATAGTAAATGCAAATACTCTGTAAAGGCTTATGTAAACAAAAGTGGAAAATGAATTCTTGATTTCATTAACTACATGTTAAATTGTAAAATTTTTCCTCCTTATATTTACTATTCCTCTATGCCTTTTTGTTGAGTTTTCTTTCTTTATTCCATTTCTTCTTAGGATTTCATTATGAAAGCTTTAAATTCTAATTATAAAAAGATATTTAACTTTTACTGATTATTTTTAAAATAGGATCCCCCAGAAAGTTTTTCCTTTGCTTCAGAATGAATTTTGAGACGTCTGATGGAGATTAGAATAATAAACTTACATTTAATGCACCACAGTAACTATTTGCATTAAAATCTTTAATGTACTTTGCCCATATTATATATTTAAACCTCTTGGGAAAGGTAAATTGGTGTTACAAAAAGAGAAAAGTTTTAGGGGCAAGAGAAGAAAGACAAAGTGACTCACCACATTGAACTTAACCTCATTTTTTTTACTGGACTAATGCTTTGTCGTTGTTAGTTGCGTCCAAATTTTCCTGACCCCATTTCTGGGCAGATACTAGAGTGGTTTACCATTTCCTTTACCAGTTCATTTTACAGATGAGGAAACTGAGGCAAACAGGGTTAAGTGAATTACGCAGGATCACATAGGTTGTATGTGTCTGAAACAAGAATCAAATTCTGGAAGATGAAACATTAGGCCCGCCCACCACACGATCTACATCTCTACCTAGCTACACTTATACTAGGAGATAGTACATCTCTTAGAAATCAGGATAAATTGGCCTAGGGTTATTCTAAATTTGGTTTCCATCTTAAGAGAGTATATTGAAGAGCTTATGTTAATTGGAATTTTTTTTTTTTAATCTTTCAGGCCAGAAGGCACACCCTTTGAGGATGGTAAGTGGTCCTGATGATCTTTTCTTTGCTAATTCAATAAAGAAGAAAAATACTTTTAGGGAGCAAGTTTGCATATTAACACCTTACCTTTTCCTGCTGTTGCAAACCATTTTGAAAGTTGGCAAAAAATTGTAGACTTTGGGAATTGATAGCTCACAAAGTATTCTCTTCTGGAGCTTGAATAAACTTTAGTGCCCTAGTTTATTGCTAGGGCAGTTAGATATATTGGACAGTAAACTTAGAGACAGGAACCATGTTGAGAATAGTTTATATTTAGATTGTTTGTAATATACTAGAAATGTCTATGAGATAAACATCAGGAGGTTGGTCATGCTTTTAGGCTCTGTGACTATATTGGCATGGTGTTAAACAGGAGTTGTTTTAAATATTGCTGCCAGTAACTTCATGTACAGTAGTTTACAACATCACTAGAATTTCCCCACTCCTAAGTGATGGTAAACATTTTTCATTCTCTTTTGTATACAAGTTAGATTATTTTCACAAAGAAGTAGAAGAATACAAAAGTAACACTGACAACTGTTTAATTGAACGCATTGAATTGATTTTTTAAAGCCAGTTCTTGGGATTGTCCTTAAAATTATATCTTTCTTAAATTGAACTATTTAAAATGATCAATTTTCTTTTAGTCATCAGGATTTTTAAATACAATGTTTGGATCTAGATGTGTGATTTTATCAGTGTCATGAATTCCATTTGTAGAAACTCCTTTCACTGGTGCAGTAACAATTGTAATAGTCTCACAGAGTTGCCTGGATATGGTGAGGTGTTAAGTGACTAGCCAGTGGTCACACAGCAAATATGGAACAAAATTAGAATTGGAACCCAGTTCCAATTCTTGAATCCAAAGATGAACCTCTGTCAATCAAGTCATGCTGTTTCTCAATCAAAAGTGTGTAGTCCTTTAATAAGACAGTTAATGTTTTATCTGCAGTGAGCTGTCATTTTGCAAATTCCTGTCTCTAAAACTTATTTTCTTCATGCTGTCTGAATTGCCTACTGAATGCAAATTTGAAGTAACTGATTTTAGCCTGTGACTCTTGCATGCTAGAAAAATCTCAAATTGTAAAACAAAAAAGGAAATCTGATGCTGTTCAAAATGATATAATATCAAGTTTTTAATCCAGTAAAGACTTTCTAAAATAATCCCTAAATAAGAGTCTCTCTAATGTCAGGGTAGATTAAAACCAAAGTTCATTTGACTTTTGAATAAGCTAGGAGGTATTTAATTAATGAAAGTAAGGGAAAAAAGCATGAAGTTTGTCTATTAGACCTCATCAATGAAGGGTGGATTAAAAATATATGTTGATTTTGATTTTATGAAATATGTCCAAATTTACTGGATGCTTTCTAACAAGCATATAAATTTCATAATTTGGAAACTTTTAGGTGAGGTTATTTCTGTAGTATTTTCTGTGATCAAAAAAAAAATTACTTAATTTTGTAAAGTTTAATTTATTTCAACAAACATTTTTAAATGGCTCATTATGTACAAAGTATTATTTTAGTTTTTAAGAATTCAAAAGGAACTTCTTTTACCTGTGCCTACCACCATCTTCTCTGGAACATTTGGTTTTAGAGTTTTGTAAAAGACTAAGGTTAATTTACTTGCCACAGGATCTCACAATCATCAGAGACATGACTTGAACCTAGGTTCCTGGCTCAAAAGCAGACACTCTCCCCACAATACCAAAGCTGCCTCTGTAAGGAAATTGGGAGACAAATGCAGAATATTCCTTCTGTAGTTTAATGTGTGACTTGTATTCTTAATACTAGCATTCTAATTGAGGTGATAGAGTAGTTAAACAATTCCTCCCTACAACTGTTTTGCCATGTTGAAGCCCATGGGTAGGATCATAGACTTAAATGAGAAAATTGAGGCCTATAGAAATTAAGAAACTTGTCAAAGTCACACAAGTAATAAGTAAATCAGACTTTCTGAATTCAGATCCATCACTTTTGCACAGCCTCTTGCTGCCCTCCTCAACTAGACGGACATTTTGCCTACTTATACCTGAACCATCTATTATTGAATAATAAAGTGGAACATAGATAAATGGATGTTGGCAATCCTAGCTTATTCCCACCTCAGAATCATAGCATAGGCATTTAATATGACTAAGAGTAAGAGTGTGAATAGGTCAATACTACCTTCAATTATCGAGCTAAAATAGGCAAATGTATGTTTCTATGATAAGGAAAAGGTGCCAAATGATTACTCACAATTGTCCTGATTGTTTTATTGGCTTTGTTTTTTTCTCTCTTAGGTACCTTTAAACTAGTAATAGAATTCTCAGAAGAGTATCCGAATAAACCTCCCACTGTTAGGTTCTTATCAAAGATGTTTCATCCAAATGGTAAGTGGCTATCTTTTTTAGATATTGTAAATACTGAAGAGGATGAATTTAAGCCCTTTGAATTGTCACATTTCATAAAGAAGCACTTAAGTGCATTAGCTATTTTTTCCATAGCCTTTTTTTAATCTCTGTGTCCATAATTTGAAATACTAACATAGTTTTAATGATCATAGGATCGTAAACCTAGTGGTGGAAGGTACCATAAAGATTATCTAGTCTAACCCTCTCATATTGACATCTAATTAAAATAACTCTTCTTCCTGGTGGTATTTTTTTTTTTTTGGTGAGTTATCTTCCAGTGGAGTCGAGAAGTCTTGGAAAATCATTGCAGGAGGGCTTCTCAGAACCTTATTATGTGTGGGGAAGATTTCTGGGAATTCTTGGAATATGTAACAAGATAGACTGTTATTGACTTCAATATTATATTTGCAGTCTATGCCGATGGTAGCATATGTTTAGATATCCTCCAGAATCGTTGGAGTCCAACGTATGATGTGTCCTCTATTTTAACATCAATTCAGGTAAATTCTTGTCTTTATTGCTCGAAACTGTGTAAATCAGATATTTTAAGTTAAGAAATCTTGGTGAAGAATCCCAGGAAAGATATTTCTGGTGACTAAGAGAATATAGACTTCTATTTATTTAAGGGTGTGTTAGAGAAAAGAGTAAGAATCTTGGGATATGAGTAAGTAAAAGGGAGGGGAGTTTGCACGTGTTGGTAATTCTCTGGTTTTTGACATATTGCCCCTCCAATTTTACTTGTAAGCATACATACACATATAACACACATACCCCTCTCTCCTTTACGTTCAGCATTTTCTTCCTACCTACTTTACCCCTCACGAGTACTATACATTTTGTTATATGAAGCAAATTGAAAAGATTCACCACCAGATGTTTGAAAAGTAACAGCATTCAAACAGGCTTTAAAATGCATAACAATCTATTTCACAGTCAGATTAGCTTATTGTTTCTTGGTTCCTGGAGAATGCTGGGTATTTTTCTGATTGTCTTTGAACTATTATTTCAAAAGATGGTCGATAGTTATTTGCTTTTAAAATTAAGTTCATTGTCGGGATGCTGTCATTAGCGTTAAGTAGCTTGTAGCTAACGATTGCACTAATATCAATAATTATTCCTCCTGAATGATTTCTGTTGTTTTGTGTCATCACATACTCTTATTTCAAGTATTAAATAGGTATACTTTTCCTCTCTTCTCTATTTCAGTCTCTTCTGGATGAACCTAATCCCAACAGTCCTGCCAATAGCCAGGCAGCGCAGCTTTATCAGGAAAACAAACGAGAATATGAGAAAAGAGTTTCAGCTATTGTTGAACAAAGCTGGAATGATTCATAATAGACAACTGCTCTGTTCATCCTCATCATCATTGTTGTGTATAATTTACCTCTCAGTAGAAAGGCTACCAGAAATTTTAAGTGCCACAGGTTTTAAGGATTTGCATACCTAATGTGTCTGCAAAAAAGAAAAAAAAGCCCTTCAGTTTAGAACCTTTAAAAGCTTGTGTATCTTGATTAATGTACTTTTTATTGCATGGTATGAACTAAGTTATTGCTACATAAATTTGTAATATATCCTGTTTGTATTTTTTTTCCAAGTGTATAATGTTGGTGTGAAGTTTTCATGACAGAATATACACATTTTGTAAATCTGTACTTTTTTCAAATATTGAATGCCTTATTTTTGAATTCTTTAGATTTTTAAATTGGAGAAAAGCACTTAAAAGTTTTTTATATATAAATATTACATGTAAAACTGTTAAATACATAACTTCAGTGCAAGAGACTTTGTCACTTATTTCCTTATCTGACTAGGAGGGATTGATGCATAAGTATCTCTCTCCAGTCATTTATATTTGTTTTATCTCCCCAATTTCAGGGGAATAACAACATCCTCTCAGCAGTCTGTCAGGAAACATAAATCAAACGTGTGCTTCTTCGACTGAATATCCATAATAATTTCATGCCCCAATTCTGAATATGCATATTAATTACTCTTAATAGAGTAATCACTATACAGAGCTATTTGATTTCATTTTGATGCTTAATTATTGAAGGATCACTTGCTTCTTTTGGTCATTTCGCTAATTACTCTAGGAGATTTGGTGAACTCTTGATCTTATTATTTACTAGCAGTTTTGGAGGGAAATTGAAACTGTTGGCATGAATATTTAAAAAATTATGAATTTATTTCCTAGTAGAGTAATAAATTAAGAACTAAATTTTTTTTTTCTATTTCATCAAGGCAAAGTTTTTGAAAGGAATTATTATTTAGCCTATTTAATGCCAATCTTTAATGTAGGACTGTATTTCTTTCTCCCCCAAAACCAAACATACTTCAGGGTCTTCTAAATTGATGTCATGGGGAGGAAAAATATCCCCCATTTATACAAAAGCTAATTGCACATGAAGTTTGCAGGGTCATTACAAGCCAACAATGCTTCAGAAAGCTGATGATAAGATGTGTAAGAATAAATGGGAAATAACTTTCCATATGATGAACTTGAGAGTTCTTATTTCCTGTCCATCTTCCCAAAAAAAGATAGTGAAAATTAGTTCTCTGGTGTTTATGTAGACAAGAAACTAAAACACCTGTGGTGGTAACTTTTAGTATCTTTTTCATGAGATTCCTGCAAGTCGCTTGAGGAGTACATGTATACCTTAATGTTTCAATGGCACATACTCGGGGAAACTACAGTTCTCTCACAGATATGATCTTGACAGGTGATATGGCACCCATAATGAACTTTATAAAGAAATTGCAATATTTGGAGAAAAAACTCCTGGTATTTTCCTTTAAGAATTAATTAATCCTTAATGCTAAAACCATGTGGTATAATTTAAAGGGGGAAATTTTGAGTTTTCCAAAGTGCTGGTTGCTGATAAAAGTATGGTAGTAGCTTCAGGAAAATACTTTTTATTTAGAAGTGCTTTGACATAAGTGGCTAATGCTTTTACAATTACCAAATATTTATATACTTTCTGAATATATGTAACTTGAAAGACAACATCTGGTAATTTGTGACAGAGAAGTGTCAGGTATGTCCATTTGATATGTTCGTGAATACTATTTGGATAATCAAAAAAAAAAACAAAACAACTTAGATAATCTTTCCAAATCAGTTTAATCTGCATATGACCTATTTTCCTTTTCTAGTTCAAACCCAGAGTTATGTCAGATTTGATGGAGAATTAGAAGTTTAAGCTGTTCAGCATAAGCCTTCAGAAATGGAGCTTTATTATATATATCTTTTCTTTTGTTATTAAATAGAATTTTGTGGGAAGACTTCAGAGACTCTTATGACCCAATCAGAAGGAAATTGAGGCTCTCTCTTGACTTCTATCTTTACCTATACATTTTTGCAGATTCGCGAAATGAACGTTGCATTATTTGTATTTCATATCTTGGTGCCCATGAAGTGTGAAGCATTATATTAATTAGATTAAGGATATAGACCAAAGGTAAATATGACTGCCCTCAAAATTATAAACTGGAGAGTTGAAAAATATACAAACCATATTCAACATATATACTTGTGTGGAAGCTAGAGGCTTCCTGGAGAAAAGATTTTTGAAAGAGTGAAATACTGTTAGATTGCCTTATTTACAATTGACCTAGAATGTTTAATGTCTTTAAAAATCGTGATGACAACAGCCCATTTGGTAATTCTGGCAAATATTTAATCTTAGAGGTTTTATTTATTTTCATTCTGAGGGCATTTGATTTCATTAGTATAGGAAGTGCCTGGGAAAGGAAACTTCCCTTTACCAGCTAGTCAGCAATCTTTCCTGCAGGTATAGTCTTAGTTGTAGACAATGTTGAGAGATTTAAGTAATATTACTTGGGTTACACGGTATGTCAAAGGTGGGACTGGAACCTTTCTTCAAGGCCAGCTCTTGATCCATTATGCCATATTCCCATGTAGGTAGGCTTTAAAAAAAAAAAATTCCATTTTCTAAGGGTCATAATACACTAAAACTATTCTTTCTGGATAACAATTTAGCAAGAAGCAGAAAACTTGAAGGATATGTATGTGGTAGAAAGCACCCTGCAATGAGATGGGAGATAGAAATTTTTAGCTAACTACCCATCTGAAAAATGAAATTGACCCAGGTGATCTTTAAGGACCTTTCCAGCTCTAATTCTGATAACCAATTAAGTCATTTGATTCATTTGATACCTACTCTTCTGTGGTACTTCACACAAGTTTCCTCAAGAGGTCTCTGATGAGAATACTGGTGTACAAAGAAGTTAATTACTGTAATTACATGGTTACTGGGCAGTAAAGCCACACAACTTGTACCCAGGCTTCCAGATTCCCCAAGTAAGGGCTCTTTCCAATTAACTATACTATCCTGTTTTTAAGAGTTTTGTTTCAGCATTATTGTAGAGCCAAATAAATTTTGAAAAATAGTTTTAAGTGATTGGGGGAAAAGAACCAAAAAAAGAATAGTAAAAATTATTAGACCATATGAATAATTTCAATGGGATAGTATTGAAAATTTTATAACGGGTAAGATCAGTAGGAAGTTAAATTCTATTTCTGTAGCAGTTTAATGTTTTGACAAGTATTTAAAACTAAAATAGTACTAGTGTAAGTATTCCCTTCTTTACAGTTGAGAAAATGGATTCTGGACTCAGTGGTTTTGGAGGCAGGTCTTAAAACTCAAGTTTGTTGACTCCAGCAGATTTTAGATGTTGCAATATTGAGTTATATTTGTTCTTCAGAATGAATAGTTTTTTCTCAAACTGTTAACCATCTCAGAAATGATTCTGAACTTCCTAGCATTATAAAGATAAATAATAGCTGATAAATTCATAACTAATGGCTCATGATTGTGATACATGGATTGCAGTGTACTAATAATGACTATTGTGAGCCCACTAGCTTTCCAGTCAGCACTATCAATGGAGCCTTGCTTATGTAGGTCAATATTTATGTAAGTAATAGAGGAGTAAAGTCAGTAACTTGGAAAGCAATTAAAGTCAAATGAAATTGTCTTAAGCTGGTATCTTTTTTATCAAATGGAAAACAGGCAAAAGAAACCACTTGTGTGTCTCCCATGGAAAGAACCAACATTGTAATTTTGGAAGAAAGAGCTTAAATCATTTTCTCCTCACTTGTTCTAGAGCCATGTGGTAGACAAGGATATCAAAAACCAGATTTATTTGGGGAAAAATCTTTTGAGTTTTCTCTCTCCCCCCCTGGCCCCCCTCTCTATCTTTCAAGGAAAGGAATTATTAGGTAAACTCATTACTCAAAAACATTTTTAGTTGGTAACTGAAAAAATTTTCTTTTCAGGTATATTCTACAAGTTTGTGAAATTCTTTTACAAGTCCTTTTTTAAAGGTAGGTATGGGAATTATTAAGCAGTTTTCCTTTTGGACAAGCCTTTTAGCAAAGTCTAGTCTATCAGTTATTTCATAAAATTGTATTTATTCAAAATATAGGTTGAAAAACAAAACAAAAAACAAAATATAGGTTGGAAAGACTATATAGAAGCAGCTTTTTTTTTTGTGGGTGGAAACAAGCTGGGGGAAGAGTGCCTATATTTTGGGGAGTGTTTGAATAAATCATAGTATGTAATGAATACTGTTCTAGAAACCTGGAGGATTTGTATGAATTCATGCAATTTAAGTAAGCAAAATCAGTAGAACAATTTATACAGTAACATTGTAAAAACAAGCAACTTTGAAAGATTTAATCACTGTGATTATCGCAGTGACTTGAGGATCCATACCGAAAACTACTCCCTGACAAGTATGATGAGCATAGGGTGCAGTTTGAGTTTTGTGGTGTTTGGTTTTTTTTTTTTTTTTTAATTTTCCCAATGCTATGATTGTTTTTGTTTGCATATTAAAAGAGTTCTGGTAGGAGGGAGAGAAAAAATAATTTTCTTAATTGAAAAACAAAACAAAAAGAAAAGGCCCCCACAGAAGTATAATTTAATTGTGAACAATGAAATGACCTGAAAAACTAAGAAAAAACTAAGAAGCTAAATAATAGCTTTAGTTCTTCCAGTTATAACTTTCTGTGGCTCTATAGTATGAGAGGAAGAGGGAATGTACCTGTCAAGTATAAAAATGAATCAAAAATGATTTTTTTCTCATTTTTTTTCTTGAGTTCTCTAACTTTTGGTACTTGACTCTAGACTGCCTTTCCCTGGATATTTTCTTTGGAATCCAAAACAGTACTCATCTGGCTTTCTTCTGCCCATCACACTTAAGTTTCATTGTAAACCATCTTTTAGCTTCTAACTAAAGATGACCCAAGACTGGCTTTGAGCCCTCTTTTCTTCTGATACCTCTTCTGGTGGTCTCATTAATTGCCCTTAGTTCAATTATCTTATGCATATGACTTCTAAAATCCTTAATTACTCCTACATCATCAGTTGCTTTCTAGACATGTCCACCTCAATATCTCATAGACATCTCAAGCTCAATATGACCAAGATAGAAATATCTTCCCTTTCCTAACATAAACTCTCCCTCAAACTTAGCTATTTCTATCAGGGGTACCATCTTTCTGGTCAGTCATTCACAAATGACAATAACATGCTTAACTCTTGATCCCTCTCCCTAATCCTCCCATATGTAGTTATCCTGTCTTACATATTCTACCTCTAGCTCTTTCATCTGTCCCCTTTTCTCCATACACAGGACCTTAGTTCACTGATCAAGTCATGTCTTTCCAGGGCTGCTGCAATACCTGGCTTTCAGCCCATGTTCCATGAAGCTGCCAAAAATATTTGACCTTGTCACTCTCCCATACTCAAGATTTCAGTGGGTTCCTTTTGCTTCTGTAAGATACAATTGTGTCTCCAGACTCTCTTTTCATCAGTTGTTCCATGCCCCTTGCCTTAAACACTCCAATACACGCTTATATTCCAAACAATATGAATTGATGTTGTAATTCCATCTCCTGCCTCCATCGTTCTGTTACAGACTGCCCTCTGTACCTGGAATTTATTCCTTCCTCACTTCTGCATCTTAGAATCTTTAGTTTGGTGAAGCCTCAGCTCATGTCACCTCCCCCTTAATTTTTAACTTGCATTTCTCAAATTTTCTTGAGTTTGTGTTTGTGTTGTTTTTTCCTAGTAGAACATAACCTGGAGGACAGACTTACATTTTTGCCTTTAATTCTCTTAGCCTAGTTTAGTTTTTGCACATAGTAAGTGCTTAATATTTAATAATACATTTATTATATCGTTGAGTGATCTTCAAAAACCTACTTGAGGAAGCCTAATACAAAGTTGTCTTGCTACGTTTTTTTTAAGAGCCCAGTCTTAAAAACTCTGAGGGGAGCCAATTTCAAGCCTTAAAAGTAATATGATCCATCCAGAGAAGTAGCTGGATTTGGATTATAAAGAAATGAGTGTGAGTCCTAGCTCTGACTCATTACCTAGGTAGATTTTCTGTATCTCAGTTTTTCCACTTGTAACATGAAGATCTTTAGCCACTTTGCAGGGTGGTTATGAAGATAAAATAATACCATAAAGGGCATGTCAAATGCTATATAAATGGGAAATATCTAGTCACTTTTTAAAATGCCTCATGTTCCTCTCTTAAAAATTAATTTTTATTGATATCTGTTTCTTATATCATCATAGTTATCCCAAGTCCCCTTCTGGCTCTCAGCCAATCCCACATAACAAACGGTGTTTTTTTAAGAGAGGAAAAAAAAAATCACAACTGATGAAGACAAAAAATCCAAAAACATGTGCAATGTGTAACACCTGTGGAACTCCCAACTCTATGAAAGGCGGGTTAGAGGTGTCTAGTCATGTTTCTTCATTTGAGGCCTGCTTGATCTTTATAATCTTACTACATTTGCTTTGGATTTTTTGATGCATACTTGTTTTTTTCCATTCACTTTTTTATAGTTGCTGTGTATGTTGTTTTCTTGGTTTTGCTTGAAGCTTCATTCTAGGTCAGTTTATATGGATCTTTCTATCTCTCTTCATACATTTTTTTTTTTAATCAATGGCATTTTATTTTTCCAAATGCATGTAGAGGTAATTAATTTCTTTCTCCATTTCCTCCCTTTCCTCCCTTTTTTCCTCCTTCCCCAAGACAACAAGCAATCTGATAAAGTATAATACTTTTAAACATACTTCCAAATTTGCATTGTTGTACCTATCATTCTACAACTTCTCCACAATTGACTATTGCCAGTTTTGTCATTTTTATGAATTTATAAGGAATAAGATAAAAACCCAACATTGTTTTGAATTGCAATTTCTCTTATTAATGATTTGGAGCATTTTCCATGTGATTGTGAAAATTAATTTAAGAACTGAATAGCTATTTTATATATACACATTTATAAACATGTGTTAAATGTATATGTGTATATAAATTGTTATGTGAAATTGTCAGAGAAATTTTATACAAATATTTTTTCCATTCAACCTTCCCCTTCTTATCCAAATCTACTTATTGCTGTGAGAATTGTGCTACCTGTTTTTCTTCTAAATTTCTTTTAAAGTATGCTCATTAGAATGTTTTGTTGAAGTTGGTGTAAGGTGTTCATTTAAAGCCTATGTCACTCAAGAACTTAAAAGAGAAGATAATGGCTCTCAGAGCCAATGTTTTATTCCCTGGTCAAGGATCAGATTAGACTTCCTTATCTTCTGTCCTCCCTCTGCACACATACACATCATCATTTTCTAATATCCTTTTTCTACTGTCTCCTGCCCTACTAGTTCCTATCCCACCTAAATCTGGCTTCCTGTATAAAGGCCAAAAGGCATACTTTTCTGCCTTCCCTTTTCCAATCTACAAACGAGTTTTTGCCAAGAGAAGTATAGCTTGTTAGAAGCGAGTTGGTTCCTTTAGATGTCAGATGAGAAGAGTCTTGCAAATACTGCATCAGACCTGGTGTCAATTATTGTATAAACTTGAGCTGAAAAATAATTTTCTGAAGAAATTTTCTGCATGAAAATTTTAAACTAAGACACAAGGTGAGACTTGAGTTCCACATTATGCCAGATTGTTGCCTCCCAGCCCCTGGAGTAAGGAACATCTGAGTTCATTCCAGTCTGAGACACTTAAAACTAGCATTGTGATCAGGGCAAGTCATTTAACCTTTTATTTGCTTCAGTTCTTCATTTGTAAAATGAGGACACACTAGTGAAGAAATTGGCAAATCAAAATTGGAAAAGACATAACTGAACAACAATAACCACCATCACCTCCTGGAAACCCTTTAGGAAGTTAGAAATATAATAATGAAGTATATGCCTAGAAAATAAAGTATATTCTACATAACAATTTCCTTAGTTTCATATGCTTTGTATTTCATCATTAGAAGAGCTATATTTCAATCGAAGACAGTAAAATTGTTCAAGTAGGAAACAAAATAATTCATTACAGGTCTGTCAGGAAATTGATAGAAGAGAATTTTGGGTCATTTTCTGATGCTTAAATCCATCTATTTGGGAACATAATCAGTTATATATCCCTTGCATCACATACAAGTTGTACAGACCAAGTACTTTACTACTGTTTGATTTGTATTGCTCTAAATTGTATGGTTTTATTGCATTTTGAACTATGAAATCATTCAAATTTGAAACAAGATAACCAAATCCAAGCAGAGATTTCACTTCATGTTAGTTTGCTCTCTATAGGAAGACTGTTGAGATCCCTGCACAAAATTTCAAAAATAAAAGTAGCATTTAAATAACACTTTAAGGTTTGCAAAATCCTTTATATGTTACCTCATTTGTTCTTTCCTACAACCTGGGGATGGGGCAGGACAGATTGCTATTATCCCCATTTTCCTGATGAGGAAATAGGCTGTCAAACCTTTTATAATTTGCCTAGAATCACAACTACTGTTTGAGCAGGTTTGGGGCCCTAATTTTACACACTCCAAGCCCAACTCTTTATCCATTATATTTCCCAGCTGCTTTCAAATACTCTATTTTCAGGCTACATGGAGAGTTTCTGATTGAGCAAACCGTATGTGAGAAGTCTCAGCCTAACATTGTTCCACTTCCTAACCAGCCTTGTCCCTTGTACAGGTCCCTTACCCCCTCTTTTTAGCTTCCTGTTATGTTTTTTCTTCTCTTATTGTGATGCAAGATCTTTGATAGAAGGGACCATCTTGTTCTGTTTCCTTTATTATCTCCAGTGCTTAGCAAAGTTCCAGGTTCATACTAAGCATTTAAATGTTTTATCCATCTATATCTTTTTATCAAAAGCATTTTGAGCACAAAAGATATCGTAATAAAAGCTATTGCTTTCAAGCCATTAGGTAAAATAGGCTCTTTTCTCTGATTCTGTTTAGATTAGATCAGTTGACTTTGAATATGATGGGAAAACCTAAACTGCTCTGTTATAGAGAATTGCTTGTTTTCCAGATGAGCTCCCTCCTAGCCTTATATAGATCAAGTTGTTAATGACATCTGTTGGTAGAGCAGAGGTCATTTAAATCTATTGTGGCCATATCTATAGTGAGAGAAATAGCCAAGAATACTCCATGGCAGAGAGGAATGAAAGGATTATAACCTTGAGGTTTCCAGTTTTTAAAACAAGTAATATAAGGGACTGCAGGCAGTGTGTTTTGACAAGTTTTTGACAGATATAATCTTGGCTGAAATTATTCCTGAGACCTTTTAGGCTAACCCTTCACACAACTACCAAAATGATTTTTGCTAAAGCACTCTCCTCAATAAACTCCAGTGGATTCCCTTTATGCATTAGATCAAATATTAACTCAGGAACTTAAAAGTCCTTCACACCATTCTCCTTCACACGTGCTACGGTCTTGTCAAATTTGCTTTATTTTTTCTCATGTAACCCTTGGTTTACAGAGCCAATTGCATGGGACTTTTCTCCTCACTGGTAGAAGTTGATTATTCAATGCTTGTTGTTTTGTTTTTTGCCCATGTAGGTTATGTGTGCCCATGTAGGTCTGTCTAGATGTGGCTCGCAGGGAGACAAAACCAGATATTTCTAGCATCTTCTCTTCCCACCCTTCTCCAAGGAAGATGGATTTCTAAAAAAAAAAAAAAAAAAAGATGGACTCCTGCCAAGAGGCAAAGTAGGAGTCTGGGGCCAGAGGTTGGTGACTCTGTTCTCAGAGATAGAGGGTGCTGGGCTAAAATATTTCTCTCTGCTCCCTATAAATATTACTAATCCAGGGGAAGTGATTTTTAGGTTAATGCTACACTCCTAATTTCTATTCCTTAATAGGAAATGAAGATCCCAAGTTACATATCCAAAGATAAACTTCCTTCTTACTCAATAACCTGTTCCACAATGAACATGCATAGCAAATAAGCTCATTTATTCAAGTTGATTGCAAAACAGAGATCAAAGAAAGGATGTATAGGAGGGAAGGAGTCAAGATGGCAAAATAGGAGATGAACTATCTACAAATTCCTCTAAACAGATCTAGCACATATACCAAACCAAATCTTGATGAGGAAATCTTAAAAAAAAAATCAATTGAGACCTCTGTCTAGCCCACTTTGGCATAGGGAGACAGGGAGACAGGGAGATACTAGGAATGTGGTTAGATCAGGAGCACCTTTTATCCCTTACACTGCACGCTCTAGTACCTAGGAAGACATGGTGCATCAAGGCAAAAGGACTAAGCCACTCTCAGAACCATTTCTTGCTATTAAATGGGGACAGTTATAAGCTGAAACTTCTGTTTCAGATCACAGATCCAGCAGGGTGGGGGAATCTGTGGAGAATGGGGTTTGAAACGGCTTTCCTACAGTAACAACAGCAATGATTTGGTTCACCCCTTATATTCAGAGCAGGGTTTGTCTTCTAACATCTAGGTCAGCTTGAAGAGAGGAATAATCAAGGCAGGAAACTCAGACCAAAGAGGAGACTACAATTTTGCCACTTGAACTAGGGGTAGAGTCCAGTCTATTCTTTCACAAACCCAAACTCGGGTCTGAAACTTACAGAATTCAGATGAGGGAGACAAACAGATTTTACCTTGATTAGAACACTTTGGGAGCATTGAAAACTTGCAATTCACCAGACTATCCCTGGGATCCTGGAATAGCACAATACTCAATATTCCAAAAAAAGCAACAAGACTAACCCTGACCTTCCCTCCAGAAGTCCTGCAAAGTCCAAACCTAATATGAAATGCAAAAATAGACAGTAGCTGAAAAAATATGAAAACCAAAAGAGGATACCACCAAAATGAGCTTTTAAGGTGTCAGGGATGCTCAAGATACAAAAAACAAGATAATGACTACAAAATAATTACAAGCAAAGCCTCTTAAGAAAAACACAGCTTAGGCACAAACTCAACTAGCATTCCTGAAAGAGATGAAAATGTTTTTATAAATGGAATGAAAGAGCTTAATGGAAAAGAAGAGCAATGAAAGAAAGACTGAAAGGGAATTAATACCTTGGCATAAGAAGTACAAAAGAAACTTGGCCAAGCAACGAAGTCACTGAAAACTGAAATGAATCATAGAGAAGCCAATAACTGAAAAAATAGAATGTATAAGGAAATCTAATCTACCAGTCATCTCCAGAAAGAAACCTCAAAATGAAAACTCCAAGGATTATCATAGCCAAAAATCTAGACCTTCCATGTTTAAAAAGGACCTTAAGTAATAAAGAAAGAATATGTGGAACAGATCCTGAGCCCCAGTGTGGTAGAGCTGACAAATGCTAACACCAGGATCTCCCATATGTCTTATCATAGGGGAAATGGCTGATTCCAGGTCTGGGAATCGCCATGTGGTTCGGTGCAGCCCCAAGCAAACAGGCAGCTTCAAGAGGCCAGATTTTCATGTGCTTCAGCATAGTCCTTAGGAAATGCAGAAAGACCCAAATGGATCTCGACACACAGACCAGATACCATCACTAGGACCCCAACTCAGCACCAAGCAGGTTACCAGAATTCTTGCAGCCTCCATAAGGACCAGCTACCCCAACCCCAAACTTTCAGTATTATACTGGACAATAGGGTCTTAACCTGTGGGCCTCAGGGCAACTTCAGTTTATCAAGTAAACAATAAAGTGGCAGCCACTGGCACGAGAAACCTGAGACAAAATTTCTACCCTGGGAGCAGAGCACAAATTTAAAAGAAAAAAACTCACACCTCTCTCCACCCCACCCCACCCCCAAAAAAAACATATATATCCATATATTATATATAAAATCTTAGAAAGTTATTATAGTAAAAGGGAAAACAGACACAAACTCAGTGGAGGACAACAATGGCAAAAAACCTATAAGCAAAACCCTAAAAGAAAAAAGGAAGTAGTCTCAAGCCTAGAAAAAAACTCATGGAAGAGCTCAAAAAGGAGTTTAAAAATCAGAAGTAAAAAAAGTGAGGAAAGAAATGAGGGTTATGCAAGAGAAGTATGAAAAATCAATGGCTTGGAAAATTCCTTAAAGAATACAATTGCCCAAATGGAAAACTATCTTAAAAGTTAGAATTGGGCAAGTAGAATTTAATGACTCTATAAGATAAAAAGAATAAAAAATGGAAGAAAATGCAAAATATAAGAAAAATAACTGATCTAGAAAATAGATCCAAGAGACACAACAACAGAATGATTAGACTTGGCAGCTTCAATATTAAATTAAAGAATCAGAGATGATATTCCAAAAGGCAAAAGAGCTAGGACAACTAAAAATTACTTAGCAAAATTAAGCTTAATATGTAAAGGGGGAGAGGGGGAAAAGTCCATTCAATGAAATAGGATTTCAAGCTTTCATAAAGAAATCAGAACTAAAAAAAATTGATTTCCAAAAAGGGGGGAAAGAGTATTTAATAGAGCTAAATTGTTTACCTTCATCCCCGGGAAGATACTTATAATTCTTAAAAATTATATCACTAATAGTACAACTAAAAGGAATATACATAGTACAAACATAAGGTGAATTTGAAGGAATGACATGAAAAAAAATTAAGAGATGAGAAAAAGAATTATATTGAGTGCAGAAGAAAGAATGATGTAAATTACTTCATATGATGTATGAAAGACCTAGTACAGTAGAGAAGATGGGAGGGTAGATAATGAGCATTGCTCAAACTTTATTCATCAATATTGGCTCAAAGAGGGAATAACATACATACATATATATATATATATTCAGTTAAACATAGAAATCTAATTTGAAAGGGGAGTAGGAGGAGAGATTCAATAAAGAGTTAGGGAAGGCATATCAGGGGAGATAGTAAAAGCAAAACACTGGTAAAGAGGGAAAGGGAAAAAGGAAGAGGAAAAACAGGAGGAAGATTACACAGAAATTAATCATAACTGAATGTAAGTAGGATGAACTTTACCATAAAACAGAAGCAGATAGCAGAGGGGATCAAAAACCAGAATCTTACAATATGTAAGAAATACACTTGTAGTAGAGAGACAAACATAACATAAAGGTAAGAGGATGGAGCAGAATCTACTATGCTTCAGTTGAAATTTAAAAAGGCGGGGGGGAGCTAGCAATCTTGATCTAATTCAAAATAAAAGTAAATGTAAACCTAATTAAAAGGACGGAAACTACATCTTGCTAAAAGATTCTATAGATAATGAAGCAATATCAATATTTAATATATGTGCACCAAGTGGTATAACTTTAAGAATCTTGAAGTTAAGTTACAGGAAGACCTAATAGACAAGAGTATCACTGCAAAATGGAAAATAATTTTAAGTCTTTAATACCTTAAAAACCAAAGCAACCAAGATTAGAATGAAAGTAAACAACTGGGAAACAGTCTTTACAGCAGTCTCTGATAAAGGCCTCTCAAATATGTAGTGAAGTGAGTCAAATTTATAATACAAACTATTCCGAATTGATAAATGATCAAAAGATATGAACAGACAATTTTCAGATGAAGAAATCAAAGTACTATATAGTCATATGAAGAAGTGCCCTAAATCACTTTTGATTAGAGCAAATTAACAACTCGTAGATTGGCTAATATGACATAAAAGGAAAATGATAAATGTTGGAGAGGATATGGGGAAATTGGGGTTGTGAACACATCCATTCTTTCTGAAGAACAAGTTGGAATTATGACCAAAGAATTGTAAAATTGCAGCAATATTACTACTAGGTTTGTCTCCCAACGAGATCATAAAAAGCAGGGAAAGACCTACATGTACAAAAATATAGCATCCCTTTTCATAGTGGTAAAATATTGAAAATTGAAGGAACACATCAATTGGGGAAGAGCTGAACAAGCTGTGGCATATGAAAGTAATGGAAAATTATTATACAATAAATGATGAGCAATCAGATTTCAGAAAATCCTAGAAAAACTTGTACAGACTAATACAAAGCAAAATGAGCAGAATCAGGAAAATACTTGATCCAATATTAAGCAATATTGTGTGATGATCACCTCTAAATGTAAAAACACAATAGATCCAAGACAAATACAAAGGGAAATGCTATTATTATCCAAATAAAGAACTGAAGGACTTTGAATGCATATTGAAGCATTTTTTTTTTTACTTTATTCTTTTGGTTTTTTGATAATTTTTTCTTTTACAACTGTGACTACTATGGAAATATGTTTTATGTAGTAGCCCAGGTATAAACTATATCAAGCTATCACTAGGAAAAGGGGAGAGGAGAGAAGAAAAATCTATAATTCATCTTGTAAAAGTGAATTTCAAAAATTTTCTTGACATGTAACTGGAGGAAAAAATAAAACACTATTAGAACCAAGAATACTATGTACTGAGGAGCCAGTCAGGATTACACATGATTTAGCAGCCACCACTATAAAAGAGTGAAGGGGTTAAGATACTAAGGTAAAGGATATGTCTTTATAAACAAGAACTTAACCAGCAAAAAAGTATAAATGATGTGGCATCATATGGACAATGAAGATACATAGCAAATAGCAAATAAATCCATTCAAGTTGATGGCAAAATGGAGATCAAAGAAAGGAGGGAGGGAGCCATGATGGCAGAATAGGAAATAAACTATCTACAAATTCCTTTAAATAGATCCATAATGATCCATAATGGACCTTTAGTGAAATAATGATCTTCTGAGCATTCTTAATAAAAAGATCACAGCTGCATAAAATTTTAAAACAGAGTGAAGCTGCATAAAAAAAGTAAACATGAAAGAATAATAAAGGACCAAAAAGGATAAGCTATTCTCATTCATATATGGGGAGATGAGATATGTGTCACCTGTGAATCTTCCCATCATGAAAGTCTTATTAGATGAGAATGATTCAGTTATGTCTTGATTATCTTAAGAGAGGGGAAAAGGAAAACACTGAAGGAAGAGAAAAGGGAAAATTATTGTTCAGGGGAAATTACTTAATAAGGATGCACAAACAGAGCACTGTCTTTGAGGAGGTGGTGGAGATTAGTTAACATTTGAACCTCATTCTCATCTGAACTCAAAGAAGAATACACACACATATAATTGGATATGAAAATAAATTTCTAGAGGGAAGAAAGATTGAGGATTAGTCCTAAATATAAAAACTAAGGATGTACAAAATAAATCTCTTTTTGAGATGACAAGATATGGGAATCTGAGGGAGTGTTCATATTTGGGGAATGGCTAAACAAGTTATGGTAAATAAATATGATGGAATATTATTGGGCTGAACTCAACATAAGGACCAACCAAAATTCCAGAATAACAGAAACAAGCTAAAAAAAGAAACATGAAGAAACCTAGCTCTTGATAGGTTAAGAATTTAGGCTACAGAATGAATCACATATTTTGAAAATATTCAATGTGGAAATATGATTTGATTGATTATATATGTTTGTAAGGGGTTTTGTTTTATGTTCTCAATCAGACGTGTGGTGGGATAGGAGATTGAGAAAGTGAATCTTGGCTGATTAAAACAAATAACTTTTTAAAAAGAAACCCTATATAGGCAGATATATATCAGAAAACACCAAAGGTAAATAAGCTTTCTCTTTGGAAAGGAGATAATTCAGTTCAACCAAGAGAAAGAGACTCAAATCTCCCACCCAAAAGAAATTCTCCAAGTCTGTGATGTAGCAAGCTGGGGATAAAGACATGACAGAGAGTCTAGTTCTCTATGTATATAGGCTTCTTCCTACTGCTTTCTCCCTTCAGTGACCCAAAGAGAATTTGAAAGAATATATTTCTTCTTTATGGGATGTTGGATGCACAAAGATTCTTGGCTCTTCTCTCCAGGTTTTACCATCTCCACTTCCTACACAAGCCAAGAGCTTTTGATAATCTCTTCCAATGAGGAGAGTCCCTTACAATTGCACTTTAATTCAAGGGCCATTTCCCATTTTTGCGCCTTAGGTCCTGGCTATTCTGGAATACATTCTTTCCTCTCAACCCCTTAGAATGCAGTAAAAATCAACTAATATGCCACTTTCTGCATGAGGCCTTTTCTGATGCCTGTATTCTTAGTATTCTTTTCTCTAAATCACCTTATATAATCCTGTGAATGTTTTGTTTATAAATGTATATCTTTGGATCTCCAGATCCTTGGCACATAGCAACTGCTTCATAAGTACTTGTTGATTTATTAAACAGAAATCTTGTCAGGCAGGTGACTTTGTAAGTTTCCACACCAAAGCCAAATTCAAAGCCATATTCTTCTATTAAGACCATCGTACTGTGATCCATGTTCTCCAAATAGCCAGAAACAGGGATTTCCAGTAACCACAATGAGACTAATGGATTCATTTTATAATGAGCTAGAGGAGTGTTTGATTTATATGTTTAGACTGCTGGGTTAAAGAACTGGAGAAGGCATATTGGGAAGGCCTAATGAAAAAGATGAGTAAGATTGAAAATTAGGAGCACGCAACATAGGGTACATGAGATGGTTAAAATTTGATGAAAATCAAGAGATTTATGTTGGTTTGAAGAAAAACTTGCTAATGATTACTGTAATCCACATACGTAAATGCCTGCATCCAAAGATGTTGGGGATCTTTTTTTTTTTTTCATGGTGACTAAGGTGGATTCATATTTATTTATTTATTTTTATTTAATAGCCTTTTATTTACAGGTTATATGCATGGGTAACTTTACAGCATTAACAATTGCCAAACCTCTTGTTCCAATTTTTCACCTCTTACCCCCCACCCCCTCCCCCAGATGGCAGGATGACCAGTAGATGTTAAATATATTAAAATATAAATTAGATACACAATAAGTATACATGACCAAATCGTTATTTTGCTATACAAAAAGAATCAGACTCTGAAATATTGTACAATTAGCTTGTGAAGGAAATAAAAAATGCAGGTGGGCGTAAATATAGGGATTGGGAATTCAATGTAGGTTTTTAGTCATCACCCAGAGTTCTTTCTCTGGGTGTAGCTGGTTCAGTTCATTACTGCTCCATTGGAAATGATTTGGTTGATCTCATTGCTGAGGATGGCCAGGTCCATCAGAACTGGTCATCATATAGTATTGTTGTTGAAGTATATAATGATCTCCTGGTCCTGCTCATTTCACTCAGCATCAGTTCGTGTAAGTCTCTCCAGGCCTTTCTGAAATCATCCTGTTGGTCATTTCTTACAGAACAGTAATATTCCATAATATTCATATACCACAATTTATTCAGCCATTCTCCAACTGATGGACATCCATTCAGTTTCCAGTTTCTAGCCACTACAAAAAGGGCTGCCACAAACATTCGTGCACATACAGGTCCCTTTCCCTTCTTTATGATCTATTTGGGATATAAGCCCAGTAGTAACACTGCTGGATCAAAGGGTATGCACAGTTTGATAACTTTTTGAGCATAGTTCCAAACTACTCTCCAAAATGGTTGGATTCGTTCACAACTCCACCGATGTTGGGGATCTTTCAAGCAAAAGTTGAGTGAGCACTTGTCAGATACATTTTTTCTTTCCAGTATGAATTGGATTACATGTCAATTTTCTAACTTGTTCTTCTGCCCACGTGTAAATTAACTCATTTGACAGATATATTAATGAAGGTATTACAGAGGGGATTTTTTCAATATTTTATTTTTTCAAATACATGCAAAGATAGTTTTCAACATTCACCTTTTGCAAAACCTTATGTTCCAAATTTTCTCCCTCCCTCCCCTATGAGCCCCCTCTTGAAGACAATAAGCATATTTCAGTATAGATTAAACATGCTCAATTCTTCTAAACATATTTCCAAGTTCATCATGCGTTGCAAAAAAAAAAATTATATCAAAAGGGGAAAAAAACAACAGAGAACAAGAAGAAAAATCCCTCAAGCAAACAAATAGCAACTAAATGGCAAAAATACTATGCTTTGATAATGCATATTCAGTGTCCATAATTCTCTCTCTTGAGAGACACTTTCCATCCCAAATCTATTGGGTCTGCCTTGAGTCATTGCTGAGAAGAGCCAAGTCCATCATAGTTGATCATTACATAATCATGTTACTATGTACAATGTTCTCTTGGTTCTGCTTCTTTTAGAATCAGTCCATGTCTTTCTAGGCTTTTCTGAAATTAGCCTGCTCATCATTTCATATATAACAATAATATTCCATTACATTCATATACCATAACTTATTCAGCCATTTCCAACTAATGGAAATCCATTCAATTTCCAGTTCCTTGTTCCTACAAAAAGGGCTGCTACATTTTTGCACATGTGGGTCCTTTTCCCTCTTTTATGATCTCTTTGGGATACAGATATAGTAGTGAGACTGATGAAGGGTATACACAGTTTTATAGCCTTTTGGGCATAGTTCCAAATTGTTCTCCAGAATGATTATTTTACAACTCCACTAACAGTGCATTAGTGTCAGAGGGTATTCTCTTGCAGAAACAGTGAAGGATGGACTTAAATCTCTCTCCATTTACATTTACCTGGATTGTTTATTCTTTTTTTGTTTTTTTTTTTTTATTACAGCTTTTTATTTACAAGATATATGTATGGGTAATTTTTCAGACCCTTGCAAAACCTTCTGTTGCAACTTTTCCCCTCCTTCCTCCCACCCCCTCCCCTAGATGGCAGGTAGACTCATACATGTTAAATATGTTAAAGTATATGTTAAATACAATATATGTATACATATCCATACAGTTATTTTACTGTACAAGAAAAATCAGACTTAAACCTAAGGTTAAAATAACCTGAGAAAAAAATCAAAAATGCAAGCGGACAAAAGGAGAGGGAGTGGAAATGCTATGTTGTGATTCATACTCATTTCCCATAGTTCTTTGGCTGGGTGTAGCTGATTCTCTTCATTATTGAACAATTGGAATTGATTTGGTTCATCTCATTGTTGAAGAGAGCCACGTCCATCAGAATTGATCATCATATAGTATTGTTTGTTGAAGTATATAATTATCTCCTGGTCCTGTTCATTTCACTCAGCATCAGTTCATGTAAGTCTTTCCAGGACTTTCTGAAATCATCCTGCTGGTCATTTCTTACAGAACAATAATATTCCATAACATTCACATACCACAATTTACTCACCATTCTCCAACTGATGGGCATCCATTCAATTTCCAGTTTCTAGCCACTACAAAGAGGGCTGCCACAAACATTTTTGCATATACAGGTCCCTTTCCCTTCTTTAAGATCTCTTTGGGATATAAGCCCAATAGTAACACTGCAGGATCAAAGGGTATGTTCAGTTGGGTAACTTTTTGAACATAATTCCAAATTGCCCTCCAGAATTTGCTCACAATTCCACCAACAATGCATCAGTGTCCCAATTTTCCCACATCCCCTCCAACATTCAGCATTATCTTTCCCTGTCATTCTAGCCAGTCTGACAGGTGTGTAGTGGTATCTCAGAGTTGTCTTAATTTGCATTTCTCAGATTAATAATGATTTGGAGCATTTTTCATATGGTTAGAAATAGTTTCAATTTTATCATCCTAAAATTGTCTGTTCATATCCTTTGGACCATTTATCAATTGGAGAATGGATTGATTTCTTATAGAGTCAATTCTCTATATATTTTGGAAATGAGTCCTTTATCAGAACCTTTAACTGTGAAAATGTTTTCCCAGTTTGTTGCTTCCCTTCTAATCTTGTTTGCATTAGCTTTGTTTGTACAAAGGCTTTTTAATTTGATATAATCAAAATTTTCTATTTTGTGATCAATAATGATTTCTAGTTCTTCTTTGGTCACAAATTCCTTCCCCCTTCACAGGTCTGAGAGCCCATATAGTTTGAATAGTTCGCCCTAACAAAGAGTAGGTCTCAAGTAAGACCTGGATCGAATTCTTGCTGTTCATGGACTTATTCAATATTGGCCTTCTACAAGACCTCACTATTAAATCTCTGTCAGTCTTCCTGCCTGTGAAAATAAAGGGAATGAGTTATAGGAGTGTCAAACTCAAATTGAAATTATTTCCCACAGACTGCATATTGACTTAGAAAACCTCAAGTCAATTGACATAATGCATTTTTTTTGGTTGTTAAACATTTCTCAATTGGATTTTAATCCAATTCAGGTAGCACTTGGAGTATGCAACTGCTTGCAACCACAGAGCCTTGAGTTTGACACCTCTGCTTTGTCTCTGACTCTGTACACAACTTCAGGAAATGGAAAAATATTCTGCAACATATATAAAGCCATCCATCTCAATGTGTATTTGCCATCTGGACAGCAGAGGGCAGTGGTTTTGCAAGCACAGCAGGGAGATTGATCTAGTGTAGCTGAAGAATTAAGTCAAGGAAGGAGAGAAACCTCACCAGCCAGCACAACTGTGAGGGCAGGAAGGGAGGAGAAGGTGGGAATGTTTAATAGCATCTCTTCCTATGACAGACAATACTACTTCCTTTCCCAAGGGATGCTGGGTTTGTTTTGGGAATGCCTGGTTGTGCAGATTACTCCGAAGAAAAACCTGAAAATCTAATGCAGTCAGACTGATCCCTTTAGTTACTGGACTGAGCCTTTCCCTGGACAGTGAGGGGACATTGACAGCAAGGGACTGCACTCTCAGTCTTGTCAACCTGCAGGTGAAGAATGCAATGGTTTTTGACAGGCTGATTATAAGATTCATTTCACTTTTGAAGAGACAGTGAAAAAGTTCTAGTGCTGAACTTGACATCAGAAACTCTGGCCTACAGTCCTGACTTGATTTATTAATCAATTATGAATTCCCCTCTTTAATCTTGTTTTCTCATATATAAAATAGGAAAATTTGCTCTACTGGCTTCCCAAATCTGAAGGAAGGAAGATGTTTAGCAAATATTAGTACTGGATAAATGTAACTGGTTATTATCATCCTTTTAAAAATAAAAAAATAAAAAATCAAGTCTCATCTCTTACCGGAAGAAGGGTTTTCTGCCTTGCTCAACCTCATCAGAAAACTAGGTCAAGCATCCAGGAAACTTGCTTTCTTGTTCTGTTTCCTTCTTTCTGACTCATCCTGTACTTTGGGCAACTGAATTCTGATTTTTTATTATTATTTTTTACAGTTGGTAAACTGTAAAAAACTGTAAACTCCCACTTGTAGGGGAAGGTGATAGTGATAATTTATAACTTTTTGATTAAGAACCTCTCTTGAAGTATGTCCTTAACAATCTGAAATAAAAGTATGTCCCCATCAAACTGAAGTCCCTTGGCTCCATTCACATATAATCTAGACTCAGTATTCTCACAGCTAATTTTTTTTTTTCTTCTGAATCAATTGGGGTTAAGTGACTTGCCCAGGATCACACAGTTAGGAAGTGTTAAGTGTCGGAGACCAGATTTGAACTCAGGTCCTCCTGACTTCAGGGCTGGTGCTCTATCCACTGTGCCATTTAACTGCCCCCCACCTTTTTTGGAGTTAACATAATATCTTTATTTTAAGTGCCATTCATGCATATCAGTTCTGCCAGCAACAATTCTAATGACACTTGGAATATGTTCTGCAGCACTAAACTGTTACAAATCATCCCTCTTAATCCCGGCTAATCAGGAGCCAGTTTTGCAGGGATGATGTGAGGTGAGTTGACAATTAATAGCATTAACCTAGAAAACCTACCAGTTCTTGAAGAGAGGTGATAGGAAAATTCACTGATGAGTGTGCCACAATAAATCTAATAACTTCTAAACCTTGGATAAAATCCAGGGGGAATTTGTCAGAAAATGGGTGTTTTGGAAGAACCTCATCAACTGAAGTAAATATTTAGTCAGACCCAGAAATTACTTTTTAAGAAACACTTTTATCTGTCAGAACTTCTGTTGTAGGGCAGGGGAAATAGGAAAAAGAAAGCATTCACTAGCATATGGAATAAAACATGGAAGGTTGAAGGAATTTTGTTAAAACTAAAAAAGCCTCACATTTTTGTTATAGCTGACAGCAAAATGTTGCTTTGCAAGTTTTGTAGCCTATCTCACATGAAGCATCTTATGTTTTTCAAAGACTCTGTTGTTGAAACTGGTTTTTTTTGTTTATTTTTTGTAACACTCACTTCCCGGGCAAAATGGACAGTTTTTCCTTTGAAAACCTGTAAGAACTGATTGGCAAAGAAAATAATGAGCCTGTAGGTATGCTGTATGAGGGAAGGAAAGACTTCAGTTTGTTGGGGACATTTCAAGAAAGCATCTTGATCAAGAGAGCCAAGTTATAAGAAAACTTTGCATGGCTAATAGGAGTTTCAGAGCTGAAAATAAGTGGAAGTCAGCCCCCTTAATGTCCTTTGACTTCTAATGCTTGCAGTCTTAAGACTACTAAGAACAGAATCCCATTGGTAAGATAGTTCCCTATATCATTGGTTGAACTGAGGTGTTTTATTTCTTTTTTTTTTAATTAAAACTTTATTTTTAATATAGATAGATTGATTGATTGATAATTTTCAACATTCACCCTTATAAAACCTTGTGTTCTAATTTTTCCCTTCCTTCTCCTCACTCCCTCCCCTAAATAATAAGTGATCCAGTTTTTCTATACATATTTCCAAAAGGTCATGCTGCACAATAAAAATCAGATCAAAAAGGGAAAAAATGAGAAAGAAAACAAAATGCAAGCAAACAACAACAAAAAGAGTAAAAATATTATTTTGTGGCCTACATTCAGTTCCCATTGTCCCCTCTCTGGGTGCAGATGACTCTCTTCATCACAAGACCATTGGAACTAGCCTGAATCATCATCTCATTGTTGACAAGAGCCCCGTCCATCAGAATTGATCATCGTATAATCTTACTGTTGCTGTATATAATGATCAGTCCTGAATCTTCAGTCCTTTATCAGACTTATCTCCAACAGTGTCTTATAATTCCCAGGTCTTAGGATAAAATGTAGTGTAGCAATGCAATGTTAGGGCAAGAAGAACTCACCTGTCACCAATACATTTTATCCAAAGGACCTTGGAGGATTTTTTTTTTTCACAAGCAAACAGATGGGTTATGAATAACAGTTTCTTCTTAAATAGTTATTTAAGATAATCAAAGTGCTTTACTCATTACAGGATACAGTATAGTACTGTATCTGGAGTCAGGAAGACCTATTTTAGACTCTTACTGGCTGTGTGACTCCGGCAAGTCACTCTCTAACTCAGTTTCCTAATCTGTAAAAGTGTAGTTTTACTTGACTTGGCCTCTAAATTCTCTTCTAGATTAAAATCTATGATCCTTTGAACTAAGACTTAGAGAAACAAAAGGATTTATCCATTCACACTTGAAACTCCTTTGATTTCATCTTTTTATCATACCATCTTGCATCTCTAGTGGCAATCAAAAGTTTCCTTAGGAGGGGAAAGATGGAGATTACAAAAAGTTTTGATCAGAAGATTAAGACATGCTTCAATTTAGCTCCCCAAGCACACTGATTAGACTCTTTTCCAGCATAAACAGTATAGTCAATGTATGAAATGAAACCGTCTTTCTACTCTACCTTATAAAATCAGTGAGGAATTATTTCTAAGCCTAGGTTAACATAATTTCCTCAGTCTCAGGAAGATAAAATCTCTCCTTGAATGAGTAACCCTTGAATGGTTACTGGTATAATTTCTGTTGTTAAAGTTTAGGCCATCTTTTCTTGTTTTCTTATTCATTTTTCCATCTTGAAAATAATCAAATGAATAAATTCTAAGCAGGTTGATGTCATTCCCATTTCCTATTTTGTCTGGCTATTGGCTCCTTTGTGGGGATACTGCCCTGGGAAGAAGTATCAGATTTAGCTGGGTTCCTTTGACACTGATTCAGAACTTCAAGTCCCTTGAGTTTACCTGTCCTTGGTGCCACTTTTCCCAATTAAGAATATGTGACTTCTGTGGGCTTCTATGGCTCTATGACTACAACTCCATGGTCTTCTAGTTAGCTCTTTTTTCTGATAATCAAGAGACAGAGAAATCAGAATCACAGGAACATTGAATTTTAGAGCTGGAAGGGACCTTAGAAGCCATTTAATACAGCCCCCATTATTTATTTTAAAAAATGCATTTTGTGGATTTTATATTATTTCAATCCTTATTCTTTCACCACTAATTGAATCCTCTCTTGTGATAAGGAAAATTATTACAGAATCTTTTCCAAGAAAATCCTAAATGTGTTACAGTTGGAAATGACTGTAACAACTGAACAATTCAAGCTAAATAGTGTCTTCAGCCAAGACACGTGATTCAATTCCTACTTCAATATGGATCAATGAGGTGGGAGATTTAAATTCTCTGTTTAAGCCCTCTCTTGTGATAAAGAAAATTATTGGGGGAGCTAGGTGGCACATTGGATAAAGCACTAACCCTGAAGTCAGGAGGACCTGGGACTCTTAACTCTTCCTCAGACACTTAACACTTCCTGGCTGTGTGACCCCAATTGCTTCAGCAAAAACAACCCCAACTTTACCTAATTGCCTCAGAAAAAAAAAAAAAAAAAAGAAAATTATAAAGCAAAAAACCAGAAATGAAAACATTTAATTTGGAGATATAGAAATCATAACTGCCAATATATATGATTGCTCTAATTGTATAGAGAAGGAAAATATATTTTATCTGTTCTTCAGGACACTTCACTAGTTTTTCAATTATTGAGCTCAGTTTCCTTCATGATTACACTGACATAGTTATTATGTTTATTTTCTCTTGGTTCTGCTTATTTTGCTCTGTTTTTAGTTCATGCAAATCTTCCCATGTTTCTCCAAATTTCTTATTTGTAATTTCTTACTTTACAGTAATATTTCATTAAATAGCATTTTTTCCCCAGCTATTTCTTGTTGATAGACTTTCCATTGTTTCTAGTTCTTTGCTACCATGAAGTGTTTCGATGATTATTTTGATATTATATTAGGCTTTTGTTGCTATCTTTGACATCTTTGAGACATATGCTTAAGTAGTGAGTGAATGACTATGAACAATTTACTTTTCTTGCACATCTCCAATGTCATAATCAGAATGATTGACTCTGTCATTTTATACAAAAGAAAACAGAAGCCAAAGAATTAAAATATGCAGGTATTAAGCAGTCCTATTTTTTTCAGATCTAGGATTTGAAACAAGCTCCTCTCACCCCAAATCTAGTGCTCTTTCTATTGCACCACATGACTTCTATCACCATTTCAAAATCCTGCACAAAGTTATGATGACATATATTAGTGCATCTTTGGGCAGAGTTTGGATTCAGAGAAATCAAATTTGTTCTTCTGACCCTTGAAACAATTATATGGTCCAATGTATTCATGGCTGGGCAGCATCTGCCTGCCTGATAAATTCAAAAGAGACATTTAACAATTTTTCTAATGGTAATAATCTAATGGGAATCAATATTCTAAAGGTATTTATGGAAATACATTGTTGGTGGAGTTATGAAATGATCCAAACATTCTAGAGAGTAATTTGGAACTATACCCAAAGGACTATAAAATTGTGCATACCCTTTGATCTATTACTAGGTCTGTATCCTACAGATATCATAAAAGAGGGAAAAGCATTTTTTTGTAGTGGCAAGGAACAAGAAATTGAGTGGATGCCCATCAATTGGAGAATAGCTGAATAAATTATGGTATATGAATATGATATAATATTATTGTTCTATAAGAAATGATGACCTGACTGATTTAAGAAAAACCTAAAAAGACTTACATGAACTGATGCTAAGTGAAGTGAACAGAAGCAAAAGAACGTTGTATACAGTAACAACAAGATTATGTGATAATCAACTGTGATGGATGTGGCTCTTCTCATCAATGATTCAAGGTATTTCCAGTAGACTCAGAATGGAAAATGCTATCTGCATTCAGAGAGAGCTCTATAGATTCTGAATGTGGATTGAAGCACAGTATTTTCTCTTGTTTGTTTTTTTTTTTCCCTTTTATTCTGATTTTTCTTGCACAACATGACAAATATGAAAATATGTTCAAAAGAATTACAGATACTTAATCTATACTAGATTGCTTGCTATCTTGGGGAGGAGGCTGGTAAAGGAAGGAAAGGTGTTAGTGGAAAAGTAAAATAAATGATAATAGAACGAGAATTTGTTATGGCTTTTGTCTACTAAATAGGGCAGCTAGGTGATTCAATGGATACAGAACTAGTCCAGGAGTCAGGAAATCTGAGCTCAAAGGTGGCCTTAGACACTTACTAGTTGTGTGATGCTGGGCAAGTAACTTAATCCTGTTTGTCTGTTTTTTCATCTGTAAAATTAGTTGAAGGAAATGGCAGACCACTCTACAATCTTTTCCAAGAAAACTCTAAATGTGTTATAGTTGGACATGACTGTAACAACTGAACAATTCGCAGCTAAATAGTGTGTTCAGCCAAGACACACTTGAAAACCATGCTTCAATTCCTACTTCAATGTGGATCAATGAGGTGGGAGATTTAACTTCTGTGTTTAAATGTTATGCATGATGGAGAGGTGGTTGAGAAAATATTTTGGTATAGTTAATTGGCCCTGGCTCAAAGACCCTACACAAAAATAAGGATATTTGCATGTGAAAAGTAGGCAGCAATGTAATAGCAATTGAATAGTCTACATCTCTGGTTCTTATTCTATTTCCATGACAATATTTTTGGTAAGAACTTCATTTTACTTGCCACCAATAGATGAGTGGGATTCTTCTTGGGTATATGAGATATACTTCTCTTTGATATTAATCCAAAGATAAATAATGACTACTATAGAGTGATTTGTGGTAAACATGGGTAAAACTAATTAAAATGCTACTGACCAGAATTTAAAAAAAAAAAAAAAAAATGAATCATCCAGAGAAATTTTCAAGGCAAAATAAGCAAATGATTAAAAATGGTATTCTGACAATCCCATTGAGGGGAATCCAAATTCCATTATCCAACACAGAAACTCAATTAGTGTTTTTTAATGGTGCATTTTGTGTCTAGCTCTTTCATTGACATGTGACTCCTTCATAAGGGGCATAGTTTTCAACCTAGAAACAACTTTAAGAAACTATCTAGTCAACCCTCTCAGTTTACAGTTAAGAGGTCCACTGAGATCTCTGTGGAGATAATTTCTCCAAGGTCATGCAGGTAAGGAACAGAACAGAACATTGGTCTTCTAACTCCAAATCCAATGTTTTTTCTATATTTCCATGACAATGTTCTTTCTACATTTCTCTGCTTTAGGTTTAAGTCACTGAGGTTTTTGACTCCTACTGAGCCTTTTTCTTCTGTCACTTGAATTGTGAGAATGCTTCAGTTATAATGGTTTACTTAAAAACCAAAGAGATACTGTTGTAAAAGCAGGCAGTGCCATAGTTAAATATAAGAGCTGTTTAAAATGGAGCAAGAGTGAACTTTGGGAAAAGTTACAAAATTGCAGCTGGTTTGCTTTTATTTAAAATGTCTTTTATTTTTTAATAGCTGGAGCATGTTTGCCATATGATAATAAACCTATGTGCTTTAAAATTCTAAACCAACCAGAAGAGAGGCCCCCAAGCTAAGTATTTTAGGAACAGTTTTGAGAATAACTAAGATATTTTTTGCTATGTAGGATGGCTCTTATTAATATAAAAATTTAAGCAGATGTTAAATTTTCATTTAAATTCCATGTAATTGGCAACTCAATGCCCATGTAGCTTGCAGATTATAGAAGCTGGTAACATTGAACCACAGGTTAGTTCCAGACATAAGTCTCAATGTACAGCAGAGACTCTATGTAAACAAGAAGTTAGAAACCCTCCAATTACTTCAATTAAGGTGCTCATTTTTGCTAAAAGTTACTAGAGATGCTTGCTTATCTGTACACATTTTTTTTTAATGAATTGTACATTTTAAATGTATTTGTAAGTTTTACTACTGGAAATCCTTAATGAATTCCCAGTATGGCAATTTATAAATCCATATTTTTATGGATTTTCTAAAAATCAAATCTACTTGTACAAACAAGGCTCAACAATTTTGCTTTGAAGCTAGGAACCAACCAAAAATTGACAAATTAAATGAATTAGTCACTTCTTATAATTCCCTCCAACCCTCAGTTTAGGTAACACTTGTGTAGTGCAAACTTCCTGATCTCCAGTTGTTAATACTCTCTCACTTCAAATGACCTGTTACTTCTCAGTGTGTACATGTATCTTTCAAAAGAATGTAGGCTTCCTGAGAGTAAGGGCTTTCAAAAGAATGTAAGCTTCCTGAGAGCAGGAGCTGCTTTACTTTTGCCTTTGTATTCTCAGCATTTGGCATATAAGTATATACTTGTTTAATTGAAAGAAAAATAAAAGGAAAAAAACTCAGCAACCTGTTGCCATTTGATATTAATCCCAAAACCTGAAGAAGGAAATCTAAATTAAGGTTATTTATTAAAGTCCTTGATTTTCTGGAAAAAATTTGGAAGGAGTTGAACATATGTGGCCTAGATACTTCCTGAGCTATATAAAGTTTAGCAGAAGTTCTCATGGTTCCTTCTTCACTGGCTTCTATCCACAGGGAATAGAATCCAAACCTGAATACAGTAAGTATGGTGACTCAAAGATTCCAGTGAATCCATTCTGACTCATCTTTTTCACATACACTTTTAACATACTGGCCTTTTCACCATTCCATATTCCAGGAGTAATTGGTGGATACCTGGATATAATATTTTCAAAATTACCCAAACTACAGAAGTGCATTTTGCTCTTCTCACTCATTCCTATTCTCATTTCATCAATGTAGTTAGAAGTCCAAGAATAGAGAAAGTTTTGGGGCAGCTAGGTAGCACAAAGGATAGAGCATTAGCCTTGAAGTCAGGAGGACCTGAATTCTAATCCAGCCTTAGACACTTAATACTTCCTAGCTGTGTGATCCTGGACAAGTCACTTAACCCCAATTGCCTCACAAAAGAAAAAAAAAAGGAGATAGATTAAAATGAAAACAAAACAAAACAATGAAATTTGCCTAAATAGGAATTGTGTAGAAACGAAGTTATGACATTGTCAGATGTCAGGGCAAAACTTGATCAGCCTGAATTTAAGTAAATCTTCCAAAGAATTTGTATGGATTATCTATGAATGAATAAATGAAGAGTATACAAAAGAAAATCACAACATACTCTAACAAGATTGTAATAAATGGAAACAATCAATATGATTTAGCCTACACAATACAAAATGGATCCTCTGATGAAAGGTGAGTTTCTGATTTAATTTCAAAGAGAAGGGGAAATGGGCTTCTTCTACAGTAGTAAATTTTATAAAAATAAAAAATCCTGGGACAGCTAGAAGGCAATGAATAGAATACCAGCCCTGAAGTTAAGAGGGCCTGAGTTCAAATTTGTTTAATTAGCCTACTTAACCCCCGATTGCCTAAAAAAAAATCCTACAGGAATCATTAGTGTTAGAGTAACACTAATCTGGTATCTCTAGTATTTCTAGTATCTCTAGTCTTAAGAGTTTTGGAAAGAAAACAGATTCTTACTGTTTTTCAGATGAAGGGGGCTGATTAGATGGTTACTCAAGGGTGAATATTTTTGGCTTCTGATTCCATGATGATTTATGTCAAAGGAAGGACATATTTTTTTTTCAATTAAAAATAACAAAGAAAAATATTATTTGGCAAATATGAAAAAGCCATTAAGAAAAACAGCATAAAGAGTTATGTTGTCTCATAGTTTAAAGAATAATTCCATTGAATCTTCTTGGCATGATGAAAGACAAAAAAAAATTTTTTAAATGATGGCATTTCAAAAAGAAAGCTTGATATTTTAAAACTAAAAAGAAAATCAGAAAGGGATTTTATACAAAATTACTTAACTCATTCTCTATAAGAATATTGTCTACATCCCAGCTTCTTAAACTGTGGTTCATGACCCCATATGGGGGTCCTCATAACTGAATGTGGAAGTTGTAAAGTTATGATTTATTATTAGTAAATATTTAATTTGTGTGTTTTATATGCCTTTTTACCTGGGGTCACAAAAATTTCTCAGGCAAAAATGGGTCATGAGTAGGAAAAGTTTAAGAAGCCCTGGTCTAAATTTGCTTTAAAGATAGCTACCAAGACAATGACAGTTAAAGAAGTCAATTCAATGATTTTACTTGATCCCAATTGTCTTCCTTCTTCCTGTGTATGTGAGATCTAGAAGTTTTGCAAAAGCTTTTATATTCCAATCCTCTTGCTTAATCATCCAATTTCATGATGAAAATTGGAGAAATCTTCCTTAGTGTTGACACTGGAAAAAAATCAAACAAATCCAACAATAAAAAGTTATGGATCCAAAATTTCTGTAAGTAAAAATATAGGAGTGATGTAATATTTCTGTGTTATCCAGACAATCTTCCCAACTACATCTAGAAAAATCCTGCCAAATACCGACCACTACCTATATTTGCTAACTCAGCAACTAATTTTTTTGTCTTGTCCTGCACAATCTACATTAGTCTACAATTTAAGGCAGTAAGATAAATATCTAAAATACAACTGTGCTCCAGGGCAAAGTAACTCTGTTTAGTTACCAAAATACTTATTGTTCTCAAATTTAAAAAAAAAAAAAATTCAAAAGCCAAACTCAGGTAGTAGTTCACAACACTTCCACTGACTCAGATATCTAAATGATAGGAAGGTTATACTTTTTTGGACATCACACTGCTACAAACTGTAAAAGCATGTCTGCAAATAGTAAAGTGAATAAAAGCATAAACATTATTCCTAGGTACATACTCTCCAGCACCTTTGGTAAATTTATATTCAGTTACTGACAACTTTTGAACAGGGTGTGAAGAAATCATTTTGGCCATCTCTTTGTATTTTAGTAGGCTTCTTTAAAATTCAGCATGCAAAAAGATTAATCCTGTATTCTTTCCAGTAAACAGTTTTCAAGGTAAGATCTACTTAACAGATACCCCATTCATCCCATATTTTTCAATAAACAAAAGAACAAACGCAATTCCTTAGGAGGAGCAAAAACATCAGAAAGCTGCTGCCTCTTCCTAAAGATTTCTGCATCAGCTAAAGAAATCATCTTTGACCAAAGGCTATATCCAATGCATAATAGGATTATTCTGAATAGATACAGATTATATAATTAAAGAATTCCTTCAATTTTTTGTTTTGAAATTTTTCAGAATGTTTTAAAATCTAAGAAAGGATAAGGAGCTGGGAAAATTGGTTCTTTGCGATGGAGTGTAATTTTAATTGTAATTCCCCTTTTTAAAGAAAATTATAAAATGTTCAATTTATATTTTTTAGAATGAAGACTTCTAGAATACAACAATTTTAAAATAAACTTCATTTCGGATCCTTGAGAACAGATGAAACTTTTCCTCCTTTGTTATGTGTGTGTGTATGTGTGTAGGATAAGCTGTATACAGAAGAGGTCATTTTACAGGATAATTTACTTAATTGTTTTTCTCTTTTTCAAGGGAAATTTCCATCTATAAAAGAAGGAGTGAAATGATGAACATAAAGATAAAAGATATCAATAAACATTTTTAAAGAAATTAAAAAATTTTAATATGACAAAGACATTTTTAATCTACAGAGATATAAGAGAAATAAAGGAGAAGGGGAGAAGAAAGTAAATACTCCAGTACTTGGCACAGTGCCTAGCACATAGTGGATACTTAATGTTTATTGACTGACACTCAAAATACATAACTACATGGAGACTGGGAGACGTGACATGAAGAGTTTTATAGATATTATATTCCATTTGTAAAATTTTGAATTACAACTGGTAAAGGTATTTTAAATTGTTTGGAGGCATAAGTGGACCTATCATCCTTTGGAACTTTACTGCAAACTGGATGAAATTAAGCCAAAATCTCCCCACATCTGTAGAAGGTAGAGAAGTTTAAATTAAATAATCCAGTCACCCTCAAAACTGTGGGATCAGTTATCTTAAACTTCTGACAGGATTCTGTCATAGCAAATGAATAATAATATTCATAGATTACAGTAAGAATGCTTGAAGGTTTAACTACTTTAATTTAAAATATATGTAAATAAGGTAAGGATTCAGACTTTTAAAACCATTTTTTAAACAACTCAAAACCACTATAACTAGCAGCATATGTTCAAGAAGAGATCTGCCACTGAGCAAATGAATTAACCTCTCCAGAACTTGGTTTTCTCACCTATAAAAGGAAGGAATTAAACTAGATGACATATAAGATTCCTTAGAGTTTAGATTAAGGACCCTATGATCTTAAATTTTGTCAACTTAATCAAGGAGGACAGTTTCATGGGTCATACAGACATTCAACACAGACTGAATTATATCTCACATAATGCAACGTTGCAGTGGATCAGAATTTGATGTTTCCCACTTCTTTGCTTTTTACTTCATAAAGGTAATACTGTGAAAGAAACTCATCCAGGAGACCCATCCACTTGGACAGCCCATCCATCTGTTTGCTTTCAGTAGTGTATGATTCTCTACAGATTAGCACAGTCAGCTGAATTTCCAAACATTTACTTGGTTTTCTCAACTCTCATCTTAGTACCTAGAATGCTGCAGCCAAAGTAGATGTATTTAACTATGTAGAGGCTTAACTTTGTATTTCATTGCTTCCACTGAAACATTTTAAAATGTAGGCAACTTATTTTTTAACTTGTCCTTTTTTGCTTTAAAGTTGTTAGTCATATTCCATAAAGCTATTCTCTCCTTTGATTTCAAAGTTTCAGGAAAAATAAATAAAATACTTAACTTGAAAATAACTTCTTCTGAGATAATAGTATCTTTTCATCCTTTATTAAATATATATTTCTTTATAATAATAATATTACCTTGGAAAGTTAACTATAAATGTCAAAGAAATAGCAACTGTCCTCTAAAATAGCTCTTGGCATACCTTACTTACTAAAGTATTGGCCAGGAATATGCTGGCTACTAAGAAAAGCCTAGAACATTGGGCTTAGAATGACTGTTTTAATTAATAAATTAAAATTGTCGGTTGAATGTTTCTTATGTGTCATTTTATCCCCTTTCTTTTTCCCACTAGAAATGCCATATAAACATATAACCATTTGACAAATTCCAACCATCTAAGTTATCAGTGGTTTATGTTTGTTATGGTGGGTGAAAAATAAGGTATATTCATTCCAAAAAAATTCATTCTTTCAAAGCTGTGCAACATGAATGACAGCTTCTAAAAATTCTTATTTAAAGAGTCCTTTTCTCCATCTGGTTGTAAAATACCAAGAGACTTAAGGGCATTCTGTACCCAGTTGTAAATCTGATTTAAATCCCAATCTCTCTAATTTTAGAGTTTATAATCAATTTTGAGAGGAAGAAGAAACTTTTTACTAAGATGGCTCTAAACCAGATTTCTTTTTTCCCTGGGGCAGGAGTTGTTTCCGAACATTTGCCTGCCTCCTCTATTACACACATAAAAGGGGCAGGCAAGTGACAAAATACAGTTTCCTCTGGCTAAATTCCCTACTCTCAGCATCATTTTTTCTAGTGGGCACTTAAGAAATTATTTACAATTAGGAGTAAGCAGATTAGAATATAGGCAAAGCCTTTTAGTGGAACAAAAAGTGATCCTTTTCCAGGTTGCCTATATCTAGAACAATTTTGACAAATGACAAGACATCCTGTTCCCTCTAAGTATCTTATTTTCAGGATCAGCCGAGTTTCATTTTAAATAGCATCAAAGAGTTAAAATTAAATTTGGTTACTAAAAAAAGAAAGTTTTCTTTGAAGGAAATTAATGTAACATAATCTCTGGAACCATTCCCCTTCACTGGACTTTCATATTATACTTATCAAGTTATCAAAAGATAATTCCCTAAAGTACCCAGGTCATCTGCACCCTGGTGAGATACCTTCAAAGATTATGAGTTATTCCAGTTTCACAAAACAGAGAAATGTGGTATAGAATGTGAATCACAGAGAGTGCCCAGAAAGGGTATGTTAAAATAACTAGCAGAGTGCTTTAATTGCATACAGAGGACTCAATACACGTTTATGGAACTTTAAAAGTAAATGTGCTTATGATAAAGAATCAAGGGAGGAGACAAGCAAGATGTGAACAAGCAAAATATTTTTAAATTTCCTTAATGTTCCATGTAAACATCAAACAACTGGCAGACCTATGAGAATAATGGAACAGATTGTGCTCTAGGGAACACCACTAGTGTTGGAGGATGCTGCAAGTAATCTGACTAGGGAACTTGGCAATGTGAACTGCTGACATTTTAAAATAATATACTAAAATCTGTCTTAAAATGTATACTTCCCATTTATCCCATTTGATCTATTTGTAAGAATAAAATGAAAATCTCCAAATCAATGAAATATTCAGATTAGGAATGGAAATAATACCAGAGAAGAGATATAAGAAAACACTCTTTTACCTTCTTTGAGGAAAGACTTATATCTGTGAAGACTGCATATATCAGTTTTCTTCAATGTGTTGTTGAACTGTGCTTTTTTCCTTTTTTGCCAAGGTAATTGGGATTAAGTGACTTGCCCAGGGTCACATAGCTAAGAAGTGTTAAGTGTCTGAGATCATATTTGAACTCAGGTCCTCCTGACTTCAGGGCTGGTGCTCTATCCTGCCGCTTTTTCCTCTTTTTAAATTTTTTGTTGTAAGGGATGATTCTCCAGAAGTGAGAGGGGTGAAGGGTATATGACATATAAAATGATACGGAAACAAAAGAACATCTTTAAAATAAAAACTGTTTAATAGATTTCCTGAAAGCTATGCAAATAAAGTATGAAGTTTTCCTTATGTTCTCAGCCCCCTCTGAGGGGGCTATTGCTATGCGTGGTTTCCTACCCACTCACTTGGCAAGTATTCTTTGTGGGTCTACTTTCTTCCTGGCTATCCCAACCATTTTGACTTAGTGAGGGTCATGGATGTGGGCTGTGTATTAGTTGAGAAGTCTCCTTCCTTTGTTTCTGAGGCTCATTTATGAGGAAGGACTGAAGAAGTCCCTCAAAGTTCTCTACTATTCTCTCTCCATTACTCTGTGCCAATTTCTGTGAACACTTCTGATTCTGATCAAATGAGCACTGAAATATTCAGCCTACATACATATGTGCAACTTTGTATATTACCCTGCATCTATATTCTCACCTACAAGTTAGAAAAGATGTTAAATGAAGACTAATCTGGAGTATATATCAATTTGCCAAATGAAGGGTCTCATATTATTTCTACCATTTTAGCTAACATTTACTTAACTAAATAAATCCAAAGATTCAAAGTAAAATGCTCTTGAACAAAACAGGTACTATTTGCTTGTTAGCCTCCAAAGCATAATGTATTGGTCCTCTGGTCCACTTCTTGGATCTAGTAGGAAAAGGTTTATGCCAGTGGCAGGGAAATAAGAATCCAAGGATTAGTCCTTCTGGGTAGTAAACAGGAGTATTAAAAATGAAAGACAGAGACAAAAATAAAGAGAGAAAGAAACAGGAAAGAGAAGGGAGAAAAAGGTGGAGGGAACAGAAAAGAGAGGGGAAAGAGGGAGAAGGGAGAGGGAAGAATTCCTTTCTAAAACATTTACATTTGTAAAAGCAATTCTAGATATCAATGACCTGAACAGTTAAATTCAACATCATCACTCAGACTGAATATTGAAATATTCTATATTTACCTTTTTCATTAATTCACCTCTGGTTTTAAAACGGGGCAGATCTTCCACTTCAATTCCATCAGCCATTTCTATTACCTTGTCTAAAAGTTCTTTGTTGTAACTGTACAATAAAAAGTAAGGTAAATGGCTTGGAATGAAGAGTCACTTGTAGTTGTATGTTAATATAAAACTGTAATATTCTAGACTCTAAAACTCTCAGTGGATTGCCTTGATATTGTAGGGCTAACATATTAACTATTCTAGTAACATGAATATATTTCACTTAAGAAACTGTTCATTATGCTTTAAGGTAGTTAGAGGAAGATATAAAAGATATGAATAAGCAGATGTGTCAGAATTTAGCTATATAAAGTGTACTTTACATTTGGAAGGGATATTAAAACTAAAAGATTATTTTTTCAGAGCTTACAAATGATGGGCTTTGGAAACTGACATTTTTCCTTGTTGAACACTGATTACTACTTGATAAAAGTGACGGTCTCTGCTCCTACAAAGGATCTCATCAGGGACACAGAGAGGATATGTACATCCTACAGCCCTGATCTAAAAACTCTTCAAATTCTTCTCCTCTCTACGCTAACAACGCCCCTGTGGCCCACTGTAACTTTGTACACTTTCTAAGTCTAAAAATACAAGATAGTGGCTTGGGTTAGGAAGAGTTGTGTGATCAAGCAAGCTTCACCAGACTTTCAGATGGGTCCACGACACAAAAAAAAAAAAAAAAAAACAGTTAAAAAGCCTTGATGTGGCTTAAATTCTTCATTTTATAAATAAGGCATATAGGGCTCAGAGAGAGAAAGAGAAGGACATTTAAGATAACAGAGCAAATATTACTGGAAGGAAAAGAAATAAGACTCAAATCTCTTGACTTCCAATGAAGGATACTTTTCATATCACAATGAATAAGGAGAGGTAGGAGAGGGGGAAAGTCTTCTTCAAAGGGAAACGCTATGGGAATGGGTACACAAAAAGGCCCCAAGCAAGAAACAGTCAAGAGAGAAGAAGCCAAGAGACTTAGCAAGTTAGAGATCAGAAAGAGAAAAGTCTAACACCTGAGGGTGGGTGTGGACGGCCCAGGGGCTCCCAGGAGCCGACTCCAACAGTCAGAGCTGAAAGTGTGTGGGGACAAGTTTAGGGAGTAAGAGATCTGGGTGCAGCTTCGGGGCACTGAAGGATGAGGGCTGGGGGTTATGAATCACTCCTCCCTCACTTATGGCCAAGGATTGTCCAACGGACTTAAGGGTCCAGGAATGGGCTTGGGAAGGTGGGCTCAGAGAACAAAGGAAGGAAGGAAGGAGGTGAG